>NC_056056.1:70706339-71331339 GCF_016772045.2 Ovis aries | reverse complement strand
TAGCATTTCTATATGGGGTAAACATAAAGTTGATAATCTATTTGGAAATAGAAGTTAGGAGACTTGTCTTGAATTTTTCCTTGCATAATAGCATTCTGCGTTTATTTAGTTTGCATATTACAGATTTAGGAAAATAGCAAACGTTTCTAAAGTTACTTTTAGTACTTTAAGATTGAAAGACAGTTCATAGTCAGTATCTGTTGTTATTACTATTATTACCTGAACTTTATATGGATATAGGATAGATATTATGGAGATCTAAGCTTTATTCTACCCAAGCTACCACTTGGAACCACAACTGTAGGTTCTCCAAGTGGTTACCTTTCTCTTAGGTCCTCATACTCCAATAGTAAGCCTATGTTTCCTAAAATATAGTTAACAATCACTTAGCACATATTTATTGAACTATTATGCTCTAGGCAATGAGGTATACTATAAAGACATAAGGTATAAGTGCATAAATGCTCAAACCCCATTTGTCCTACTTGTGAACTTACCTGTTTTTTCTTTGTTGTTTGTTTACTTTGCACTGCACCACATTACCACTTGTCTAAGAAATCTTCCTTACTCTATAAGACAAGTCTCTCCAAATGTAATTAGATGCTATTCCCAATCTACTTTGAAATCATTTCCCATCAATTATCCCATCTATGTTGTGTTTTCAATCTTTCCCTTTTCATTAATTTCTTCCTGTGGGTTTTCCCTGAGTGTTCCTTCCCTGGATCTTCCTCTGCACTTTCTAGGTGGCTCAGATGGTAAAGAATCTGCCTGCAATGCAGGAGACCTGGGTTTGACCCTTGGGAGGGAAGATCTCTTGGAGAAGGGAATGGTTGCCCACTCTAGCCAGTATTCTTGCCTGGAGAATTGCATGGAGAGAGGAGCTGGTGGGCTACAGTCCATGGGGTCACAAAGAGTTGGACATGACTCAATGACTAACACATTCACTTTTTTCCCTCTGGGTCTTACAGATATGGTCAACTTGTAAATATTGTACAGATGATCTCCTGTTGCTACATGCTCATTACCAATTCACTTCTTAAGGCATCTTAATCTTTTCAGAAATTATTGAAAGTATCATTAATAACTGTTACCCTAATTTTCCTTGAGTTTTCTGTGTAAAATGACTGCTGACTCAGTCCCTCGTTTTTTGAAGTTCTCTCTTCTTTGACTCAAATTGTGAAGTTCACTTATTTGTCCATAAGATAATCCTTTGCTAGAGGCCAGAAACAATTACTAGTTCTTGGTAAAATAATGATGAACAGGGTAAACTATGTAGCCTTATAAGGAGAAGGATAAAATATAATTAATATAATATTATAATCAATATGATAAATGTTTTCATTGAAGTACATATGAAGTGTTGTAAATGCAGGGAAGAGGAGGCTGTGTGTTTCTGTTATTCTAGAAAGCAGCCCCCTCCAAGAAATACCAGCTTTCAAGGTGATGCAGGAGTGAGAGGAGGGTTTCTTAAGATTAATGATGCAGCAGAAAGCACAGAGGTGTGAGAGCATGCTGAATTCAAGGATTAATAACTGAAGATCCCCTAAAAATGCAGCTGGAAGGAGAGCAAGGGCCTGCTTATGGAGGAGATGTGTGGCCTGTTAGAACACATGGGCTAGAGCAGGTGGGAGCTACAGAGACGCTGAGTGCCATAATCAGGTTTGCATCTTCCATCACTCTGCCCATGGGGTAAAAGATTGAATGTAGTTAAGAGAAAGAAGGGGGAAAAGTGACTAGCATGAAGATAGGAAAACCAGCACAAATAGGCATTCTGAGAACTAGTAATGCCTCCTATGGTTTTGGAGAGTGAATACATAGGGTTGGAATGATTCCAAGAGAAAAGGCCAGAAGAATCTATGACTGGTTTTAACTAGTTCCAGATTCCCTTTCCAACTTCAGTTCTGGCCTTTCCTTTCCTGTAAAACCTCTGCTTTGGCCAGTGTTCCCCTAAATGGATCCTCCTCTCCTCTATATCTCTTGTACCCCAAGAAGAATTCTCATCCTCTAGCTTACAGTTAACTATATCTAGGGAAGCTTCCATGGTTCTGATTCCCTCAATAGCTAGTATAGCACTCATTACTTTGCAGAATATTCTATGATTGGTGCATCTATATGTGTTACAGTTAGTTGATTTTTTTCAAACTATGATCCCCGAGCATAGTTCTTGGAACATTGTAGTGCTGCAATAAATATTTCTTAAATTGAACATTTTTTTATTTTGAATATGATGACATTATATTGGTGAATATTTTAAGGAAGAATAAAAGTAAAAATCTTGGAAATAATTGAAATAAAGAAAAAGCAAGATGGGATATCATAAGGTAACATGTATATAGTTAATATCATAAATTATTAGGTAATCAGATGGCAGACGCCTCAGCCAACCATGATTTGGCTAACCTTTGAACAAAATTTCAATTTCTTCTACAGTCTGGATGGTGATATTACTCAATCTATGAATAGCCGGCTAAGTCACAGGGGGATTAAGAATTGCACTTTGGCTATCATAACAGCCTTAGAACGAAATCTGCAATTAGTAGCATGGATGCCTCAGAGTCACATAATATAAAATCTTGGAATGATTTATGGGCTGACAATTGGACTTTAATAATCTCTGGAGCTTTCAGAAATGCACATTCAATCAGATCTAAACTACTTCTAGGGAGATGATAAACACCAAGCCGGTATAGTTAGACAAATGACTGAGAGGCTCAGGAAATCATTACTTTGCAGTTAAAAATCAATCAACCCTTGCCTATCCTTTTCGGGCATGTCAGGTACAGAAGGCAGGCTCCATACCTCTGCATCCCTCTATTTGCCTGTATACCCCTCAGTCTCATAGCATATAGTTAGTACTCTTGGTCCACTGGTTATCGGTATCTCCTTTAACATAAAGAAAAGAAAGCAACTGGCTGCCAATATATTTTAAATTCAGTAGTTAGCAACCAGAAAAAAAACATAGCCCAACTGTTGTAATTACTTAGGTAGAAAATTCATTAGTAGTGAAGCCTTTAAAAGTTCAAACAAGGTACCAAACTTGAGAAATGGGATGCTTGTACCAACATTTAAATTCCATCCCTAGTGCCTAAGCACTGCTTACTTAGGTGTGTTAGCTGTCACTGAATATTAGAGTATACAGCGACCTTATTACTATTCTTAATTGCTTCTTGAACAGGAACAGGTTTGCTAAGATAAATAATTGTCATCTTCATAAATATGAGGAGAAAGAAATGGCAACCCACTCCATTATTCTTGCCTGTAGAATTCCATGGACAGAGGAGCCTAGTGGGCTGCAGTCCATGGGGTCACAAAGAGTTGGACATGACTTAGTGAGTAACACCTCATAAATATGACTGGCACGTGTGATAATGAAATGAATGCTGACAGGTATCAGTGATTAAATTGTGTTTTTAATTGGTTTTTGAGAAACTTGTGACATTTTCTTGAAAATACAGAAAAGCGCAGGAAAACATTTTTATAAAAACATTGTATAAATACATTTGAGTAGGTAGAGTTATCTGTGTGACATAGAAATAGGGCCACCTGAGAACACCTACTCTCTAACATTCTACTTGGTTTCACATGTGGGTCTACACACACACTGGTGGAGTTTCTTTTTTAGAGCAAATGACTTCGCAAATGAAGACCAAGTGTAATATGTTGGCAAGGAAAACAAATTCATATACATGCTTTTCACTATGTTTGTCAAGGTGTCCAAGTGGAGTATACAGGCATGAAGTGTGTGTACAGGATGCTCAGTCATGTCCAGCCCTTCGGAACCCATGGACTGTAACCCACCAGGCTTTTCTGTCCATGGGATTTTCCCAGCAAGAATATTAGAGTAGGTTGCCATTTCTTTCTCCAGGGGACCTTCCAGACTCTGAAATCAAACCCATGTCTCCTGCATTGACAGGCGGGTTCTTTACCATTAGTGCCACCTGGGAATCCCATAGAGATGAAGACAGCCCTATAAATTGTCAGATTATTATAAACTTTACACAGATTCACCAAGAATGAGGAATGGCTCAGAAAGAAGCCAGTACGCAGATACTGGGTGCTGATACACATATCATCAGCCTATAACCACAGTCTTCCCACCATATATTCTTGTGAAGAATTTTTTTTGCTAAATAGTTAGCAGAAATACCCACCTAAATTCCTTCATATGTTAAAGACTAGTGATTACTCTCTGGTAACTTCTTTTGTTTTCAAGACTTACTTGGATTTTTACTTTAACAAAATTTTACATTCATGATTATATTGGAGGATAAAAATGCTTAATGTGAATTTCCTTATTTCAGGGGATTACTTAATATAAATTAATGAGGAAATTTAGTATAGATAACTTTTACATGTTCTATTTTCCACCCAAGAAAGAAAATAGGAAAAATGTCAACGTTTTATTGCGGGAGATGTCAGTATTTTGGTATTGACTCAATTGTTAATGACTTGAGAGCTTGGGCTGTTAAAAGAAATTCAATTATCCTATTTATATGGGAAAAGATGGAGGTTATCCCATTGAATCAGTTACCAAAAGAAATAATGTATTAACTGGACAGTCTGCATAGTTTTCCCTTGTTTATTTACATAGAAAAAATTTCCTCAAAAAAAATCTATTCCTGTACCATTTATACCCATCAAAATAGATGGAATAAAACTTTAAAATGCTTGGGATTTTTCTTAAATGCTGTTGAATTCAAGGTTGTTTCTTTCTGGAGTGCAGGAGTACACAACATTTTAAGCTAGAAATAAAGACTTTTTGAGGAAAGTTGTAAGCTGTTTTTAGCTCTGACTGGCTGTTTCCCCCCACGTTTCTTCAGATATAATTTCTTTTTTTTTTTTCAGATATAATTTCTAAGAATCAAAAATTAGTATGAGGTATACAAAACTCAGAAAATACATGTGTTTCTCTTTGAAGTTTATTTAGCCTAATGAAATCTATGAATCTACCTAAGCAGTAAGGATGTCATTGAAATGAGATTCTTCATCTCAGCACCAGAAATGAAAGGGTTTCTGAGGAGTGTAGATCGGGATCACTATAAGGCAATGGGTTCCATTTACGTGAAGTAGCTGAATAGCTTATTTAGGACACCCAGTCTTTGATAGTCTTATTAGTATATCTCTGATTTTCAGAAAACCAACGTATATTCTGTCTCTTTTCTTTGCATGATCCATGCATAGCACTTGCAATGTCAGTTCTACAGGCAGAATAAACCTGCAGGAACCGCAAGGGTAGATTATTTAAACCTTTACATAGAGAAGCTTATAGATCTTGGATTTAAAACAAAAACTTCATCCATAATAAAGATTAACAATTGTCAGCACTTTAGTGTTTCAGGATGCTGAGAAGCAAACACTTCTGGGATCTTGGAATTTAAAGTGACAATTTCTCTAAGGGAGGCATGCTCTTCTCCTACAATGAAATGAAATCTGGGGATCTGAGAAACTACATGGGGCAAACTCTGGATAGATAGTATGGTACTTTGCATTTATAGGTTAGTGCCTTGGGTCAGGTTTTCTGTATGGATGTAGATTCCATATATAATAAAATATCTATGTTCTTTGTTAGGATCTGAGAAGAAAGGAAATTTTAAACAGGTTGGGTTAAGGCAGATGCCACAAGTGGGTGTGTGATGGGAATGAGTATGATGTAATTCTACTAAAAATGAACACAGTTATTCTGGCGAAGCATGTTGCTAATGTTAACATGTGGCATGCTTTCTCTGCTGTCCATTACTTATTAAACTTATGTAAACCATTACTTATTAAACCATGCATATTTATTACGTATGGGGAATTTCCCATAGTAAAAATCATTCTCGTCTAGGGTAAAAGACAGGAACGTGCTTTTCCAGTTGCCCTTGCAGTTAACACATTGGGATGATGTGGCCTAGTATTAGTACTAGTCGCTCAGTCATGTCTGACTTCTTGCGACCCCATGGACTGTAGCCCACCAGGCTCCTCTGTCCATGGGATTCTCTAGGCAAAAATACTGGAGTGGGTTGCCATTTCCTTTTCCAGGGGACCTTCCCAACTGTACATAAAGGAGATTTCATTCATGTGCATTAGAGGATACCCCAGGTTAACTGTAATAGGAAACTATCTCTTGAGCCTTTAAATTCTATACCAATTCTACACCTCTGGTTGGCCAATTGTTTCTTTATTTAGGTTTTAAGGTGAATGACCTGGGGCTATTTGTTTCCATCAACCTGCCTGCGAATCTAAAGGCGCAGTTGAAATGTCTATTTTTCTTGCCATCCTCAGAAAACATTCCTGCAGATCTATTCTATGCTTCTCATTCTTTTCAATGATGTGGCCTAGACAACACCAATTAGACATAATTCAAGACTCCAATCTGGAGAAGAATCATAGGAAGTAGGAGGATATGCACTGAATCCTTCCTAGTGAAGATGGTGGAACGTGGCTGGCAGACATGGAGCTCTCAGAGCGCCCCACTCCCAGCATTGACTGTCTGTGGGGTCTCTGCCTAGTGCAGTGGCATTGTGGTCTTCACGAGCCAGTTGTAATGGGGAATTTGGGAACTGCTCATTGTTCTGCAGTCTTCAAACTTGATTGTGTTGTTCCCAGGATTTCCTGTAAGCTACCTGGTATCTTTGAATTCCTTCTTGGCTTAAATAAGCCAAGAGTAACTCTGTTGATACAACCAATAAACTAATCCTGCCTAAGACTGTAGCGTTATTTCACACTGCCCTCAGGAAATCTCTGGGAACACAGCTTCTTGCAAATGGAAGGCCTTTTAACAGTTACCTTGGTTAGACCCACTCCTACCATAAATCTTTTATTTTTTTTGTGAAAACTGAGGTTACAGAGTCTAAGCACAGTGGCAGTATAGAAAAAATAGACTGGATTTGGAGTCAAAAGAACCTGATGACTTTGGGTAAAATGTCTATCTCTCTCAGCCTTGGCTTCTTCAAATACAGAATTGTTATATTGGGCAAGTGAAAATACAGCATGTCCTATACTTGGGACATACAATACATAATTTTTTAAATGAAATTCCAGTTTAACTGTACATCTTGTGTTTCATCTGGTAAAGGCAGATAAAATGTACAAAGGCAAAGATAATGAATGCAACAATATTTTTATATCACAAAATACTTTGCAATTGTTAAGTTTATTACTATTATCTGAGGTCAAACATCTGGCTAGTAATGGCATTTTAAACTTACCTTTATAATGAGGTCTAAAGAACATAAATAACTTATAGGGGATCACAGACACCTAGCTCAGCAACAATAAACTACCTGGTAAATGAATTAATTACCATTTTGAACTACTATTTTAAGTAACTTAGTGCTTATAAGACAGAATGAATTGAAAATTCACTCTTCTTTTAATTGATGCCACCCTGAGTATCTGTGTCAGTTACTGACATCAGTTTTGACAGTAAATTCTAGTATGTATCCTTAGGTTTGAAATATAAACTATAGGCCAAATAGTCAAACTTTAGGGCAGACAGATTTGATTTGAATCTTTTCTTGGTCATTTTCACAGATACATAAAGAGCCACAGAAAGATTATGGGCAGAACAGGGTTTACATATCATCCAAACACAAAATAATATCTACCATTAAGCAGTGGCTTGCAAAATCTGCATGCATGAGTTGTTTGCATTTCTGAAGTTATACAGAAAGAAATAAAGGTAAATAAAAATATGAAGTGTCAGCTTAGTTGAAAAAAGAAAAATGCACGTAGTCGTGTCTAAACACCCAACACTCTTCCTCCTGTTTCACCTCTATTTAGAGCTGCCTAATCTCCATTACAGAACTGAAGATTTGTGAATTGGGTTTTCTTTTAATTCCACCTATTTTTGGGAAAAAGCAGTCCTCTTCAAGTCAACATAAACACAGTTGCAATATTGTAGACATTGCTTTGAAATCTGGAAGAGAAGAGAGGGGGAAGAAAGGTGACAGTACTTCTGTAATGACAGCATCACTTGACTCATGTAAACAAGTTTGGCAATGACAAATACATCTTCTTTTGAAATACTTAGCAGCCAGTGCTGCCCAAAATTTAAAGAGAAGCATTTAAAAGCATTTTTAAAGGAAATACTAATCCTATTCAAAACAAAAGAACAAAAGATTGTTTAAGTGTGAGGGTCTTTATGATCTGTTGGGGGTGGGAGGGAGTTGGAACATGCTGTAGCTACCCAAGAGCTACCTACCTTCTTGTAGGAAGTCTTACAGCCTTGACTGAGACTTAGAAAGCATACAGTCATAGTTGTCATAATATAGTCCTGAAGAGCGAGTCTAGGAGCCTGCCTGGTTGTTGACATGGTAGCCAACTCTTTCTATCGTGTATTCATAGACTTGCTCTATCTTCCTAAGGAAAGCAGTGGATTTTGATGAGCAAATTCTGTATTTGTCTTCATTGCTGACATGCATTTAGGCTGTCATTCTTCAACCCTGAATTTTGGTTATATCTTCACTTTAGCAGGGTTACAACCAACCAATAAACAACTCAGAATGTACATTAAAGAGGAATTTCATTTTCAAATATATGCACAAACCTCCTAGTTTAAAATATGATGTTTGCAGCCAGTGATTATTCAGATTTACAGGTATAGATAGGTGGGGGACTCTGATATAGACCATGACAATGACAAAGGGTGTGCAATGACTGTTGGTGATCACAGCACAAAATAAAGAAGTAAAGACAATAGGTAGATAGGGATCTCTTTTGCAAACATGAAATCCTGTTGCAGACTCATCTCCAAAACTGGAAGCCAAAGATAGCCCCTTATGGTGTTCAGTTAGCTGGTATTTTTATTTGGATCATTCCAAAAGTTTAGATGAGTATCTGAAGCTGGTCTGAGCTTAAATGAAGTTCTGCTGTGGTTCCCTCTCTTTCTGTAGAACAATATTTCTAGTGTGTGATCTGAGAGCCCCTGGGGAGCCTTGAAGCACTTTCAGGGGGCCTATGAAGTACTTTATCTCTCAGCTACCACTGTGAGTCCAAATGTTTTTAGTAAGTGCCAGTCAAATAACAGATTGAATGCAGAAGCATCTAGCTGTCTAAAGCAAAATTTTGAAGAGATTTGCAAAAATTCAAACAATGTAACTTTTCTCATTTCTTTTGTTTTGGAAAACATAGTTAATTTTTCCTAAACTATGTTATTTGCATTAATGTGAATTTATTTTTTATTAATCTAAAAATATACCAGTAATTTACTAATAAATAAGAAACTAATTTTGTAGTTTTGTAGTTTTATCTTACAGTAAATTCAGTGGACCCTCTGTGTCTGTGGGTTCTGTACGCTCAGTTTCCACACCCATGGATTTTGTTTTGCAGTCAGTTGAATCTTTGGATGTAGATCAAGGAAAGGGCACCTTTACCATGTCTTTTTATCAGGGATTTGAGCATCCCTGGATTTTGGATTCACAGGGGTCCTGGAACCAATCCCCTGGGAATACCCAGGGACAACTATATTGATAGATATGGCCAACATAAACAAAAGCTTTTTGGACTCTTCAATAATTTTTAAGAGGTCCAGAGACCAGAATTTGAGAACTGCTATTTTAGAACAGCAGGTTATGGCAGAAAGTTAAGATGGTCTGTGAAAAGTGTGTGTGTGTGTACTCTTCAAGGTCCTATTACTTTCTCCTTCCTTTCAACTAGCGTTACCACCCATTTATTTTTAACTTTGTGGCCCTATTGGAACTTGAGGTACACTCTGCCTCGGTTTTCTAAATAATTTTGAGATAATGGTCTTCTGAAATCTGATGGGATATTTGAGGGACTAAAATTAGATGAATACTGTCAGAGACATGAATTTATAAAAGAAGCATGCTGTCAATAGAGATAAATAATAAGAGACATTCTATTTATTATTACTATCATAAACATATCACTTTAAAATTTGGATATGCAATTCAAGAGGACAGAGATGTAAAGAAATTATGTACAATACTGATGAAAATCTCCAGTTTTTTCTTATAGATTTGTTTTCTTATCAATAGAAGTAAGTAGAAATTTGTGAACTAAAATGACAGTTGTATATAAATTAAAATAAGGACTTTTGATGGGAAAGAATGGGAGTAATAAGACTGACTTGGTCTTTGTTATTAACTACCTGTGATACTATGGATAAATTACTTACCTTCCCTTAGCTAGTTCACTTATTGGTAAAATAAGTTACTGGGCTAAAATGTTTTCTAAAGTTTTCTCCAACTCCATGATTCTGTAAGTGTAGGAGAATGTAACTGCTTTCTCAATAGCAAGCTTATTCTTGCTTTTCAGAATTGATTCATATTGTCTGGAAATTTAGGCTAAATCTGGAAATTGCTGTAGAAGTAGCAAATTATCATTTCAGTTGTGCAAATCTATTAAGAAAGCATCATTATATGATGGATGTCTTCAATAAAACAACCAATGAATATAGCAACACTTCATTTATCCCATATTCAGTTCAGTTCAGTCGTTCAGTCATGTCTGACTCTTTGCGGCCCCATGAACAGCAGCATGCCAGGCCTCCCTGTCCATCACCAACTCCTGGAGTCTACCTAAACCCATGTCCATTGAGTCAGTGATGCCATCCAACCATCTTATCCTATGTCATACCCTTCTCCTTCTGCCCTCAATCTTTTCAAGCATCAAGGTCTTTTCTCCTTTAGGATGGACTGGTTGGATCTCCTTGCAGCCCAAGGGACTTTCAAGAGTCTTCTCCAGTACTACAGTTCAAAAGCATCAATTCTTCGGTGCTCAGTTTTCTTTATAGTCCAACTCTTCACATCCATACATGACCACTGGAAACACCTTAGCCTTGACTAGACAGACCTTTGTTGACAAAGTAATGTCTCTGCTTTTTAATATGCTGTCTAGGTTGCTCATAACTTTCCTTCCAAGGAGTAAGCGTCTTTTAATTTCATGGCTGCAGTCACCATCTGCAGTGATTTTGGAGCCAGAAAAATAAATCAGCCACTGTTTCCATTGTTTCGCCATCTATTTGCCATGAAGTGATGGGACTGGATGCCATGATCTAGGGAATGAAGTGTTTCACATGCATACATTTTCCAAATAATTGACACATACCCCTTTAAGTACCAAAAATCTGTTTTTATGATTTTTTATGGAATATTTCCCAAAGATATGTCCTGTATTCCCATTTCCTTTAAAGCACAAGTTATAAGGTTATAAACTCTCCATAATTGAGGTCTGCTGAGAGCTCCTTAGTGCCCAGAGGCTTTTTGTGCATACAGGAGAACCTTCATAAACACTTCACCTCTTGACTTATGGTCAATGATTTGGGCTTGTAGATTCAGTTAACAATTGTTTAATCATTAAATCATGATAATTATGTAGTTAAAGAATCAATTTCTCTTCAGTGTTAAATTCTTATTAAATTGACTAATTAAATCCTACTAAATGAGAATTACAAATATCTCAGATTCTCTAACTCTTAAATCAATTTGCAAAAATATTGATTAAAATTAATTATGAAAAATATATTTTGTAAAGTTAATGTTTGTCTTATAAAACTAATAAACTCTGTTCACTTAAGTGTTTCAAATACCTGTAAAGAAAATGTACATAAACCTTCAAAATAATTTCAAGAGCATAATATAAAACAAAAATACTGCCATCAGATTGATTGTGTGTATATGTGTAAACTTAGTGTTGCAGTAATTTTATCAGTCCCCAAAGAGATTAATTCTCTTTATTAAATAGCTAATGTTAGATCAGGGATGTTTTCAAGATGATTGTATACCTGCCGCTTTAGTTACAGCAAGATTATTAAGCTTTTACAGTGAAACTTTTGAATTGATGACTCAACAGGACTTTCCAGTATCAGCCAGTCACATTTATTTCTATTTCTTGAAATGATAAATTTATAAGCATTACTTCATCAGGATTACAGGGCTCAAAGTCCTATCATTTATAAATAATGTGGACCTAATGTCTATGGATTAGCTTAAAGCTTTTAGATTGGTTTACTTAGCTGTGATTATAAACCTAGGTATTAATCAGAATGTGAACAGTACATATTTATAATTTCAATTGTGTATCATTCTGATTTTTCTGTATATATTTTTGAAAACTTGCCCTTTCTTTTGTAGAGTATATATCCTTAATCACTTTGAATGACAATTTTTGTTTTTTCTTGTTTTCCTTTTTACCTAGATAACTGCTCTAATTAAGTATATATCCAAACTGTCAAAAATTGGGCAGTAGGTGTACATTCATTTGCCCTTCTGTAAACTTTCAAAACATCTTTCAGATTATACTATCCTTATACTGTGACAATACTCTAGTATTTGGGGGCTTCCCTTGTGGCTCAGCTGGTAAAGAATCTGCCTGCAATGCAGAAGACCTGAATTTGATCCCTGGGTTGGTAAGATCCCCTGAAGAAGGAAAAAGCTACCCACTCCAGTATTCTGGCCTGGAGAATTCTGAGTCACTTTCACTTTCACACTACACTACTGTTACCACAATAAGATACTCCAGGACCATCTTAATTTTTCTCCTTACCAGGTATAGACAGAAAGAACTATTCTCTAATGATCCTTGATTTCTTTTAGTAGAAAATAGAGTTAAAGACAAAAATCTGTGTACGAACATATGCATGAATGCTGGTGCTAGACAAAATTCTGCGCTTCTGGGAAAATTCAATGATGGAGTTGTTAAAAAATACATATCTTTTAGGTCACAATTTCTCATTGATATATATTGAAGTACATTAAGTTCTTGATATAACCTACAATGTAGGCCAATACCATGTTACATTATTTCATTAACTTTTATAATAACATTAATTTTCTAGAGCAATAAGTTGATTTGGAAACCATATTTGACCTATAATACCTCTTCTCTAAGTCTGCAATTTTTATATCTCATAACCCTTATTTAGGAGTCGTATTATTATCAAAGTGTTATTTTGCTGCTCTGTATTATGTTAATAACTAAAGATTCTTTTAGTATAGGAGATATTTCTATTCGCAAGTGTTCTAAGACTGTTTTGCTTTTTGAATTGATACTCACTTCTTTTATTTACGTATGTATGTGTACATGTATATATGTTCGCTTTCACTCAGGATCTGTCTTACTTTTTAACTCAGTCAGTTCTAACTGGGTAGCATCATGGAAGGTCTGACATTGATCAAGTGGTCATAGACATGGAGAGGAATAAGTTTATGGTGAGCCATAGGAAACTGACCTGCTCTCTGTTTGTGGATGAGATACACAGTTCAGCTTCCTCCTGAGTTATTTCGCCCTTTATTTTAGCTGTTGATTGGAACTGAAAAGTTGATTTGACCTGCATCACTGCAGTATGCAGGCTTACTGGATCTTGTCAGATATAAGTCAGCGTTGCTCTGCTAAACAGGAGAAAACTTAAAATAGATAAGGTTTGGCACAAGATGAAAAATCTACTAAATGAAAGTCACTCACTACATGACACCTGCCTTCTTGAATTTTGATTTCTTAAGGTTTTGTGACATTATTTTCCTGACTACCGTCCTGGCCCCAGATGGTGAGGTCCTTTTCTTTTTTTTTTATTGTGGTCCTTGACTTTCTTTATTGTGTTGAAGACTGGATGAGACTACTAAAATGATACCACAAGTGCTAATAGATCCTTAAATACAGAACTTACAAGGACTGTTATCATTTAGTTAGCAAATTAGAGACTTGATTTCCCCCTAATTAGTTTGCCCTCCAGAGCCACAGACCTCGTGGCTTTCAAGAGATGGATCTTCTACTTTCTACTTCCCTAAAGAGCTTTTCCAGATAGACAGGCCCTTCTGATTTTTGTCATCCATATAGCTCAAATCCTACATCTCAGGTTCAGTTTGATATCCAGGAGGGCATACCTCTTTATTGATTAAATAAAAAATGATCTCCCTCTGCTGAAGAGTATTCCTGCTTGTCCAAAAGAGTAGTGTTTTATCCTAAACTGTTTGCAATGATGTAAAAATACTTTGCTACATTATTTTAACCGTGACTTCCTCATACAGTTCTACATAGTATCAGGGAGACTCTTCCCTCAGGTAAGGATTTCTCCAGAGAAAGGAACACTGTCTGCTGCTCAGTGTACCTGAATCAATATTTGGGATGCTAGGATATATATTTCTTAAGACCATGCCTGGCTACTTTCCACTTAGAATCCTGCTGTAAGACCCAATGTGTCTTATAGGACTCTCCTGCACATTGATTGAAACCAGCTTCCACTCTTCACATCCTTCAGGCAGAGACATGCATTAGACCACTTGGCTGCCTTCACTGGGACTATTTCTGAAAATGGCCTTATATGTCTAACTGAATGGTTCTCAACTATTTTTTCCTCTTACCTCATAGAGTGAAATAATGTCTTGCAATGTATATTGGCTTTCCAGACCCCACCAAGCAACCTTTATGACTGAGGGGATATATATGTGTGTGTGTGTGTGTGTGTGTGTGTGTGTGTATTTAAATCACAACTAAGTAAAGAAAATTAAGCCCTGGATAAAGGCTCTACAATGTTCTTTTATAAGAGATGCACAGGTAGTTTTGAACAGGGCCATACAAAGGGTGATCCATGGACTGCTACCTGGTAACTGTTATCAGACCACACTGAGAGAATAATGCCAATAAATGGTCTTTAAGGAAATTCTTTAATCCAGTAGATATTTTTCGGTGGAGGACGGCAGGAATACATTCTCAACAAAGAAAGCTCTGTGTTGATTTATGTTCTGACATGATCTGACTAGCAAAAACACCCATGAAAGAACAAAACGTGGGACTCAAGCAATTTTCTCCATCTTGTGTAGTGTAAGAGACTGAGTTAATTATTATAAATTGTCACAACACCCAGTTTACTGCTTTCAGGTTTTACATGACCCTATAAAAAAGGAGAAGAGGAGAACAAAACCCCAAAAAGCAAAACAAACAAAACTGATAACTTTTTAACACTCCATTATGTCATGAAGTGAAGTGAAAGTCACTCAGTTGTGTCCAACTCCTTGTGACCCCATGGTCTGTAGCCCACCAGGCTCCTCTGTCCACGGACTTCTCTAGGCAAGAATACTTCAGTGGGTAGCCATTCACTTCCACAAGGGATCTTCCTGATCCAGGGGTCAAACCTGGGTCTCCTGCATTGCAGGAAGATTCTTTACCATCTGAGCCACTAAGGGATGTTAATTCTGAGGACAGCAAGCAGTTGGATGAAACACCTATTTTCTGATCATTTGGTGGGAGTCTAGCCAGGATAGCATGAAGGACACTGACTTCATTTTAGGTCTTAACACCTTGTAGATTATTATGCAAAAGCCACAAACAGGCCATTTTCCAAAATCAGTTGATTTCCTTATCTGTACCTCTGTCCCTTTCGAAGTTTCCCAGTGTTAAGCCAGTGGTTTTCAAACTTGAACATGTCTCAGTCACCTGGATGGCTTGTTAAGCTACAGATTTCTATGTTCTAAATCCAGTCAGTAGGTCTCAGATGGAGCTGGAGAAGTTCTGTCAAGTTCCCAGGTGATGCTGATACTACTGAAGAATCAGGCAGGGAACCACAAAGAACCATTCATAATTATATTAAGCTTGCAGTGAAGCCATTACTGGGGATTTCTAGTGTCTTATGAATTTTGAATGAAAAAAAAATTACTCAAAATTCCTAAACAGAAGGAAATAAGGGAGGATGAACGTCAGGCTTTTTGAAAATATTAATATTAGTGTCCTATTTTACATCGTGGAGATGTCAGACTCTGTTCTGATAGTCAGCCATTGTGTGTTAGTTTAAGACAATCTGAACTCCTAGACTACTGGAGTTTTTCTCATTTCTTTTATTCGCTATCCATAGGGCTGTTGCCAGAGAATGTAAGTATCAGCTCCAGTGGTCCATATTAGAGTGACTCACATTTAATCAATTTTATTTGGAAACGAGCAGTTGCTTTTGAAACTTCAAGGAAAGGATATCCAGAAAAATTAAAGGACCTGCATGTCTGCCTTTGTTTCTTTGTTTGTTTGTTTTTTACTAAATTGCTATTCTAAATCGAGCCATTCTTGTTTTCAAAGCCAGTAAATAGGACAACTTGAGGGAGCTAAAAATCATTATAAGCTTATATTTTGACAAGAATATTGAGAATTATTCATTCATTTTTTTCATGGATGAGCTTTCTTCAGAACCGCGATGTCCGGGGTGAGGTTTCACAGCCATATGGTCTCAGGGTCTGGAGAACAGCTCGGCTTACTTCTCAGACGTCTGGGAGGAGAGCTCACCCTCGCTTCTCTTCTCCCTCAGCATGACTGACAGGTGCACCGCCCAGTTAGCAATCCGAGTCCTCCCCTGACAGCCCGCAGCTCCTTTCTATTCACAGAATACTGCCGATGTCATTACTCTCAGCTTCTGTCTTCTGCGAATCGCGGGGATCCTCCAGAGACATGTCATCTCCATCACCACAAGTCGATATTCATTTGCTTTCTTCAAGGTCCATAGCGCCCGCCAATAATGCAGCATCAGAGACAGTCTCATTGTGAAAGTGGTTAAGTGGAAAGTATAATTCCTGGTCTAAGAATCATTTCACCTCCAGCCCCCGTGAGTCTACATCCTAAAGAAAATAAATAGCAATTTACCAAATGACTATTTGCCACTTTGAGAAAAAATCAGCCATTGCCAATAAACCAATTCATGACAAGCTAATCTGATATCAGAGACTGCAAGTTAATGTTAAGAATGTGATTAGGATTCATTTGAATTTGTGAATGTTTTTGGTGGCCTGACAAATAATTGTAAAGGATTTGGCAGACAGAATAAATTATCCCTGGATTATAACTTTATGATGTTATGAATTTTAAAAAAAATCTAATATGAAGTTTATTATTTTTTTCTGAATCTCGTTCTTTAAAATTATTGCTATTAAATAAATGAAGAACCCAAGGGTTTCAAATCATTTGCTGCCTAGATCCAAAAGCCATTGGCGGCAACTGTTGAGATCAAATGTGTTGTGTTATTTTTAACAATTGTACATTTTTAAAGCAGTTGAAGGTTCATAAGAAAATTGAGAGGAAGCTACAGAGATTTTCCATAAACCCTCCTCTTCCCACACAGGCATTGCCTCCCCAATTATCAGTATCACTCCCAAATGTGTTCTAAAATTCAGAATTTTTTCTGAATATTTTGGAACACAATTAGGACATGAACTGCGTATTATGTAACAACTCCATTGGGGTCTGGGGCAGCATTCCACAATCAAATATGAATAGCTTTTATAGCTAAATAGATGAGTAGTTACATGAAGTGGGATTTTTTAAAGGAGCTATAAATACTGGCTCAGATTAGCTTCTGCTCCCAAAAAATGTTATAAAATTCTTGGCTTTCAAAACTTTTTTGGATTTTATAGCTGAGGTAAATAATTGTGAATCTGTACCACTGTTGGAAAATGTTGCCATCAGTTCACTAATGTTGAGCATGCTCTTTGTAGGTATTCAGTAAATTGAGAGAATCACCACTCATTGGTGTCAAAGTAAAAGTGCATATTTCTCTTAGAGCAGATACACAGCTTTCTGTGTCACACCATTAGCCACCCCACTTAAGTGAGTAGATCAATGTAGTTTCTGTTCATTTAATCTTGAAAAGTTGTACAGACAACAACAGGATGTAACAAGATGCCTTGCAGGCCAGAGATGTTCAATAAACAGTCATTTTATTTCATTTTTGTTAGCTATTTTGCTGGTACTAAAAGGTACCAAAAATGTGGGAGGAGCTTGTCTATATATATATATATATATATATATATATATATATATATATATATATACCTGATGCTCAAATACACAAACAAATTTAGCACTGTGCCTTAAAAATGGCTGTTGGGAAGCACATTTCCTATTTGTTTGTGCAATTTCTTGCACAGGAGAAGATATTTTGTTAAAAATCCAAAGGCTGTTTCAAGCCTTACCCTTTTATCATGTTTTTATCTGCTGTATGTGAGGCTGTTTATATACAGACATGGATAAATCTCCTTGAATCCACATATCTCTGTATGTGTATGGCTACATAGTCTGCCTATTACAAACCAGGTTTTAGAGTTCTGTGACACAAGTCCCATAATAATAAATTGATCTTATTTTTGCGAGTTTTCCAGGGCAGAGTAATTTCGTTGGGTTTTTGAGGATTTTTGTTTGTTTGTTTGTTGACTGTAAGTAAATAGTTATTTTTCCAGAGAGCCTTTAATTGTGCAGAGTCCAATACTTAGGAATTTAGTAATGGGCAGCTGCCAGGGAGCAGACATTAATCTCTCTCTTGGCTTAGCTGAAAAGAAGTCTCACCTCCAATTTTATTTTCCCTCTTCATTTTAACCATTCATTTGTCCTAAATAAGCAAAATCCTCTGCTTTTAGATCATAAATATTCACAGCTCAAAGAGAATTACTTTGAGATTAATTACAACAATTTCTTATCACAGCATAGGAAGTATTTATAAATGTATATGTTTATATGTGTGTGATTGTAAATTATTACCTAGATGCTTGTGTAATTGAGACCTCATTTTTACTTTCTTCCTCTGTCAACATCTCTAACTTAATGATGTCTGCAGCCAGAGACTCCATAACATTTAACCTCTAAGTACAGTTCCTAGCATTAAGTCTAGTAAGAGCTGCAGATGTTTTGTTATCCATTCAAACTACATCAATTGATCTGTATCATACTGCCAGACTAAAATTTCTTTGGATCTGGGAAAGGCACAGATGTTTCTTTGAGTATTCTCCCATGAAGAATGGTTTTGTCTTTGTTAGTGTGTACCATTTACTACCCAAGAACACCTGGGTAATTTTGGTTTATTTTCAAGTTCCTCATCCCTTGGTCTGCTTGTTATCCATTTTACTGTTATTGAGTCTCTGGTATAAGGAAGATGTTTTTTAAAGGCAATAGATAGAGAGGAATACAGAGATACTTTTTTTTAATTAAGTAAATTCCTTTGGAAACATACCAAATGCCTCCTCAAAGGGCGATTTTCTACAAGAAATAGTTATTCTTAATGAGTTAAGTGGTAATTTTATGAAAATTTGATTATGAAAAGGAATATTGCAGCCTCTCAACACTCCAGTAGCAGTAATTTTCAGCTGTTCCCCACAGCAAGTTACAAAATGTTGTGGGAAACTTCCAGCACTCTACCCCATAGGTCAGGTTTCATGGCCATAACTACACATCAGTCTTCCTTATCATAAATGAAGTTGAGGCATAAGTGATGAAGGTCATTTATGTTTAAAACAGAGCGAATGTTGAAAATAAGAACCAAGATCTTGGTTGTTTAAGTGCAAGTCACTCTGAAGCCTTGCGACCCAAAAGATACAGCATTAATCCAACTGAGATTCATACCACATGAGTGTGAGTCCAGAGAGAAAACAGCAGAAGGCCAAGAACCAATGTATCTTTTTCAAGTATAATTAAACCCTCCAAATCCCTGACTTCCTATATTCTTGTGGCTATGAAACTCATTGCATAGAAGGAAGCCTGCTGCTGCTGCTGCTGCTGCTGCTAAGTCACTTCAGTTGTGTCCAACTCTGTGCGACCCCATAGACGGCACCCACCAGGCTCCCCCATCCCTAGGATTCTCCAGGCACGAATACTGGAGTAGGTTGCCATTTCCTTCTCCAATGCATGAAAGTGAAAAGTGAAAGTGAAGTTGCTCAGTCGTGTCCAACTCTTAGCAACCCCATGAACTGCAGCCCACCAGGCTCTTCCATCCACGGAATTTTCCAGGCAAGAGTGCTGGAGTGGGGTGCCATTGCCTTCCCCAAGAAGGAAGCCTAGGCCTAGGCAAGGCAAATCGAGGTTGTAGCATTCTACTCATATCTGGTCCTGCATCCACATTCAGCAACCATGCTGGACCAGCAGATTCTAGCCTACGGATGTACTAACAACTAACCAATAGGAAGATAAGTTCAGTTTCCACTCTTCTATTAAATTGCTGTGAGATTTAAAACAAAATTGCTTAGTCATCCTTGATCATAAGTTTCCTTATTTATAAAATAAGGAGATTAAATGTAACTTAACATCTCTTATAATCTCATAATGGTAATATTTTAAGGGTTGACCCTAGTGAACATGAACATACATTTGGTTCTTTTGTCCTTCATCTTCATTTGTTTCATTTCTATTTTTTAGGCTTAAATTGATGGTTTTAAGAAATGTTCTATGTGTTAATATTCAAATATGAATACCCACTATTTCCTTTAGAGAGGGTCTCATATATGACTATACAAAGGCACATCACATTGCTTAGAAACAGTGAAAAGCAACTTGATACAAATGAACAAAACATACATAAAACAAAGATGGTTGACAGTCAATTTCTCAGAAGTAATGTAAGTCAGAAAAAACTGAGGCATGAAATCTCTAATGTACTAAAAGAAAAAAATTATCAACCTAGAATTCTATGCTCAACTAAATATCTTTCAAAAAGAAAGGTGAAATAAAGGCCTTGTTTTTTTTTTTAAAGGAATATTTAAATTTTAGTTGTATATTTAAATAAATATTACAACTTTAATATAAAGAATTCCTATTCTTTATATTCCTATATTTAATATAAAGAATTCCTATTCCAGTTATCCTTATTATTAACATATTATTGGGATATACTTGTTAAAACTAATAATTTGATACTGATATATTATTATTAAAATTCATATTTTATCTATATCTCCTTAATTTTTACTTAATATCTCTTTTCTGTTCTAGATGTGACAATTTTTCATACCTTTCTTGTTTAATATGACACTGACAGTGTTGAGGAGTACTGGTTGGGTATTTTATAGAATGTCTCTCAAGTAAGATTTGTTAGATTTTTTTCATGATTAGACTGAATACAATAGACTAAAGATTTCCTCCCTCCTTCAAATTCATGTGCTGAAATCTTATCCACAGTGTGATGGCTTTGGAAGTGGGACATTTGGGAGGTGACTAGATCACAAAAGTAAGTCTTCATGAATAGGATTAGTGTACCTATGAAGAGAGACCCAAGAGAGATCCCTCACCCATTGTACCATGTGAACTCATTGTGATGGGCATTTATGAATCAGGAATTGGGCTCTCTTCAGACACTAAATTAGCCAGTGCTATGATCTTGGACTTCCAAGCCTGTAGAACTATGAGAAATAAATATCTGTTTTTAATAAGCCACCTAATCTATGGTATTTTTTAAATAATGGCAGAAGCAGACTGTAATACTGAGATTCTATATTCTTAGGGGGAAGACCACAGAAAAAAGTGTCAGAGTCATCACAGTATATCAAGAGTAAATACTAGTAACATAATTTATTATCTTTGACACTTACTTGGATCACCTGGCTGAGCTAATATTTGTCTGTTTTTTTCATGGTATAGTTGCTCCCCTCTGCTCTCCTTACTCTATTCTTTGAAAGGAATTCACTAAGTTCATCCCATACTTAAAAGTGGGGTTTAACATGTTACTTCTTTGAGTGAAGAATATTTAACATAGATTATTTAGGATTTTTCTTTAGGATGTTTCTTCTGTATGTGAAAATTATCTGAATTTATTGTATATTAATACAAGCTCATGTATAAAAGAATATTTATATAATCGATCATATATATCAACATGAGAGTGAAAGTCATTCAGTCATATCTGACTCTTTGCGACTCCATGGATTGTAGCCCACCTGGTTCTCCTCCGTCCATGAGATTCTCCAGGCAAGAATACTGGAGTGGGTTGCCATTATCAACATAGAATCATGAATATTAACTTTGTACTGGGAATTAGAATTCAGTACTTTTTTCCATATTAAACTGTTCCAGGTTTGAAACAACTGGGAACATTGGGAGCCTCTTAAACTGACTCCAGTGTCACTTTGCCATAGCCTCATCATTACAGCATCTTGTTTTGTTTCTGAGCATTTCCTTACTTTCCAACATCACAAGGTACTCTAGGCTCATAGTCTATATTTCCTGCTCCAATCCTAGAAATACCAATTTCAACCAAATGGCATTAATAAGGATATTAGAAACCAAGATCTGAATACTAGATATGCCCATTGCTACAGGGATGTTGTTACAGATCATCTCAGCTGTCAGAGCAAGGAAATATCTATGTGCATACTAAACTATGTATATGTACATTTCTATAAATATTTCTATATGTAATATATTGTATCTATAATGAGGTAACCTCAATTCAGACTGATGTCTGGAACTCCAAGTTCCTACCACATAGATTATTATAGCCTTGTTCCCCTGCTTATTTTTAACCTCCCATTGTAATAGTAAGAAACCTGGATCCCACCATCAATCATCAATTTATTTAATTATTCAATTGCAGTATATGTATATCAATACAGTTCAGTTGCTCAGTCATATCTGACTCTTTGTGACCCCATGTACTGCAGCACACCAGACTTCCCTGTCCATCACCAACTCCTGGCACTTGCTCAAACTCATGTCCATTGAGTCAGTGATGCCATCCAGCCATCTCATCTTCTGTTGTCCCCTTCTCTTCCTGCCTTCAGTCTTTCCCAGCATTAGGGTCTTTTTCAATGATTCAGCTCTTCACATCAGGTGGCCAAAGTATTTGAGTTTTAGCTTCAGCATCAGTCCTTCCAATGAATATTCAAGATTGATTTCCGTTAGGTTGACCGGTTTGATCTCCTTGCAATCCAAGGGAATCTCAAGAGTCTTCTCCAGCACCACAGTTCAAAAGCATCAGTTCATTAGTGCTCAGCCTTCTTTACGGTCCAAATTTCACATCCATACATGACTACTAGAAAAATCATAGCTTTCACTATATGGACTTTTCTTGGCAGAGTAGTATGTCTGCTTTTTAAAATGCTGTCTAGGTTTGTCATAGCTTTTCTTCCAAGGAGCAAGCATCTTTTAATTTAATGGCTGCAGTCACCATCTGCTGTGATTTTGGAGCCAAAGAAAATAAAGTCTCTCACTGTTTCCACTGCTTCCCCATCTATTTGCCATTAAGTTAAGGGACCAGATGCCATGATCTTAGTTTTGAATGTTGAGTTTTAAGACAGATTTTACACTATCCTCTTTCACTTTCATCAGTTCAGTTCAGTCGCTCAGTCGTGTCTGACTCTTTGCGACCCCATGAATCGCAGCACGCCAGGCCTCCCCGTCCATCACCAACTCAGAGTTCACTCAGATTCATGTCCATCGAGTCAGTGATGCCATCCAGCCATCTCATCCTCTGTTGTCCCCTTCTCCTCCTGCTCCCAATCGCTCCCAGCATCAAAGTCTATTTCAATGAGTCAACTCTTTGTATGACGTGGCCAAAGTACTGGAGTTTCAGCTTTAGCATCAGTCTTTCCAAAGAAATCCAAAGGGTGATCTCCTTCAGAATGGACTGGTTGGATCTCCTTGCAGTCCAAGGAACTCTCAAGAGTCTTCTCCAACACCACAGTTCAAAAGCATCAATTCTTTGGCGCTCAGCCTTCTTCACAGTCCAACTCTCAAATCCATACATGACTACTGGAAAAACCACACCCTTGTGTAGATGGACCTTAGTCGGCATAGTAATGCCTCTGCTTTTGAATATGCTATCTAGGTTGGTCATAACTTTTCTTCCAAGGAGTAAGCGTCTTTTAATTTCATGGCTGCAGTCACCATCTGCAGTGATTTTGGAGCCCAAAAACATAAAGTCTGGCACTGTTTCCACTGTTTCCCCATCCATTTCCCATGAAGTGATGGGACCGGATGCCATGATCTTCGTTTTCTGAATGTTGAGCTTTAAGCCACCATTTTGCTCTCCTCTTTCACTTTCATCAAGAGGCTTTTTAGTTCCTCTTCACTTTCTGCCATAAGGGTGCTTTCATCTGCATATCTGAGGTTATCGATATTTCTCCCAGCAGTCTTGATTCCAGCTTGTGTTTCTTCCAGTCCAGCATTTCTCATGATGTACTCTGCATATAAGTTAAATGAGCATGGTGACAATATACAGCCTTGACATACTCCTTTTCCTATTTGGAATCAGTCTGTTGTTCCATGTTCAGAATCTTCCACAGTTTATTGTGATCCACACAGTCAAAGGCTTTGGCATAGTCAATAAAGCAGAAATAGATGTTTTTCTGGAACATCTTCTTGCTTTTTCCATGATCTAGCAGATGTTGGCAATTTGATCTCTGGTTCCTCTGCCTTTTCTAAAACCAGCTTGAACATCTGGAAGTTCACAGTTCATGTATTACTGAAGCCTGGCTTGGAGAATTTTGAACATTACTTTACTAGCATGTGAGATGAGTGCAATTGTGCGGTAGTTTGAGCATTCTTTGGCATTGCCTTTCTTTGGGATTGGAATGAAAACGGACCTTTTCCAGTCCTGTGGCCACTGCTGAGTTTTCCAAATTTGCTGGCATATTGAGTGCAGCACTTTCACAGCATCATCTTTCAGGATCTGAAATAGCTCAACTGGAATGCCATCACCTCCCCTAGCTTTGTTCATAGTGATGCTTTCTAAGGTCCACTTGCCTTCACATTCCAGGATGTCTGGCTCTAGGTGAGTGATCACACCATCGTGATTATCTGGGTCCAGAAGATCTTTTCTGTACAGTTCTTCCATGTATTCTTGCCACCTCTTCTTAATATCTTCTGCTTCTGTTAGGTCCAGACCATTTCTGTCCTTTGTCGAGCTTATCTTTGCATGAAATGTTCCCTTGGTATCTCTAATTTTCTTGAAGAGATCTCTAGTCTGTCCCATTCTATAGTTTTCCTCTATTTCTTTGCACTGATCGCTGAAGAAGGCTTTCTTATCTCTTCTTGCTATTCTTTGGAACTCTGCATTCAGATGCTTATATCTTTCCTTTTCTCCTCTGCTTTTTGCTTCTCTTCTTTTCTCAGCTATTCGTAAGGCCTCCCCAGACAGCCATTTTGCTTTTTTGCCTTTCTTTTCCATGGTGATGGTCTTGATCCCTGTCTCCTCTACATTCTCACGAACCTCAGTCCATAGTTCATCAGGCACTCTATCTGTCAGATCTAGGCCCTTAAATCTATTTCTCACTTCCACTGTATAATCATAAGGGATTTGATTGAGGTCATACCTGAATGGTCTAGCAGGTTTCCCTACTTTCTTCAATTTGAGTCTGAATTTGGTAATGAGTTCATGATCTGAGCCACAGTCAGCTCCTGGTCTTTTTTGTTGTTGTTGATTGTATAAAACTTCTCCATCTTTGGCTACAAAGAATATAACCAATATGATTTTGGTGTTGACCATCTGGTGATGTCCACGTGTAGAGTCTTGTCTTGTGTTGTTGGAAGAGGGTGTTTGCTATGACCAGTGCATTTTCTTGGCAAAACTCTTAGTCTTGGCCCTGCTTCATTCCACATTCCAAGGCCAAATTTGCCTGTTACTCCAGGTGTTTCTTGACTTCCTACTTTTGCATTCCAGTCCCGTGTAATGAAAATGACATCTTTTTTCGGTGTTAGTTCTAAAAGGTCCTGTAGGTCTTCATAGAACTGTTCAACTTCAGCTTCTTCAGCATTACTGGTTGGGGCATAGACTTGGATTACCGTGATATTGAATGGTTTGCCTTGGAAGCAAACAGAGATCATTCTGTCGTTTTTGAGATTGCATCCAAAAACTGCATTTCAGACTCTTTTGTTGACCATGATAGCTACTCCATTTCTTCTGAGGGATTCCTGCCGCAGTAGTAGATATAATGGTTATCTGAGTTAAATTCACCCATCCCAGTCCATTTTAGTTCGCTGATTCCTAGAATGTTGATGTTCACTCTTGCCATCTCCTGTTTGACCACTTCCAATTTGCCTTGATTCATGGACCTGACATTCCAGGTCCCTATGCAATATTGCTCTTTACAACATTGGACCTTGATTCTATCACCAGTCACATCCACAGCTGGGTATTGTTTTTGCTTTGGCTCCATCCCTTCATTCTTTCTAGAGTTATTTTTCCACTGATCTCCAGTAGCATATTGGGCACCTACTGACCTGGAAAGTTCCTCTTTCAGTATCCTATCATTTTGCCTTTTCATACTGTTCATGGGCTTCTCAAGGCAAGAATACTGAAGTGGTTTGCCATTCCCTTCTCCAGTGGACCACATTCTGTCACTTTCATCAAGAGACTCTTTAGTTCCCTTTCACTTTCTGACATAAGGGTATAATTCCATAATTGTTAATGCATATACACATGGGAGGCAACTCTACTGTAGTACAGTGCTTATTACAGTTATTTTTGCTTTTAGTCTTTGATACCATAATTTTTTTAAATTTATTTTTAAATTGGAGCATAATGCTTTAAAATGTGCTGATTTCTCTCATACACAATCAAAATAAGTCATAATTTTATATATATATATATATATATATATTTCCTCCCTCTTAAGCATCCCTCCCCCTTCTCATCCCACCCTTCCAGGTCATCTTAAAACACCAGGCTGGGCTCACTGTATTATATAGCAGCTTCCAATGTGTGCATATGTACCCACTTGCTTCAGTTGTATCTGACTCTTTGCAACCCTATGGACTGAGAGGCTGCCAGGCTGCTCTGTCCATAGGATTCTCCAGGCAGAATACTGGAATGGGACCTGGTTGTTTATCTCTTTTATGTATACTAGTTTGTATATGCTGCTGCTAAGTTGCTCCAGTTGTGTCCGACTCTGTGTGACCCCCTAGATAGCAGCCCACCAGGCTCCCCCATCCCTGTAATTCTCCAGGCAAGAAGAATGGAGTGGGTTGCCATTTCCTTCTCCAATGCAGGAAAGTGAAAAGTGAAAGTGAAGCCGCTCAGTCATGTCCGACTGGACTGCAGCCTACCAGACTCCTCTGTCCATGGGATTTTCCAGGCAAGAGTACTGGAGTGGGTAGCCACTGCCTTCTCTGTTGTATATGCTAATATCCTAATTTATCTCTCTCCCACCTGCTTTCTACATTGGGAAATGTAAATTTGTTTTCTGTGTCTGTGAATCTGCTTCTGTTTCATCAGTTCAGTTCAGTTCAGTCACTCTTTGCGACCCCGTAAATCGCAGCATGCCAGGCCTCCCTGTCCATCACTAACTCCCGGAGTTCACTTAGACTCACATCCATTGAGTCAGGGATGCCATCCAGCCATCTCATCCTCTGTTGTCCCCTTCTCCTCCTGCCCCCAATCCCTCCCAGCATCAGAGTCTAAATAAGGTCATTTGTGTCATATTTTAGATTCACATATACATATGTTATCTGTCTTTCTCTCTGACTTACTTCACTTAGTATGATAATCTCTAGGTCCATCTACACTGATATAAATGGCATTATTTCATTTTTTTGTATGGCTGAGTAGTATTCCATTGTGTACAGACATCATATCTTTTTTTTTTTAAAATCCATTCATATATCAATGGAAACTCAGGTTGTCTCCATTTCTTGTCTATTGTAAATAGTGCTGCTATGAACACTGGGTGCATGTATCTTTTTGAATTATGATTTATGCCCAGGATTAGAACTTGCTGGATTATATAGCAACTCTATTTTTAGTTTTTTGAGGAAACTCCATACTGTTTTCCATAGTGGTTGTACCAATTTACATTCCCGCTAATGGTGTAGAAGGGTTCCCAATTCTCCATACCCTCTCCATTGTTTGTTATTTGTAGATTTTTAATGATGGCCATTCTGATTGGTATGAAGCAGTACCTCATTGTCATTAAAATTTGTATTTCTCTAATAATTAGTGATGTCGAGTATATTTCATGTGCCTGTTGGCCATCTGTATGTCTTCTTTGGAGAAATGTCTATTTAGGTCTTCTGCCCTTTTTTTTTTTTTTTTTTGGACTGGGCTATTTGATTGGTTTTTGTTGTTGAGTTGTATGAAAATTTTGTATATTTTGGAAATTAAGCCTTCATCCATGACACCATTTGCAAACAATTTCCCCCAGTCTGTAGTTGTCTTTTTGTTGTGTTTATGGGTTCCTTTGCTGTGCTAAAACACCTACCATTAATATGGAAAAGGCTCTAATAGATAAAGTAGATAGAAGAATAGATGTACCATGTAAGCAGTAAGATGGAAATACTAAGAATAAAAAGGAGAAAGAAATGTTAGAGATCAAAGATCTTGTTTAACAGAAATGAAAATTTCTTTTGACAGGCTCTTTAGTAGACTGACATAGCTGAGAAAGTATCTGAACTTGATGACATCTTGATAGAAACTTCCAAAACTAAAAGGCAAAGATCAAAAAAAAGACTGGAAAAACAGAATAAATAAAGCACATGAAGCAGAATACAAATTTCAAGTGTATATTGAACTTTAAGACCATAAACTGAACTAAAACAGTATTAATAAGTGTTAGTCACTCAGTTGTGTCTGACTCTTGCAACACCATGGACTGTAGCTCACCAGGCATCTCTGTCCATGGAATTCTCCAGGCAAGAATACTGGAATGGATTGCCATTCCCTTCACCAGGGAACCTTGAAATCATGCTAAGCATAATCTCTGATTAGAACAAAATTAAATTATAATTAGCCTCATATAAAGAATAAAACTGGATTACTATATACTATATACAAAAATTAAGTCAAAAAGAATCAGCAACCTAAGTAAAAGAGGAAAAGTATAAAACTCTTAGAAGAAAATATAAGGGTAAATCTTCAGTTAGTCAGTCAGTTCAACTGCTCAGTCATGTCCGACTCTTTGCGACCCCATGAATCGCAGCACACCAGGCCTCCCTCTCCATCACCAACTCCCAGAGTTCGCTCAGACTCGCGTCCATCCAGTCAGTGATGCCATCCAGCCATCTCATCCTCTGTCATCCCCCTCTCCCCCATGAAATTTACAAAATAACTAAAACTGATAAATGAGCTGGGCAATTTTTAGGTTAAAAGACTAATGTACAAACATCTTACCTCTTACCTGTTGCTGTACAGCAAATTATTTCAAAATTTAATTACCTCAACAATAAACATTACCCAGCCATTCAGTGGGTCAGGAATCTGCGTAGGCTTTAGCTGGATGCCTTTTTCTCAAGATCCTCTCACAAGAAGGCAATCAAGTTGTTGGCCTAAAAAATGACTACTTCTGAAAGTTTTACTAGATGAGCATCTGTTTTCAAACTTTTTCAAATGGTTGTTCACTTGATTCAGATAGTTTTGTGCTGTATTCTGATGGCCCTTGTTCCTTGCTGAATGTTGTCTGAAACTGGAGGTCAAATTTTTGTTGTTGTTATTTTTCCACAGTGTAGTTAATAATATGGCAACTGTTTCCATCAGAGCGAGAGCTTCAAGAAAGGATGAGTAAGAGGAAAGGCACAGTATTTTTGAAATGTAATCTTAGAAGCAATATCTCATTTACCTTTTCACCCTTTTAATTGGAAGTGAATTACTATACCAGCTAATACAAAACACAACAAATGCTTGGAAGTGGGCATCATTTGCATCCATTTTAAAGGCTGCCAACCACAATTATCAACTTCATTTCTTTTCTCAAACAATTGAAAATGGAAATTATAGTAAAAATACCATTAACAATAGCATTACACTTATTGAATATACTGGAATAAATCTGAAAAATGTTTGAGACTAATACACTGAAAACAACTAAATATTGCTGAAAGAAATTAACAAAGACCTAAAAGAAATATAGATGTAACTATGTTCATGGATTAGGAGACTCAATGGTATTAAAATGTGAATTCTTTACAAACTGATCTATAGACTCAGACAATCCCATGGAGAATCTTAACTGATTTTGTAGTGACTGACAGTTCAGTTCAGTTGCTCAGTCGTGACCGACTCTGCAACCCGATCAATTGCAGCAGGCCAGGCCTCCCTGTCCATCACTAACTCCCGGAGTTCACTCAGACTCACGTCCATCGAGTCCGTGATGCCATCCAGCCATCTCATCCTCGGTCATCCCCCTCTCCTCCTGCCCCCAATCCCTCCCAGCATCAGAGACTTTTCCAATGAGTCAACACTTTGCATGAGGTGGACAAAGTACTGGAGCTTCAGCTTTAGCATCATTCCTTCCAAAGAAATCCCAGGGCCAGCTCCTTCAGAATGGACTGGTTGGATCTCCTTGCAGTCCAAGGGACTCTCAAAAGTATTCTCCAACACCACAGTTCAAAAGCATCAATTCTTCAGCTCTCAGCTTTTTTCACAGTCCAACTCTCACATCCATACATGACTACTGGAAATATCATAGCCTTGACTAGATGGACCTTAGTTGGCAAAGTAATGTCTCTGCTTTTGAATATACTATCTAGGTTGGTTATAACTTTTCTTCCAAGGAGTAAGTGTCTTTTAATTTCATGGCTGCATTCACCATCTGCAGTGATTTTGGAGCCTAAGAAAATAAAGTCTGACACTGTTTCCACTGTTTCCCCATCTATTTCCCATAGAGGGATGGGACCGGATGCCATGATCTTTGTTTTCTGAACATTGTGACCTTTAAACCAACTATTGCACTTTCCACTTTCACTTTCATCAGGAGGCTTTTAGTTCCTCTTCACTTTCTGCCATAAGGGTGGTGTTATCTGCATATCTGAGGTGATTGATTTCTCTCCCAGCAATCTTGATTCCAGCTTGTGTTCCTTCCAGTCCAACATTTTTCATGATGTACTCTGCATAGAAGTTAAATAAGCAGGGTGACAATGTACAGCCTTGATGTACTCCTTTTCCTATTTGGAACCAGTCTATTGTTCCATGTCCAGTTCTAACTGTTGCTTCCTGACCTGCATACAGATTTCTCAAGAGGCAGGTCAGGTGGTCTGGGATTCCCATCTCTTTCAGAAGTTTCCACAGTTTATTGTGATCCACATAGTCAAAGGCTTTGGCATAGTCAATAAAGCAGAAATAAATGTTTTTCTGGAACTCTCTTGCTTTTTCGATGATCCAGCGGATGTTGGCAATTTGATCTCTGGTTCCTCTGCCTTTTCTAAAACCAGCTTGAACATCAGGAAGTTCACGGTTCATGTATAACTGAAGCCTGGCTTGGAGAATTTTGAGCATTGCTTTATTAGCATTTGAGATAAGTGCAATTGTGCAGCAGTTTGAGCATTCTTTTGCATTGTCCTTCTTTGGGATTGGAATGAAAACTGACCTTTACCAGTCCTGAGGCCACTGCTGAGGTTTGCAAATTTTCTGGCATATTGAGTGCAGTACTTTCACAGCATCATCTTTCAGGATTTGAAATAGCTCAACAGGAATTCCATCACCTCCACTAGCTTTGTTCGTAGTGACGCTTTCTAAGGTCCACTTGCCTTCACATTCCAGGATGTCTGGCTCTAGGTGAGTGATCACACCATCATGATTATCTGGATCCTGAAGATCTTTTTTGTACAGTCCTTCTGTGTATTCTTGCCACCTCTTCTTAATATCTTCTGCTTCTGTTAGGTCCAGACCATTTCTGTCCTTTATCGAGCCCATCTTTGCATGAAATGTTCCCTTGGTATCTCTAATTTTCTTGAAGAGATCTCTAGTCTTTCCCATTCTGTTCTTTTCCTCTATTTCTTTGCATTGATTGCTGAAGAAGGCTTTCTTATCTCTTCTTGCTATTCTTTGGAACTCTGCATTCAGATGCTTATATCTTTCCTTTTCTCCTTTGCTTTTTGCTTCTCTTCTTTTCTCAGCTATTTGTAAGGCCTCCCCAGACAGCCATTTTGCTTTTTTGCATTTCTTTTCCATGGGGATGGTCTTGATCCCTGTCTCCTGTACAATGTCATGAACCTCATTCCATAGTTTTCAGGCACTCTATCTATCCGATCTAGGCCCTTAAATCTATTTCTCACTTCCACTGTATAATCATAAGGGATTTGATTTAGGTCATACCTGAATGGTCTAGCTGTTTTCCCTACTTTCTTCAATTTAAGTCTCAATTTGTCAATAAGGAGTTCATGATCTGAGCCACAGTCATCTCCCAGTCTTGTTTTTGCTGACTGTATAGAGCTTCTCCATCTTTGGCTGCAAAGAATATAAGCAGTCTGATTTTGGTGTTGACTATCTGGTGATGTCCATGTGTAGAGTCTTGTCCTGTGTTGTTGGAAGAGGGTGTTTGCTATGACCAGTGCATTTTCTTGGCAAAACTCTCTTAGTCTTTGCCCTGCTTCATTCCACATTCCAAGGCCAAATTTGCCTGTGACTCCAGGTGTTTCTTGACTTCCTACTTTTGCATTCCATTCTCCTATATTGAAAAGGACATCTTTTGGTGTGTTAGTTCTACAAGGTCTTGTAGGTCTTCATAGAACTGTTCAATTCAGCTTCTTCAGCATTACTGGTTGGGGCATAGACTTGGATTACTGTGATATTGAATGGTTTGCCCTGAAGAAGAACAGATATCATTCTGTCATTTTTGAGACTGCATCCAAGTACTGCATTTTGGACTCTTTTGCTGACCATGATGGCTACTCCAAGTAGCTGACAAGTTGACCCTAAAAGATATTTGTAAATATATAGGACCTAGAATAACCAAAACAGTTTTAAATAATCACTGATTGAGACCATCCCATGAAAAAGAAATGCAAAAATGCAGAATGTCTGGGGAGGCCTTATAAATAGCTGTGAAAAGAGGAGAAGCAAAAAGCAAAGGAGAAAAGGTAAGATATAAGCATCTAAATGCAGAGTTCCAAAGAATAGCAAGGAGAGCTAAGAAAGCCTTCCTCAGAGATCCATGCAAAGAAATAGAGGAAAACTATAGAATGGGAAAGACTAGAGATCTCTTCAAGAAAATTAGAGATACCAAGGGAACATTTCATGCAAAGATAAGCTTGATAAAGGGCAGAAATGGTCTGGACCTAACAGAAGCAGAAGATATTAAGAAGAGGTGGCAAGAATACATGGAAGAACCGTACAGAAAAGATCTTCTGGACCCAGATAATCACGATGGTGTGATCACTCACCTAGAGCCAGACATCCTGGAATGTGAAGGCAAGTGGACCTTAGAAAGCATCACTATGAACAAAGCTAGGGGAGGTGATGGAATTCCAGTTGAGCTGTTTCAAATCCTGAAAGATGATGCTGTGAAAGTACTGCACTCAATATGCCAGCAAGTTTGGAAAACTTAGCAGTGGCCACAGGACTGGAAAAGGTCCATTTTCATTCCAATCCCAAAGAAAGGCAATGCCAAGGAATGCTCAAACTACCACACAATTGCACTCATCTCACACTCTAGTAAAATAGTGCTTAAAATTCTCCAAGCCAGGCTTCAGTTATACATGAACCGTGAACTTCCTGATGTTCAAGCTGGTTTTAGAAAAGGCAGAGGAACCAGAGATCAAATTGCCAACATCCGCTGGATCATGGAAAAAGCAAGAGAGTTCCAGAAAAACATTTAGTTTTGCCTTATTGACTATGCCAAAGCCTTTGACTGTGTGGATCCCAATAAACTGTGGAAACTTCTGAAAGAGATGGGAATACAGACCACCTGACCTGCCTCTTGGGAAACCTATATGCAGGTCAGGAAGCAACAGTTAGAACTGGACATGGAACAATAGACTGGTTCCAAATAGGAAAAGGAGTATGTCAAGACTCTATATTGTCACCCTGCTTATTTAATTTCTATGGAGAGTACATCATGAGAAATGCTGGACTGGAAGAAACACGGAATCAAGATTGCTGGGAGAAATATCGATCACCTCAGATATGCAGATAACACCAACCTTATGGCAGAGAGTGAAGAGGAACTAAAAGCCTCCTGATGAAAGTGAAAGAGGAGAGTGAAAAAGTTGGCTTAAGGCTCAACATTCAGAAAATGAAGGTCATGGCATCTAGTCCCATCCCTTCATGGGAAATAGATGGGGAAACAGTGTCAGACTTGGGCTCCAAAATCACTGCAGATGGTGACTGCAGCCATGAAATTAAAAGACACTTACTCCTTGGAAGAAAAGTTATGACCAACCTAGATAGCATATTCAAAAGCGAAGACATTACTTTGCCAACATAGGTCTGCTAGTCAAGGCTATGGTTTTCCAGTAGTCATGTATGGATATGACAGTTGGACTGTGAAGAAGGCTGAGTGCCGAAGAATTGATGCTTTTGAACTGTGGTGTTGGAGAAGACTTTTGAGAGTCCCTTGGACTGCAAGGAGATCCAACAAGTCCATTCTAAAGGAGATAAGTCCTGGGTGTTCTTTGGAAGGAATGATGCTAAAGCTGATACTCCAGTATTTTGGCCACTTCATGGAAAGAGTTGACCCATTGGAAAAGACTCTGATGCTGGGAGGAATTGGGGGCAGAAGGAGAAGGGGACGACAGAGGATGAGATGACTGGATGGCATCACCGACTCAATGATCCTGAGTTTGAGTGAACTCCGGGAGCTGGTGTTGGACAGAGATGCCTGACGTGCTGCAGTTCATGGGGTCACAAAGAGTCGCACATGACTGAATGACTGAACTGAATTGAACTTACCTGATTTCAAAACTTTATATATAGTCACAAAGATAGTGACAGTGTGGTATTGCTTTGAAGATAAAGTATCGATCAATAGTTTAGGGAAAAGGTATAGTAAAAGACCTTCATGTGTATGGTCCATTTATTTTCACTAACACTGCCAAGACAAGTCAATGAGGAAGGTACAGTCTCTCCAATAAGAGTTGCTAAAACTGTTACATACCCATAAGGAAATAAAAAAATAATAATCCTAACCTTTACTTCATTCCATATACAAATAATTTTAAATGGCATGTAGAACAAAATGTTAAATGAATGACCATAAGACACATAGAAGAGAATATAGGTGAGACTATTGGTGATTCTATATTGGTCAAAGATTTCTTAAAAACATAAATTATAAAGAAAAAGTGATAAACTGGACTTTATCAAAATTAAAATTTTTTGTTCTTCAAGAAATTCTTGTTAATAAAATGAAAATCATATTGGAGAAGAAATATTTGCAAAACATGTTAGTTAAAGTATTTGTGACTAGAATATAGAAAACACCGTTAAAACTCAGTGATAGAAGAAAAGAAGCTGGTTGAAACAAAACAGATTTTAACAAACACTTCACCAAAGAAGATGTATGGAAAACAAACAGGCACATGAAAAATTGTTCAGTATTTTTAGCCACTAGGGAAATGGAAATTTAGAGTAACAACAAAGTACAATTACAAACTCACTAGAAAGGCTAAAGTTAAAGAGACTAGAAGAAGGAAATCCTGTCATTGGTTGGCAATATGGGTGAACCTTCAGGGGATTGTGCTGAGTGAAATAAACAAAGAGAGATACTGTGTGATACCACTTATGTGTGGAGTCTAAAAAAAGCTAAACTTACAAAAACAGTAGAATGATGGTTGCTAGGGACTGGGAAGGTGGAGAACATGGACAGAAGTTGGTCAAAGGTATGACCTTCCAGTTATAAGATAAATAAATTCTGAGGATCTAATATACAGCATGGTGGGTATAGTTAATTATACTCTATTATATACTGGAAAGTTACTGAGAAATATCTTAAATGTTTTTACCACAGGGGAAAAATAACTGGTAATTATATAACAAGATGGGGGTGTTAGCTAATGCTATGATAGTAATCATTTTGAAATATGTAAGTGCATCAAATTACCAAGCTATATACCTTAAATTTATACAATGTTACACAATAAACCTGGGAAAAAATTAATTAGACTGAACCTACCAAGTACTGGCAAAAATATAGAGGAACTGGATCTCTTATACACTGCTGATGGGAAAGCAGACTAATGCAACTAGTTGTTGCAATTTCTTCAAAAGTCAATAATACACTGAAATATAACACAGCTACTGCACCTGTTGGTATCTATGAAAATATCTATCCATACAAATATCTATATACAAATACTGATAGTATCTTCAATAACCACAAACTGGAAACAACTGAATTGTCAATAAATAAGAGAAAGTATAAACAAAATTTTGTATATCCATATAATGACATAATAATCAACAATAAATCAGAACAAGTTATAGATTCATGCATTAAAATGGGTGGCTCTCAAAATAATTATACTGAGTGAAAGAAACTGGGGAAAATAGTATAGATAGCACTTTAAATATAATTGGTTTACTGTTTGTCCATTTTACTTCAAGAAGGCTTTTCTAAATATGAGAGTACATACTGCATAACTCCACTTAAGCAAAATTCTAGAAAATGCAAACTACAGAGACAGAAGATCAGTGATTTCCTAGGAATAGGAGAAAGTGGCATGGAGGGAAGACAGATGACAAAGGAATACTTGGAAACGGGGGAATTAAGATAAGTTAATTATCTTGATTTTGCTAATAGTAGCACACTTACATACATATGTCAATAACTTAAACAATTGTACATCTTAAATATGCCTAGGTTATTATACAGCAATTATAATTCCATAAATCTGTAAAAATAAACTATTCCAACTGTTAAATTCAAAGTGGAAACGACTTTCTTCCTAGAGGTTCCTCTACATAACTTTTGTTCGTGATCCCCTGCCCATGAATCATTATCAATATATAATTGAGATAAGTGATATGTAACTGAGAATGAAAGCACTAGGTGTTGCTCCAGTTTATGTATTGTTATAATCAACTTAGGCTGATATAATAAAATCCCATGGACTGGCTTGTAAATGATAGACACTTTTCTTACTGTTCTGGAGTCTGGAAGTCCAAGGTAAAGGTGCTAGTACAGTGAAATTCTAGTGAAAGCTCTCTTGTGGGGCACAAATGGGCATTCTCAGTTGTATTCTTACTTGTTGGAGAGAGGGTTAGAGAGCTGTCCACAGTCCTTTTCATAAGATCATAATATTATCCATGAGGTTTTTATCCTCATGGTATAATTAACTTCCAAAGGTCCCACCTCCTAATACTATCACACTGGGGGTTTAGAATTGCAATATGTGAATGTGGGTGGGAAGGGAAACATTCACTCCATGACAGGCATATCCTGCCTTCATAAATATTCATGTATTGATTAAATCCATAAGATAGCTGATCTTAAGAGCCTATAAAATATTTTTAAATGAGCATAAATTAATGGTGCTACTGTAAACATTTCTCAGACTGAAGTATATATGATGGTATTTCAACCATTATTTAGATTTCATTACTTTGCGGGAACTGCTATGTCACCCTCATACTTAACAGATGAAATAATGACCCAATGAGGAGCACACAGACCACCTAAGTATAATTTTATCCTACCCCCATTCTGCCTTTCAATCTCGCTTTTTTTCTTTTTCTCCTTCCCTCTCTTCTTCCTTTCAGAGCTCTTTTCTCCTGTAATATAATATAAAAATTCCCTATTATATGTTCTTAACTGTTGCCCTCCAATTGAATGTCAGTGCGGTGAGAATAGAACACTGTATATATTCTCTGCTTGCTTGGCTACCTATTTTTAGTCTACTTCTTTCTTGGCTTCCTCTAGCAGACTGCAACTGTAGATTCTATTCTGTAAGCAACAGAATTCATTTTAAGCCAAATAAGCAGAGGGATATTTGAAAATAACTCGGAGTCTCCCCATAGTGATAACTGAATGACCAGATGTGAACAGCAGGGCAGTAGCACAGTGAACTCAAAAGGTAGGCTGCCCAAATTACTGTCAAGGCCATAGCTCAGTGCCAAGATGATCTGTGCCCCTCGACACTGATGAGTCTGATCAGCTATATCATCTGATCAACTTGTCACTCACTCAAGGTTCTTGGAGCATCTGATCCATTATGTTTGTAGTCCATGTCTACCTCTGTTGTAGACTTAGAAGGAGGCCTCAAGAGGGCACCGGAACTAGAAGCTTCCCTTTAATCAAGACTATTACAGTAATGTCTCCTAAAAGTAGCATCATCCTATAGTTTATTATTCAAATAAGTAAACATCTGAGAGTAAAAAGGGCACTGTTACTATTTACTCCAGAACAGCTGGTGTAAACACTCTTGAGAGTCCCTTGGACTGCAAGGAGATCCAACCAGTCCATTCTGAAGGAGATCAGCCCTGGGATTTCTTTGGAAGGAATAATGCTAAAGCTGAAACTCCAGTACTTTGGCCACCTCATGAGAAGAGTTGACTCATTGGAAAAGACTCTGATGCTAGGAGGGATTGGGGGCAGGAGGAGAAGGGGACGACTGAGGATGAGATGGCTGGATGGCATCACTGACTGGATGGACGTGAGTCTGAGTGAACTCTGGGAGATGGTGACGGACAGGGAGGCCTGGCGTGCTGCAATTCATGGGGTCGCAAATAGTTGGACACGACTGAACGGCTGAACTGAACTGATGGTCAACTAACCAAAGAAGGTATTAGGACAGAAATTGTAAAAAGATGTGGTTGGATGTTGGTGGGGCAAAGAAAGATTATAGACTTGTTTGTTTTTAATAATTCTTTATCTGAATCAGTAAAAACATCTCAGTGGTTTACCTTCAAGATTCTTTCCATAGGAGAGTATGAGAGCCCTTCATTCTTCATTCTATTTCTAGTGCTTGCAGATGTCACTCAGTCGTGTCTGACTCTCTGCAACCCCATGGACTGTAGCCCACCAGGCTCCTCTGTCCATGGGATTTTCTAGGCAAGAACACTGGAGTGGGGTGCCATTTCCTTCTCCAGTAACTTTCCATTTTTGTTCTGGCTCTGTCTCCATAATTGATCACAGTTTATTCATCTAGAGCAGATAGAATGAGAAGCCCTATGAAACCATGCTAGAGTTTTTCCCAAGTTGGACAAGTCTTTGATAGTTTCCTACTTGAAGGCAGGGGACTGGACTGTATAACTCTTTGAGTTTCTTGCCAGCTCACAGTTCATCCCTCTCCATAGTGAATCCTATTATTTGTCACCTCATTGGACTCGCGGACCTCTTTATATCACGGATTTGGGGTCTTTGAAACAAAAGTGTTTCTTTACTTGACCAAAGATAAAGGACCTTGGCTTCATTTAAAATAACTCATTGATCGTGTTGTTGTTGTTGATCAATCACTAAGTCATGTCCGACTCTTTGAAAGCTCATGGATTGCAGCAGCCTAGGCCTCCCTGTCCCTCACTGTCTCCCAGAGATATATATTGATCATAAGGTACCTGTTTTTCTAAAGATTCAGTGAAAGTGAAAGTGATTTATTGTGATGCGATTATGTGGTTTCCAACACTGAGAGGATATTGAATCAATCATAAGAACAAAATTCTCACTCTCCTCTTCTTGACCACTGGCAAATTTTCTAACATAGAAGTGTTATATGGATAATGCCCTCAGCTGGTAATTAGTCACTTCACTGTAACTTAAAAAAAATCCTGGTAGAATTTCTCAACTCTAGTAAATCAAGAGTTCCTATGATCACTATTTAAGCTAATGGGGAGGTTGGCTTCATGAGGCTTTATAATTAATTAATCTACTCATTGATGGTATGTGAACTCCTGTTTTCTAATTACAGCCTCTAGTTTTCAAAGGTAAAACCAATATTTACCCCTGTATGGCCCCTGCCAAAGGGCTGCAACAGACATCAGCTGGTAAATATTCATTCATACTGACAGCAAAAGTATTCTTCATGGAGCTCCAAATCTGCAGTCTCCCAGCTGTCAGTTGGGTGGTGAACTGTTAGACTGCTGAGAGCTGCTGGCTGAGGAACAGTGGATTTGAGTTGAATAAAATAATACATCAATATGAAAATAGAAATGACTTTGTTCCTATTTTTGATTTCTCCTTATCTCTCTCTTTATTGAGGGGGATGGTGTTACTTTTTTTTTTTTTTTTGGAAAGCTTTGTCTTAAGTTTTTGTGTCGTAATTTTTACTGTTTGTTGAGCACTATGTTTCAAGCCTCTAATCAGTGCTTTTACATGGATTACCTCTTTAAATTCTCATGAAATGCCCATGAGGAACACATTCTTATTTTATTCATTATGAAAATAAGGACACTGAGGATTAAAAAAGTTTAACAATTTTCCCAAGTTTATGCTTCTAATGGATAAACTGATATCTGAAGCAGAAATATATGACCCTAGAGTCATTATTTTAAAATATGAAAGAAACTCAACTTACTTGTGAGTGGTTAAGACTTGGCTCGTACTTTCAAAAGATCATAGGTACCATGATCTAAAGACACAATTCAAACTATTGTTGTCATTTATTGTTTACTTATTTGTATATGTGTACAAATATTTATTTTTCTCATAACAAATTAGTTTAAGAACAGAAATGACTTCACATTGAAAGTAGTAGCTCAAATTCATCTGGCTTATAGCTTCTACCTATGTAAGTGGATTTTAGTTCTGTTCAAATTCCTGCTCAACTATTTGCAAAGTCTGGGTGATTTAGTGACTCCATTTTCACTATTTAAGGTATTCCACTCCCTCCTTCAGGAGGAAAGACATCTCAGTTCCATTTTGGTCCTTCCTACAGTTTCCTTCCACAGTTCCGTAAATGTTTCTATTGTTTCTGGAAACTATATGGACTTTTTAAAGTCTGACAGGTCCCAGCTGAATGTGTTTTAAAGATGATCCTGAAAATACTAACTTGAAATGATTGAATATTTGATTATACCAACATTCTTCCTGAAAGCATAACAGATAATTTACAGATTTTACAAAGTACAATTTAATATACATAATTTTCCTCAAGGGTTTATCAAATAAAAAATGTGTGCTTTGTTCCTTACATGAATGCTCCTTGAAGCATTTAATTTTTAAGAATATGCTATAGCCAATAAGATAAATTATTTAACAATGGCGGCTTAGTCACTTGAGCTATTCCACTCAAGTATTGTTTTATCTTATGGGCCAGATTTGGCATGATTTCTTGCTTTACTTGGATCTTTTCCATGTGACCTAATGAGGGTTTCAGCACACTCATGGACTAGGTCTGCTGACAGAGCTTTGATACATATATTTTTTGTCAATGGGAATGCTCATCGTTAGGAAAAAATGGAGTTGAGCCCAGTATATGAGCCAATTAAGCCTAACTACAGAGAAAGCAATGGCACCCCACTCCAGTACTCCTGCCTGGAAAATCCCATGGATGGAGGAGCCTGGTAAGCTGCAGTCCCTGGGGTCGCTGAGGGTCTGACACAATTGAGTGACTTCACTTTCACTTTTCACTTTCATGCGTTGGAGAAGGAAATGGCAACCCACTCCAGTGTTCTTGCCTGGAGAATCCCAGGGACAGCGGAGTCTGGTGGGCTGCCGTCTATGGGGTCGCACAGAGTCAGACATGACTGAAGTGACTTAGCAACAAGCCTAACTAATTCACCAAAAATGCAAGTTATTTTAACTATACCCATTGTTGTTGTTCAGTCACTAAGTCCTGTCTGACTCTCTGCAACCCCATGGACTGCAGCACACCAGGCTTCTCTATCATCCACTATCTCTCGGAGTTTGCTTAAATTTGCTTCCACTGAATCAGTGATGCTTTCTAACCATTACATCCTTTGCTGACCCTTCCCCTTTTGCCTTCAATCTTTTCCAGCATCAGGGTCTTTTCCAATGATTCAGCTCTTTGCATCAGGTGGCCAAAGTATTGGATTTAGATGCAGGAAAAAAAAAAAAAAAGGACTTTAAAAAATATGTAAGTATATCAGAGAGTCCTTTCATGTAAAACTTAGTAGATGAGGATTAATTTTAAAGCAAATATTTACTTTATATATTATGTTGCTTTTTGTACCTTGTGAACTCTTTGTCATCCTCCCTTGTCGCTCATTCACATTTAATACCTCAGTTTTCACTTGCATTTACTTTTTTTTAAACTCAATATGGCTTTCAAAATTCCCTCCCTTTTCCTCCATCTCTAGTCTAATTAAAAAACTCTTATCTAAACATGAATTTGTGTAGTAGCTCCTTAATCTGTTAACTGCTCTCTTTCCTACTCTCTTTACTGGATTTATCTTTCTAAATTACCAGTTTCGTCAAATCACACTTTCAATCAAGAATTATTTATTCTTTTCCATTGTATACAAGTTAATGTTTTATGGCAGGCTTGATATTTAAGAACTCTTGATTTTCCCTTTTCCTTCTCTCAAGTATAAATTTCTTCTTATAGGTAGCATCTGTTTTACACATGGGTCATTTCTTCCCCTAACAAATCATGTTCATTGATGAAGCTAGACTCCCTTTTTTGTTTTTGTTTGTTTGTTTTTAATATATCAGCCTGTTATTACTTTATTGTGCTTGCCTTATTGTTGTAACTATAATATGACATTCTGTCTATTGTAGTAGGTTAAACAATGACCCTCCTCAAAGACATCCATGTCCCAGTTCCTGGAACCTGTATGTTATCTTACATAACAAAAGGCACTTAGCGGATATAACTATGTTAAGAACCTTGAGATGGGAAGATAAGCCTGGATTTTCCAGATGGAGTCAATATATGGTCTCACATGAGTCATTCAAAGAGGAGAATCTTTTTCAGCTTTTCTGAGTTCAAAGTCAAAGGAAGATGTGACTACATAATAGTCAGAGAGATACAACTTTTCTGGCTTCAAAGATGGAAAGAGGGTACCAGGAGCCAAGAAGTACAGGTAGCTTCTAGAAGCTAAAATGGCAATGAAATGGATTATCTTACAGTGCCTCCAGAAGGGGTGCAGCCTTGTGAACATCTTTGTTTTAGCCCAATGGGACCCATTTTGAACTTCTGTTCTCTATAACTGTAACATAAACTTGTGTTTTAAGTTTATGGCAATTTGTTACAGTAGCAAAATGAAATTAATCCATCCATTGACTTAGTATCACCCCCAAATGGATTGGGAGCTCCTTGAGTTGGAGACTGAGAAACAGAGTTCCCACATTCACTGTCCTCTTCTTCCTGATAATAGAACCCAGTTGTTTTTTGTTTGTTTGTTTTTTCAGGAATGCAGTAGGTCCAGCTTTCTTTGCATTAAGTTTGACCATGTGACCAAGTTATAAAGTGGAAATGCTATGAGAAAATCTTCCAAGAAAATTGACTTAGCTAGGAAAAGTGACCCTTGTCTATCTCCCACTCCTTCCTACAGCTGGTCTGAAGTACAAAGATTGTTGTAGCCATGCATTCCGAAAAACAAACTCACTCAGAAGGACAACGCAGATAGTGGAGTGCAATTTATTACACTGGCAGGCCCAAGGCAGAGTCTCCTCTTAGCCAAGGAAACCGACCAGTTTTTGTGAAAACCTTGTATACCCTAAGTGTACATGCCCACACCCACCTGCCCAAATTCCCTGAAACTAGTCTGAACAAAGGAAAAGAAAGATACAATCAAAGTTAACCCATGATTCATATGCCTTAGGCCTAGGTAGTTAACAGTGGACAATTATCAATAGGCCTGTGGTCATATCCCAATAAGCATAGTAGAATGTATGATTCTTTTAGGTTACACAGATAATTAGAGTATTTTTTTAGGTGATGGAGAGTCTAGGTTCAAGCCCTGGGGGTCTTCCTTCTGGGGGCCTGGTTTTCCATTTGGTATGTCATTTCCATAAATACTGGGCATATAGCTCAAAGTCCACAGTTCAGCCCAAGATGGAGTCCTGCTTTCAAGATGAAGGCTGTTCTGTCTGTCTCCTCCTTCAAGATGATTATGAAGATCAGTCAGCCATCCTGGACTGTGAGGTGACGTAGAATATGAAATACAGAAGTCAGCTTTGAGGATGACAGTCCCAAGGTAAAAAAGGTGTGTGGGTCTCTGATGGAGCTGTGGTGCCACAAAAACTCTCCTGAACAGCTGATCCTCGGACCTCAATTACTTAGAAGAGGAAAAAAAAAAAAATCCAATCTTATTTAACTTCTGTAGATGTGCCCTTTTTCATTTCTTTGAAGCCACGTCTAATAAATACTAATACAAACTGACAAACTGGGTGTTGAATCTCCATGGGCTCCTGGCACAGAGTATTTGCACAATAAGTCCTTGATGAACAGATGGCCTAACTCTTCTCTGCCTAAATCTACTCATCTTCCAGGGCCCACATCTCTATGAAAATATCTCTATGATTTTTGTCCCAGTTAGACTCAGTGTAATCCTCTGTAGTGGGCTGAGTAGTATCCTTGTGAATATTCATGTCTACCTAGAACCTTAGAATATGGCCCTATTTGCCAATAAGATCTTCACAGGTGTAGTTAGTTAAGATGAAATCATACTGGATTAGGGTGGGACTTCAATACAAAGACAGTGACTGGTGTCCTAATAAGAGGAGAGGACACAAATAGAGGGAAGACCACATGATGGAAAAGGTAGAGTTTGCAATGATGCAGTTTTGCCTCAAGAAATTCCAAGAAATGTGGGAGCCATCAGAAGCTAGGAAGAGACAAGGTATGACCCTCCCCTTAGGCCTTTAGTCACTCAGTCGTGTCTAACTATTTGCGACCCCATGGACTGTAACCCGCCCAGCTCCTCTGTCTATGAGATTCTCCAGGCAAGAATACTGAAGTAGGTTGCCATTTTCTCCTCCAGAGAATCTTCCTGAACCAGGAATCGAACCAGGTCTCCTGCATTGCAGCAGATTCCTTACCATCTGAGCCCCTACCTGGGGGAATAAGTATCTATCGTCTTAAGCCACCTAGTTTTCTCCTTTGTTACAGCAACACTAGGAAGCTAATACACTCTCCTTTGTTGCCATGTGATAAATACTCAAATGTTAGACTTTGTGTTACTATCATTATTATTACTTTCTATGCTATTTCTGTCACTGAACCTCATAATTTAAGTTGAAATTGTTTTCAGGTATAAATATTTTGTGTCTTCAACTGGACCATCAGGTCCTTGAGGGCAAAAACATTATTTACAGTCTTTTATCCTCCATTTTCATTGCTTGATATCTAACACTGATGCTGGGCAGGAGGAGGGCATTAGCCTTTAGAAAAGGAAAAATTTCCCTGGATGGTGTTCTCAGAAAAACTGGAATCCTCAAAAAAGTTACAGCCTCAGGGAATTTGGCAGACAGTTGCCAGGGTCAAAGATCCCTCCTGACTGACAAAAACTAGATAAGAACAAGACTTGAGTTCCTCTAGACACCAGTCAAGTGAGGAGGCTCAGAACTTGGCAGGGCTCAGTCATCCAGTGATTTTTATCAGCATTTTGAAGAAGCTATTAAAGAGTAATTTCCATTTTTCTCTTTAAATAAGTGCTTTATCTATTTGGAAATCTGCTGTTGTCAAAGTACAAAGAAGCCCATTACGATATCCATATTCAGCTATTATAAGCAAGAACACAGCCTGGGGTAACAAGTAGGTTTTCTATAAAGCAGGCTTTCAAACTCCCTTGTTGCTTTCCTCAGCTTTATTATTGAAATGCAAACTTTTCAAATTTCCTTGACTTCTCTTACTGGGAGATTTTGTGCCTCTTATTTGCTTTCAGGCAGGTCTTTCTCTAGACCCCCCAAAAATGTTTTTGAGGTCTTTTTAAACATAGAACAGTCATTTTAAGACTCACAGATAAGGAATTCCAGGGTTTTCCCAGAAAAAGACATGGGGGAAAAAATACAGGAACAGATTTGAATTAATATCTTTGATACTAGCTACTGTAGGATTGGTCAGGATATCCTAGTAAGAAGTTTTCATTATTCCTCAAGACTACAAACTAAAAAATTATATGGAATTCTCCAGTCAAAAATACTGGAGTGGGTAGCCATTCCCTTCTCCACGGGATCTTTCCAACCCAGGGATCAAACACAGATCTCCAGCATTGCAGGCAGATTCTCTACCGTCTGAGCCACCAGGAAGCCCCAGCTAAAATTTGTTCCCTGCTAAACATGTTCTGAGTAACTTTCTCATCATTAACATATATTAACTCATTTAATCTTTTGATAATGGATGAAAGGACCTTATATATCATTCTGATTTTACAGATGAGCTAAGTGAGACATAAACCTGACCCATAACATTTTTCTAGGGTCTGTTTCACTCTCAATTTTGCATCTGAGCCATTAACACCTGATAGATGTGCTCAGCTCCTTTTCCTTCCTGAAGAAATCTTGGTAAATAGAAGAATATCAGTTTCTATCTGAAGCTGCTTAGTGTTTTGTTTGATTTAGTAGGGGAAACTGAACTGAATATGTGGATTAACTAACACAGAAGCAAATGTGGATTAAATCCTATAGCAGAGACAATAGCACTGCCTCCAGTATCTGCAATGTCTAGGCAGAAGCACAAATGCAGGCCCACACACCATATGTTTAGATGCTACATGCTTAAAATGTATAAATTAGAATATAGTCTAGTCTCTTATCTGGACAGGCATATATCCAAAACAGCCTGGAAGATTAGATCCATGGTTAGAATACTCTGATGTTGAGTTTTATACCAGAATATGGGTACTCAAGGATATAACCTGTACCAGGCCCCTGACTCCACTCTTGGCCACTGGCTCATAATCTTCTCTTTCCACTTTTATCTCTACCCTGTAATGTGAGGGGCCTCAGATGCCCATGATAAGCACCTTATCCTACAAAACCATCTTTGTTGACATTCATTCCCAGGAGTGTTGCCTGGTTTAGCAAATTTAAATATCCAACGCCCAATTAAATATGAATTGAAAATACGCAAAAAAAATTTTAGTACAAATGTCCCACATGATATTTTGTTGTTGATCTGAAATTCAAATTTAGCCAAGTGTTCCTGTATGTTGCTCTACCTACCAGCACTCAACCACTGGCCACATTTTGAGCCCACTGGGGCACACTCTGTTGGCTATTTCTATCCATTCACTGGCATGGATCCAGATGCAAGGCACACACAAATTCTGGAATGATTCTGGGGGTGTTTGGGCAGGGAGCTTTGTAGGCTGGTGTCCCCAGTGCATGATTTGGAAGATGAGGAGTAGGTTCCCCTTTGGAGGGACACAGACACAAGACTGGAAACTTGTCCCTAATGAAGAAAGGACTAGAAATAAGCCCTCTAAAGTGTAAAGCCCAGAAAAATCACACTTATTTTTACAAATAGACTAAACGATACAGAGACAGACTGTTCTACACTGCTGGTGGGATCTGAAAAGAAATGATGGAAGGAGGGGCATTTGAGTCTTAAAGAATGGAGAGAAATTAATCAATTTGAGTTAAGAGAAAAGATATACAAGGTAGAAACATTTCACTTATGTTTAATTATTCTTTAATTTTAAATCCATCAATCCCTTTGTATTTATTTATTTACTTCCAATACCTTTAATGTGTACAAACATTAGGTATAACTTACCTTCTTGAAGATCATGAAGATGACTTGCACGTAAAGGAAACTTGTACCTAATGAGGAGAGATCTACATTTTCTCTTATTTACCCTTGAGTATTTGCTCATTTGCAGCATGGGCCATAGAGACTGAACAGAATGTAAGGGGCTAGAAATTGCAGCTGTTTCACCAAACTGGGGAGATGAAAACTGAGTTCAGGGCAACTAGATAGCCGGGATTTAAGAAGACAAGGAGAAAACAAAACAAGCTAGAAGTCAACCTGAATTCTTCATTAAATGTCTTCTTAAGGCAACAGCATACTCCCAAATTATACCTGCTTGGGATGAGACGATGAGAAACCAAGCAGACAGCAACTGCTAAGAGACTAAACATGGAAGCAGAGAATTTAGCAGTCTCACGGGGATGGGGAGACAAAAATTAGAGCATAGGACCTGCAAGAGAGAGAGCCCTGACACACACCTCAGGCATTCAATTAAAATTGCAAATGGGTTATGCCCTAGGAGAAAAAAGGCAAAGCAGAAAAACACCAGTATTTATGGAGTCAAAGTGGTATGCTCGTCTTCTCTCTGCTGTTCAACAGAAAAGTAAACCTTTCCCAAAGGAAGATAACACCATCCAGTGTTACTATAATTTTATATGTAGTATCAGTTCAGTTCAGTCGCTCAGTCGTGTCTGACTCTGTGACCCCATGAATCACAGCACGCCTGTCCATCACCAAGTCCTGGAGTTCACTCAAACTCATGTCCATCGAGTCGGTGATGCCATCCAGCCATCTCATCCTCTGTCGTCCCTTTCTCCTCCTGCCCCTAATCCCTCTCAGCATCAGGGTCTTTTCCAATGAGTCAACTCTTTGCATGAGGTGGCCAAAGTACTGGAGTTTCAGCTTCAGCATCAGTCCTTCCAATGAACACCCAGGACTGATCTCCTTTAGAATGGACTGGTTGGATCTCCTTGCAGTCCAAGGGACTCGCAAGAGTCTTCCCCAACACCACAGTTCAAAAGCATCAATTCTTCAGCTCACAGCTTTCTTCACAATCCAACTCTCACATCCATACATGACCACTGGAAAACCATAGCCTTGACTAGACGGACCTTTGTTGGCAAAGTAATGTCTCTGCTTTTCAATATACTATCTAGGTTGGTCATAACTTTCCTTCCAAGAAGTAAGCGTCTTTTAATTTCATGGCTGCAATCACCATCCGCAGTGATTTTGGAGCCCAACAAAATAAAGTCTGACACTGTTTGCACTGTTTCCCCATCTATTTCCCATGAAGTGATGGGACAAAATGCAGAGCATTAAATAAAGAATTATTAGCCAAGGCAGAAAGCAGGACTAAGTGATTCTGAAAACAAAAGCAAACAAAAAGAACAGATAATAGAAACATCCCACAGATAATCCAGTTGTTTGGGTTACAGGATAAATATGTGGAAGCTAGAGAAAATGTTTCCAATGGATCAATCCAAAAAGGACTCACATTCAGATTATGCATATCATTTCTAAAACTCAATTCAGGAAAAAACAATCATCCATTAAACAATTTGAGGAAAAGACTTAAAGAGATCTCACAAAAGAGATACCCAAGTGACTGATAAATACATAAAATTGACAAAGAACAATTCAAATTAAACAATGAGAAACAAGCATTCCAAAATGAATAAAACTGACATCAATTTTAACAAATGTACTATCCTGGTAGGAAATTACATTACTACTACTGTGGCAGAAACATTTAACATGAGATCTACCTTGTTAAATGTTTGTATGCAATACAGTATTGTTAGCTATAGGCAAGATGTTGCTCAGCAGATCTCTAGAAATTATTCATCTTGCAAAACTGAAACTCTATATTCATTCAACAGCATCTCATTCCTTCAATCCCTGGCAATCACCATTCTGCTCTCTGCTTCTGCGAGTTTGACTATGTTAGATGTGTCATATAAGTAGAATCATGCAGCATTTTTCCTTTTGTGACTGGTTTATTTCACTGAGCATAATGTCCTCAAGGTTCACCCAGGTTGTTGTAAATGGCAGAATTTTCTTTTCTTTTTTTTTAAGGCTAAACAATATTCCATTGTATGAATATAGCACATTTTAAAACATCTATTCATCTGTTGATAGACCTTTAAGTTGTTCCCACATCTTGGCTGTTGTGACTAAAGCTGTAGTACTGCAATGAACATATCCTTAAGATCCTGATTTTAATCTCTGTGGATAAATACCAAGAAGTAGAATTGCTAGATTCCATGGGCTTCCTTTGTGGCTCAGCTGGTAAAGAATCCGCCTGCAATGTGGGAGACCTGGGTTCGATCCCTGGATTGGTAAGATCCCCTGGAGAAGGGAAAGACTACCCACTCCAGTATTCTGGCCTGGAGAATTCGATGGACTGTTTAGTACATGGGGTGGCAAAGAGTTGGACACGACTGAGCAGGTTTCACTTTCACTTCATGATAGTTCCATTTTTTAATTTTTTGAGAAATCTCCATACTGTTTTCCATAGTGGCTGCCCCATTTTACATTCCCACCAGTGTATAAGGGTTCCAGTTTGTCCATGTTCTGGCTGACAATCATTATCTTTTTTTGGTTTTTAATGATTATCCAGCCTAACAATGATCTCATTGCAGAATTGATTTGCATTTCTCTGATTAGTGGTGTTGAGCATCTTTTCATTAACCTCTTGTCTATTTGTATGTCTTCCTTGGAGAAATGGCTTTTCAAGTTCTTTGCCCATTTTTAATTGAGTGTTTTCTTTTTTTCTCCACTTCTGAGTTATAGGGTTTCCTCATCCATTTTGGACAGTAACCTGTTATCAGATACATGGTTTTGAATATTTTTTTTTCCATGCCATAGTTTGTATTTTCACTCTTTAATTTTTTCCTTTGTGGTGTCTAGTGCAGGATTTTGATAATGAGGGAGAGTATTTATATGAGGTAGGGGTAAAATGGGTAATCTCAGTACCCTCTGTTCAATTTTTCTGTGAACCTAAAACAGCTCTAAAAATAATCTATTAAAAATTAGAATGTACAACACCAAGAATGAATTCTAATATAGACTATATAGACTTAAGGTGATAATGCAAACATTCTATGAGTTTGACTATGTTTAGTACTTCATAGAAGTGCAGTCAGGCAGTATTTTTCCTTCTGTGACTGGCTTTTGTAAACATGTGGGGGCAAGAGCTATATAGAAACTTTGTATTTTCTTTTCAATTTTGTTGTGAACATAAACTGCTCTTTAAAACTCTGTTTTTAAAAATTAGCTGACACTATAAAGTGCTGGTGAGTATATGGAGAGACTGTCTCGCATATATTGCTGGTAGGAGTTGGAAATTGTGGCAGCATCACCTAAAGCTCAACATGTGTATACTGTAATCCAGCAATGCTTGGAATACACTCACCAAAAGGAGCTACATATGTTTACCAAATGGCATGCACAAGGACAGGCATAGCAGTGCTACTACAGTCATCAAATATTGGTAAAAATCAAAATGCCCATCAAGAGTAGAATGGATAAATACATTGTGGCATAATCATATGCTGAGATTCTCTAGGGCAATGAGAATGATTTAACACAACCTGACTAAATCTCATAAGTAAAATCTTGAGTGAAGGAAGCCATATATAAAATTATATATACAATAATATTACAGTACATAAAATTCAAAATCAGAAAATTAATCCTGTGATAGCAAAAAAAATGTTTACCCTTGGCAGAAAAGACAGGTAGTAGGCATGGTGTAGGCTACTATAATGCCAATAATATTCTATATCCTTAGCTGGGAGCTTAGAATGTGGGTATATTTATCTTTGGTAATTCATCAAGATGCACAATTTTAGATTTGTGCGCTTTTTCTACACATGCTTGACTACTATTTTTTAAATGTTTACAAGAGAGAAAAGCACATATCCAGTCCTCTGTGGGGCCTTCATAATACTGGAATTAACAGTTTGTTACTCAGTACTCATCAACTGAGCTCACTTTACAAAATAACTGGACTTGAAGTACCATTTCCTACTGCCTCTTTAGTTGGTATTATCAAATTTTTACTCAACACCTACTCTATTGGCAAAAAAAAAAAAAAAGCTAAGTTCTAGAATATAAAAATATCTAAGACACTTGAACTATCCAGTTTGGGGAGGCATACATGAACAGATAATTTTAAATTAATAGGCATTATGCAGAAGTATAAACAAGGTGCCATGAAATGTAGGAGAAAGAACTACAAGGTTGGTCTGCCCTGTCAAGTATGTGAGTGTGTGTGTGTGTTTCAGAAAAGAACTTATAAATGATTCTTCAGCTTAATTCTAAAAATAATTAAGAGTTTAAGCACATAAAAGGAAGGAGTGAAGAACTTGCAAAGAGAAGGAGAAGCAAGAGCGAAGACACGGAACCATTAAATTGTGTCATTAGGCAGCTCAGTGATACTTGCACATACATTTCAAGGCAGCAAGTGATATGAACAATGGATATAAAAATAGTTAGAGCCCTGGCATGGAAACCTTAGAATCATTCTTTTCAGCTGTGATGGATGATGGTATGAAGGTATCATGTTTAAAGGGACATAATTACACAGTGAACATATGTTATCTGCAAACAGTAGAGGCTAGTAATGTAGAAGCTCAGAAAGGCATGCAAGGATCACATACTGGGATACATAGGTGCATGCTGCTGTGACTTTTCCTAATCTCACCGTGGACATCCACTATGGTTTCTTTTACCCACTGTCACTCTTGGAGGTCTAATATCCCCACCCCAAAACTGACTTGGCCAGCTCATCTATAGGACAAGATATAGGGACAGTCCTGAAGTGGTAGGGTCACTGGGTCATATGCATTTTGCTATCCAGGGTATGGGGGAACAGGCCAGTGTTGTGAAAACCTGTATGTACATTCATGGAAAGTTCCCCAGACAGGGTTCTGGCCCAGCTGAGGAAGTGATTTGCTTCGCAGTGGTTCCCATTGATTTCTAAGAGTCACAGCATATGATTGACCAGGCTGTGCAATAGAAACATGCTTTTTTTTTTAATGTGTTTAATTTGAGGAAGGTCAACCTTGTCTAATTTACACAAAATTGCTCTATGAGCAGTAGCAGCTCTTTTTGTAGGTCATGCCAAGAAATTTGAAGTTCAGCTTGTATGTGTTGTGAAAAATTTTGGAGGATTATAAGTTTTTAGTCTGCATGTTTAAATTTTAATTGTATATATATTGCTGTGTCAGTAATGAGAATGTACAAAGTGGGAGAAGAGCTGGAGACATGGATATAGATTAGGAAATTGTATGTAATAGTCCAGGTGAGAAATAGATTTTGACATGGAAATCATATTAAAAATGAAGAGGAAGTGATCAGTTTGAGGCATATTTAAGAGGAAATTTTTCTGGGACTTAACTGGCTACAGATACCTGTGTGAAAAGGGGAATGTAGGATGATTTGGGTGCTTTTCAAACCATATTAACTAAATTGAAGTTAATGGAGAAAGAACAGGCCTATGAAGGTGAGCTTCTCTTTAAATCTAGTGGGGATCAGGTATTTATAGAACATAAAAGTGAATGTATACATCTCACAATTTAGATCAAGAGCTAAAAGACCAGAAATATAGGGAGATAATTTGGTGATTCACAAAATTCCAAGGGTGTTTGGAATAAAAGGCTCTGGTCAGTCAGGTCAAATATTGAAGGTTGTCAAATAAGGTTAAACTGAGGGTGAGCAATTAATTTCACAATTTTTAGTCTTGATTACTCTTTGGAGTAATGTTTCAAAGTAGTGGGATGGGTAGAAGCCAAATTGCATTGGGTGAAAAATTGAGAAAAAAGAAGAGAAAACAACATCTAAAGTTCTGCTAGAGGTAGAGGTTGACTAATGTCCATTGGGTTGGGTTCTATAGTTTTACTCTGTTTATTATGTTTTGTATTTAGGTTGGAAGTAATGACAGAGCAAGTATGAAGGGGAAATAGTTGGTTTAGAAAGAAGAGGAGCTAATGAAGAAACATTGCCTAGGGATCTTGGGGAGGATGAAATGATAATCATGAGAGTAATGATGATGGTGATAATGATTATTGTAATGGTATCATCTCTTATTTACAGAATTCTAACACTTGGCAACTTTATAAGGAACATCCAATCATCCCCAACGTGCAGATGAGAAGTAAGGCTTAGAAAGGTTAAGTGAGTTACCCAGTGTCACAAAGCCATAGAGTGCCAAATTTGTATCTAAATCCAGATCTCTCTGATGCACACTGTAATGACTAATATGCACTGCCTGCCACAAACCAAGCATATAGATAGATGGTGCAGATGGAAATTTACTTCATCTCTGAGAAAGGAATAAGCTTACTTACTCCAGCTTCCTCCTCCTATTTGGGTGGTAAGTATATATTCAGAAGGAACGTATTAAATTCTCTGTGGTGTTGCACTTGATTTTGCATTTTTAATACACACTTATTTGCCTTTATTGGTTAGGTAATCCACATATCATTTTTAATGAGTGTGACCACATACTTTATCATCCAAACCAGAAAAATTTTGAAAGCAAAACAGGGCATTGTTAATAAAAATTAAAGCAAACAGGCATAAACCGTATCCCAGGCATATCCCAACCACACCTTATTTTAATATCCACAGCTATTACATATATACAGTATGATGAAGATTGAATTGGTATGATTGATACTTAGTTCAGAGCTTCAAAGCACATTTTGTCTAGGAGAATTGGCATTATTTTCATAAAATCTGAAACAATAGCATCCATTTTTCACATAGTTGATCTTTTTTTATTAGCCCCGAAAGATATTCTTAGAATTGTGTTGTCTCGAGGATTAAATGGAAATTCAGACAGAATTGACCTAGGCCAATCTCTTTTCACTTGCTTATCTTAGTCTTGTTTCAAGGGTCCCACTTTACCTGCTATCTGAAGATACTTATTAAAATAAATTGACCCTTTGAAGTAGCTTTAACACATTGCAGGTTTTCTAAGCTGTGTTTTGACTTATACACCATGTGGATAGAGCATTTTAAAAAGACTCACCTACTTCCATATCAGGATCTCTTATAGGTTTCAAATGTTTTCACAGTTCTGTTTCCCCCTATTTTGAGACAAAATGAATCAGGTCAGCAAAGTAGTTTTGTAGCTCGGTACTCTGGTTTCCACTAGCCCTCCTTATTATAGCTGTCATCACTAACCAGTGCTCCGTTCAGTTCAGTTGCTCAGTTGTGTCCAACTCTTTGCAACCCCATGGACTGCAGCACGCCAGGCTTCCCTGTCCATCACCAACACCTACAGCTTGCTCAAACTCATGTCCATTGAGTCGGTGAGGCCATCCAACCATCTCATCCTCTGGCATCCCCACTCCTCCTGCCTTCAATCTTTCCTAGCATCAGGGTCTTTTCCAGTGAATCAGTTCTTCTCATGACTGACCACTGCTCGTAACCTGCTATTTCCTTGATAATGTTATGACCACTGCTCCTAACCTGCTATATCCTTGGTGGTAGTGGTTTAGCCGTTCAATCGTGTCCAGCTCTTGCGACTTCATGGACTGTAGCCCACCAGCCTCTTCCTTCCATGGGATTTCCCAGGTGAGAATAGTGCAGTGGGTTGCCATTTCCTTCTCCAGGGGATCTTCCCAACCCAGGGATCGAACCCTCATCTCCCTTGTCTCCTCTGTTGCAGGCAGATTCCTTCTGCTGAGCTAGGCTATTTCCTTAAATATGAGCAATTACCTCTGTCACCATCGCTACATCGCTATTAATCATTGTTGGTGGTTTTAACACAGATCACACATCCAACATCTTGCTACTCTGTTTTTGATCATCCTCCTCAACCTTTCTTTTTCTCCTGTTTTTATTTTGATTTGTGATACTGCCTTTTACCAAATTTCTCAGATGAAAAACTTAGAGGAGTCATCTTTGGTTTTCCTCAGAAATTTTTACATCACCCCACATGTCCAACCAAATAGCAGGACAGCTCTACATCCTCCAAGCCTCTTCATCCTGGCACTTATACCACTGCCTTCATCATCTCTTGCTGGTTAGCCAGTGTTCTTTCCTGGAGAATTCCATGGACAGAAGAGCCCGGTAGGCTACAGTCCATGGGGTCGCAAAGAGTTTGACATGACTGAGCAACCAACAGTTTCACTTTCACATGACTGCCTTCATCATCTCTTGCTAGCTATGCAATAATTTTATCATTTTCCTGCCTCCACTCTTGTTCCTATAAAGCCCAATTTCCACTCTGTTAGCCTGAGTAGACTTTGAAAAATAGAAATTATATTTTATAAAGCACCATACAATTATCTACAAGGTCTCCTATGATCTAGCTTCTACCTAACACTCCTGTGTCATTTTCTTACTCACTGTGCTCTTTGTTATTTTTTGAACAGAGGGATCTCATGCCCTCTTCAAGGCCATTATACTTGTTCCCTCAGCCTGGCACACTTTTCACCAACATCTTTTTCTACCCATTCCTTTCCCATGATTTGGGTCTTAAAATGTCATCTCATTTGAAAAGCCTTTCCTGACTATATCATATAAAAAAAGTACCTCTCACTGACTCTCTCTCCCAACTGCACTTTGTTTTTTTAATGCACCTTAAAAATATGTGTACTTGTTTAAAGTATGCCTGGTCCACATGAACATAAATGTCATGATGGAAAGGAGATGATATATCTTGTACCTAAGCCCCTAGGACAGTGGCAGGATCAGAGAGAAATTTGGCATTATTCAGGAAATAAATGAACAAAGTAATTATAAAGACAAAATGAGGTCTTGTATGTGAAAGGCCTAGAGAAAGACTGGCATAAAACCAATCCTCTTGCAATCAGCCTGTTAAACAGGAAGGTGCGACTCTAACATTAATTTTAGCTGTGTATTTGTATACCACATGACTCCATGATATAGAATATAAAAATTATCAGCCAAAAGTTAGAATGTTTTATTTGCTTGATAAACGTGCAATTTTCAAAGGCTAGAGAGAGTCACTAGTCTTGAGGTTAGATCCTGGGTAATCTGAGGTGTCACATGTAAATGAAAGCCAACCCAGATACTCTGCTGTGTGCTGCTATTTGGATATATCTCACTAAATGTGTCAAGTGACAGACAGCTAAAGAGACTTGGAATCTGCTACCAAGGATATCATAGTCTAGAAGAAGAGATGGGCAAAGAAATAAAGCATAGTGTAATGTGAGAAATACCTCCGCAGAAGGAGTAAACACCCAAGAATCCTGGGAAAGGTTGATGTAAAATGTGAAGACTGATCTGTGTTAAAGAGATGCTAATCAATCAGACACAGGGAAGGTATACTGATAAACTAGTATATGGAAATCATGAAGTTATGAAGTAGTATAGTATGTTTAGTGAACCACAGTCAGCATAACATGTCCTGAGTATAATATGGGAGGATAAACAATGGAAGATGTGTCTGGAGATACAGGCAGGGGTCTTAGTCCTATTGCTGTCTCCCAGTTGCTACTCAATCATTGTTCCTGCTTATCCTCTTCTTCCAGTCAAGATACCTAATCAGGGAGGCATATTTTCACCAAAGCATTTTCCAAATTAAACCACATTAAGTGCTTAAGTGAAGAAATTGACCTCTTGAATATAGGATTTATTTTCATCTTGTTGTTCTATTGCTTTAAACACTTTACTGCTTGTTGTCTTATGCTTAAAATGCATTCTTTTAGAAAAAAGATTTTTACGTCAAGTATTTTTAGAGAGCAGTTAAAATTTAATTGTGGGTTCCAAATTCATTGTTTATTATACAAAACAATCTTATCCAACAATCTTAAATTTGCCACTGGAATCATCCTTTATGTCTGTTGTAAGTGCTTTAATCATCTTTAATTTGTGCTTAAATTTGTTTTGGGGGAACTTTTTATGTCAGTGACTTATGCTTTCCAAATAATTTTGAATGTTAAATTATACAAATCTCAGGAAAATTGGGGGTCCTAACTTAAAAGCCAGTGGTCTTTGTGATGAGATGTATATCATGTCTCTACAGAGTTGTGACCAAGAAATGAATTACTGAATTTCTTAATTCAAATATGAGATGTAGTTTAATAATTGAACTGTGAGTATGCAGCCAGAATAAGAGAATGATGGATAAGTCAAGATTTCCCAAGGACTGATTAGGTTATCGGCTGAATATATGAATGGTGGATATTCAATTATATGATTCCCTAGAACTAGTCAAAACTTTTCAGCGATCAGTTGTAGGAGAAAAAAGGAGAAAGACAAGTAAATGTCATTTTACTAAACAGTATAAAAGATTGCTCTCTTGAAATCTGACAGTTCAGCTGTGTATGTGTTTTTATCTCTACAATGACTTTTGGAACTTCAATGTCATATTAACTTTGATTTTAAAATGAGGGATTAGTCAAAGAAAACAGCATCAACAGCAAGAGACAGGAAACTAAAGTGATTTGTGTGTGGGTATGTTCATGAAAGGAAGAGAGAGAAAGTACACATATGTGAGTATAATAACATCTGCCATCTGCCTAGAATACAAGGTTGCTCAGCCTGGCCAAACAGTTTTGAGTCATTCTTGACCAAAAATAATTCTCCAGAGGAAAGCATTAGATCATTTAAGGAAATATTGGTGACTCTAAAGCTAGAATCTCTGCTGATTTCCATCTAATTATTAGAAACCCGAGGTTTACTTTTTCCTTAGATCACTGACAAATGCAGTTTTAGCATCTGTGGTTGACCACTGAAGGATTTCCCATATTCTCTTTGGTTCCTAACGTATTTGTCTTCTAAGCACAAGTACTTTATTTCCTGAATCCCTTGTATATATCTTTAAAAGTTTTTCTTCCTAAGCATAACAATTTTGAGAATAATCATATGCAGCAATTTTCCCCTAGATATTTCACTTTTGACCTCCAGTTTCTATTCTTTCAAATATTAAAATCCTTTTGTCAAATGCTATCATGATTGAGGTGACATTGGCAGTATCTGGAGAACTACCCAATGTAGCACTTATGTAAACATCTCATTACTTTTGAAACTTTTCAGAGTCCAATTTTCTTTGTGCAAAATAAAATTACTTCATTTTCCCTATACTTTAAAGCCATTAGTTTTATTAGAGTTTTCTAAAAATTCAATCTCAATTCATAGTCCCTATAAATTAGTTCTGATGTTTCTCATGGATTAAATGAGAAGAATGCCAGATTAAATGAGAAGAATAATGCCAGAAGATTTATGTAACCCAGTGTTCATAGAATCATTATTTACAGTTACAAAAATATGGAAGCAACATAAATGTCTATCAACATATGAATAGACAAAGAAGCTATGGGTGTGTGTGTGTGTGTGTGTGTGTGTGTGTGTGTGTGTGTATTCACACATACATCAGTTCAGTTCAGTTTAGTTAAATCGCTCAGTCATGTCCCACTCTTTGTGACCCCATGAATTGCAGCATGCCAGGCCTCCCTGTCCTCATCATCTCCCGAGTTCACTCAAACACAAGTCCATCAGGTCGGTGATGCCATCCAGCCATCTCATCCTCTGTTGTCCTCTTTTCATTGGAAAAGACGTCAGAGGCATGAGGTGGCCAAAGTACTGGAGTTTCAGCTTTAGCATCATTCCTTCCAAAGAACACCCAGGGTTGATCTCCTTGCAGTCCAAGGGACTCTCAAGAGTCTTCTCCAACACCACAGTTCAAAAGCATCAATTCTTTGGTGCTCAGCTTTCTTCACAGTCCAACTCTCACATCCATACATGACCACTGGAAAAACCATAGCCTTGACTAAATGTACATACATACATACAATGGAACATTACTCCATCATTAAAAAAAAGAGTGCAATTTTGCCATTTGCAGTAACATGGATGGGCTTGGAGGCTATTAGGCTAAGTGAAGTAAGTCAGACAGGAAAAGACAAACACTATATGATATCACTTAACACTGCAGATGGTGACTGCAGCCATGAAACTGAAAGATGCTTGCTTCTGAAAAGGAAAGCTATGACCAACCTAAACAGCACATTAAAAAGCAGAGACACTACTTGGCCAACAAAAGTTCATGTAGTCAAAGCTATGGTTTTTCCAGTAGTCATGTATGGATATGAGAGTTGGACTATAAAGAAAGCTGAGCACTGAAGAATTGATGCTTTTGAACTATGGTGTTGGAGAAGACTTTTGAGAGTCCCTTGGACAGCAAGGAAATCCAACCAGTCAATCCTGAAGTAAATCAGTGCTGATATTCATTGGAAGGACTGATGATGAAACTGAAACTTCAATACTTTAGCCATCTGATGTGAAGAACTGATTCATTTGTAAAGACCCTGACCCTGGGAATGATTGAAGGCAGGAGGAGAAGGGGATGACAGAGAATGAGATGGCTGGCTGGCATCACTGACTTGATGGACATGAGTTTGAGTAAGCTCCAGGAGTTGGTGATGGACAGGGAACCCTGGAGTGCTGCAGTCCATGGGGTCAAAAGGCATCAGACACAATTGAGTGACTGAACTTAACTGAAAAAATAAAACTAATGAATATGACAAAATAGCAAGAAATTCATAGACACACAGAACAAGCGGAGAGAGGGAAGACAGAGGGACAAGATAGAAATTTATAGTACTATAAATAAAGTAAGCTAGGAGGATACATAATACAACACAGGGAATATACCCAATATTTATAATAGCTATAAATGAAATACAGACTTTAAAAATTGTGAATAAATTTGTTGTACAACTGAAACTTAAATAATTTTGTACATCAACTATACCTCAATTAAAAAAGATTAATGAGATTCTGTGATTTCCTTAAAGAGCTCATAGTTTATTTGGCAGACAGACAGACAGAAATTAATTATAAGGTACTATACAGAGTACTACAGGACTAGATCTGATAGACAGAGTGCCTGATGAACTATGGACATAGGTTTGTGACCTTGTACAGGAGACAGGGATCAAGACCATCCCCATGGAAAAGAAATGCATAAAAGCAAAACAGCTGTCTGAGGAGGCCTAACAAATAGCTGTGAAATGAAGACAAGCGAAAAGGAAATGAGAAAAGGAAAGATATTCCCATTTGAATGCAGAGTTCCAAAGAATAGCAAGGAGAGATAAGAAAACCTTCCTCAGCAATCAATGCAAAGAAAGAGAGGAAAACAACAGAATGGGAAAGATTAGAGATCTCTTCAAGAAAATTAGAGATACCAAGGGAACATTTCATGCAAAGATGGGCTCGATAAAGGACAGAAATGGTAGGAACCTAACAGAAGCAGAAGATACTAAGAAGAGGTGACAAGAATACATGGAAGAACTGTGCAAAAAAGATTTTCATGACCCGGATAATCACAGTGGTGTGATCACTCACCTAGAGGCAGACATCCTGGAATGTGAAGTCAAGTGGCCCTTAGAAAGCATCACTATGAACAAAGCTAGTGAAAGTGAGGGAATTCCAGTTGAGCTGTTTCAAATCCCGAAAAATGATGCTCTGAAAGTGCTGCACTCAATATGCCAGCAAATTTGGAAAAATCAGCAGTGACCACAGGACTGAAAAAGGTCAGTTCTCATTCCAATCCCAAAGAAAGACATGCCAAAGAATCCTCAAGCAACTGCACAATTGCACTCATCTCACAAGCTAGTAAAGTAATGCTCAAAATTTTCCAAGCCAGGCTTCAGCAATACGTGAACTGTGAACTTCCTGATGTTCAAGCTGGTTTTAGAAAAGGCAGAGGAGCCAGATATCAAATTGACAACATTCGCTGGATCATGGAAAAAGCAAGAGAGTTCCAGAAAAACATTTATTTCTGCTTTATTGACTATGCCAAAGCCTTTGACTGTGTGGATCACAATAAACCATGGAAAATTCTGAGAGACATGGGAATCCCAGACCACCTGACCTGCCTCTTGAGAAATCTGTGTGCAGGTCAGGAAGCAACAGTTAGAACTGGACATGGAAGAATAGACTGGTTCCAAATAGGAAAAGGAGTACGTCAAGGCTGTATATTGTCACCCTGCTTATTTAACTTCTATGCAGAGTACATCATGAGAATCGCTGGGCTAGAAGAAGCACGGAATCAAGATTGCCGGGAGAAATATCAATAACCTCAGATATGCAGATGACACCACCCATATGGTAGAAAGTGAAGAGGAGCTAAAAAGCCTTTTGATGAAAGTGAAAGAGGAGAGTGAAAAAGTTGGCTTGAAGCTCAACCTCAGAAAACTAAGATCATGGCATCTTGTCCCATCATTTCATGGGAAATAGATGGGGAAACAGTGGAAACAGTGTCAGACTTTATTTTTCGGGGCTCCAAAATCACTGCAAATGGTGATTGCAGCTATGAAATTAAAAGATGCTTACTCCTTGGAAGGAAAGTTATGATCAACCTAGATAGCATATTAAAAAGCAGAGATATTACTTTGCCAACAAAAGTCCATCTAGTCAAGGCTATGGTTTTCCAGTGGTCATGTATGGATGTGAGAGTTGGACTGTGAAAAAAGCTGAGCACCAAAGAATTGACGCTTTTGAACTGTGGCATTGAAGAAGACTCTTACGAGTCCCTTGGACTGCAAGAGGATCCAACCAATCCATCCTATTGGAGATCAGTCCTGAGTGTTCATTGGAAGGACTGATGCTGAAGCTGAAACTCCAATACTTTGGCTACCTCATGCAAAGAGTTGACTCATTGGAAAAGACTCTGATGCTGGGAGGGATTGGGGGCAGGAGAAGAAGGGGATGACAGAGGATGAGATGGCTGGATGGCATCACCGACTCATTGCACATGAGTTTGTGTGAACTCCTGGAGTTGTTGATGGACAGGGAGGGCTGGCATGCTGTGATTCATGGGGTCACAAAGAGTCGGACAAGACTGAGCGACTGAACTGAACTGATACAGAGTACTCTAATAAAGAGGAGATAAAGGTTACAAGAGTGCTGACAGTTAACTTGTTCTCAGAGAGCTGGGAAAAGCTTCACAGGAAAGGTGAATTTGAGCTGGCATTCAGTTCAGTTCAGTCGCTCAGTTGTGTCCGACTGTTTGCGACCCCATGGACTGCAGCACGCCTGGCCTCTCTGAGCTGGCATTAGAGGAAAGAAAATAAGCTTTCTAGGAAAGAGACAGAAGTGGGGAATAGCATTTCAGGCCCATGAAACAGGCTGTGCAAAGTCATGGTGTTGTCACAGTCTTAGTGCTTAGGGACCAGCAAGAAGTCTGTTGCTCAGATATTGGCCCCAATACAATGAGGGAAAAAATTGCCCAGAGGATTTTTCAGTGACCTTAAAGGGTAAATGCATTGCTAAAATGTGTAATATTGCTAAAAAATATATGCAGTAAAAATGTAGTAAATTATAAGATAAAGTTAAATTATATGCTTGTTGTTTATTTCCTAGAATTTCAGAATGACCTCGTAAAAACTGGGATTGAAATACTTGTTTACAAATGCAAGTTTATGATTTTCAAGCACATAGCACATATATAATTGTATACTAATAAGTAAAATGAGATAAGGTAATGAGAAAATAGCAATTTGAAATAAACTCCTTTACATAATAATGGATTCAAAACATAAAAGCATGTTAACACCAGAGAACTAATTGCTAGATAAAGAAAATGAAGGCATGGAAAAGGAATTTAATGGCATTAATGAAATTATTTTGAAAGTCATTTAAATGAATTTGAAAATACTATTTACTTTAAAGTGATTCTATTTCCTGAAAAAGAGTCTAAATATAAAGTTCAGCCTCTGTCAAACTGGTGAGAAAAAATCTAGAGTTTAAAAATTTTGGAACTTCATATATTTAGAGACCTATCTTTATTTATGCTAGTGTTGTTTCAAGTCAAAGTGAAATACTAGAGTTTTTACTGTAGTTTACTCTTAAAATTATTCTCCAATTTAGAGAGCATAAAGATAAGTGTGCTCTGAGAAGCCTCATAATTTCATGATATTAAGCACAAGGTAGAACTTGAAATAGAAGATTCTGTTGAGGGGGTTGGAGGATGTGTAGATAATCGTCTCTCTTCCCTATAATCCTGGGATATAGCCCATCAGGTTCTCTCTCAGATTCTTCCCCTCTGAACAAATTTGAAGTAGGGTTGGGAAGAGACTTATGAGTGAGACAGAACTTGTTCTTGGTGGACTGTTCTTACCTTTTGTAATGCCACCTTACTCTAGGCTCCTTGTATCCTCTCACAGTCCCCTGCACCAAATGGAGGGAGCTTCATTTTTTCAACGACGCCCCTTAAACTGAAGAGAGAGTGGATACTGGACATGATATTCAAGGTGGCAGCAGACAGCTGGGAAAATGTGCTGCGAGACCTTCTCACCTTTTTTCAATTAAACATAAAAGCAACTATCCCATTACAGTCATGCCAAGGTATCCACAGGGAGATTGGTTCCAGGACCCTGCAGTACCAAGATTTCTAGATGCTCATGTCTCTTATGTAAAATGCCTTAGTACAGTCAGCCTCCATACCCATGGGTTCTGCTTCCAGGCCTGCATGCTAAGTTGCTTCAGTCATGTCTAAATCTTTGCAACGCCATGGACCATAGCCCACCAGGCTCCTCTGTCCATGGGATTCTCCAGGCAAGAAGACTGCTGTGCCCTCTTCCAGGGGATCTTCTTAACAGGGATTGAACCCAAGGTTTTACGTCTCCTTCATTTACCACTAGCACCACCTGGGAAGCCCAAATATTTCCATGCCTCTCCATTGGGGAATTTAATCCCAGTCTCCCACGTGACAGGCAGGCACAGTCACCTCTATACTAATGTAGAACTGCCAAAATCTACCCACAGAACCTGTGGATACAAAAGGCCAATTGCACTTCAGACTAGGCTCATTTGTAGAATACAGTGGTTTGTTATATTTCTCTAACCAGAGTTCAAAAAGCTTGATGATTTTCTGAATTCAGGCATACATAATAAATATGAGAAGCTCTGAGCAACTTCACTTTCACTTTTCACTTTCATGCATTGGAGAAGGAAATGGCAACCCACTCCAGTGTTCTTGCCTGGAGAATCCCAGGGACGGGGGAGCCTGGTGGGCTGCCATCTCTGGGGTCGCACAGAGTTGGACATGACTGAAGTGACTTGGCAGCAGCAGCAGCAGAGAATAGTAAGATAGGACCAAATGGATGGGCACGTACCTGCTTAAAGTTATTCACTTTCTAAATATTTTTGAAATGCTCATCTCCATACTCATTTCGGCTCTCCACTGGGGAGATCAAGATGACAGAATAGAAGGGAGTGGAGTTCACCTCCTGTCACAAATATATAAAAAACACATCTACATGTGGAACAGTTCTCACAGAATACCCACTGAATGCTGGCAGAAGATGTCATACAACCAAAGCTGCAAGAAAAATCACCATGTAACTGCATGGAATGAAAGGAAAATAAAAGAAATCAGGATGGGACCTGTGGCCCTGGGAAGTAGCTGTGCAAGGGAAAGGTTCCTCCTTCCCTCACCCTGGGAGCCTCCTTCAGTGGCTGGGAAATCAAATCAAACAGGGAAGCTTAGAGGCTCAGAGGAGAGTGCAACAGCCAGCTTGCAGCAGGCAGGACAGACAGAGAGAGACTAGCACAGAGGATTTTGCCAACTCATTGCACTTACAAAACCAAAATACACACCAGCTGGATGCTAAAACTTGCACTTCAGTGAACAGATCTGGGGGAAAGGACTTGGTTTGGCTCTGCAGAGACAATCCAAAGGGACTGGAAGACATGGAAGCAGCATAATGTCCACTAACAGATGGAAGGGGTACATATACACAATGGAATATTACTCAGGTGTAAAATAGAGTGAAATAATGTCATTTGCAGTAACATGAGTAAACCTAGAGGTTTTCATACTGAGTGAAGTAAGTCAGACAAAGACAAGTATCATACAATGTCACTTTTATGTGAAATCTAAAAAAAATACAAATGAACATATTTATAAAACAGAAATACACAGACATAGAAAACAAACCTATGGTTATCAATGGAAAACGGTGAGGTAGGGGGAAGAATAGAGTTGGGGGTTGGAATTGACATATGCACACTGCTGTATTTAAAATACAGCAAGGACCTACTGTATAGCATAGGGAACGCTGCTCAGTATTTTGTAATAACCTAAGTCTGAAAAGAATTTAAAAGAATAAACATATGGACACCTTATCTTTGACAAAGGAGGCAAGAATATACAATGGAGTAAAGACAATCTCTTTAACAAGTGGTGCTGGGAAAACTGGTCAACCACTTGTAAAAGAATGAAACTAGATCACTTTCTAACACCGCACACAAAAATAAACTCAAAATGGATTAAGGATCTAAATGTAAGACCAGAAACTATAAAACTCCTAGAGGAGAACATAGGCAAAACACTCTCTGACATAAATCACAGCAGGATCCTCTATGATCCACCTCCCAGAATATTGGAAATAAAAGCAAAAATAAACAAATGGGATCTAATTAAAATTAAAAGCTTCTGCACAACAAAGGCAAATATAAGCAAGGTGAAAAGACAGCCTTCTGAATGGAAGAAAATAATAGCAAATGAAGCAACTGACAAACAACTAATCTCAAAAATATACAAGCAACTTATGCAGCTCAATTCCAGAAAAATAAACGACCCAATCAAAAAATGGGCCAAAGAACTAAATAGACATTTCTCCAAAGAAGACATACGGATGGCTAACAAACACATGAAAAGATGCTCAACATCACTCATTATCAGAGAAATGCAAATCAAAACCACAATGAGGTACCACTTCACACCAGTCAGAATGGCTGCTATCCAAAAATCTGCAAGCAATAAATGCTGGAGAGGGTGTGGAGAAAAGGGAACCCTCCTACACTGTTGGTGGGAATGCAAACTAGTACAGCCACTATGGAGAACAGTGTGGAGATTCCTTAAAAATTGCAAATAGAACTACCTTATGACCCAGCAATCCCACTTCTGGGCATACACACCGAGGAAACCAGAATTGAAAGAGACACATGTACCCCAATGTTCATCGCAGCACTGTTTATAATAGCCAGGACATGGAAACAACCTAGATGTCCATCAGCAGATGAATGGATAAGAAAGCAGTGGTACATATACACAATGGAGTATTACTCAGCCGTTAAAAGGAATTCATTTGAATCAGTTCTGATGAGATGGATGAATCTGGAGCCGATTATACAGAGTGAAGTAAGCCAGAAAGAAAAACACCAATACAGTATACTAACACATGTATATGGAATTTAGAAAGATGGCGATGACGACCCTGTATGCAAGACAGGAAAAAAGACACAGATATGTATAACGGACTTTTGGACTCAGAGGGAGAGGGAGAGGGTGGAATGATTTGGGAGAATGGCATTCTAACATGTATACTATCATGTAAGAATTGAATCGCCAGTCTATGTCTGACGCAGGATACAGCATGCTTGGGGCTGGTGCATGGGGATGACCCAGAGAGATGTTATGGGGAGGGAGGTGGGAGGGGGGTTCATGTTTGGGAACACATGTAAGAATTAAAGATTTTAAAATTAAAAAATAAAAATAAAAAAATAAAAGACATTGTTAAGAAGATATTAAATAATAAAGCTATTTGAAAGCTAAAAAAAATAAAGAATAAATACATGTATAAATGAATCACTTTGCTATACACCTGAAACTAATACAACATTGTTAATCAACTATAATTCAACTTGAAAAAAATGATAAACTAAAAGTTCTACCACTGGCCCTAAGCTTATATCTCCTTCAAAGTCAATCTTAAGGGAAATCAATCCCGAATACTCATTGGAAGGACTGATACTGTATCTGATGCAAACAGATGACTCATTGGAAAAATCCCTGATGCTAGGAAAGATTGAGGGCAGAAAGAGAAAAAGGGCCTCAGAGGATGAGATGGTTGGATGGCATCACTGATGTAATGGGGCAAACTTTGAGAAATGGTAAGGGACAGAGAGGCCTGGTATGCTGCAGTCCATGGGGTCACAAAGAGTCTGACACACTGGGTGACTGAACAACAAAGGGAATCAGAATTCTTCAAACTCACTTCTTGAGATAAGTCTCTTCAAGCTAGGGGTTCATGATGGATTGACTTCTAGGTTTTATATATATACATATACATATACATACATACATATATATATACATACATACATATATATATATATATCTTCTTCTCAAACTCCCTCTATAGTGCTGCATACTCACAGGAAATTTTGCTAAAATTGCCTCCTCCTCATTTACACATTATATACTTTTATTTGTATAGTTATATATGAATTTATTTATTAGCATTATTTTGGGCCCATTATTGTGAAATTGGAATCCAGTCCCAACCTCAGAATAGAAAGCTTGAATGTGATAAAGATTTAAACTTAAACTGTGTATGTTTATGGTGCTTTATAAAGCGTAGGTCCCTTTTCCACTTTGCCACATTTGATTCTTACTGCAATCCTAGGAAGTCAGTCAGGCAGATATTATTATCTGTATAATATGTGAAGAAATTGAGATTAAATGATTTTTATAAGTTCCCTAAAATAGTAAGAAGCAGAAAGACTGTGGTATAATCTAAATTATTCTCATCCAAATTATACTTTTTTTTTGCTGTTATATACCAACTTTTTTTAAAATTACAATGTTGTATTAGCGTCAGGTGTACAGCACAGTGATTCAGGTTCTTTTCCCTAACCAGTTCAGTTAGGTTCAGTCTCTCAGTCATGTCCGACTCTTTGCAACCCCATGAATCACAGCATGCCAGGCCTCCCTGTCCATCACCAACTCCAGGAGTTTACTCAGACTCCCGTCCATCTAGTCAGTGATGTCATCAAGCCATCTCATCCTCTGTCGTCCCCTTCTCCTCCTGCCCTCAATCCCTCCCAGCATCAGAGTCTTTTCCAATGAGTCAATTCTTCACATAAGGTGGCCAAAGTACTGGAGTTTCAGCTTTAGCATCATTCCTTCCAAAGAACACCCAGGGCTGACCTCCTTCAGAATTGACTGGTTGGATCTCCTTGCAGTCCAAGGGACTCTCAAGAGTCTTCTCCAGCGCCACAGCTCAAAAGCATCAATTCTTTGGTGCTCAGCCTTCTTCACAGTCCAACTCTTACATCCATACATGACTACTGGAAAAACCACAGCCTTGACTAGACGGACCTTAGTCGGCAAAGTAATGTCTCTGCTTTTGAATATGCTATCTAGGCTGCTCATAACTTTTCTTCCAAGGAGTAAGTGTCTTTTAATTTCATTTCTGCAGTCACCATCTACAGTGATTTTGGAGCCCCGAAAAATAAAGTCTGACACTGTTTCCACTGTTTCCCCATCTACTTCCCATGAAGTGATGGGACCGGATGCCATGATCTTTGGTTTCTGAATGTTGAGCTTTAAGCCAACATTTTCACTCTCCTCTTTTACTTTCATCAAGAGACTCTTTAGTTCCTCTTCACTTTCTGGCATAAGGGTGTTGTCATCTGCATATCTGAGGTTATTGATATTTCTCCCGGCAATCTTGATTCCAGCTTGTGTTTCTTCCAATCCAGCGATTCTCATGATGTACTCTGCATAGAAGTTAAATAAGCAGGGTGACAAGATACAGCCTTGACGTACTCCTTTTCCTATTTGGAACCAGTCTATTGTTCCATGTCCAGTTCTAACTGTTGCTTCCTGACCTGCATACAGATTTCTCAAGAGGCAGATCAGGTGGTCTAGGATTCCCATCTCTCTCAGAATTTTCCAGTTTCTTGTGATCCACATAGTCAAAGGCTTTGGCATAGTCAATAAAGCAGAAATAGATGTTTTTCTGGACCTCTCTTGCTTTTTCGATGATCCAGCTGATCCTCTGCCTTTTCTAAAACCAGCTTGAACATCAGGAAGTTCACGGTTCACCTATTGCTGAAGCCTGGCTTGGAGAATTTTGAGCATTACTTTACTAGCGTGTGAGATGAGTGCAATTGTGCGGTAGTTTCAGCGTTCTTTGGCATTGCCTTTCTTTGGGATTGGAATGAAAACTGACCTTTTCCAGTCCTGTGGCCACTGCTGAGTTCTCCAAATTTGCTGGCATATTGAGTGCATCACTTTGACAGCATCATCTTTCAGGATTTGAAACAGCTCAACTGGAATTCCATTACCTCCACTAGCTTTGTTCATAATGATGCTTTCTAAGAGCCACTTGACTTCACATTCCAGGATGTCTGGCTCTAGATTAGTGATCACACCATCATGGTTACTACAAAATATTGGATATAGTTCGCTGTGCTATGTTGTAGGTCCTTGTTAGTTATCTCTTTTATATATAGTAGTGTTATATTAATCCCAAAGTCCTAATTTACCCCTACCCCAGTTTGCCCTTTAGTAGCTATAAATTTCTTATTTTTCTTCTTTTTCTTTTGTGCACTTTTTCCTTTGCTACACTTCTGTATTCTTCACCCCAGTTCTCATTTTCCTTCCTAACTTTGTCACAGTCTGCACTTGTATCCTATAAAAAGCAACACACATCCTATGTGGTATAGGATGTCATGGCAATTGGCCACAGGAATGGTAGGCCAAGGGTAAATCAAGTCCCCAGCATAACTTAATGTCAATGCCAGGCCTTTAAGGAGACTTGACAAGACATCAGGAAGGCAGATCAATTGTTGGAAAGAAAGAAAGAAAGTGAAGTTGCTAAGTCGTGTCCAACTCTTTGTGACACCATGGACTGTAGCTTACCAAGCTCCTCCATCCATGGGATTTTCCAGGCCAGAATACTGGAGTGGGCTGCCATTGGAAGCTGAATGCAAAATGTTTAAAGAACTCAGTACTATTAATAACTTAGTGTGATGTTTAAAACAGTGTATTAAACCAGGTACTAGCACTTTTCTGAGGCTAGGAAATCCTTATTTTTTCTCCATGAGAGCCTTATTTTATCCCTCCACATTGTCCTATGAGGGCATGCTTTGCTTCAGATTACCCTTTACATGTATTAGGAGAGAATTAAACTAATGATCATCCATGTGCAAAGAAAATGTCATGGAGTCCTAATTTTCTGCACTAGTTCATCTGTCATTAGATAATTGAACTCTCTCTTTTGGTCCATTGCAAATGAGAAAAAGTATCTCCACTTTACAAAGGGAAATCTATAGCAAGGGGCAACTCCTCAATAACAAGGGGTGTGAGGTAAAGTATAAGACAGCTTCTCAAGATGTACAAGCAAACTAAACATCTCACCTTCTATGACTATCCCTCAACCGCTTACCCAGTAGGGAATGGAAATCAACTGTCCATGTCCAAAAAGAAGAGAACAAAGAGGGACTATGACATGCGTACTTTAGCCAAAATGTCTAGCCCCCATCTCTTACTTCCTTTGCTATCAGTAATCTACACTTGAAGACTAAAACTTATTTCTACCTTGTGTTCCCTTGCTTGGCTAAAAGAAAAAAAAATAAGACCTGTTTAATAGATAGTTTATCAATTTTTGGATTTCAATGGTAATTTTTAAAAATCTGTGCCATTCATGGGAATATTTGACTCACGTTAATGATTGGTTCTTTCTGGGAGATGGAAGTCATAACTTTCATGTTTGACTTGCTGTTGTTTCGGGTTGATATTGTCTCACAATGCATACATTTTTTTAGGAATAAAGAAAAATTCCAAGGCAAAATAAATTCCTGTCATTAAGGCTATGTGTAATTGAATTTTAGTCTGTAAGTGGCATTTTTCCCAAGATCTATGCTGGTTTTGGTTTTTTTTTTTTCCTCTCTTAATGTCATCTTTGAAAACTTCTTTGTTACTTCTGCTGCTCATGAGAAGTTCAAATCTGGAGTTATGCTTTGCTATTCACTGCGCTATTCCAAATGTCAAGAGAACTTGTTTTCTTCATAATGAATGACTATGTACATTCCATCTGAAAATTGAAGTGCTGGTTGGGTTTGCCTATTCAGAAACACTTTTTTGTTTGTTTGTTTTTTCAGGGAAATCCTCCTCATGAAGGGTGAACCCCATTGAAAGGATTCTTTTTTTTTTTTTTTTAACTACTTGTGGAAGTGGTGAGACATAATACTCTGTTCAATGCAGCTCACATTTCTCCTTAGCTTCAAGACTGGTTCATGCCTAGAGACAGGTCTTCTGACAGTGACTGACAGTTAATGTCAGAAGTTCAGGAAGAGGCACAATAAGTTAATTTAGAAAATAAAATTGTACTGTAGTTCAACATTTATAGAACAAAAAGTACACCTCATCAAAGAGAGTCTTGTTAAGTTTTGTAATAAACCCAAAATTTTAAATGATAGACATGTTAGAAATTGTGAGATATCACTTAACACTTCATCAATGTGCAATTTTTGAATATTTACTTTTTCCTCAAATTGTGCCTAGTATTATAAGGATACAAAAGAAGTGTTGTTACTTGACCGCAAGGGAAAAACAAATGACTAATACACTTAATATTAAACCATAACACACAAGAATAATCACTGACATCTTGAATGATATGGAAGATGTCATTCAGTGTATATTATTCATATGGTAGTAAATATGCTTTAATTTAATCATGAACAATATAATTTTATTTGGCTTTCAGGAGCATGAAATTTTATTTTAAACTTTAATATGCGTGATGAACTTTACCTGAATCTATGTAGGTAAGAGTTGGATAAGACAGAGAAAGAATGTAAGCTAACATTGTGGGGAGCTAAATATGCTCAGTACACTAAGATCACTTTCCATAGATTTTATTATAATAGCAATCCTATGAGATAGGTTTAGTCTTTCCTTCTTACAAATAAAAAAAAAAAATACAATGAACATCAAAAGTGTACAGAGAAATATTTATAGGGCCCCAGGAGAAATGTTTACAGAGCAGGCAATGAAAACTGGATTAGAAGCTGAGAGGCAATAAATTGATAAAAACACAACAGGGAACTAAATAATGATAGACTGACTTTCTTTGGGTCATGTGAAACATTGGCAAGAGAAGTTTTAAAGGGGGTTTCCTGGTAGCTGAGATGGTTAAGATTCCACCTGGAGTGAGGGAGACCTGTCTTCGATCCCTGCATTGAGAAGCCCCCCTGGTGAAGCGAACGGCTACCCACTCCAGTGTGCTTGCCTGGAGAATCCCCATGGACAGAGGAGCCTGGCAGGTTAGAGTCCCTGGGGTAGCAAAGAGTCGGACGTGATTGAGCAACTTTCACTTTGCTTTCACTTGGATAGATAGCACTGGGACTTGTTTTGTATGGACTTTATATGGTAGAAATGAAAAGCATTTTTCAGCCTTAGGGAAACATTAGTTTTGCTGGTAGCTTTTTCTACCATTGCATAAAGTGCCCTGTTCTGTAGGTTGTATTTTGTATTCTATAGTGTGATAGTTTGAAACATTTGCTCCATCCAAAAAGCTTGAAGCAACAATTAGCCCAGCTGGCATTCTTTTTAATGTGGTTATTATATCCTAACTCATATATAACGCAGGAATTAAAGGTTTTTAACTCCTGTTCCCTTTATCTCACTTACCTGTCTAATGAAGCAGTCTCATTATAGGTATCTCCTAAAGCCTGCTTCAGGAGAACTTTCAATATAGATAGTTTTTTATAGAGGAATGTGTTTGGTATTATACAATAATTTTCTTCTGTATAACAATAATCAAGTTAATAACAATAAAGACCACCTAAAAATTTCTATAGTGTTTATAGTTTGCTAACTACTTTCATATTACCCTATTAATAAGTCCACAATAAAAAGATAGAATTGGATTCAAGAACTTTTTTTTTGAGTTCTTTATCACATACTTCTTGTTTGAAGTCAAATTGTTTTTGCAATCATCCTCAGTTGTGCCATATGTAAAATAGCTATAATGACAGCTGCCTATATATAATAAGGATAAATTGTGAAATGTTTTATAAATTTTATAGTGTTTTATAGATATGATTTATGGTTGTCATTATTTTATGAAAAAACATTTACTAAATGATATATTGAGGTATTTCTATATATATAATTTAGGAAAAAATAATAAAGAGACCAGCTACTAAAGAGAGAATAAGACAGGGGTTGGGGAGAGAGAGGAAAACAAATTCAAATAACTAACAAGAGATAACAAGGTTGGTTGATATTTCTGGACAATCTTTTGAAATTTCTGTTTAATACATAAAATTAGGGAGACGTAAACATGACACCATTAAAATTTTCATACACCAGCGTAGTCCCTATGTCTGCTGAGAAAGCAATTCTACAAAGTAGTAGTTTAAGTTTGTTGTTTCTTTGTTTCTTTACACTAAGGGAAAAGCTATTTAATCATAATGCTTTAGAAAAATATGTATGTGCAATATAAAAATAAGGCTGAAAGTTGAAAGGCTGTATAGTAGGTATATGAGAATTACAGACATCTGGTAATCAAGACAGTGTTGTACTGGTGTAAAGAGAGATGTATAGATCAATAGAATTGAGAGTTTGAAGTATAGCCATAAATCTATAGTCAATGTATTTTAGAGAAAATTGATATTGACAATTTTTGATGAAATTCAAGGTAATATAAAAGAATTAAATCCTCTTTCTGCAATAATTTTTAATTTCATAATTATGATCACATTATAATTGCAAAAATTTCAGGCACTAGAGAGAAGGCTCTTTTACCATGAATAGCTGTCACTTCCCTGTTTCCCAAGAAGGTCTTCATATTCAGAAGAATATTCTTTAATATTCAGATCTTTTGAGATGTATACACACACACAGATGGTGCACATACCACCATGCTATTTATATTGTCTGTGTTTCAAATGAGCAATAGATGTGTCATATTTGTACAGATTAGCAGCGTATCTACCTCATCCTTCTCTACATAGTATTCCGTAGTATAGGTAGAGTACAACTTAGTACATGATTCTTCTATTAATAAGCATCAGCTTTTCTTCCAGAAATGTGTCTTCATTACATGTAATGTAATTCAGTAGTACTCTTGACTAAGTCTCCTTATGAATTGGAAAAGTATTTTTTTTCCTGGTAAAAATATAGGAGTTGTCTGGGAGTTGTTTGGTGTATAGTTCAATTTTAGAAAACTATTGCCAAAATCTCCAAAGTAGCTAAGCCAATAGGTTCTCCCAACAGGGATGTGTGAGAGATGTCTGTCCTTGTAGTATCACTAAAAGTTAACAGTGCCAAAATTTTAAATTGTTTTCAATCTGATGGGTAAGAATCTACCTTATTGCTGTCTATTTGCTTTCTCTACTAATGAGGCTGAGTATTTTTCATGTGCTTCTTCCTCTGTAAATTGCATATCCACAATCTTTGTCAGTTTTTCTATGGGGACATTTTATTTTTTCTTAAGGATTGTAAAAATTTTTCATATTATCTATATTATTATATGAGAACACTGATGATAATAAGTGTGCAACACAGAGTTCCAGAGCTGGAAGAAGCTGAAGCCATAGAGTTCTAGTTCAGTTCCTTTGCTTTCATATTTGAGGAAATTATCATGAAGAGAAGAAAGAAGGGTTCCCACATGCCACACCGTGAGTTTAGTGACAGCATCTGATCTTGGTGCTAGACTTCTAAATGCCCAGCACACATCTTATGCAGACAATTTTGAATCGGTTTTCCTGTTACATTTAGTAACCTAATATCTAAGTGATGCAAAGTTGCCCTGCAAAAATCTTGGAGTTACAAAATTACCTCATTTGGAAGACAAGGCATTCAAAGTAATTCTTGAAATTAAAATAAACTATAAAATAAACTACAGAAGATGCAAAAATCAAATGACTTGACAGAGTCTGTTTCCAATAGTTGAAAGTATTTTATTGAGTTCCAACTTGACGTCTTATCCATTTAAAGGATTGACTTTATTCTATTATTTTAAAAGCAGAGAAGAGTAATTTAAAAGAAGACTAGAGGCATATAAATTTTTTCATACTCCTTAGAGGTTAGAATAACCCTTAACCTTGCAGGATAAAGCATGTAATTAAAAGTAGTTTATACAAAGGACAAATATTCTCTATAGACTAATCTCTTTTGAAAGTTGTCAACTTACCTACACTGAAATTTCTAGCAAAATTTTTGATAGTATACTTCAAAATAACTTTGGGAAGATAGTAGAAGGAAAGTTGCTTAACATTCACATGACTGGCTCAGTGTAGTAAGATGCATGTTGTTTTTGTCTAAAGAGACAAGATACTTCAATAAAAGTACTGAAGTTGAGAAGTAGTTTTAAATTTAAGGTAGTTTTGAAGTTAAAAGCCAAGTAAATGAATGCATCTCATGCCTAATTTTAAAGTTACTGTACAGCTTTCACTCAAAGTAAGTAAGGGAATATAGTTATCCTCCTAAATCACTTCAGTGATTCATAGCAGTGTTTTTACAAAAGATACCTTGACATTTCAGAACCACTATTATTCCTAGATAATTTTAATAATTATGAAAACAGTTCTCATTTATTGAAGGCTGTCAATATTCATGACACTGGGCATGGGATTGGAAACTCAGTGAGCTACATACTGTCATTAGTACCATCTATAGGTAAGGCAGCCAGACTTAGGAAAAAAAGCTAATTAATAGTAAAGGGATCTCTATTGGTCTTTTTAAAAACTTAAGTATAATTGATTCACAATGTTTTATTAATTTCCATTGTACAGCAAAGTGACTCAGTTACACACACACACACACACACACACACACATACTTTTTAATATTATTTTCTGTTATGGTTTAGCCCAAGACATTGAATATAGGTTTTTGTGCTATACAGTAGACCCTGTTGTCCATCCATTCTATATATAATAGCTTGCACCTGCTAACCTCAAACTCCTAATCCATCACTTCCCACCCAATCTCCACCCCTGGCCTGGGTAACCACACAAGTCTGTTCTCTATGTGTGAGTCTGTTTCTGCTTTGTAGATAGGTTCATTTGTATCATATTTTAGACTCTACACATTAAGTGATATCATTGTAGTATCTGTGTTTCTCTTTCTTCACTTAGTATGATAATCTCTAGTAATATGCATGTTGCTATAAATGGCATTATTGTGTTCTTTTTATGACTAAATAGTGTTCCATTGTATATATGGACCACATAGTCTTTATTCATTCATCTGTTGACAGAGATTTTGGTTGTTTCCATATGTTGACCTCTGTGAATAATTCTTCCATGAATACAGGAGTGCATGTATCCTTTTGAGTTACAGTTTGTCTGGATATATGCCCAGAAATGGAGTTTTTGGATGACATGGTAATCCTATTTTAGTTTTCTTGGGAATCTCCACACTGTTTTCCATAGTGGCAGTACCAGCTTGCATTCCCACCAAAAGAATTGGAGGGTTCTCTTTTCTCCACACTCTCTCCAGCATTTGTTATTTGCAAACTGTCTGATGATAGCCATTCTGACTGGTGTGTTGTGGTAACTCAGTGTAGTTTTGATTTGCATCTCTCTAATTAGTGATTGACCATCTTTTCATGTACTTACTGGCATTCCATATGTCTTCTTTGGAAAAATGTCTGTTTAGATTTTATGCTTGTTTTTCTATTGGATGTTTTTGTTATTGAGTTTGTATGAGTTGTTTGTATATTTTTGAAATTAAGCCCTTATTGGTTGCTTCATTTGCAAATATTTTCTATTAGCTATCTTTTCATTTTGTTTATGGTTTCCTTTGCTGTGCAAAAGCTTGCAAGTTTGATTAGATCCCATTTGTTTATTTTGTTTTAATTTCTTTCACCTTAGGAGACTGATTGGTAAGAATGTTTTGCCTATGTTCTCCTCTAGGAATTTTATGGTGTCTTGTCTTATATTTAAGTCTTTAAGCCATTTCAAGTTTATTTTTGTGCATAGTGTGAGGGTATGTCCTAACTTCATCAATTTACATGCAGCTGTCCAACTTCTTTTGCCCCTTTTAAATTCTTTAACTTGTCTAATTCAGCATTTCAAATGCCAGATATTAAACTATTTGTCATTTTCTACCTTGCAAATTTCTCTGTTCTTCTGTTTTCCTCTAATGTCATTATACAAAAGCCATGAATAAAATGAATGCATATTTAACAAGTTAAAATCTTCATATTTAACAAACCCAACAAAGATATGCTAAAGAAAAGATATGCTAAAGAAAAACAATGACTTTAGGTAGATACAAACAGGAAAGTTTTAAAAAAATCAGTATTGATAGAGTCATTTAAAGTGTCATAAAAACTATGATATATCTTATGGGATGTTGGTGTATTTTGATAAATATTACACTAAAAGTTTTCTGAATGACAGTTTCCTTGATTAGAATAATTTTCAGCTCTAAATAACAGAAAAGCTAACATACTATGGCATCCACATCTAGGGATTTTTTTAATATAGAAAAAGTTTTTGAGAGGTGAGTTATTACTGACATTCATTTATCCCTCTCTGTAACGATCATGGCGTCTTTTACATGGTTACAAAATGAGTGGGGAAGCTTCTATCATTCTATCCATATTTAAGCAGAAAAAGGGGAATCACCTGCTTCTGTCCCCTTCACAAGGGAAGAAATCTTTCTCAAAACCTCTCCAAATGACCTCTGTTACGTGGACAGCAATAGAGCATGGGAACTGAGAAATCTATTGTCCCAACTTGTTTAGGTCAAGTATAATCCATCACCTGGGTTGTACCAACACAATCATGCTTTTGTTAGCCAGGAAGAAGTGAGGGGATAGATGTCTGTTAAGAACTTCTCTTGTTCAAAGTAGTGTGACTATATTTCAGTAAAGAAATACTGGGTGTGTGGTTCGTATGCTCAAAAACAAGATGCAAGTGATAGACACCAGATTGTAATAACATGGTACAGAGCTAGGCACTTTCTTCAACAGATTAATCGATTTCAGGGATACCATAGTATTTACAGAAATAGAAGTACTTGCCTTTCAGAATATACTATACATCATCTAGGAAAATATGTGTCATTTCTGGCCTCTAATACATGCCTACATGAGTTGCAGAAAATTGGTTACATTAGTTGCCTATATTAGTCTGGCTGTTGTAACAGAATTTAAATTAAATAAAGACTTAACCTTAGTAGATGGCTATTTGGTGCTTACTTAATAGTCAGATGTGAATATCCCAGTGGCTCATGATTTCCCTCTATGAAGGACCTATTTTAAAAAAAAATCATCCGTTTTGGTTTGAACTTCCCTGATCACTCAGACAGTAAAGAATCTGCCTGTGATGCAGGAGACCCGGGTTTGGTCCCCTCGGTCAGGAAGATCCCCTGGAGAAGGGAAGGGCAACCCACTCCAGTATTCTTGCCTGGAGAATTCCATGGGCAGAGGAGCCTGGCAGGCTGCAATCCATGGGGTCACAAAGAGTCAGCCAGGACTGAGTAACTAACACTTTAACTTTCCCTTTTTTACCTAATGAGCCTTATACTCTTCCACATCTGGCTGGTAGAAGACAAAACACAGGACAAGCAAGACTATGAATTTCTTAAAAATGTTTGCCCCTAAACTGATACATTGCTAGGAGGGATTAGGGGCAGGAGCAGAACGGGATGACAGAGGATGAGATGGCTGGATGGCATCACCAGCTCAATGAACATGAGTTTGGGTGGACTCCAGGAGTTGGTGATGGACAGGGAGGCCTGATGTGCTATGATTCATGGGGTCTCAAAGAGTCGGACATGACTGAGTGACTGAACTGAACTGACTGAAACTGATACAAATCAATCTTGCTCATAGTCCGTTGATGAGAACTGGAAACATGGCTGCACCTGGATATAAGGTGCAGAGAACCTAAGAAATATAATCCCTGCTAGATAACTTCCTCTCAGGAACAGATGTGTATTTAGGAAGAAGGAATTTTTAAACTTTTTAAAAATAATTTTATTATTTATTTTATTTTTGGCTGTGTTAGGCCTTCACTGATGCACGAGGGGTTTGTCTATTTGCAGCAAGAGTGGGGCTACCATTCATTGTGGTACCAGGCTTCTCATTGTGGTGGCTTCTCTTGTAGATCACAGGCTCTAAGGAGCACAGACTTCAGTTACTGATGCATAAGAGCTCAGTAGTTGCAGCCTCCTGGGCTATAGAGTGCTGGCTCATTGATGATGCACATGTGGAATCTTCCCCGACCAGGTATTGAACCTGTGTCCCCTGCATTGGCTGCTGGATTCTTATCCACTGTGCCACCAGGGAAGTCTGGAATAAACATTTTTATGGCAATCAGTCATCTTTTCTACAATGCTCAGTAATTGTTAGATGTATATTCCTTTCTAAATAATGTAGATTCTAAGTGAAGCATGCAATATGAACTATCTGGGATGAGTGTAGCTTAAGTCATAACCATCGCTGATGAATATTCCCATGAAGGAAGCACAGTATAGTAAGCTTCATGGATTCTGAAGTCAGATGGCCTGTCTTCCAATTCCACCAATTCCTTATTGTGTGATTTGGGCAATTTAGAAATTTCCTTATCAAAATGGAGATAGCAAAATTACCTGTCCTATACAGGTTATTGTGAGGATTAAATACTTTTAACTAAAACTTGTAGAACAATACTCATTGGCATATTATACATTGTATAAGTACTATGGGATTCCCCAGTGGTGCAGTGGTAAAGAATCTGTCTGCCAGTGCAGGCGATACAAGAGATGCAGGTTTGATCCCTGCATCGGGAAGACACCCTGGAAAAGGAAATGGCAACCCAGTCCAGTATTCTTGCCTGGAAAATTCCATGGACAGAGGAGACTGGTGGGCTACTGTCCATGCAGTCACAATGAGTTGAACACAACTGAGCACTCACGTAAGTACTGCATAGTATTTATAATGGATTTTGTTTGATATCTGGAATACACGTATATATACATACACATATATATATATGTATATATACACACAGACACAGATACATGCATTCCATCAAGTATGTAATAAACATTAACAAAGTTATGAGACATAATAAGAAACATTTTAAATAGTACTCGCCTAAATGTGCTTAGGCTCTGGGAATACACAAAATCCTCAGACATGCAGCATTACACTCAGAATGGTAAGAAACAATGCCTACTATACTGAAAGAGTCAGGAAGTGTATGTGGAGAGGGTGATCTGTGACAGAATACCAGGCAACAACCAAGCTTGGAGAGATGCTGAGAGGTGGGATAGGATGCCAACAGTGTCTTAAAGAAGAAAGGAGACTAAAGATAGTTTGAAGGAGAAGGTATTGTGAGATATAAAATGGATCATATATGAAGGAAGTTAAATGCCAAAGGAATTTCCCCAAGACTTTTCATTTTTCGCTGAACTCATCTAGGAAGCGAGAATATGAAAGGATATAGGAAAATGATGTTGTGATGTTGATGCTGATGTTTGTATTTAAAGGCAGAGAGAATTTAAGACAACTTGTTATTTTGAAGTAGAAACAATTATAAAGAAGCACTGAGGACCTAAAATTTGACATCAAAGGTAAATGCTGAATGAAAATCTTAAAACCTTTTATAACTAATTATAATTTAGTATATCATTACCTATAGTGACTATTGAGCAAAACAAATATATCCAACATAGTACCCACATAAATAGAAACATCTAACTTTTAAATCTAACAGAATTTTGCTTTCATGTTGGTAAGAAAATTAATATCAGCATTTTCCCTTTTCTCAATAATCAGCTATTTCATACCAATATGGAGTGAGAAGTAATTGTTATTAAAGTAGACAAATGATTCAGGTTCAGAAAAAAGCTGGTTTTCAATCTTTAGTTTACTAAATTACATATAATGTGGGTATATGTTACTTAGCCTACATGTTATTTAGGATATTCTATACTAAAATTATTAAAAGCTCTTGCTAGTGTCTCCTCCTAGTCATAAAATGTGTGCATAGTTCCAAAGCTTTCGACCTCACACAGCTATGTGCAAAGTGGGAAGAGAGGCTATCTTTTCTTTGGATCCCTTTAAAGAGTAAATAAAATTCCTCAGACCACCCAGAGGACTTTGCCAATGTCTCATGACTAAATTTTAATGTTTTGTGTGTAACAATCACAAGAAAAAGGAATGATATTATGATTTTTAAAGAGGATTTTAGTGTCTACCAGAACACACAGTCACTGGATAACTGAATAAAATGGGGTACCTTAATGTAGATATAGAGAGGGGGAGGGACATTTGGAGATTCACAATCTATTTTATCTATTATACCTAAGCTACAAAAAATAAAGTATTATAGCTACTATTCTTGAGACAGTGAAAATGTTTGGATTTTTCCCTAATTTTCATTCCTATATAATCTGTGGGAAAAGGGAAAAAAAATCCTTTATCATACACCTCTTGCCCACTCTTAGACCTCCTATTCAAAGTACTTTGAAAGAAAAACTAGTTTCCATATTTTGCTTCACTTCCCAGGGAGGAATGTGTCTTGAAATTATTCAACTAAATATAAGATATAGGAAAAGGGAGAAACGCATACCAGGGTTCCTAAGTTCAAACCCAGGGTGAAAGTGTTTTGATTTACATTTCAATCATGATTCAAAAAACAACTTAGTAATATATGCAAAGTAAATGGTCAAAGTAATATATTGCTCTTAGACAGGAAGCAGGCCAGGCTGTGGAAAAAGACAGCAGAAACCTCTCCTGCTATATTTGTGAACAATATCATCTAGCTTGAGCAATCCTTTCTAAAAAAAAAACTGAATAATGGTCCTCTTAATTCCATGGTTTTAAATTATGCATATGTAGAGGTATTTTCTTCCTCATTTAGCAAACTTAACTGTTCTCTGCATTGGTACCAGTGGTACATACCAGGTTGTTTTTGTTTTGTTTTGTATTTTTAAGAAAATAGAAACTGTTTAAAAATTCTTCTGGGTGATATTGAGGAATTTATACTTAATTTGGATCCTGGCACCTGCTCTGTTCTTATGGTGGTTGGTTGTTATTTGGAGTGAGTTCTAAGTGTTAAACTTGCCTTGGTGGTCTGGAGACACGGAAGGGATTGATATACAAGCTGGAAAGTACTTAGGATGGCTGATAGCTCCGTGTGTGCATGTGAGTGTTTTCAGACCTGATAATATCTGTGCCTAAGGCTATGTATCAATGTATTACTTGAAAAGAACTACAAAGACCTACAAGTGTTTAAATCAGGAGTTTAGTTTCTAACCCCCGCAGGTCTGGATGTTTCATAGTTTGAGGGAAACTCTTGGGCTATTTGCCAAGTTTTCATTTTGATAAATTCTTGTTGTTCTGGGCAACTTGCAAATGGCTATGAATTCCGCCTACCTTCAGGACAGGAAAAAGAAAAGAAATCAAGGGCTAAGAAGATATAGATTGGTAACACAGTAAACAAAGACAAAAGTAAAACACAAGCATCATTTTAAAGCCTTCTGTATAGTGTTTTGCTATCATGTTGGTAAAATATGCCTCTGTGCTAATCCCCTTGGTACTATCTTTGACTCAGAGCCTTGCCTTACCATATACCATTGTGCACTTGTTTACAATATAAGAGCTCTCATATTGAGACAAGAAGGCAGGCCATTGCCTTATTGGACCTCAGGTGGGAAACTTGCATCAGGCAAAACATTTGTCGCCAATCTGTACATGCTCAAAAATAATCACAGGAATGCCTCAAGTATAGATTTTAAAACTGTAAGTAAAATTTTAGCAAATAGGCAAATTTTCAAATATGGAGTGCATAAATAATGAGGATTATAAGTGAATGAATATATACTTTTAAATTGAGCCATTTTGGAGAAGAGGCTGACATTCTTTCTTTTTTCCATTTGTTGCTGTTGTCTTTCCTGCACTCAAGAAGTTGTAGTAATTCTTACCAAGTTTCTTGGAGAGTGGCATCATTTTAAACTGGATGACTAAGCTGTGATACAATAGTCTGGCTTCTTGGGCCAAAAGATCCAAAAAAGAATATACTATTTACGGCATTCATATGCAAGTATTCTCAAACTTATACCAAAAAAAAAAAGAAATGAAAATTAAGCTACATTAAATTACTGAAAAACATTTATAGTATTAGTGATGAGAAAAGAGGCCATAATGAGTTTATGGCAAGCCCCAATGGGAGAATCACAACACAGACTTGGTGCCATCTATAAAGGAGAATTATCCTACTGGTACAGATGACATGTCTGACCCCAGTGCCCCAGGTCATGCAGCCACAGCTATCCATCATAAGTTGAGTTCTGTCAGAACTACCTATCCATAAGGCTAATCACATCCAGGCAAATTCCATTATAAGATGAAAGTAGCACATTTGAGACCAAACATGGGCAAGATGAAGATAAAAAGCAAGCTACATAAGCAAGTTGCTCAGATTCCCCTATATCCATTCCTGGCCCAATAGCACCTCTTCCTCAGATTAGCAGCAGGTATGGGCTCTGTTGATTTAGAGATCATAGTTCCCAGAGGAGAAACACTCCCATTAAAGCACGTAGCAAGTGTCCCACAGACTAGGAGAAAATAATTGCCCTTCTTTTGTCAAACAAACTTGCATGTAGAATACATAAAAGAAACATAATGACTCAATAATTAGAATAAAAATAGCTCAATTTTTTTAAATGTGCAAAAGATCCTAGCTGGCTCAATTTCATTACTCATGAGGAAAATTTAAATGAAAACCATGATGAGATACTACTACACAGTGATTACATTGGCTAAAAATATAAGAAAATTGGTCATATTGTGTTGATGGAGATGTAGTGTGACTAATATTCATATGCACTACTGGTAGGAATGCAAAATAGCACTTGCACTGCAAAAATTTGACAGTTTCTCAAAAAGTCAAACATATCCCCCGTATGATCTAGCCATTTTATATAGAAGTAAAAAACATATGTCCACCCAAATATTTAATATATATACAAAGTCCGTAGAAGACTTGGAGCTTCCCAGGTGGCACTAGTGGTAAAGAATCTACCTGCCAATGCAGGAGATAGAAGAGATGTGAATGGCACCCCACTCTAGTATTCTTGCCAAGAAAATCCCATGAACAGATGAGCTGGCAGGCTATAGTCCAAAGAGATGCAAAGAATCAGACACAACTGAGCATCTGAGTACATAAACATACATATAGAAGATTTATTTGTAATGGCCCAAAACTGAAACACAAATGTTCATCAGCAAGAGAATCATTAAAAAAAAAAAAAATGTGTCTTACTCATAAAATGGAATACTACTCAGCAACAACAAAAAAACAATTGATTCATGCAACAATATACAAACTCAAAATCATTATGCTAGGTGAAAAGAAATTAGGCAAAAAATACAGATTATGTGGTTATGTTTATATAAAATTCTAGAAAATGCAAACTAATCTTTAGTGTCAAAAAGTACATTACTCGTTGACTAAGGTTGAGAGTAGAGGAAACAATGGATTACAACGGACCATAAAGAAAATTGGGGGCATGATGAAAATATTATTTATCTTGATTTTTATTATTATTTTATTGTTGCACAGTTGTTCATTCATGTTGAGACTTTGCGATGCCATGGACTGTAGCATGCCAGGCCTCCCTGTCCTTCATTATTACCCAGAACCTGCTCAAATTCACATCCATTGAGTCCGTGATGCTATCCAACCATCTCATCCTCTGTCATCCCCTTCTCTGCCTGCCTTCAATCTTTCCCAGAATCAAGGCTTTTCTAATGACTCAGCTCTTTGCATCAGGTGGCCAAAGTATTGTAGCTTCAGCTTCAGCAGCAGTCCTTCCAAGGAATATTCAGGATTGGTTTCCTTTAGGATTGACTGGTTTGATCTCTTTCCAGTCCAAGGAACTCTCAAGAGTCTTCTCCAACATCACAGTTCAAAAGCATCAATTCTTCGGTGTTAAGCCTTCTTTATGGTCCAACTCTCACATGCATATATAACTACTGGAAAAACCATAGCTTTGACTAGATGGACCTTTGTCAGCAATGTCTCTGCTTTTTAATGTTCTGTCTAGGTTTGTCATAGCTTTTCTTCTAAGAAGCAAGGGTCTTTTCATTTCATGGCTGCAGTCACCATCTGCAGTGATTTTGGAGCCCAAGAAAATATAATCTCTCACTGTTTCCATTTTTTCCCCATCTGTTTACCATGATGTGATGGGACCAGATGCCATGATCTTAGTTTTTTGAGTGTTGAGCTTTAAACCAGCTTTTTCACTCTCATCTTTCACCTTCATCAAAAGGCTCTTTAGTTCCTCTTCACTCTGCCATAAAGAGTGGTGTCATCTGCATATCTGAGGTTATTGGTATTTCTCCCAGCAATCTCAATTCCAGTGTGCTTCATCCAGCTTGGCATTTTGCATGATGTACTCTGCATATAAGTTAAATAATAAGCAGGATGACAATATACATCCTTGACATACTCCTTTCCCAATTTAGAACCAGTTCATTGTTCCATGTCCAGTTGTAACAGTTGCTTCTTGACTTGTATACAGGTTTCTCAGGAGTTAGGTAAGGTGGTCTGGTATTCCCATCTCTTGAAGAACTTTCCACAGTTTGTTGTGATCCACACAGTCAAAGGCTTTAGCATAGTCAATGAAGCAGAAGTAGATGTTTTTTCTGGAATTCTCTTGTTTTTTCTACAATCCAGTGGATGTTGGCAATTTGATCTCTGGTTTCTTTGCCTTTGGACTTCTCTGGTGGCTCAGACATAAAGAATCTTCTTGCAATGCAGGAGACCTGGGTTTGATCCCTGGTTCACGAAGATCCCCTGAAGAAGGGAATGTCAACCCACTGCAGTATTGCTGCCTGGAGAATTCCATTGACAGAAGAGCCTGCCAGGCTACAGTCCATGGGGTTGCAAAGAGTTGGACGTGACTGAGCAAGTTTCATTTCACTTCTCTGCCTTTTCTTAATCCACCTTGAACATGTGGAAGTTCTCAGTTCATATGCTGTTGAAGCCTACATTGGAGAATTTAGAGCACTATTTTGCTAGCCCGTGAACTGAGTGCAATTGTGCAGTAGTTTGAATATTTTTTGGCACTGCCTTTCTTTGGGATTGGAATGATAATTGACCTGTTACAGTCCTGTGGCCACTGCTGAGTTTTCCAAATTTGTTGGCATATTGAGTGCAGCACTTTAACAGCATCATCTTTTAGGGTCTCATATAGCTCATTATTTTATAGATCAACACTATTTAAAAATTGATAACACTCATGAAGTGAGTACTTTATGCTTCAATTATTCTTCAATGTAATTTTAGAATAAAAGTGAGAAATACAGATATTACAAAATCCCCAAAAATCATCAGAATAATTTTAGTTCTGAACTGTCTGACACCTTTTCTTTTTCCCTACAGTTTTTCCTGGTAACTCTTTGCTCTCCTTTTCATATTACAACTTTGTAATATTTTTAGAATATAGAAGTCTCTCAGTGTTCTCTAAAAGGATTAATGAAAACAATTTTGGTAGCACTGAAGGATTTCTTTTAACCTCACAACTCATTAAGAATCTGAAACTTTTAGATTAATTAGCAAATTTGGGGAAAAACTTCAAGTTGCTTTCATATATTACCTCATACAGACCCATTTACTACTTTTAGTGCTGTTACAGGTTTGTGACCTACAAAAGCAAGAATTCTGACATTCTATTTGCATGTACTATCAAAAAAAAAATCTGTGGGGCATTATAATTGCCTGTGTTGCATTACAAGTATATTCTTGACAGAAGAGAATTTCTGTTTTAACAGGGTTTGGATGAAGAATATGGGGTGGATATTCCCCTTAGAGTTTCACATATCAGATGATTAGAAATGTTCTCCAGAGAAGGCAAGCTCCTGGGTTCATAAATTTTAAGCCTTTTTTCTGCTCCAATAACCACATGCTTTTGTGGCCAAACACTATAGGTTTCCTTCATATCCTAGAATGACCTCTGGCTCTGCTTCTCTGTCACAATGCCAAATGAGTTGACCCAGTGTGTGATATTCCTAGAAACAACCTATGAAAACTACACTGTGAAAAAGAAAAGAAAAGAAAACTACACTGTGATGACTAGTAATAACTTTATAAGATAGTGACCACAAATCACATAAATATATCCTGTTAAACATAATCCAAATGTATGGCCATCATCTATTCAACTCTCTCATAACTCAATTACAAAAATATCTGGTGCCAGTCTAAATTCACTTGACACAAAAAGAATTGTAATGGAGGAGAAATGAATGGAAAGATGTAACAGTCATAACCATTTGTGATTAAAATAGCTCACTTTTGTGAACTTTTCCTGCATTAAATGCTCATATATTATGCATTTTATATATATGTATGTATAATATATATACGTGTAATATACACAAACATATAAATGTGCATTGTATGAGAATATACACATAGAGTGTAGATAATGAATTATCTTAAGCTATCTATTCTCACCTTTATCTTGAAAATATTTTTGTGTATTCTGAGAAGTACATGTACCCTATTCAGAATAGCTAATTTTAAGGGTCCTGTTGGACACAAGCTGGGTCAGGTTTGAGCTATAAAAGGGAGTGAAAAAGCCTGGACTTGTTTTATGTGAGCATTTTAACTATTAAAGTGTTTTAAAGACTCAATTCAAGGACCTTAGAATACGGTCTTTCTTCTCTCTTCCTACCTACACACATTTTTAAGCTACAGAAACTTACTCTGGCTGACTTAAGAAGGCAAGGATGCTTACTGAAAGAATTGCCAGAGAGGTGGCTGAGCCTGGCTTGGAGAATAGGAGGGAGTAGGAAGGTGTGCAGCATAGAGGACTGACAGTAAAATTATGCCGCTAACCCAGGTCAGTGTGCATACTACTGCTGCGGAACCCTGGATGCAGCTTGTAAAGCGGCCATATGTTGATGCCTGGTGCTAGAAGCTGCCACTGCTGCCCCTGGAAACTCCTTGTTGCTGCTACTGATGCTACTGCCACCTGCTTCAAAATGTGCTCCCCCCAGTGCATTCTCTTGTCATGTTACTCTCAGTTCTAAATCCAGAGGTAATACATTCTAGGTCAAGTGCTTATGCATTTGAGGCAAAGAAAATAAATAAATGAGCATCTGGCATCTTCAACATCTGTTGTTAAGTGCAGGCTCTGCCTTCTTCTAAAGATTCACATGGTGAGGAATTCCCCAAATGTAAGAATGAGACTCAACTTCTAGGTCACACACACACAGAAAAAAAAGATAAACATCTACCACAAAGACATAGAATCACTAAGAACACACTGGCTCTTCTACATCTAAAAAATGGGAACCTGGACATTTATCTTCTTCTATTAAACAAGAAAGTAAATACAAGATAAATGTGATTCCTATATGCAATCATAGTTAAGGTCTGCTGCTATTTTCTGCTTTCAGACCATGCCTCGTCCCTTCACAAGTTTCCTCATTCTTGACTTGACACAAGGTTACTCTGAGGAATAAGCCTAAAAAGAGGGACTTGATATTTTAGTTGAGTTAGGACAGTGATCCCTAACCTTTTTGGCACAAGGGACCAGTTCCTTGGAAGACAATTTTTCCAGGGACTGGGAAGTGGGGGAGGGATGGTGTCAGGATGATTCAAGTGCATTACATTTATTGTACACTTTATTTCTAATCTGACACTACCACTGGTCTGGCAAGAGGTACCAGTCTGGAGCCCAGAGATTGGGGACCCCGGCGTTAGATGGTATCTGTTATGAGGCAAACTGTGTCCCACCCCTGAATTCCTATGTGAAAGCCCTAGGACCCAGTATCTCAGAATGAGACTGTATTTAGAGATCAAGTTATCAAGTTAAAAGGAGACCAGGTTAAAATGAAACCTTTAGGGAGGGTCCTAACCCAATCTGATTGGTGTCTTTATAAAAAGAAGAAATCTAGACACCAAAAGACAATAGGGCTAGGGACACACATGCAAAACAAAAGGTCATGTGGAATCAAGATTGCCAGGAGAAATATCAACAACCTCAGACATGCAGATGATACCACTCTAATGGCAGAACCTGAAGAGAAACTAAAGAGCCTCTTAATGAGGGTGAAAGAGGAGAGTGAAAAAGCTGGCTTAACATTCAAAATTCAGTCCTATCACTTTATGGTAGATATAAGGTGGGAAATAGAAGCAGTGATTTTATTTTCTTGGGTTCCAAAATCACTGCTGATGGTGACTGCAGTCATGAAACTGAAATTCTTTTTTCCTTGGAAGGAAAGTTATGACAAAACTAGACAATGTATTCAAAATCAGAGATATCACTTTGCTGACAAAAGTGCATATAGTCAAAGCTATAGTTTTCCAGTAGTTATGTACAGATGTGAGAGTTGGACCATAAAGAAGGCTGAACACCGAAGAATTGATGCTTTTGAACTGTGATGCTGGAGAAGACTTGAGATTCCCTTGGACTGGAAAGACATCAAACCAGTCAATCCTAAAGGAAATAACCCCAAATATTTATTGGAAAGACTGATGCTGAAGCTGAAGCTCCAAAACTTCAGCCACCTGATGCAAAGGACCGACTCATTGGTAAAGACCTTGATGTTGGGAAAGATTGAAGGCCAAAGAAGAAAAGGGCAGCAGAGGATAAGATGGTTAGATAGCATCACTGACTCAGTGGACATGAACTGGAGTGATAGTAAAGGACAAGGAAGCCTGGGCGTGCTGCAGTTCATGAGGTCACAAACAGTTGAACACAACTTAGCGACTAAACACAAACACACAGCAGGAAATTGCTTGTGAGCCAAGGAGTGAGGCCTCAGAAGAAACAAAAGTGCCCCCACCTTGATGCTGGATTTCTGGCTTCTAGATCTTTGAGGAGATAAATTTCTGTTGTTTACACCATCCAATCTGTGGTATTTTGTTATGGAGCACCATCAAAGTAATACCGCATCCAAGGGAGTACTGGCTTCTAGTTCCACATCACAGAGTGGGAGAGAATGACTGACCTACGTGTAGAGGGCAGGAGGATATATAGGGAAGCAGCTGATAGACATGTGATAGTTCACAGCTTTCTAGTGCACATGGCCAGATGTCAGCGATTCATGCAATGAGGCAACAAGAATGTCTGTAAGTTCCCAGAGCTGAATAACAATGGAAAGGAAACCAATGCAGGGAAGTATCAGAAACAGGTCCATCATTGAAACCATTTAACACAGTTACTAAAGAATAATTCTTTTTCCAGAGGCTCTGGAAAATTTGATCCATCTCATTGCTAATCAGTTTTCAAAGAGTTGTGATATAAGTAAAAAATTCAGTAGTGTATCTTATTAAATAAAGGACATCAAGAAGATGTTAACAAAAAGGAGTAAGTAATTGGACGATTTGGATATTTTAAAGAAAACTTAGCATGTATTTAGATTCCGAAGTCTCAATCACATATATTGTGGCTAAATCATCTGACAGTAGAAAGGAAGCTTTATGAAAATAAAAACTGATGAAAGGGTAATTCCAAGGATTCAGTGCTCTTTGGAGTAGAAAAATTTGCTGAATCAATAGCAATAGCATATAGGAGTCCTTTAGGACATTCTGTCCTCACTGATAGAGAATACAGTGGTTTTGTTCATTGACAATGCTGGTTATGTCTATTTTACTACCGTAAATTTCAAGTTAGGAGATAAATATGTTATAACTAATTATCAGCTTCCTCAAAAATATAAAAGCATAGAGAGTTCCATTTTTGACTCCAAATACTAGTTTGTTAAAAGAAAAAGTGATGATTTTAGTTTTAATAATGGCAAATTACTTTTAATAATTTCCCCCATAAACTCTGGGGAAAATATTTAGAAACCACTATTTCGAAGACACTAGAGAACATATAAACATCTCTGTAAGTGTCGCTGTACATGCTGTTGCAAATTTGGGTATAGTAGTACTTAGTGTGTGTAGGCGCAGTCACTTCAGTCACGTCCAACTCTTTGTGACCCTATGGACCATAGCCCACTAGCTTTCTCTATCCATGGGGATTCTCAAGGGAAAGGATTCTGGAGTGGGTTGTCTTACCCTCCTCCAGAGGATCTTTTCAACCCAACAATCAAATCCTCATCTCCTGCATTGCAGGTGGGTTCTTTAACACTAGTGACACCTGGGAAGCCCTAGGTACTTACTATCTAGTTTTAAATATTCTCTAATCTCATTCTTGATATGCTTTATAAAAGGTATTGCTTATTTTCCAAATATGTGAGACTTTTTTAGATATCCACTTTTATTTCATGATTAAAGGGCACACTGTATATTACTCCAACATTGTGGAATTTATTGAGACTTGTTTTATGGTCAGAATGTGATATATCTTGGTCATGTTCCATGTGCTTAAAACCACTACAACATTGTAAAGTAATTAGCCTCCAATTAAGATAAATAAATTAATTTACAGGAAAAAAAAAAAAAGAATCTATGTTCTGCTGTTCAGAATATTGTGGTACATAGATGTCAATTAGGTGGTGCTAGTGGTAAAGAACCTGCCTGCCAATGTAGGAGACCAAAGGGACTCAGGTTTGATCCCTGGGTAAGGAAGATCCCCTGGAGGAGGGCATGGCAACCCCCTCTGGTATTCTTGCCTAGAGAATCCCATAGACAGAGGAGCCTGTTGGGCTACAGTCCTTAGGGTCACAAAGAGTTAGACATGACTGAAGTGACTTAGCACATAGGTCAGGGTGATTGATAGTAACTTTTCTTTGATGAGTTTTGGTCTTGCTGTCCTGTCAATTATATGATAAAGGTTGGAAAATATTCATCTGTACTTGTTAGTTGTGGGTTTAACAGAGTTACTAGGTATGGCATATCTTTTTTCTTTTTATGCCTTCCTGGTAAATCTACTATTTATTTTGCTATTATAAAATGTCTATCTTTATTTCTGGCAATATGCAATATCTTGAAGATTGTTCATTTTATGTAAATATAATACTTTGACTTTATGACTAATCTTGTGGGAAATAAAGCCCTCCAGCCCAAACCCAAAACAAGGGTTTAGAGACAGGAGGTGCAGCAGGAAGCAAGCGAGACTTTAATGGTAGTCTTGTCAAGATCAGATGTCTGGTGGGCAGGCATACCCAGGGTAGTAACAACAAGGTATTTATCTCCTAGCATGCAAGTCCCTCTCTGAGTTCCTCATTGACTGAGTACTATGGGGTGAACAATCTTCCCAGATGTTGCCTAGGTTTATTCTCTCCCTCTTCATGGGCTCACCCCTCTCTGACATCTTATTCCTTCTTTCCTACACATGCGTTCCCTTTCTTACATTTTGAATTTATCAATAGAATGAGCCAGCCTGAAATCCTAGGCATCCTCTCCTCCCTTTGTTTGCCTGGACTTTCCAGTTTTGTAATCCTTCTGGTTACTACATCAGTAAACTGTTAGGCACAAGTTTAAGTTCAGTTTAGTTCAGTTACTCAATCATGTCTGACTCTTTGCAACCCCATGGACTATAGCATGCCAGGCTTCCCTGTCCCTCACCAACTCCCAGAGTTTGTTCAAACTCATGTCCATCAAGTCAGTGATGCCATCCAACCATCTCATCCTCTGTCGTCCCCTTCTCTCCTGCCTTCAATCTTTGCCAGAATCAGTGTCTTTTCCAAGAAATCAGTTCTTCATATGAGGTGGCCAGAGAACTGGAGTTTCAGCTTTGGCATCATTCTGTCAAATGAATATTCAGGAGTAATTTCCTTTAGGATTGACTGGTTTGATCTCTTCCCAGTCCAAGGGACTCTCAAGAGTCTTCTCCAATATCACAGTTCAAAAACATCAATTCTTTCATGCTCAGCTTTCTCTGTAGTCTAACTCTCACATCCATACATGACTACTGGGAAAACCATAGTTTTGACTATATGGACGTTTGTTGGCAAAGTAATATCTCTGCTTCTTAATAAGCTATCTAGATTTGTCAAAGCTTTTCTTCTAAGGAGCAAGGGTCTTTTCATTTCATGGCTGCAGTCAACATCTGCAGTGATTTTGGAGCCCAAGAAATAAAGTCTGTCACTGTTCCCATTGTTTCCCCGTCTATTTGCCTTGAAGTGATTGGACCGGATGCCATGATTTTAGTTTTTTGAATGTTGAGTTTTGAGCCAATTTTTCAGTCTCCTCTTTCACTTTGATCAAGAGGATCTTTAATTCCTCTTCTCTTTCTCCCATAACAGTGGTGTCATCTGTATATCTGAGGTTATTGATTATTTCTCCCTGCAGTCTTGATTCCAACTTCTGCTTCATCCAGCCTGGCATTTAGCATGACGTACTCTGCATATAAGTTAAATAATCAGGGTGACAATATATAGTCTTGATCTACTCCTTTCCCAATTTATAACCAGTCCGTTGTTCCATGTCCAGTTCTAACTGTTGCTTCTTGACCTGCATATAAGTTTGGCTGACAGTAATTTCCACTCAAAGCTAGCCACCCTTGAAAATGGACCACTTTAATTTTTTTGATTTCTTACAACCTTTGCATGAGATAATGTTTTCATCCACTTATTTTCAACCTTTGAGTGATTTCATGCAAAGGGAATCTTTCTCAAATATGTATAGTTAGGTACTAGATTTTTTCCATCTAGTCAAATTTTCCTTTAATTGGGAAAATTTTTAAGCAGAATTCAGAAAGCAGTAACCACAGAAGAAAACTGAAAATTAGAATCCATCAGAATTAGAAGTATATATCCATCAAAAGAATATTATTTAAAAATGAAAAGGAAAGACACAGAGTAGGAGAATACATAGGCAAAACATATATCTGTCAAAAGGTCTTGTATACAGTCTATATTAAAAAATTCCTAAAACTTAACAATAATAAAGGAATAATACAGTGAAAAATAAGTAAAGGTTGAAAGAAATACTTCATAAAGGAACATATTTGAATGGCTAATTTACATATGAAAAAGTACTCAGCAGTTTTTGTCATCAGGGAAATAAAATTTAATGAAATGAAAATTAGAATTACAATAAGGAACAGTATATACCCACTAGAATAGTTAAAATTAAAAAGGCAACCCAGATATTCCACTGTTAAAATTTAATAGATAAAAATGAAAGCACATATCTATAAAAACACTTATTCAGGCATTTTTTATTTATAATAACCCCAAATTAGGTGTGATGATACTTTATATGTCAACTTGATTGGGCCATGGGCTGCCAAGATACAATGTTATCCTAGGTGTGTATGTAAGGCTGGTTTTGGATGAGATGAGCATTTCATTGTAAAACTGAGTAAAGAGATAGCTCTTCCTAATGTAGATGGCCCTCATAGAGTCTACTGAAGGCTGGACTAGAACAAAAGTAGGAGAGAATTGTCTGTTTTTGCCTGTCTTTGAGCTGGGTCATAAGGCTTCCGACTTCAGACTCAGACTTAGACTAGAACTTACCCCATAAGGCCTCCTAGTTCAGACTCAGACTGGAACTGTACCATTGCTCCACTGGGTCTCCAGCTTGCCAACTAAAGATCTAGAGACGTCAGACTAGGAAAATCCAAAAGACAATCAACACCAAAATAGATAAGCATATTGTAGTATATTCCCACTGTTGACTTAAGAAAGAAAACCAAAAAAAAAAGCAGAGCATGAAAATTGTGAGTTAAGTTTTATTTGGGGCAAAATGAGGACTGCAGCCTGGGAGACAGCATTTCAGAAAACTCAGAAACTGCTCCAAGGTGGTGAGGAGGGAGCTAGAATTTATAGCAGTTTTGCAATAGGGCATTTTTGGTTTTGTTTGTTTGTTTGTTTTTTCAAGAAAGGCAACAAGGACCATCAAAATATTGGTGGTGGTGATTTAGTGGCTAATTCATATCTGACTTTTGCAGTCCCATGGACTGTAGCCCACCCCGCTCCTCTGTCCATGGGATTTCCCAGGCAAGAATACTGGAGTGGGTTGCCATTTCCTCTGTTAATTAAATAAAACTAGATATCCCAGGTAAAGGAATTTAGCACTTTTCTATGTATGAAGTGAAGTGAAGTCACTTAGTCGTATCTGACTCTTTGAGACCCCATGGACTGTAGCCCACCAGGCTCCTCCATCCATGGGATTCTCCAGGCAAGAATACTGGAGTGCATTGCCATTTCCTTCTCCAGCGGATCTTCCTGACCCAGGGATCGAACCCAGGTCTCCCACATTGCAGGCAAATGCTTTAACCTCTGAGCCACCAGAGAAGCCCTTTCTGTGTATAGGAAGATGCAAAAATCTGGCCTTACTGAAATCATTGCTTTCATATGCAACTCAGCTATCTGGAGCCAGTATTCTATATTTTCCCATCCTGAGTTTCCTTGGGGCTCACCTTAGGGAGTGGCTGCACTCTGATGGCTGCTAGATGGCAGGTATTATTTTCCTTTCTGAGTTTCTTCACGGCTCACTGGCATATACTGGAGGGTTGCAATAGCTGATGCTTGTGACATCCTTATTTACTGAGATGGCAGAAAATATGCCATTTCTCAATACAACAGAGTACCAGTCGGCAATAAAATGGAATAAAGTACTGACATCACAACAGTATCAAAACAATGGATTAATTTTGTAATGCTGTCCTGATTGAGAGAAGCTGAACATAAGAGTATATACTATGTAATTCCGTCCATGTGAAGTTTTAGAAGAGTTAAAACAAACTTTTAGTAAAGAAAATCAAAATCATAAAAGTCATTGCTTCCCTGGGGTTGGAGCAATTGACTGGGAAGTGGTATTAGTGATTAACATGTTCAATATTCTGATAGGAATGTGGTTTATATTCACTGGCATATACATTTTTAAAAATTTTACTTAATATGTGTGCATTTGCTCACACACACATACATAAATGTGTGTGTATTAGTCAGACATGTCTAACCCTTTGCCACCCCATGAACTATAGCCCACCAGGCTCCTCTGTCTGTGGAATTCTCCAGGCAACAGTACTGAACTGGGTTGCCATTCCTTTCTCCAGGAGTTCTTCCCAACCCAGGGAAGGAACCCAGGTTACCTGCACATGTATACATAAGATTTGACCATTTACTATTGTCATCATTAAATTAAACAGTTGATCTAAAAAAGGAAAGGAAAATTTTATTTGAGCCAAAGTGAAAGTTATAACCCAAGAACAGCGTTTCAGAAAACTCCAAGAACTGTTCTGTCCATTAGAGATCAAACAAGTTAAATAGTTTTTGAGACAAAAGACTGTACATTAAATGACATAGTTTGCACAGTCTGGGCCTGTAAATACAAAATGTTGGTTCATCATGGCCCCTTACAAGATAAGAAAGGATGGTATTATCTTGTTGGTTCATTTCAGTTCAGTATAGTTGCTCAGTCATGTCTAACTCTTTGTGACCCCATGAACTGCAGTATGCCAGGCCTCCCTGTCCATCACCAACTCCCGGAATCCACCCAAACCCATGTCCATTGAGTCGGTGATACCATCCAACCATCTCATCCTCTGTTGTCCACTTCTCCTCCTGCCCTCAATCTTTCCCAGCATCAGGGTCTTTTCAAATCAGTCAGCCCTCTGCATCAGGTGGCCAAAGTATTGGAGTTTCAGCTTCAACATCAATCCCTCCAATGAACACCCGGGACTGATCTCCTTTAGGATAGACTGGTTGGATCTCCTTGCAGTCCAAGGGACTCTCAAGAGTCTTCTCCAACACCACAGTTCACCGCAGCTCAAAAGTATCAATTCTTCGGCACTCAGCTTTCTTTATAGTCCAACTCTCACATCCATACATGACTACTGGAAAAACCATAGCCTTGACTAGACGGACCTTGTCCTAGGAAAATATTGATCATGGCTGAGCAGGTATTTCTGCCAGTGGGGAGGTTTGGCTGATGCATAATGCAACTATGCAGTGCACAGTAGAAGGGAAAGAGACCAAAAGAGAAAATTTTTCATTTTTTCACGTTTTTGAGATTACTTGTTATTGGAATATATCTGCTTTACAATGTTGCATTAGTTTCTACTTTACAGCAAAGTGAATCAGCTCTGTGGATACATATACACCCTCTTTTGGGGACTACCTGCCCATTTAGTTCACCACTGAGCACTAAGTAGAGTTCCCTGAGCTATACAGAAGATTCTCATTAGTTATTTAATACATAGTATTGATAGTGTATATACGTCAATCCCAATCTCCAAATTCGTCTCCCCCCTACTTTTCTCCCTTGGTGTCCATATGTTTGTTCTCTATGTCTGTGTCTCTATTTGTTTTATAAATATGATCATCTATACCTTGTTTTTAATATTTTACATATATGCCTTAATATAACATTTTTCTCTCTCTGACTTACTTCACTCTGAATGACAAACTCTAGGTCCAGCCACAGCACTACAAATGACCCAATTTTGTTCTTTTTAATGGCTAAATAATATTCCATTGTATATACGTACTACCCATTCACCTGTCAGACATTTAGGTTGCTTCCATATCCTAACTTTTCCAGTGCATAGGGTTGCAAAGAGTTGGATACAACTGAGTGCCTGGGCACAGACACTCATGTCCTAATTATTGTAAATAGTGGTACAGTGAACATTGTCATGCATGCGCATTTCTGAAATGCATGTGCAATCTGAAATTTGGATTTTCTCTGGGTGTATGCCCAGGAGTGGGATTGCTGGGTCATATGGAAGTTCTATTTTTCATTTCTTAAGGACCCTCCATGCTGTTCTCCATAGCAGCTCTATCAATTTACATTCCCAACAACAGTGCAAGATGGTTCCCTTTCCTCTACACTCTCCCTCATATTTACTGTTTGTAGATTTTTTTATGGCCATTCTGACAGGTGTGAAGTGACACCTCATTAGTTTTTATTTGCATTTCTCTAATAATTAGTGATGTTGAGCATCTTTTCATGCATCTGTTGGCCATCTGAATGTCTTCTTTGGAAAAATGTCTATTTCAGTTTTCTCTCCTTTTTTTCTTTTTTTTGATTAGGTTTTTCGGTGTGTGTGTGTGTGTTTTTTAATTGAGCTGTATGAGATGCCTATATATTTTAGAGATTAATCCTTTGTCAGTTGCTTCATTTGCAAATAATTTCTCCCTTTCTGAGAATTGTCTCTTTGTCTAGTTTATTGTTTCTTTTACTATACGAAAGCTTTTAATTTCATGCCATTTGTTTATTTTTGTTTTTATTTTCATTACTGTAGGAGTTGGATCAAAAAAGATCCTGCAGTGATTTGTATCAGAGTGTTTTGCCTATGTTTTCCTCTAGGAGTTTTATGGTGTCTGGCCTTACATCCAAGTCTTTAATCCATTTTAAGTTTATCTTGTGTGTGGTGTTAGGAAGTGTTCTAATTTCATATTTTTACATGTAGCTGTCCAATTTTCCCAGTACCAATTATTGAAGAGGTTTTTTTTTTTTTTTCCTCTATTGTATATTCTTGCCTCCTTTGTCATAGATTAAGTGACTGTGTGTGGGTTTATCTCTGGGCTTTTTATCCAATTCCATTGGTCTATAATTCTGTTTTTGTGCCAGTACCATATTGTTTTGATTACTGTAGCTTTGTAGCATAGTCAGAAGTCAAGCCGCCTGATTCTTCCAGCTGTTTTTTCTTTCCAAGATTGCTTTGGCTATTCAGGATCTTTTATGTTTCCACACAAATTGCAAACTTTTATGTTCTAGTTCTGTGAAAATGCCATTGGTAATTGGATAAGGACTGCATTGAATCTGTAGGTTGCTTTGAGTAGTATAGTCAGATTTTTAAAAATTTTCCTTGATTTATCTTAGAATATGAATTTTTATTTTATCACTACATACAAAACATATTAATATATAACAGCACATTGCCTATAAAATTACTATAAAAATTAGTCAATTTAAAGATAAAACAGAAAGAATTACTGTTGCAAGAAAAGGAACTCATTTCCAGGGACAAGAGCAGGCTCTTGTCTAAGACTCAGAAATGCATTGTCTGAAGAGACACACATGCTGACAAAGCAAGAGACTTTATTGGGAAGGGGCATCCAAGCAGGAAGCTGCAGAGTAGGGAAACAGAGGAGAACTGCTCTGCCGTGTGGCTCCCAGTCTTGACTTTTATGGTAGTTGGGTTAGTTTTTTAGTTGTTTCTGGCCAATCACTCTGATTCAGGGTCCTTCCTGGTGGTGCACGCATCACTCAGACAAGATGGATTCCAGTGAGGATTCTGGGAGGTTGGTAGGACATATGGACTGGAGTCTTTTCTTTCCTTTTGACCTTTTCCAAATTTTTGTTGTTGTGGTAGCCTGTTCTGTATTCCTTACCGGGACTTCCTGTTTAACATAACATACACAAGTGGTTACTATGGTGCCTGGGCAGAGCAGCAGGTTTCAATCACTGGTTCTCCAAACAAAAGCCCTAACAAGAGAAAGCAAGTAGTAGTCAATAATTTCTTTATTAGAAGATGATATGAAATAGCATTTGTGTAGCTTTGACTATTTTAAAAAGAACTTTCATTTAACTCTTACAAACCCTTTATAGTTTCTTTTTTATGGATCAAATTTTAGCATCCAAAGTATCGCGAGAATTGGATTCTAATTTAGGATTTATCTGCATTCATCATTATAATATTCCTGAAGTCATTTCACCTTTCTTGAGCTTTTACTTGTTTTTGTTTAAAACTCAAAATCAGGATTTCCCAAATTAATTTCTTAGCAATGGAGATCTCAGGAAAATATAAAAAGTATTACATTTAAAAAAAAGAGAGATGTTTTGAGTTAAATACATTTGAAGGGATGAATAAAAAAAGCTGGTTTTATTTATTCAGGCCTTCTCAGAACTCTTAATTCAGTAATAAAAGTGAATCTGATTTACTTTAAATCAATTAAATAAATTTAAATCAATTTTAAGTAATTTGCATATTATTTATTTAATCATTATGTTACAAGATTTAAACATTCTTTTGTCATTTTATAAATAAGAAAGTTGAGGGAAATTGAGGTAAACTACTTGTGGAAGAGCACAGAGTTAGAGTTGGGATTTGAACATTGGTAATTATTCTCTGTGAGTCTGTGACTGTGAGTCCCATGTTTCACAGCAGATTTGGCAAGAGACAGAAATAATAATAAATATCAAATAGGGAGAAAGGAGAAAGCCTTGCCAACCTTGGAAGGAAAAACCAGCTTTACCTAGTCAAAGGGGAAATGTTTTTCAATAGTTAAACAGACTTTTGTTGTCAAGGAGGAAGAAAACATTCCTCTACCTTTTCTAGTTTCCTCTGGTTGGTCTAAAAGTTATTAGATTAGTAGGAGAAAATAACATGTAGTTTCATATTTATGGGAAACTCCACATACATGAAAGGTTCAAAGACAGAAAGAAAAAATGAGGTCTGTATTCCATCCAGGGCTACAAAATAGGATAGGGTCTAGGGCTTCCAAGGACAGAAGAGTCATTCACAGGACAATAAGAAGAGTAGGTATTAGGTTGTAAGATGTTTGCTATGCCATATAGATGGGGCCATTTGGATAAAATTTATCTCTGGGAATAACTCTTTTCTAGAAAAAGAAATCCCAATTTAAATTCTTCTAGGTAGTTAAGGGAGGGGCAATAGTTTCTTTTGAGCCTTCAGGGTTTCCATTACCTTTCAGTTCAGTTCAGTTCAGTAGCTCAGTTGTGTCCGACTCTTTGCGACTCCATGAATCGCAGCACGCCAGGCCTCCCTGTCCATCACCAACTCCTGGAGTTCACTCAGACTCACGTCCATTGAGTCCGTGATGCCATCCAGCCATCTCATCCTCTGTCGTCCCCTTCTCCTCCTGCCCCCAATCTCTCCCAGCATCAGAGTCTTTTCCAGTGAGTCAACTCTTCGCATGAGGTGGCCAAAGTACTGGAGTTTCAGCTTTAGCATCATTCCTTCCAAAGAACTCCCAGGGTTGATCTCCTTCAGAATGGACTGGTTGGATCTCCTTGCAGTCCAAGGGACTCTCAAGAGTCTTCTCCAACACCACAGTTCAAAAGCATCAATTCTTCGGCATTCAGCCTTCTTCATAGTCCAACTCTCACATCCGTACATGACCACAGGAAAAACCATAGCCTTGACTAGATGGACCTTAGTCGGCAAAGTAAGGTCTCTGCTTTTGAATATAGTATCTAGTTTGCTCATAACTTTTCTTCCAAGGAGAAGGCGTCTTTTAATTTCATGGCTGCAGTCACCATCTGCAGTGATTCTGGAGCCCCCCAAAATAAAGTCTGACACTGTTTCCACTGTTTCCCCATCTATTTCCTTTAGGTCAAAATAATCCTCACTCAAGAGTGATGCATTTTGAGGAAGCTTGTTCTGAACCCCTACACTGTCAAGGGTTGATGATAAACAATACATTCAGGAAAAATCTTGAAAATATACTAAGACCTGCTAATCAGAGAACATGAATTCTGGAGATCCAGATAAAAGTTTAGGACTGAAAGGGGCTAGCACAGGGGATGCACCCATCAGAGGACATCAAAAGCAGGATGTGGTGAGAGTTTGGGGAATAATGGATGATGAAGGAAGCTTGGCCGCTGGGAGGTGATTGGTGAAACAGGTTGATGATGCCTGGGGTAGATGGTTCAGAAGAACTCTAAAAGGAGTAGGCAGCCACATCTGAAATATGGATTCAGAAGCCTTTGTTCCGTGAGGTGGTGGCAGCCAGTTTCTTTAGGCCAAATGCAGAGCAGGGGAAAGGCCAGCTGCCCCCTCAGGCTGTGCCTGGAGGATGGAGAAGACACAGATGATACCATTTGAGAAACAGAGCAGTGAACAGGCAAAATGAAAAGGATACAAATATTTTGGCTGACTAAGCAGAGCTGGTTCAGAAGGAAAACAATAAAAATAGCTGCCCTCACTAGAGACAGGTTTTTCATATTCCAATGCTGCAAGAGTCCGCTGCCGAAAAGGAAATATTTTTGTGATGAACTTGGAGGACAAACAAGGTCACACAGTTTTCTTAATTATTCAGAAAGCATGAGAGAGAACTTGACAAATGAGAATGAAGAAAATTTACTGAAAGAGCTAGAATTCTTGTCAGGCTGAGATGGGTGAGGGGGGCATAGAAACATCGCTATTGATTATTCAGACTTAGAGTATTGTTGATAGGAATTCCAAATTTCCTAGCATTTTGGACTGAACTTCTCATAAAGGCAAAGGGAACTATAGTGAGACATATTGAGAGAGCTGGAGGCTGGGGTAGAGTTGTCCCCTCTGTCTTATTCCCTCTAGAACCAATTTTGTTGAAGAAGGGGACCCCTTTCAGGGTCTAAGCATGGGCTCTTGTCTAACACTGAGAAATGAACTGTCTGAGGAGACACATGTGCTGCAAAAAGCAAAAGATTTTATTGGAAAGGGGCACTTGAGTGGAGAGAAGCAGGGTAAAGGAACCTAGGAAAACTGCTCTGCTGTGTGGCTCACAGTCTCAGGTTTTACGATAATGGGGTTGGTACCTAAGTTGTCTCTGGTTAGTTATCTTGCTTGGTCCATATTTGGTCTGACTCAGGATTCTTCTTGGTGGTGTGCATATCTCTTAGCCAAAATGGAGTGAAGAGAGAAGGATTCTGGGAGGTTGGCAGAAGATATGGACTGATGGCTCCTCCTTCCTTTTGGCCCCTCCTGATTTCTCCCAGTTAGTTTCCTTATTAGCAGCTCTTGTTGTGAGATAACTCATGCAACTCATCGTGGGCATGGCAGCAGTTTCAGTCAATGATTCCCTAACAGTTTAGATCAATAGAGATAATGGTTTCTTCAATCAGCTGTAGGTTGAGTATAAGATTCTTGTTGTTGTCATAGTTCAGTGGCTAAATCATACCTGACTCTTTGTGACCCCATGAACTGCAGGATGCCAGGCTTCCCTGTCTTTCACTGTCTCCCAGATTTGCTCAAACTCATGTCCATTGAATCGGTGATGGCATCCAACCATCTCATCCTCTGTCATCCACTTCTCCTCCTGCCTTCAATCTTTCCCAGCATGAGGGTCTTGTCCAGTGAGTCAACTCTTCAAATCAGGTGGCCAAAATATTGGAGCTTCATCATCAGCATCAGTTCTTCCAATGAATATTCAGGGTTGATTTCCTCTGGGCTCTACATTAATTTGGACTTTTCCTGAAAATCCTTTCTAGGCCCAGGTTGTTCTGAAAACCTCTGAAACTCATCCATTTCTCCCCAAATTCTTCCAGATAGGTGAAGTATTAAGGCCATTTGAATCTTTTGAAACTCTATGGATTAAATTTAGGCATGCTTATACTGTTGAAATGGAGAAGGCAATGGCAACCCACTTCAGTACTCTTGCCTGGCAAATCCCATGAAGGGAGGAGCCTGATAGGCTGCAGTATCCCCTTGCGTTCTCCTGCTACGTTTATGGTTAAACTTTGTATCCAAAAGGTTATGTCCTTGCTTGTCCTGCCCCTATTCCCTCAGGATTGAGGAATATTAGGGAAAAGGAGGGCTGAAACTGAGCAAGACCCTGTGGGGCCCTTCTGGGTACAAAAGCCCCTCCATATCACCTGTTTCTTGTTTGTATAAAAAATTCTTATTTTTCTAGGCCTTTCCCAACCAAGTTCCAAAGAGCAGGCACAAGCAGTCACTGATTATGGCAAGTGAAGGCATGCAGAAACAAAGGAAAAGCAGTTCAACAAGAAAAGTAATGACAATAGCTCAGCAATAAAGCAAAGTCTTAGTCCTCCTCAAGGAATATGCATAACAATCTGACACATATCTTTGAATTGTTCCTTAGGAACTAAGACCGCCCCCTGCCCCCACTCAGATGGAGGATGATAATGGCATGCTAGCACTAACACTAGATCTCAGACTGATCAGAAACAGAAATGAGATGATTAAGATTCCTGAAAACTATCCTGTTGTCTCACTACCAGTCAATCAGAAGAAAGTTATGCACCCTGGCACCCTGCAGCCCTCACCCCCAAATGCTGCCTTTAAAAACCTTCCTTGAAAGCCATTGGGAAGTTTGTTTGTTTGTTTTAATCATGAACTCCCTGCTCATACTCCTTGCTTAGTGCCCTGAAAATAAATACCATACTTCCCTTCACCACCACTCAGTGTCAGTAAATTTGCTTTGCTGTACAATGGGAGTGATCCAAGTTTGGTTTGGTAATAGTGCCCCTTAACTGTCAGAAGCATTACAGTGGAATCTTGGATTTTTTTTAAAAATCTATTTCTTGCTTTTAAATACCAATATTTTAAAAAATATGAATGGTACAAAACATACTGATATTGACTTTCAGAAAGTTAATGCTCTAAATATGTTTTATAGGATTTGATACTTTGTAGGAAATCTGTTTTCAAAATGTGAAACACCTTCAAAATTACTTTAAACCTCCAAGCACATGTCTTCAAATGGAAGAGATGCAAATTTTTTTTTTTAATTGAATTCAATCTATGTTAGCAGAAAAGCATGGGAAACTAAAACGATGTGATTGAAATTGATGAATAACTGTTTTATTTTTAATCTAAGAAGGCTAATAGGGAAAGAGATGGATTGAGAATGAGCAGAAACAAGTTAAAAGGATAATTAGGGGTGGGAAATATATGTCATTCAGACCAGATTATTGCTGAGGAAATGTATTTGAAATGTACATGAAAGAAAAGTAGCCCTAGTAAATTTGAAGAGTGGAGAATTAAAGGGAAGTTATCAGGAAATGGAAGATTTTATATCACTATTTTCCTTTTACATTTAATGTGAAGTAAGAAAAAAGAGAGCTGCCTTGGGCATAGAGCATATTTTTTAGAGAAACTGTGGAATAGACCATTGTAAAAAAAAAAAAAAAAAAAAAAGGAACACCCTAAGGCAAAGCAAGTATAAATACCAAGTCCAAATAACTGTGATTCATGATTCCGAAAGGACAAGAGAATAGGAAGAATAAGTCATGCTTTAAATTAATTCCTTTACCATATCTCAGAAGCTGGATGAGTATGTTACCTGGCTCTTCTAAAGTGGGAAATGTTAACCACAGGAAAAGTATTCCTAATTGGCCTGTGAGATGGGGAAGATGAAATTGCCAATTGGAAATGGTGTTTGTGAATTTGGTGAAGTTAGAAGAGAATCTCAAGATGTTGCTAGAGAGAAGATAAGGGAAAGAAATGGTGCAGGTAGAAACTAATCAAGATCTCCCTAAAAATCATGATTTTACCACTGGAAAGTGCATTAGAACTTACTTACTCCAATGTCATTTTTCACATGAGGGAGCAGGATTAAGGACTCTAATATGCTTCCTCAGACTCAACTCATTGGCCTCTAGCCACTCTACTACCTTCCTTTCTTTTCTTATTCTGACATCTTTGCAGGTTGAAACAGGGTACTTTGTGTATGAAGATGCCTAGAAATCTTAGTTGGAGGATGGGTTTTCTAAAACCTAAATCTCAATCCCTCATGTTTCTGTTCTTCAGAGAAAAGTCTAAATTAAACTAATTAAAATAGAATAAACCCCCAAATTCAGTTTCTTAATTATAATAGCCACATTTTGAGCACTCAGTAAGCCACATATGGATAATGGTTACCAAGTTTAACAGTGTAGATAAGGATCATTCCTACTATTTCTGTTATATTTATTTTTAGATTCCACATATAAGTGATAACAGACTGTATTTGGTTTTCTCTGTCTGACTTATCTCACTAAGCATGATACCATCTAGGTTCATCCATGTTTTTGAATGGCAAAATATAACATTTTTATTGTTGAGTAGTATTCCATTATGTGCGCGTGCATGTGTGTGAATTTAAATTACTGTGTTTTCATTTTAAGAAAAAAAAAGGTGTGAATTTTTCTTCTTTCCCACTTTCAAAAGCATTTGCTGTTTATTAGAGTCCTAGTTATTTTTGTGTTGTCTTTTTAATATTGATTAGATTATCTCAGTGATGATAAAATCCTTATATGTTCATTTTTCTTCAAGGAAAAGCATATAGGGCAAGATTTAGGGTAAAGACCAAGCAGAGATAGAAATTAAGATCTGATTGAAAATTTTAACACATTGAGGTTGAATTAAACGTGAAGATGCTCTGATCTCAGTGCCATATTAATGGCTTATATTTATTTCTCAAACCAGCAACTTTAATTAGGTGAAAGAACAGGCAGGGATGCTCACTTTTATCCATGCAGGTAATTGGCAATGCAGCTAGCCAAATAACCTGCAAAATTCTGGAATAGTGAGCCCTTGATCCAAAACATTTGGAAGATACAGGACTCTGGAAAATTGGCTTAAAGGCAGCTCTTAGCTAAAACTACAGTCAGATACTTTGAAAGGCTCTTTTTCTTATTTTCTACTCATCCATCTGACATACACCATCTGTCAGATCATGCTGGGTCGCCTCTGTCAGCCTTCCACTCATCTTGAAAGAGACAGAGCTTTTGAAGGTTTTTTTTTTGTTTGTTTGTTTGTTTTTATTCCTCATGAATTTCCCCATGAAAATGCAGGGGATTTTTTACTGGTTCAACATTTCTATCTATAGTAGACGAGGAGCTAGTTGTCTATCTGTAGGATATCTATTCTCTCAGGCTAACCAATACATAAGTTTGATCACTGACATATCCTACATAATCATGGACCAGTTCTGTGGTCTATACTATTGCTTCTCAGAGTTTAATATGCATAGGAATCTCTTGGGGATCCTATTAAAGTGCAGATTCTGATTCAGTAGATCTAGGGTAGAGCCTCAGATTCTGCATTCTCCTAGGTGACACTGATGCTGCTTTTCAGTGGACCATATTTTCAGTACTAAGAGTTATAACAAACAAAAAAAAAACAAAAATCATATATTTTTCTGCTGTTCACGATATATTTTTGTATGTATTATCTCACTTAGGACAAACAGTACTGTGAAGTTAGACAGATGCTGTGGCTATATATTGCTGTGTAATGTGTGCTAAGCCCACAGGGCTCCTCTGTCCATGGGATTCTCCAGGCAAGAATACTGGAATGGGTTGCCATGCCCTCCTCCAGGGAATCTTTCCAACCCAGGGACTGGACCCATGTCTCCTTCATCTCCTGCACTGTGGGCGGATTCTTTGCTCACTGAGCTATCTGGGAAGCCATGTAACGTACTAACCCAAAGTTAAATGCCTTAAAATCAGTGCCATTTATTTTGATCAGAGACTTACAATTTGAACAGATCTCAGTGGGCATAGTGTGTTTCATCTCTACAAGACATCATTGGGAGCAGCCAGATCTAGGAGAATGGAGTCACCTAAAGACTTGTTCCTTCCACCTTAGCTGGCACTGTGGCCTAGCCATCTGCACATGGCCTTTCCATGTGGCATCTTGACTTCTCCGCAGCATAGTGGCTGAGTTCTAAGAGTGAAAAATCTCATGAAAACCAGGTGGAAACTAAATAAGCTTTTATCAGTTGCCTCAGAAGTAACATACGTTCACTTGTGCCATAGTTACAGACCTGGCCATATTTAAGGAGGAGAAATACAGGCTCCACTCCTCAACCAAAGGGAGTCAACACTGAATTTTAAAAAGAGCTTGGATGGTAGGATATATTGCTTTGCCTGCCTTTGGGAAATGCAATGTTGCAACAAGTAATTTGATTTACCTTTACTGATGAATATCACTAATGGTCAGTAGGAAGATCTCTCACTATAAAATTCAGTGTAAATATGTTGTTTGTATTTTTTTTAACATATAGAACAGCACGCATAGGTATGTATTGCATTGTATAGCATTTAAGAATGTAGGTTTGGGTCCAAGATTTCCTATTTTTCAATATGTTACATTAGATGAGTTTCTTCATTTTTGTTATCTGTGCTTTCCTTGTTAGTAAAATGAGGCTTTTTCTGTCTTAAATAGTTCTTTGCAGGCTTAAATGAATTAAGATTTATAAATCACTGAGTCTGCTGCCTGGCAGATAATAAGTACTTAAGAAATGATGACTTTTTTATCACCATCATTTTCTTTGCTATTGCCATTAGGAAAATAGAGACTTCTTTTTTTTCTTTTCATTAAGGTAAATTTATTTTTGTTTGTTTTGCCTGTGCCCTTTATTTCATTATGATTGAATGGTATTACTGACTTAGAAAATTTTGACACTGGTTATTATTATGAGCTAACTACTTCAGAAAGGAAAAAAGTGTGAGAGTTTAAATGTTTTTGAGTCATAGTTGCTGTGTATGGAGTTTTAGAGAAAATGCATTTTTTTAGTTTACTCCAAGATGCACATCTGTGCATTCATGCATTGATTTAGTTCATGGTTCTTGATGATGAGGATCATCATTTTGTTCCTTTATTCCTGATGGCACCTAGTGAATGATCTGCATAGATCCAGTGATCAGTAGATGTTTATAGACCTATGAAACTAATTTTCAGTTGCTTCTCATTCTTGCTTTTTATGGAGGAACTATATAGCAGTCTTATGTAAAGAAATTAACATAAGGGATAATTTACATAATTACTAAAAATCTCACTTTTCTCTCCATTCCAGTGATATTGTGTCTCACTGGTTATCTGATATTTTAATTAATGTTTTCTGGCCTTAACTGAGCCAGTGAGTGAAGAAGCTTTCAACCAGTGACAGAGAACAGAACACACATTTGAGTAAAGACACTGGCTCATCCTTTGTCCGCAAGTTGTTCAGTTTCATCCAGGAGCTACTGATAGCAAATTATTTAAATACAACATTTCTTGATATAAAATGGGCAGTGATGGTATAGGTGCTAGTGAATGCAAGTTCTTGTGCCTGACACATAGTGAGGCCAAACAATACCAAAATGTAGGGAAACAGAAAGGTTTATTGCAGGCCACAAGAAGACTGGTGACTGATGCTCAAAAGGAACCCCTGAACCTTCCTAATGGTTTCAGCAAAGCACTCTTAAAGGCAAGCTGAGAGAGGGGCATGTTTCATTGTTGCAAAAGTCTTGGTGTTGAAATCCTTTGTTCTTGCAGATGTCCATGTCAGTTAGGTCACAATGTTACTGTAAACCTCCAACAAAATAAACATTATTCCCTGTTCTATAAAATTGTATCTCTATATGAATGGACTCTAAAATCAGAATCCTGACAATAGGCTATCCTGTGTATTTCAATCTATTGGCAACATTCTCTTATAAAAGGTACAGGACCAGCATGACTAAGCACAGGCTACAAAGCACAAAAGTTAAAGGAACAGATCTAATATGGAGTCAGATTTGTCCTTCTCTATTACACAGGGAGAATTTATGATGTTTATATACCTTAAAAATATCTCATTTGATGATGAATTCATTGTGACATAGGCATTTCTGTTATCAGTGATTTTGGTCTGGTCTTATATTTTCACAGTTACTCCTAAGCAAATTATACTGCTTCTGAAGAATAAAAACAAAAATGACTTCACCTTTGCCACATACAAACATACATATAAAAATATTCATAATTAAAAACAACAGAGAGAACATTTTTTTTAAGTCAGTAACTTGTTCTATATGCTAATATATTGTGAAAAAATACCTCTAAGCCAGCCAATCTAATCATATGGGCCACAGCCTTATCTAACTGAATAAAACTAGGAGCCATGCTGTATAGGGCCACCCAAGACAGACAGGTCATGGTGGAGAGTTCTGACAAAACATGGTCCACTGGAGAAGGGAATGACAAACCACTTCAGTGTTCTTGCCTAGAGAACCCCATGAACAGTATGAAAAGGCAAAAATATAGGACACCAAAAGATGAGCTCCCCAGGTTAGTAGGTGCCCAATATGCTCCTAGAGATCAATAGAGAAATAACTCCAGAAAGAAGAAAGAGACGGAGCAAAAGCAAAAGCAACACCCAGTTGTGGATGTGACTGGTGATGGAAGTAAAGTCTGATGCTGTAAAGAACAGTATTGCATAGGAACCTGGAATGTTAAGTCCATGAATCAAGGCAAATTGGAAGTGGTCAACCAGGAGATGACAAGAGTTAACATCAATATTTTAGGAATCAGCGAACTCAAATGGACTAGAACAGGTGAATTTAATTCAGATGACCATTTTATCTACTACTGCGGGCAAGAATCCCTTAGAAGAAATGGAGTAACCATCATAGTCAACAGAAGAGTCCAAAATGCAGTACTTGAATGCAGTCTTAAAAATGACAGAATGATCTCTGTTGATTACCAAGGCAAACCATTCAATAGCAAAATAATCCAAGTCTATGCCCCAACCAGTAATGCTGAAGAAGCTGAATGGTTATGTGAAGATCTATAAGACCTTCTAGAACTAAAACCCAAAAAAAATGTCCTTTTCGTTATAGGGGACTGGAATGCCAAATTAGGAAGTCAAGAAATACCTGGAAGAACAGGCAAATTTGGCCTTAGATTATAGAATGAAGCAAGCAAAGGCTAATAGAATTTTGCCAAGAAAACGCCACTGGTCATGGCAAACACCCTCTTCCAACAACACAAGAGAAGACTCTACACATGGATGTCACCAGATGGTCAATACCAAAATCAGATTGATTATACTCTTTGCAGCCAAACATGGAGAAGCTCTATACAGTCAGCAAAAAGAAGACAGCGAGCTGACTGTGGCACAGATCATGAAATCCTTATTGCCAAATTCAACTTAAATTGAACAAAGCAGAGAAAATCATTAGACCATGCAGGTATGACCTAAATCAAATCCCTTATGATTATACAGTGGAAGTGAGAAATAGATTTAAGGGATTATATCTGATAGAGAGAGTGCCTGAAGAACTATGAACTGAGGTTTGAGACATTGTACAGGAGGCAGTGATCAAGATTATCCCCAAGGAAAAAAATGCAAAAAAGGCAAAATGGTTGCTTGAGGAGGTCTTACAAATAGCTGTGAATAGAAGAGAAGCAAAAGGCAAAGGAGAAAAGGAAAGATATACCCAACTGAATGCCGAGTTCCAAAGAATAGCAAGGAGAGAGAAGAAAGTCTTCTTCAATGATCAATGCAAAGAAATAAAGGAAAACAATAGAATGAGAAAGACTAGAGATCTCTTCAAGAAAATTAGAGATACCAAGGGAACATTTCATGCAAAGATGGACACAATAAAGGGCAGAAATAGTATGGACCTAACAGACCCAGAATATATTAAGAAGAGATGTCAAGAATACACAGAAGAACTATACAAAAAAGATCTTCATGACCCAGATAATCACAATGGTATAATCACTCACCTAGAGCCAGACATCCTGGAATGTGAAGTCAAGTGGGCCTTAGGAAGCATCACTACGAACAAAGCTAGTGGAGGTGATGGAATTCCAGTTGAGCTACTTCAAATCCTAAAAGATGATGCTGTGAAAGTGCTGCACTCAATATGCCAGCAGATTTGGAAAACTCAGCAGTGCCCACAGGAAAAGTTTTCATTCCAATCCCAAAGAAAGACAATGCCAAAGAATGCAAACTGCCTCACAATTACTCTCATCTCACACAGTAGCCAAGTAACTCTCAAAATTTTCCAAGCCAGGCTTCAGCAATACATGAACTGTGAACTTCCAGATGTTCAAGCTGGTTTTAGGAAAGGCAGAGGAACCAGAGATCAATTTGCCAACATATGTTGGATCATTGAAAAAACAGGAGAGTTCCAGAAAAACATCTATTTCTACTTTATTGACTATGCCAAAGCCTTTGACTATGTGGACCACAACAAGCTGTGGAAAATTCTTAGAGATGGGAATACCATAACACCTGACCTGCCTCTTGAGAAATCTGTATGCAGGCCAGGATGCAACAGTTAGAACTGGGCATGGAACCAACAGACTGATTCCAAATCAGAAAAAGAATAGGTCAAGGCTGTATGTTGTGACCCTGCTTAATTAACTTATATGCACAGTAAATACTGAGAAATGCTAGACTGGATGAAGCACAAGCTGGAATCAAGATTGCTGAGAGAAATATCAATAACCTCAGATATGCATATCACAACACCCTTAGAAAGCAAAGAACTAAAGAGCCTCTTAATGAAGGTGAAAGAGGAGTGTGAAAAAGTAGGCTTAAAACTCAACAACTCAACATTCAGAAAACTAAGATCATGGCAACTGGTCCCATCACTTCATGGCAAATAGATGGGGAAACAGTGGAAACAGTGACAGACTGTATTTTGGGGGGCTCCAAAATCACTGCAGATGGTGACTGCAGCAATGAAATTAAAAGACATTTGCCCCTGGGAAGAAAAGTTATGACCAACCTAGACAGCATATTAAAAAACAGAAACATTACCGACAAAGGTCCGTCTAGCCAAAACTAAATTATAAAGAAAGTTGAGTGCCAAAGAATTGATGTTTTTGAACTGTGGTGCTGGAGAAGACTCTTGAGAGTCCCTTGGACAGCAAGGAGATCCAACCAGTCAATCCTAAAGGAAATCAGTCCTGAATAGTCATTGCAAGTACCGAAGCTGAAACTTCAGTACTTTGGCCACCCGATACAAAGAACTGACTGATTTGAAAAGACCCTGATGCTGGGAAAGACTGAAGGCAGGAGAAGGGGACAACAGAAGATGAGATGGTTGGATGGCATCACTGACTCAATGGACGTAAGTTTGAGTAAACTCTGGGAATTGGTGATGGACAGGGAGGCCTGGCGTGTGGCAGTCCATGGGGTTGCAAAGATTCGGACACAACTGAACGACTGAAATGAACTAAACTAAGCCAGCCACTTTAGCATGAGAAGTCCCACAATACCCCATAATGGACTAGATACATTGGTGCTGGGCTATTTGATGGTATCATATTTTCCAATCCAGTAACACATTTTATAGGAAAGAAAATAATTGTTTCTGACACATTACAGGGGAGTATGAACGATAGATCAAAGTTTTTGCTCTTCTTACATCAGCAGTTTCACTGCCCTCCCTCTCAGAACAATATACTTAGACATTATTTAGTTCCTGTTCAAATCTAGATAAGCAAATCTACAAATCCCCCAAAGCAATATAGCTTTATTCTTCTTTTCACCATATGTTTTCTATATACAGCCAAGGTAAATATCAGGGCCCACCAGTATTCTCATTAAAATTAAGGAGGTTTCTAAATATTCACTTCAGAATTTTTTGAAATGATATATTATTTATTACAAATCCTCCATTGATCTCTTCTACATTATTTCTTTCAGTACATTATTTTAAGTTTATAGTTAAATATGTATAGCTTCTAAATCTATCTTTCTTAAAGTATATTCTAATGAAAACAGATGGCATTTTTACATTAATTCATGTTGCTTGAAAAAAGAATTTGTGAATTAGGAAGCATGAAGGACTAGGCTAAAAGTAAATGAATAAACATAAGCAGAATTTTTGAGGCTTTGATGTCCTAGAGTGCAGTGAGAATTTCCTAGAGATTCTCTCCCTTATCATGGCAACCTGGCCCTTTCCTCCACTTTCTACCGAAACTGCTTTTGGGAAGGCCACTAGTGGCTCCCAACCTGACAAATTCAGGGCATTTTTTTTTTCTTTTAAATCTCTTTATTGGAATTCTATTAAACTGACACTATTTGTCACTCTTCAATACCAAAATTTTCTATTGCTGCTGCTGCTGCTGCTAAATCGCTTCAGTCATGTCCAACTCTGTGCGACCCCATAGATGGCAGCCCACCAGGCTCCCCCGTCCCTGGAATTCTCCAGGCAAAAACACTGGAGTGGGTTGCCATTTCCTTCTCCAATCCATGAAAGTGAAAAGTGAAAGTGAAGTTGCACAGTCGTGCCCGACTCTAGAGACCCCATGGACTGCAGCCCACCAGGCTCCTCCTTCCATGGGATTTTCCAGGCAAAAGTACTGGAGTGGGGTGCCATTACCTTCTCCATCTATTGCAGTCAGTCCTTAATATTAAACTCTTCTGATTAGATTGTACCTTACCATACTAGGTCTTAATTGTGTATGGCTTATCCCTCTTTACTTACCATGTCCATCTTTCTCATGAACTCTCCTTGTGTTCACCACTAACTAGAGCTATTGCTCAAGGCTATCTCCTCAGACTACTTATATTCTAGTTATAGACTCTTGCATTTTTTCATATGCTGCAACTTCAATATCCAGCACTGCTAACACCTTGATTTTAAATATAGAAATCTTAGTTACAACTCACATTTGTACTCAGCTTCAAAATCAACTACCTGTGAAACATCTCTACCTGGACATATCACAGAATCTCAAATTTGACATGTCTAGAAATGAACATATAAGCACTATCTCATTCTTCAGTTCAGTTTGGTCACTCAGTCATGCCTGACTGAGTGGACTACAGCATACCAGGATTCCCTGTCCATCACCAACTCCCGGACCTTGCTCAAACTCATGTCTATCTAGTTGGTGATGCCATCCTACCATCTCAATCTCTGTTGTCTCCCTCTCCTCCTGCCCTCAATCCTTCTCAGCATCAGGATCCTTCCCAATGAGTTAGTTCTTTGCATCAGGTGGCCAAACTACTTGAGCTTCAGCTTAAACATCAGTCCCTCTAATGAATATTCAGGACTGATTTCCTTTAGGATTGACTAGTTTGATCTCCTTACAGTGCAAGGAACTCTCAAGAGTCTTCTCCAACACTATAGTTCAAAAGCATCAATTCTTTGGTGTTCAGCTTTCTTTATGGTCCAACTCTCATATCCATACATGACTACTGGTAAAAATCATACCTTTGATTAGATGGACCTTTGTCAACAAAGAAATATCTCTGTTTTTTAATATGCTATCTAGGTTACTCATAGCTTTTCTTCCAAAAAGCAAGAGTCTTTTAATTTCATGGCTGCAGTCACCATCTGCAGTGATTTCAGAGCCCCCCAAAATAGTCTCTCACTGTTTCCATTGTTTCCCCATCTATTTGCCATGAGGTGATGGGAACGGCTACCATGATCTTTGTTTTTTGAATGTTGAGTCTTAAGCCAGCTTTTTCACTCTCCTCCTTCACTTTCATCAAGAGGCTCTTTAGTTCTTCTTCGCTTTCTGCCATAAGGGTGGTGCCATCTGTGTATCTGAGGTTATTGATATTTCTCCTGGCAATCTTGATTCCAGCTTGTGCTTCATCCAGCCTGGAATTTCACGTGATGTTCTCTGCCAGGTAACAATATACAGCCTTGACGTACTCCTTTCCAAATTTGGAACCAGTCCGTTGTTCCATGTACATTCTCACTGTTGCATCTTGAGCTGCATACAGATTTCTCAGGAGACAGGTAAAGTGGTCTGGTATTCCCATCTCTTGAAGAATTTTCCACAGTTTATTGTGATCTATGCAGCCAAAAAATTGGCATAATCAATAAAGTAGAAGAAGGTGTTTTTCTGGAACTCTCGCTTTTTTGATGATCCAATGGATGTTGACAATTTGATCTCTGGTTCCTCTGCCTTTCCTAAATCTAGCTTGAACATCTGGAATTTCATAGTTCATGTACTATTGAAGCCTTGCTTAGAGAATTTTGAGCATTACTTGCCTTGTGTGTGAGATGAGTACAATTGTGTGGTAGTTTGAACATTCTTTGGCATTGCCTTTCTTTTGGAATGAAATGAAAACTGACCTTTTCTAGTCTGGTGGCCACTGCTGAGTTTTCCAAATCTGTTGGCATATTGAAGGCAGCACTTTCACACCATCATCTTTTAGGATTTGAAGTAGCTCAACTGGAATTCCATCACTCCCACTAGCTTTGTTAATCCTACCCTTTGACCATATCTACAAATCTTTCTTTTTGTTATGTCTCAACATCACTATCTTTCCAAGTATCCAAGCCAGAATATTGAGGTATATTCTTGATTTTTCCCATTGGCATACCTCCCATACCACACTGATTTCAAGTTTAACACATTTCTAGTTAAATGTGATTGACTCTAATGTAATAGGCTAAGGGTTATTAATAGAAAATAAGAAAAGGCTGTGTGGGTTATAAAGGAGAAGGAACTGAATATTTATAAGGCTTTTCCCCTCTTGTTTCCTACATCTACCCTCATATAAGCCCTCTATAACTCTTAACTGAATAAGTAAAATACATTTTTTTTATCCCTTGTTTAATATTGTCCTGCTTAGACACATGTCTGACCATATCACTGCCAAGCTTAAATCCTTTTAGTGCTTTCCCATCCCCTAAACCTCATAATCAAGAGCTCGATCTGATCCACCTCTCCAATCTCATCCCTAAATATCTCATTACCTTTTTTTTGCTATTTCTAAATCACTTCAGTAGTGTCTGACTTTGTGCGACCCCATAGATGGCAGCCCACCAGGCTTCCCCGTCCCTGGGATTCTCCAGACAAGAACACTGGAGTAGGTTGCCATTTCCTTCTCCAATGCATGAAAGAGAAATGTGAAAGTGAAGTCACTCAGTCGTGTCTGACCTTCAGAGACCCCATGGACTGCAGCCTTCCAGGCATTACCTTATGTTGCATTAAATGTAATCTATTTGTTAGTCATTCAACAAACAATTTCTCATCTTTATGCCCTTGCTCGTGTTTTCTCCTTTAATTAGTGTATTGTTTTTGCCCTTATTATACCCGTCATCTGTCAAAGACCCACTCAGGTAATTGTCTAAAGGACTTTACCCCAGACTCTTCCCCTCAAATACCTTGTAAGGATTCCTGTTCAAACTACCACACAGTTGCACTCATCTCACATGCTAGCTAAGTAATGCTCAAAATTCTCCAAGCCAGGCTTCAATAGTATGTGAACCATGAACTTCCAGATGTTCAAGTTGGATTTAGAAAAGGCAGAGGAACCAGAGATCAAATTGCCAACTTCCACTGGATCATCAGAAAAGCAAGAGAATACCAGAAAAACATCTACTTCTGCTTTATTGATTATGCCAAAGCCTTTGGCTGTGTAGATCACAACAAACTGTGGAAAATTCTTCAAGAGATGGGAATACTAGACTACCTGACCTACCTGCCTCCTGAGAAATCTATATGCAGGTCAGGAAGCAACAGTTAGAACTGGACATAGAACAACATACTGATTTCAAATTAGAAAAGGAATACATCAAGGCTATATAGTGTCACCCTGCTTATTTAACTTCTAAGCAGAATATATCATGCGAAGCACAAGCTGAAATCAAGATTGCCCAGAGAAGTATCAATAACCTCAGATGCACAAATGACCACTCCCTTATGGCAGAAAGCAAAGAACTGAAGAGCCTCTTGTTGAAAGTGAAAGAGGAGAGTGAAAAAGTTGACTTAAAAATCAACATCAAAACACAAAGATAATGGCTTCTGATCCTGTCACTTCACGACAAATAAGTGGGGAAACAATGGAGGCAGTGAGAGACATTTTTTGGGGGGGAGGGCTGTGAAATCACTGCAGATTTTGACTGCAGCCATGAAATTAAAATATGCTGCTCCTTGGAAGAAAAGCTATGACCAACCTGGATAGCATATTAAAAAGCAGAGACATTACTTTGCCAACAAAGGTTCGTCTAGTCAAGGCTATGATTTTTCCAGTAATCGTGTATGGATGTGAGAGTTGGACCATAAAGAAAGCTGAGCACCAAAGAATTGATGCTTCTGAACTGTGGTGTTGGAGAAGACTCTTGAGAGTCCTTTGGACTGCAAGGAGATCAAACCAGTCAATTCTAAACGAAATCAGTCCTGAATATTCATTGGAAGGACTGATGCTGAAGTTGAAACTCCAATAGTTTGGCCACCTGATGCAAAGAACTGATTCCTTGGAAAAGACTCTGATGCTGGGAAAGATTGAAAGCATGAGGAGAAGGGGAAGACAGAGGTTGAGATGGTTAGATGGCATCACCAACTAGATGGACATGAGTTTGAGCAAGCTCCAGGAGTTGGTGATAGACAGGGAAGCCTGGCATGCTGCAGTCCATGGGGTTGCAAAGAGTTAGACATGACTGAGCGATTGAACTAAACTGATTCCTCACTAGGTAGCCCTTCTCTGTGCTTCTATTTGTATAGCTCTATCATTACCATTATATTTCAGTAATGATATTTTATACATGTCCTGTACAATAAAGTCTTCAAGAGCTGTCCTTATATTTTAGCCATTTTCATATTCTTAGAACTGAGTGAAGAAAATTCCATTCATTCATTGATTAATCCATTCATGCATTAATTCAGTAATTATTTTGAATTGAAGATATAAAGACCTCTGAAAGTTCTGAGTCCAGTGAAAAGGCAGAAAAGTATACAAGTGACTCTGATAAGATGTGTTACCTGTATAATATAGAACATAAAAAGCTGTGTAACACAAAGGAGAAGAAATAATTTTTACCTCTTTTGCTATGGTTTATGAGGGTACAGAAATGATATTAAATGAGAGTACAGGAACAGCATAAAATAAGTCAAAGTGTTAAAATTTTATTGCATAATTTACTTATTTTCCCTCTCTCTCCTCCACTAGTTGATTTTATTTTTATTTACAATCACAGTTAATTAATAAGTGAATGAGGTCCAAACTTTCAAGGTAAATAGGAGAGAAAGGGAAGGAAATGGTCATGACTTTCTTCTATAACTTTTTTCTAGTCTCCATTTTTAACTGACTGATAAATTGTATTATTTTACAGTCTTTTTGAAATATTCATGAAATTAATCATCATTTGAATATCATCTACAGAAAAGGATACTTTGCAGATATATGACAGAAACTAGAAATAATTTTTTTCCTAATTTCATATAAGACATTTTTGATATGCTACGTAGGATAGGACTTATGCATAAATAGGCTTATATGGATGTATACTTGTTGCAAGTGCCATCAGAGAGACACCAATACAGTGCTTTTCCAGTGAAATAATAGGATCATTCAAAGACTAATGTGTGGGGACTGTTTTAAGTTTTCATCCTAGTGCCACTATTTTGTAGATTTGTTTTATCTCATTTATTTCGGAAAAGGTATGTAGTCTTTCCAAGTTTTGGTTATCATATAGACAGCATTATGTTGTAAGAATAAATAAAATTACTTGGAAACAATGTCTATCATTGAGACTGACAGCAAAAACTTAGTAAACATCAACAATTACTATTCTTATTAATGCTACCAAAAATTAACATGCTTTGAATACTTATTCTAGCTAGGAATTAATAGGAATTATGTGTATGTGTCAGTCGCTCAGTCATGTCCAACACTGAGACCCCAAGAACTGTAGCCCACCAGGTTCCTCTGTCCAAGGGATTCTCCAGGCAAGAGACTGGAGTGGGTTGCCATTTCCTTTTCCAAGGCATTATGGTATATCCTTATTATCGAGATGGCTGAATATTTTAATCAAGAAATTCTACTAATCTTTGACATTTTCATATATCAGTTAACAATTTTTTTACCATGAATGTAGAAAAACGTCTGTTTGGGTATGTACATTTATTTTTGGTTTCCAGTGACCTTGACCAAGAGAATATTCTTCTTTATGTCACAGTCTCTACAAGAAATAGCAATCTTAGAGGACTCTACCAAAAAAACAACCACACAACTTTAGGCCCATTGATAAATTAAGATTCTCAACTATAGCAAATTATATCAACAATTGTATACATATGAATCAGAGAGAATGAAGGCCATTTTACAAGACGCTGAATTTAGTCTGACTAAAAAAGCCATCTTTTCCCTTCTCCTAGTTAGAATTCCTGGCTTGGCTTACTGCTGTTGCTGCTGCTTAGTTGCTTCAGCCATATCTGTCTCTGCACGACCCTATGGACTATAGCCCTCCAGACTCTGTCCGTGGAATTCTCCAGGCAAGAATAGTAGAGTGGGTTGCCATGCCCTCCTCCAGGGTATCTTCCCAATCCACAGATTGAACCCAGGTCTCCTGCACTGCAGTCAGATTCTTTACCACTGAGCCATCAGGGAAGCCCAGTTTGGCCTACTACAATGCCTTAAATAGAGGCGATTACATAGTTTTCTATAATGTAACATACAAAACTAGGCTTTAGAAGCTGTTTCCTCCTTTACCACATTCTACTTGTTGACAAACAAATTGATCAATTTTGGCTGAACATGATCAATAATGGTGGGTTAACCATTAACAAGTGAACCTTGGTAAAGTGATCAAAAACTTGAAGTAATGGCACAAGAACACCATTAGTGTGTAAAATAGCTATTTCTAGTAACTTGCAGCCTATTTCAAATGACATGATTTCTAGTTGAAAGGTTTATGCTTATGTCTACTTGGAAAAACTTAATCTCAAATACAGAATTTAACTCTTGGTAGAACTGACATAGTAAATCTTGGAAAGAAAGGCTTGTGAGAAGAAGAGAGAATAGGAGTAGGAAGTATGTGATACTTTGATCATAGAATAGGCTATACAAGAATCACATTAGAAGCCTCAGGTTTTGTTAGCTCCAAAATAGCACTGTTAAGTGTATGATAGTTTTCTTCTCCCCAAGACAAAACCAAAGGACCCATCAGCACATGGGAGCTGTTCAGTTTCAAGTAACATTTCATGCCTATCACTCAGTTTTCCCTAGGTTTTCTCTAATATTAGAAATCAAGCAGGACTGTTCAATTAGTTACTTTTTAACATTTATTTATTTTTTAATTGAAGGATAATTGCTTTAAATAATTTTGTTGTTTTCTGTCAAACTTCAATGTGAATCAACCATAGGTATACATATGTCCCCTCCTTCTTGACCCTTCCTCCCATCCCACACCCTTAGGTTGGTGCAGAGCCCCTGTTTGAGACCCCTGAATCATAGAGCAAATTCCCATTGGATATCTATTTTATATATGGTAATGTAAGTTTCCATGTTACTCTCTCCATACATCTCACCCTCTCCTCCTCTCTCCCCATGTCCATAAGTCTGTTCTCTATGTCTGTTTCTCCATTGCTGCTTTACAAATAAGTTATTTGGCACCATCTTTTTAGATTCCATATATGTGTTAGTATATGATATTTATCTTTCTCTTTCTGACTTACTTCACCCTGTATAACAGGCTCTAGGTTCATCCACCTCATCAGAACTGACTCAAATGTGTTCCTTTTTGTGGCTGAGTAATATTCCATTGTGTATATGTACCACAACTTCTTTATCCATTCATCTGTTGATGGACGTGTAGGTTGCTTCCATGTTCTAGCTATTGTAAATAGTGCTGTAATGAACATTGGGATATATGTCTTTTTCCCTTTTGGTTTCCTCAAGATATATGCCTAGGCATGAGATTGCTGGGTCATATGGTGGTTACTTTTGTGTCTTCTGTCACAGGTGGAACATTAACAGCTCCATTTCTTTACCTGGTAGCTTGCCAGATCATGAGAACTAAATGCCATCTCTCTGTTTCAAAAAACTCTGAAAACAAAAATTAATTAATTTTCACTTTGCAAATATTCGTATCTTTACTTTATTTTACAAATCTTTTGACCAAACTTTTAAAAATATTATAAAAATTAGTTGTAATTAAAGAACTCCTTCATGAGAGTAAAAGGAGTGAAAAAGTTAGCTTAAAGCTCAACATTCAAAATACTAAGGTCATGGTGTCTAGTCCCATCACTTTATGGCAAATAGATGGGAAAAAAGTGGAAACAGATTTTCTTTTCTTAGGCTCCAAAATCACTGCAGACGATGACTGCAGCCACAAAATTAAAAGATACTTTCTCCTTGGAAGAAAAGCTGTGACAAACCTAAGAAGCATATTAAAAAGCAGAGAATCATTTTTTTTGACAAAGATTCACAGTCAAACCTATGGTTTTTCAATCAAACCTATGGTTTTACAAACATGAGAAGTGAAGTGAAAGTCGCTCAGTCGTGCCCAACACTTTGTGACCGATTGACTATACAGTCCATGGAATTCTCCAGGCCAGAACACTAGAGTGGGTAGCTGTTCCCTTCTCCAGGAAATCTTCCCAACCCAGAGACTGAACCCAGGTCTACTTTATTGCAGGCTCATTCTTTACCAGCTGAGCTGTCATGGAAGCCCAAGAATACTGGAGTGGGTAGCCTATCCCTTCTCCAGGGTCTTCCTGACACTGGATCAAACTGAGGTCTCCTCCATCACAGATAGATTCTTTACCAGCTGACCTACCAGGCAAGCCCACAGATGTTAGAGTTGGACCATAAAGAAGGCTGAGTGGTGAAAAGCTGATGCTTTTGAATTGTGGTGCTGGAGAAGACTCTTGAGAGTCCCTTGGACTGCAAGGAGATCAAACCAGTCAATCCTGAATGAAATCAATCCTGGATATTCATTGAAAGGGCTGATGTTGAAGCTGAAGCTCCAGTATTTTGACCACCTGATGTGAAGAGCTGACTCACTGGAAAAGACCCTGATGCTGGGAAAGATTAAGGGCAGGAGAAGAAGAGAAGATGAGATAGGTAGATGGCATCGCCAACTCAATGGGCATGAGTTTGAGCAAGGTCCAGGAGTTGGTGATGCACAGGGGAGCCTGGCATGCTGTGGTCCATGGGGTCACAAAGAATTGGACACAACTTAGCAACTGAACAATGAACAACAATGCCTGTCTAAAAGAAAAACTAGACCTTCAATAATTTATTAGAAACTATTAACTATTCTTAACTAAATATTTGTGAATCCAGAATACATCATGCTTCTCATTGCTTTGATTTTAATACTGTTAAGTGGACATAATTGGGAATGTGGGAATATAATTGCTCTTTGGTTCATGATCTGTCACCTCTAGATAACTGGCTTTCCTAAAGCTAAAGAATTCTGCCCAATAGTATGTCTATACCAAATCCACAAGCCTATTTATCCAGGGATATTATTATTGAAATTTTTGCAATTTCTTTATAAACATAATAGCAGTAGTTTCCTGATCACCAATTGCTTGATTATTCCTGTCCAGATACCATTGTTTAAGGCATCTTCTCAAATTTTCCACTGAACTTTTCCCTGTAGCACAATAACATAAAAAACGCTGTTCTGAAAAAATAAATAGTGTTCCATGATCAAATAAATTTGAGATATACTGCTACTACATACTACCTTTGGAAATATACTAGGTACACTGCCATATTATAAGCTCTGAAGGGTATTTAAATTATGAAGCCTATTTAACCTAGTCCAATTCCAAATTTTGAAAATTATTTGACAACAGAGCATTTACTAGCATATCCTGGGGAGGTAGGTAGTGATAAGTGAAATACACTTTGGGAGATAGTGTTACATAGCATAGAAGAAATAGTTTTTAATTATTGCCAAAATCAATAATATGCTTAGAATCAAGGCTTTCTAATAATATCATTTTAGTAGGTACCTTTGGTAGATATTAAGATTCAAAGTGAAAGGTATACTTATCCCTAATGCACAGCATATATTGTTTCTGGGGGACCAAAATCAACCTTGTAAGGTGCCTCCATCACTGGCACCATGATTGGGTCTTCTATATGCCATTTCCATTTGTCATAATGTCCATGGCTTCCAAATGCTTGAATGTGTGCCAAGAGCTATAAATACATAAGCATAAACCCATCACCTCATTTCTTTTTCTGTCCAATTCCATGGTCAGAAATAGGATGCTGTTTGAACAGCCTAACCTTGCAGAAACATTGCTGGCAGAAGCATGGCAGGCAGGGAAGGCACAGATGTACCATAACAAGTATATAGTCCAGGAAGAGCAACTCTTCTTGATAACTGGAGTCAAAAAGAAATTAAATTATAACCAGATTCCCTTGAGTCGGGATGCAACCTCAGACTTTACATTGATCTCTACCACTGGAAGACTGGGTGCTAAGCAGTATTAGTAGATCAGCCATTTTGTGAATGTCTGTTTTATTGATCCCTGTTTTACTGATTATGTATGTTATCCCTGCATAACCTACATTTCTACCATCATGACCTCTTTGTTTATGAGCGTTTGAACAAGGACAGGAATGTCCAGGTAAAGAGACTTCATCCTCTGGGTGAGTCATCTATCTACCTGATTACTTAGAGTCTCTTCTGTCACTGCTATCTTTTGATAAACATTCCCATGGAATATAGACAGCCTTCCACTCTGTGCCCATTCTGAGAGTCTCATCCACAAGTCTCTTTTTAAGATTACTGTTTCACCAAATCATCAATTTCATTTTTTCCAAGTCCCTGACCTACCTGTTGCAAAGAGACCTCCCCTTTCAGCTGGAATATCATGTAGAATATCATGGAGAACCATCTTTGAACCAGGTTCAAAAATGCTAGCTCACAGGATTTAGGGTACTTCTCATAAAGAGTGGGGAAGAAAGTGGCAGTGAAGCAAGAGGAAGTGTGCTAATATTAACAATCTACTCATAACACTTGCTAGCCTCCGTTAGGTCTCAGTGGAGCCTGATCAAATATGCATCACAGCATTTTTGATGGCAGGCTGCCCTTGAACGTGCTTTAGCATTTGGTGGATCAGATAACACCCAGTTTATGTCAGATAGCTTAAGCTGTGTGTGATCATTTGGTGTCCCAAGTGTGGAAATTGAGTTTCCACCAACTTCGAGGTATAACCACAATAAGAAACACAAATACGGAACTTACTATTGGCTTTATGTACAGTAATTTATTGAATCATCACAGTGACACATGAAGTAGGTGCTATTGTCTCCAATCTTCAGAGAAGAAACGCGGCACAGTTTAATTGTGACATCTCTGGCCATGCAGCTAATGAGGGAGAAAGATAAGATTCAAACTCAGACAACCTAGCTCCAAAGGTGACAGTCTTAACACTTCCCTGCATTATGACAATTCAGTTCTAAGCCAAGAGTGATTTTTTGAAAGCAAATCGTTTGAAGAAAGCATGACTTTACTTTAAAATCCTCAAGGTCATTCCTGTAATTGTCTATTGAGGGCCTGCCACAGTTTCTACACAGTATTCCCTACTGCCACAATCACTTTAAGCTGGGTCATAAAGTCCAAGTGGTATTCATTTCTAAGTATCTGAAATTCTTATGATCTTCCAAGCAACTCCTAAAAGATTTAAAATTAACTACTGAAAAAAAAAAATGATACTGTATTAACCTAGCATGATTTTATAAGCTTTCATTATATATTTTTCTTTAAATTTTAATTATTCATTTTTCCTACTATTGCTTATTTTATTAACAACCAAAGACCTAAATTTCATTAACCTGCCATTTTGTCTTATGTCTCTGCCTCTGAACTGAGAATAAAATACAACAAAAATCTGTCTTTATCAAAGAGAGAAATCTTCTACCTTATCTCTTTTTTAAAAAAATATAGATACTGTTCTTTTTTAGTCTGCATTAAGATGCTAATGGTTGCCATATGCCTCATACAAATATAGACTCTTCTCAAACCTCTGGGCATTATATTCAAGAAGGAGACTACTAATTTTTGCACCTTTGTCGTTAAATTTTGCCTCTTTGTCCTCCCATAAGCAGGACAAAAAGAAGAGTGTTTCTTTAACTTATGTCACCACTTAGAGTCCTTTCCCTCAGAGCCCAGAACAAACATTTTTTTTTTTTTTAAATTCTGAGAGCATGATCTGACCCTCCAAAATGTTTTCAAGAAGTTCAACTTTTGGGGATTTTTTTTTTATTCACAGCTTTCAGCAATTTAGTTTCAATAAGAATAATAGCATGGAAATTATATCCACAGCTATGAATTTGTTAGATTAACTCAGCAGTGCATTTTCACCATAGACTTGCCAATTAGTTTTGCTCTTTGAATTCCTTCCACCACACCTACTGATGCTAAAACACTGCCCCCACTTTCCACCCTTCATTGGTCACTGAATCATCCCAGCTAGTATTTCACTTTCTTGGGGATCACATTCTGAAACAATTAATCTAATAAACTAATGACATATCACAAGTAGTTTTGTGTGTGTCTTTTTACTGCATTTTGACATATTTGAAAGTGGAATTATGTCTTGTTCACCTTTGAAATCCCCACAGTTTTATACAATGTATTAGAACATAATAGAAGTAAAGTTAATGGCTATTGAATTAGATGAGACCAGAGACAAAGTCCGCACATTTGTAGGTCACTTAATCAGTAATAATAGAAGTAGTGATTTCCAATGTAGGTGTCATTTGGAGAGACACCAGAATCTTCCATATAGGCAGTTTCCTACTTGTCATATTGTCAGCCAGGCCCAGTGGAGACACTCTGCTTATTTGGCAATTTGATTTCAAATTCCATGAGAGAGATGTTGTGATCTTGCATCTCAGGGTTTGGGTCTATAATTGCTCTGGAAAGCAACACTTAGAGAATCTTAGAGTAAAGATAAGCATAAGACTGTCCCAGTATAGCATCTTCTAATCTGTTATTCTGTTCTATGATCTCCTGTCAAGGAAACAGATGAATTATTCTCCCTGCCTTTTTTATATTTACTCCTCTAATTAAGCTTATGTTAAGTCCCAGGAAGAAACTTTATTTTCTTGAGATCAGTTATGAATTCCTTAATGTAGGCATCTACAATATAACAGGCAATAGGTGGTAGAAGCTAGAAGGGCAGGATGAAAGTGCCAACACTAATAACCTCTTTATCTCCAAGGAGCATTTGCTTTAGTAAGTGGTAGAATTTGAGTCTCTAGTTCACACTGATAGAGTTATACAAATAACTCATGGATTGAATTTTCCTTTTGGGAGGAGAAAAGTGCTATGGTATAGTAAAATACTTATTAATTCATAAGAACAAATAGAATCAGTAGCAAATGAGTGACAGAAGTATATTTGTAAGTAATTGTACCAGAACCCTATGCCAAACCTCTTTCTCAGAGTGTTATAAGCCTTTCTCAGAATAAGTGCTTTGTATCCTTATTCTTATCACAGTAGATTAACATTCTGGTAATGATAAAACACAAGCTATAAACCAATACAATTTTATGTCCAAATGATATAGTCACATAGTCATATAATTAAATAAATCCTAGTTATTTACAGTAAGTCTATGTTTATCAGATCATTTTCTTCCATGAGTATGTAGTCCCTTCTCACTTACTTTGTTTGATGCAGGTTCAACACTTTTCACTGCTTGTACAAATAAGGATATATTAGTGGTTTGTGATAATATTGTATATCACTGTATCACTCTCTCCCACCTGGCACCCCATACTCCTTCCGACTGTTATTGAACCACTGTTTTATATCATTTTTTTCCAGTAATATATACCAAATCATGGATCTACAAATTATTTTTTATTGTAAAACCTGTCAATTAAAAAATCAAGAGTATGAATTATCTTAAGTACACCAAGGTTGAAGTATTCTGTTGGCAAATTATTATTTTCTTTTTCATATGCTAATTTGGATATTGTACAAAACACTTCTTTCTTTGTATGTTTTGAAGTCTCATTATATACAAAGTTTGTCCTTTGGCGAAATAAAATAATTTTTCAGGCCTTGAAAAAATAAAACATTGACCTTCCAGCTAATTACATGTATATGTCAGGTCTGATAGTAACAGAACAGGATCATAGTTTAGGAAAGAAAAGTATGTTTTGCTCCTAACTTCCTACATACCGATTTTTTGTAAAGTACTGTGAATGGAGATGAGGAAATGAGTAACCTCAAATAGAACCTCAGTTCCAGCTGAAAGAAGAATAAGAAAATAGAATTTAATGATATAATTCATTTAATAGTTATTAACCTAGTTTATACTAAAAAGTGCTTTGAGAGGTACATAAAATCTTTACCATATATTTTACCATCAGTAGTTTATGATTTAATTTAAAAATTAAAGCAAAAGAAAAAGACTAACTATATAAGACTGTTTGTTCAGGGCTAATTGGCTGAGGTGGCTGGTGATGCTGGAATTTTAGAGAGAGATCACAAAGAGACAGAAGGGAAAAATCCTTTTCTTTTAGGATATTTTTACATTTTATCACATAAAGGATGATGGCACAGAGCATTTACATTCATCAGAAATTACATACAGAAATGGAATATTTCAGGCTTTGTGGTACAAATGAAATAATCACTTCACTAATAATTTTCAATCAATATCCATGAAAAAATAGTGAGTTCCTTTGGCACTGTTAATTTCAGTTGCATGTCTATAAAACTGAATACACAGGGAATATAATCATTCAATAGGATGGCTAGTGGGTTTATTGCATTTTAAATATACTTATACCTCCTTCAGGTAATATGCATTCTAAAGAATATTTCATAGACCCTATTGAATTACAGGAACAACATGAATTTCTTTAGGGAGGAGATTTAAATTAAAAAAAGCAAGATAAAAGTAGAAATCTGGGCTAGTGACACTAGAATTCCTCACACCAGACTATTGCAAGGCTTTTGTGTGTGTGTGTGTGTGTGTGTGTGACAGAAAGCAAGAGATTGAAGGTAAAGGACCTCAGAGACTGAGAAAGGACTGGAACCAGTTCCAGAAATCCAGCTCTATGCAAGTGACCTTATACCAATAAATGCTCTTGACTTTAATATTTTTCCTCTGAAATATGAAATTGGTTTCCTTCTTCTACTCTGTTCGTAAACCAACTGCTGGAACCACATTGCTCCACAGATGTTTTGGGTGTGTTTGAGGCTGAGTGATGGATACTTCAAAAAACCACATTGTTCATGCTCTCATAGGATTTCTCTTAAGGCAGATAGCTCTCTTCATTTCATTTGGACAGCTAAATTGAAGGTGAAAATGCTAGCATTAGCTGCTGCTGGTAAGTCATTTCCTTCTCCAATGCATGAAAGTGAAAAGTGAAAGTGAAGACGCTCAGTTGTATCCGACTCTTAGTGACCCCATGGGCTGCAGCCTACCAGGCTCCTCTGTCCACAGGATTTTCCAGGCAAGAGTACTGGAGTGGGGTGCCATTGCCTTCTCCACTAGCATTAGCTGGATTCTCTCAAATATTATCTCTGAAAATGGGCCATTTCCTGAATAGTAAACTTATAAAGTAGAAAGTCAGCATTATGCTTTTCTTAAAAAATGCAAAATAATATGCATTTAATTAGTTATTTAGTTATTTGGCTGTATTGGGTCTTGGTTGCTGCATGTGAGACCTTTTAGTTGAGGAATGTGGGATCTAATTCCCTGACCAGGGATGAACCCCAGGTCCCCTGCATTGGGCAGACAGAGTCTTATCTATTAGACCATGAGGGAAGCCCCTCAGCACTGTGTGCTACATGTATCTTTTCATGCCTTATCCCAAGAGAAGTATAGATAGTTATTCTCAATCTGTTATTCAATCATCATTATTTTCATGGGGAGCAGGTGGGAAAGGATGCAAGTTTAAGGTACAAAAATCTAGTCCAGCCTTCTTATGAGAGCATTATGGCCAGATGTTCATCTCAGGCTAATGTGTTATGCTACAGTGGAAAGATAAATCAGAAGAGAATATCTTGTGAATAATTGGAAGTGAGAGTCAGATTGTGACTCTTACTGTCAAGGGAAGGACTAGATCCTAGTTCTTAGCCAGATTCAGAATGGCCTTTCAGGAGAGCAGTTCGGGGTTACCTCCATAACCTAAAAGTAATGCTAAGTAATGAAGCTGTCAGATATGAATATCTTAATCCACTATATCTATACTTGGGTAACAGTAAGAAACAAGTTCAGTTCAGTAGCTCAATTGTCTCCAGCTCTTTGAGACCCCATAGTCTGCAGCACACCAAGCTTTCCTGTCCATCACCAACTCCCGGAGCTTGCTCAAACTCATGTCCATCGAGTCGGTAATCCCGTCCAACCATCTCATCCTGTCATCCTCTTCTCCTGCTGCTGCTGCTGCTGCTAAGTCTCTTCATTTGTGTCCGACTCTGTGCGACCCCATAGACGACAGCCCACCAGGCTCTACCATCCCTGGAATTCTCCAGGCAAGAACACTGAAGTGGGTTGCCATTTCCTTCTCCAATGCATGAAAATGAAAAGTGAAAGTGAGGTCACTCAGTCGTGTCCAACTCTTCACGACCCCATAGACTGTAACCTACCAGGCTTTTCCATCCATGGGATTTTCCAGGAAAGAGTACTTCCCTCAATCTTTCCCAGCATCACGGTCTTTTCCAAGGAGTCAGTTCTTCACATCATTGGCCAATTTCAGATCCAGAATCAATCCTTCCAATGAATATTCAGGACTAAGTTCCTTTAGGATGGATTGGTTGGATCTCCTTGCGGTCCAAAGGACTCTCAAGAGTCTTCTCCAACATCACAGTTAAAAGTATCAATTTTTCAGCACTCAGCTTTCTTTATGGTTCAGCTCTCACATCCATACATGACTACTAGAGAAACCATACCTTTGACTAGACGGACCTTTGTTGGCAAAGTAATGTCTCTGCTTTTGAATATGCTATCTAGGTTGGTCATAGCTTTTCTTCCAAGGAGCAGGCGTCTTTTAATTTCATGGCTGCAGTCACCATCTGCAGTGATTTTGGAGCCAACAAAAAATAAAATCTCTCACTATTTCCATTGTTTCCAATCTATTTGCCATGAAGTGATGGGACTGGATGTCATTATCTTTGTTTTTTGAATGTTGACTTTTAAGCCAGCTTTTTCACTCTCCTATTTCACTTTCATCAAGAGGCTCTTTAGTTCTGCTTCCTTTTCTGCCATAAGGGTGGTGATGTCTGCAAATCTGAGGTTATTGATATGTCTCCTGGCAGTCTTGATTCCAGCTTGTACTTCATCTAGCCCAGCATTTTGCATGATATACTCTGCATATAAGTTAAATAAGCAGAGTGAAAATATAGACTTGAGCTACTCCTTTCCCAGTCTGGAACAAGTCTATTGTTCCATGTCTGGTTCTAACTGTTGCTTCTTGACCTACATACAGATTTCTCAGGAGACATGTAAGGTGGTCTGGTGTTCCCCTCTCTTTAAGAATTTTCCACATTTTTTTGTGATCCACACAGTCAAAGTCTTTGGCATAGTCAATAAAGCAGAAGTAGATGTTTTTTAGGGAACTGTTTTCCTTTTTTGATGATCCAACAGATGCTGGCAATTTGATCTCTTGTTTCTCTACCTTTTCTAAATCCAGTTTGAACATCTGGAAGTTCTCGGTTCATGTACTGTTGAAGCCTTGCTTGGAGAATTTTGAGCATTACTTGGTTAGTGTGTGAGATGAGTGCAATTCTGTGGTAGTTTGAACATTCTTTGGCATTGCTTTACTTTAGGATTGGAATGAAAACTGACCTTTTCCAGTCCTGTAGCCACTGCTGTTTTCCAAATTTGCTGGCATATTGAGTGCTGCTGCTGCTGCTGCTAAGTTGCTTCAGTCGTGTCCAACTCTGTAAGACCCCATAGATGGCAGCCTACCAAGCTCCCCCGTCCCTGGGATTCTCCAGACAAGAACACTGGAGTGGGTTGCCATTTCCTTCTCCAATGCATGAAAGTGAAAAGTGAAAGTGAAGGCTCTCAGTTGTGTCTGACTCTTCAGGACCCCATGGACTGCAGCCTACCAGGCCCCTCTGCCCATGGGATTTTCCAGGCGAGAGTACTGGAGTGGGGTGCCATTGCCTTCTCCCATATTGAGTGCACCACTTTCAAAGCATCATCTTTTAGGATTCGAAATAGTAAAGCTGGAATTCTATCACCTACACTAGCTTTGTTCATAGTGATGCTTCCTAAGACCTACTTGACTTCACACTCCAGGATAGTGGTTATCAGGGTCATTAAGATCCTTTTGTACAGTTCTTGCATTCTTGCCACCTCTTCTTAATATCTTCTATTTCTGTTAGGTTCATATTGTTTCTGTTCTTTTTGTGCCCATTTTTGCATGAAATGTTCCCTTGGTAGCTCTAATTTTCTTGAAGAGATCTCTAGCCTTTCCCATTCTATTGCTTTCCTCTATTTTTTTTTTGCATTGATCACATAGGAAGACTTTCTTATCTTTTGTTGCTATTCTTTGGAACTCTGCATTCAGATGGGTATATCTTTCCTTTTCTCTTTTGCCTTAAGCTTCTCTTCTTTTCTCAGCTATTTGTAAGGCCTCCTCAGACAGCCATTTTTCCTTTTTGCATTTCTTTATCTTGGGAATGGTCTTGATCACTGCCTCCCATAAACTGTCACTAACCTCTGTCCATGGTTCTTCAGGCACTCTATCAAATCTAACCCCTTGAATCTATTTGTTTTAATTTTTTTGGAGTTTTGTTTGAGTTTTCTGAGTGATCTCAATAATAAAACAGTCTTTTATGACTTGAATTTCCTAAGGTTTTAAAAAACAATGTGTAAGGCATGGATGATTCATTTATATTTCTCACACTATATATCTATCTTTAATGTTGTAAAATGGTCCACAAGTTTTTTAAAAAAGCAATTAAAAGTGAAATTACATGTCACTTTGTGCAGTTAGTATACCATATATAGAAAAGACTATCAACTGCCTCTTTTGTGGCATTGGTTAACTGAAACTCTTAATTCATCACTCCTCACAAAAGCCCTGCTATGTAAGAAAGACAGTCACTGAGCATAGTTATTTATGTAGAAACAGTTTTATAGAATATGAAACAGCGGGCTAGAATATCACCTGTTGGTTGGCAGCAAGTGCATAGAACTCATTAGTACTTTATTTGCTTTTTCTGCTTAGATTAATTAATTTCTCACTTTACTGTATGGATTTTATCCCTCTTTCGCAAGTTATTTGAATAGTTTTATTTCTCAAATGTGATATAATTCTATCCCTGTTTTTTAAGTCTTAGATCTCTACATATTTCTGTTCTCAAGTTTGATTTGATATCAGTAATTGAAAGTTTCTAAACATAATCAGCAAGCAAAACAGTCGTGATCTCAATGAGATGGTCTATAGTTAGATATTAGAAGCGTTAATATTCTAAAGCATAACTGGGTAAGGCAGTAAAGTTCTTTTCCCCTGTTTTCTCTCCAAGGTTCCAAAGATATTTATAGAGTTTTTATATGGAAATTGTATTTTTCAAAATTCTATCTACAGGCCAAAAGATGACTTAGTTGACCTGCAGAAAACTCATTCTGCTGAAACAATAAGGTTACAAAGAGAAACTTAATAGTATTGTAATAGTTTTAAATATACCAGTGTTTTCTCATGAATTACTTTAATATGCACAAATTTGATATCATTTTGTGATGTATGCTTGTCTTTTATAATGCAGCTGATATGGCATTAGTGGAATTTCATTATGCAGTGAATAGTTATTTTGATGAAGAAAGTGATTAAATTTAATTTCAACCAAATATTAGATTGTATAATAGTATTTTCTCTGTTGAATGTTAATATAAACAAAATCTCTCAGTGTTGTGAGCTGAGAAATGTATTTTGAAAGCATAATAAGTACTAAAAAGAAAAAGAAATTATAAAAACAAAGAGTGAGAGGAGATTGCAAATTATAAGCTTACAGGATTTCAGTGTATTGCTGATCCAAGAATGTTAACATGGTTTGGCTGTGTTTTGTGCCATCTATTACTTTGACTATATTACAATATTGTGTAAGTAAATACATGTAGGTAGCATAGGATACCTCCATTCATTTCTCCTGTTTCAGATCTGTCCCAGCAAAATGCTCAGCACAACTAATTATTAGATAAATGAAAATAAAAACAGTAGTGAAGTGTCACCTTACACCAGTCAAAATGGCTATCATCTAAAAGTCTACAAATAATAAATGCTATAGAGGATGTGGAGAAAAAAGGACTCTTCTACACTGTTGATTAGAAGGGAAATTAGTACAGCATTTATGGAGAACAGTATGGAAGTTCCTTAAAAAACTAGAAAAAAAACTAGAATATAATCCAACAACCTGAAACCATAATTTGAGAAGACATATGTACCCCAGTGTCCACTGTAGCACTATACACAATAGACAAGACATGGAGGAAACCTAAATGTCCATCCACAAAGAATGGATGAAGAAGATGTGGTACATATATTCAATGGAATATTACTCAGCCATGAACAGGCATGAAATAATGCCATTTGTAGCAAAGTAGATGAACACAGAGAGTCTCACACTAAGTAAAGTAAACCAGATAAAGAAAAATATGATGTCACTTATATGCGGAATCTAAAAACAAAGTGATACAAATGAACTTACATACAAACTAGAAATAGACCCATAGACATAGAAAATAAACTTACAGCTACCAAAGGGGAAAGGGTGTAGGGAAGGGATAAATTAGGAGTTTGAGATTAACATATATACACTACTATAAATAGAATAGAGAGCCAACAAGAACCTACTGTGTATCTCTCAGTTGTGTCCGACTCTTTGTGACCCCATGATATAGTCCATGGAATTCTCTAGGCCAGAACACTGGAGTGGGTAGCCTTTCCCTTCTCCAGGAGATCTTCCCAACCCAGGGATTGAACCCAGGTCTCCCTCATTGCAGGTGGATCCTTTGCCAGCTGAGCCACAGGGAAGCCCAAGAATACTGGAGTGGGTAGCCTGTCCCTTCTCCAGAGGATTTCTCAACCCAGGAATTGAATAGGGGTCTCCTGCATTGCAGGTAGATTCTTTACCAACTGAGCTATCGGGGAAGCCCTATATCACAGGGAACAATACTCAAGATTTTATAATAACCTATAAGGGAAATATATTTATATGTATAACTGAAACACTTTGCTGTACACCTGAACCTAACACAACATACTAAATTGAGTATAACTTCAATTTAGAAAAGAGAAAAATAAATACAATAAGGATAAAAAAAAGATTCCTAAGAAAAATGAGGCATTTAACTGAGTTCTAATCTTGGGTTCTCAGAAGGTAAATATGGCCAGCTTTGAATGTTTATGGCAACTGTAATTATATCTGGGTGATAACAACTTCATCCTCTATCCCTTCACTTCAAATTACAGCTTTTTACACACACAACCTATACTCCCTGTTCTACACAAGAAACATAGAGACATTTATAGAAAACTGTGGAAACCTACACCTTATTTAAAAAGCTAGTTGTTTTTATGTTTTAGAGTTGCTCTGGTGATCTGTGGTTGTTTCTTGAACAGTTTTTCTAAGAATCACAAGAAAAGATGTGTTATGTCTTTAATTGCTGATACCAGTTGGGAATATTCTTTTATTTCTGGGAAGCACATAGGCTCAAGGCTAATTTTCCATGCAGGTATAAATGTGGCTAAAATGCTTAGCCTTCATACATACCTAGTATTAAGCCACTGAAACATACACATTGACCAGATTGATTTATGCCTGCTTCAGTAGAATTCTATGGGTGTTATAGCTAAATGCTCCAGAAACAAACTCATTGCAGTTTATTACACCGGTGGGACTGAGATAGTTTCCTCTTTAGCCAGGGACCCCAACTAACTTTTGTGAAAACCTTATATACCTTAAGTGCACTGCTCAAGCCCATATCCCCAAATTCCTTAAACCTAACCTGGAAAGTGTTAAAGGGAGATACAGTCAAGTTACAGCCATGATTCATAATCAGAAGGGTCAGCTGGTTATATACATTGTAGCCTACACCAATGGGCGCCATAAAGATTACGAAGGTGATTGACTACATAGAGGATTATTACTTTCTTCTTGGTGATGGGAAATCCTGGTATGGAATTTGGCATTTATCAGTCCAGGAGGCCAGTTCAGCCATAGGTATGTTTTCTCCATGGCTACCAGGCACATAGTCCAAAGCTCACTGAAAGCACAAGATGGAGTTTCCTTCTCTTTCCTTCTCTTTCCAGCTGGAGTCAGCTTAGCCTGTTCCTTTCCTCCCTCATCCCCTCCCCCACCCGATGCACTCAGCTTCCTGTATGAGCATCACTCATTAGGTGATTTTAGGTTTCCTGGTACATATTTGGGTAAATGAAGTCAGCTTCTGTGATACAAAGTTAACAACACATTGGAGAATACAAGGTCCACATAACAGAATCAACAGAACAACTATAACAATGGTTAATATAATATAGTTTTTCACCAATCACCCTTCTACCCAATAGAAGTCCTAAAAGGAAGATTATCATCAGACATAACTTTTACCTGAGCTTTCATGTCATCTAGGGCAGCTGATGTATTGCCAGATAAATCAGGAATATATACATAACATTCAACTTTAATTATAGCACAGATCCCACATTGCGCTGAAACTATGGTTAGTCTCAAGACGATACCAGCAAGTCCTTATAGCAGCAGCTGATTGTAGAGCTTCATCTCTTCTTTAAGATGCTCTTGGTTTCACGGGGATCCTTCTGTGTAGTCCACTCGGTGTCCTCTGGGTCTGCATGGTATGCTCTCTTCACCCTTGTGTGGTGGATCTAAGGAGTGACACCTGCATCTTTAACTGCCATAGGGGTCATTAGAACAACAGTATATGGACCCTTCCAATGGGTGGCCAAGGAGTCGTGTTTCCAGTCTTTGACCCACACCTAATCACCAGGCACAAATTCGTGAATCTGCTTCCCAAGGGGGAACAGCACCCTTTTTTGTACAAACTTAGTTAACTGATTTATTACCTTACCCAATTGTCCCATCTGCTGTGAAATCTCATCCCCCAATACCTGAGACAAATGTGTTGGTACATACTATGACCAGTAAATAATGATAGTGTCGGCTGGGTTTTATCTCAGTAAAGTCCACTTCTAAATGTTTAAAGGGTAGAGTGCCTTTTAACTGTATTCCTGGAGGTTTCTGTTTATGTCCAGGGGCAGCACTGACCTGTGAGCAAGCAGAACATTTCCAGGATTCCATTCGACGTAAGCAGGAAAGTCATGGAATTAAGAAATACTCTCAAATTAATTTTTTCATTTTGTCATGTCCCAAGTGAGTTGCCTGGTGAACCTGAGATACCAGTGTGGGGGCTAATGCCTTGGGTACAAGTATAACCTGCCATCTGGCAGTTCCCATGAACCTTTTTCATTTTTGGTGGCCCTTTCTGCTTCAGCCAGCTGGTCTTGGGCCAGGGTATACTGTAGGAGAGTCAAAGTTAACTCAGGCATTTTTGAGAGTACAAGGGTTCTGATAGATCTCCCACCAGCAGCCCCAACTTTCTCAGCCACGTGTTTTGCAGCTTTATCTGCTAATCAGCTTCCCCGTGCTTGTGGGTGTCTTCCTTTTGGTCACGCCTTTTGGTGACCCTTTCGGTGATGCATCACTGCTACCCATGGTTCCCATACAGTATCTAATAGAATCATGATTTCTTCTTTGTTTTTAATGTCCTTTCCATTGGCTGTCAGAAGACATCTCTTTATATAAAGCCCAATGTACATGGTGTTGGAGAAGACTCTTGAGAGTCTCTTGGACTGCAAGGAAATCCAATCAGTCTATCCTAAAGGAGATCAGTCCTGGGTGTTCATTGGAAGGACTGATGCTGAAGCTGAAACTCCAATACTTTGGCCACCTCATGTGAAGAGTTGACTCATTGGAAAAGACCCTGATGCTGGGAGGGACTGGGGGCAGGAGAAGAAGGGGACGACAGAGGATGAGATGGCTGGATGGCATCACTGACTTGATGGACGTGAGTTTGAGTGAACTCCAGGAGTTGGTGATGGAGAGGGAGGCCTGGAGTGCTATGATTCATGGGGTTGCAAAGAGTTGGACATGACTGAGCGACTGAACTAAACTGAACATGTACAGTAGCAAACACATACCTGGAGTCTGTGTAAATGTTTGTCTTTTTACCTTTTGACAGCTGGAGGGCCCGGATTAGAGCATATAGTTTGGCCCATTGAGCAGACCAGTGTGATGGCAGAGAGCTAGCCTCAACGATGCTTTTTTCTGTGACTACCGCATATCCCAACAGTCATTATCCTTATCTCATCAGGCCGGTGCCATTGGTGTACAGGACCCAATCTGGGTCTGGGATTGGCTGGTCTTCAAGTCAGGTCTGCTGGCGTAAACTTCTTCTAGGATTTCCTTGCAATCATGTGGGGACCCACCTTCCCCCACAGGAAGGAGAATGGCTGGATTCAGGGCCTGACCAGGCTCAATAGTAACATGGGGGTTCTCATATAACAGTCCCTGGTATTGAGTAATCTGGGATGTCGACAGCCATTTATGGGGGTCCCCTTGCAGGAAAGTTTTGAGCTCATATGGGGCTTTTATGATCAAACCTTGTGCCAAAGTCAGGTTGGTTACCTCCTGGACCAGTAAGGCAACCGCAGCAACTGCCCATAAGCATCCTAGCCACCCAGTGGCAACATTGTCCCACTCTTTTGAGAGATAAACCACGGGTCTGTCCCATGTCCCCAGAGCCTGGGACAACACTCCCATAGCCACCTAATCCTTTTCAGTCATGTAAAGAGTAAACAGCTTAGCAGGGTCTGACAGGCCCCAGGTGAGTGTTGACGTAATTATACTGGGTTTAAGTTCTATTACCACTAGGACTTGTTGCTTTGCAAGCCCTGCTGGGGTGGATTACTCTCCTTCCTGGGGTGGGGGTGGGGGTGGGGGTTGTCTTCTGCCCAGACCTCAGGGAATTGTTGAGTTAACTCACTCTCTCAACTTTTAACCTGTCCGGTTTCCTTCTGGGAGATCGTGCAACCTCCATTCATCTTGAGGGATTATCAAGAGGGAGAGTAAATAGGTGGTTGGGCCAACTCAAAGGGTAGGTCTTTCATGGGGTGGGGAAAGGTCACTTGTGGCCCCAGTTTAGATAGCAAGTCTCTTCCCAACAAAGTACTGAGCATTCAGAGGTGTATAAAAATTTATGAGTCACTTGGTATCACCTCATTTGACATTTTCAGGGTAGGCTTGAGACACAAAGGCTGCATTTATCACCATCTGAGAGCCAATGTTCTCTGGATCTAGTGACTCTGGATTATTGGTATAAAGTCTATAGGCCTCACACAGTCTCATAGAACTCAGAGGGTGATTCAATTTCTCTTTGAATCACTTCGGAGGGTTTTGCCATATTCATAGCTTTTCAGGCCCCCCTCTTGAGGCCTTGTAAAATAGCCACCGAATGTCTCTCCAGGTGGCCCCTTTCTTCCTCTGTGTTATAGTCCCAAATTGGGCCTCTCATCGGGGGTGGCTAGTTCTGCCCACTGCTGTGGGTTTGTGGTACCCTCAGGTACCATTTCATTCAACCATTTTCTGGCCTCAGTTAGGATCCTGTGTCTTTCCTCAGTGCTGAAAAGGGAGACTAGTAGTTGGATTATGTCATCCCAGGTAGCACAATGGGCTCAAAAAATAGTCTCCATTAGCCTAATCATGGCTTGCGGCTCTCCCATGCTATGGTGGACTGTGTCTCTGCCAGTTTAATGTATCTGTGGAGGAAAATGGTTGGTAATAATAGGCTACAGGGGACTGATGGTACTGCCCACATGTGTCCTGAACCGGAGGCTGTAGTAGCTCTCTGAGGGGCATCTGTAGTGGGGTTCTTTCCCCCTGTTCCTTGGCAGAGCGCAGCCTCTGTCTACCTGTGTTTTCTTAATGGAGCGGAGCGCAGCCTCTGTCTACCTGTATTTTCTTAATGGTGGATACAATCTAGGAGGTCTGGCTGAGGTGGAATCCTGGTGGCACTGACCAGAGGTCTCCACCACTGGGATGGGAGCCTGCCCAAATGGTGGCTCTATGATCCCTGGGAGAGCTGGCAGAAGAGCAGCAGCTTCTGCAGGAACTCCACCTGGCCCTGGATAGGGCATTAGGATGGCTCCAGTGGAGCACTGGGTGGCGGGTGCATCATCATCCAGTATGGGGGAGGGGGCAGGTCATCCCCATCCAAATCCTGTAGAATTTCTTTTTTATCATCAGTCAATTTTTGTGCCATTAATATGTTTCCCTTTCCCTTCTGGATACAGAGCCTCATCCAAGGAGGAGTGTCTTGAGCTAACCCTAGCCATGAGTCAATATATGGATATTGATCTGGGTGTCCTGGCTCTCCTGTGATTACTGCATTGACTGCTTCCACTATTTTTAAGTTTGTGGTGTCCTCTGGTGGCCATCTTACTCCCACAGGGGGCCATTCGACCTCACAGGGTATGTGGAGGTGGTTAGGCGTCATCTTCACCCCATAGTCTCCTCCAAATCCCTTCTTAAAATTTTTCATCAAGCACTCCAATACAGTTGCCTTAGATTCATTTCCTCCCATCTTGCTTACCTTCTTAGACCTTCTTCTACTTTTTGTTCCGTCTATGAAGTTCTCGGTACCTTATGTACTTCTGATATTTCCACTCAGTGAAACACTTAAGTTCTCATTCTGCCTCCTTCCTAATTGGGGTGAGAAGAGCCTTACCTGACAGATCCCAGGAGAAGGGGGATGGGTGTGTCTTTACCTACCAGTCGGCATGGCCAAACCAGAACACAACGTGGTCCATGACTATTTCTTCTTAACTTTTAAAGTCCATTCTGCCTTGGCGTGCTTGATTGGGTGTGGATGAAAACACAGATGAATTAAATATCCCATGTCCCAGGCCGTCTCTGGAAAAGCCAGTTCATACTCACTTATGTATCTCTCTCCTTCTAGCCTGACATTTCTGAGGGGGTCAAGAATTTCATAGCAAATGGGACACCTCCTCGGGAGGGCAGAATACAAGCACATAAAGACTAAGTTTCTCCCCCCAAACCCCTTTCACCATCACCTCTCACAATTTACCTCAGGAGGACGCAGACATCACCTCCTTTGTAGAATCCATGGTCAGTGTGTTCTCCATTCCCTCCCAGGGGGTTGATCAGGCTCCCTCTTCCACCCTGCTGGAAGCTCATGAATGCTCCTTACCTGAGCACTCAACTCCCCTGCTGCCATCCACTACCCACTAAAGTGAAAGATCCAGGCATCAAGGAAAGGAATCTTTCCAGAAGGGCGAGGCACCCTCTCCCATCTAGAAGATCTGAGCCATGAGGCCTTGGAGTAGCCCCAGATGGGACTTGTCTCCCAAAGTGAGGCGTTTCCTGGCCAATGCACCAAATGTTGTAGCCAAAGACTCCAGGAAACAAACTCACTCAGAAGGACAGTGTGGATAGTGAAGTGCAGTTTATTACACTGGTGGGTCCAAGACAGAGTTTCCTCTTTAGTCAGGGACCCCGACCGACTTTTTGTGAAAATCTCATATACTTTAAGTGCACTGCTCAAGCCCACATCCCCAAATTCCTTAAACCTAGCCTGGAAAGTGTTAAAGGGAGATACAATCAGGTTACAGCCATGATTCATAATCAGAAGGGTCAGGTAACCAGCTGTTATACATTATACATTATAGCCTACACCAATGAGTGCGATAAGGATTACCAAACTGATTGACTGCATAGAGGATTATTACATTCTTTCTGGTGACAGGAAATCTTGTTATGGAATCTGGTGTTTATCAGTCTGGGAGGCCAATTCGGCCATAGGTATGTTATCCCCATGGCTACCAGACACATAGTCCAAAGCTCATTGAAAGCACAAGATGGAGTTTCCTTCCCTTTCCAGATGGAGTCAGCTCAGCCTGTTCCTTTTCTCCCTCCTGGGGACTTGTTTTCTTCTGTAATATGGTTGCAGTAGGACTACAGGTCCAGGGGTAGCTATGTAACTCTTAGGTAGGCAACCCTAGTCAAACTTTTGTCTATGTGAAGTCTCTTTCATCTCTAGTAAAATAAAAAAGGGCAGCTGGTTCTCAAATGTATTCTAATATTCTGCAATATGTAACATGCATGTCTGTCTAGCTGAATTGATTTCAGTACTAGAAACATTGCAGAGTTTAGGGCAACTGCCTTCACCTAACAAACGGAGTCTGTACTGTGTACAAAACTTTGTTCTAGGCATTGCAGATATGGTGGCACATAAAAGGATGAGATTGCTAATCTCATGGAGGTGACATTCTGGTGGGGGTGGTGGGAGGGGAGAGAGAAGGACAAACATATGAATACATATTGTATAAGTTAGTTATTGACTGTAAAAGCTAACAGAGCAGCAAGCAGAGCAGAAAACTTTAGTTAAGGTCAGTGAAAAGGCCTGGCAGAGGAAGAGCCATTTAACATGAGATCAAAAGGATAAGAATTAGCTAAAGGAGGTGGTTTTCAAGCAGAAGCAGTTAAGTGCGTAGTCTTAAAGGTTTAAATGTGCCTGGCATGTCTGGGAAACAGAAAGAATCCGTGCCCTCAGCTGCAGTGATCCAGGGAGGTGGGGTATGAAAAGCAAATGAGGAGGCAGGCAGAAAATGCATCACAGGCAAGGAGGCACATCTGGGCTGCAGTAAGGACTTAGGCTGTTATTCTAAGAGCAGTGGGAGGCAATAGTCTGGAGATTTTCAGCATGGCAGGAATATGCTTAGGTTTAGCTTTTGTAAAGATCACTCTGGCTTTTCTGTAGAGAATGCCTTCCTTGAGTTTTTATGTTAAACAACTTTGGGCCCAATCACCTACGGAGATCTTAGTAAAATACCTCTTATAGTTATTGCTTCAAACCTTGACTTGACACAGAAAGAGAAGAATGAGTAAATTCTGCAAAAACCTAACACAGGAAGAAGAGTCAGTAAAGCCAATTGTATGGTATTTGGTGTGTGTGTGTCTGTGTTTAAGCGATTTTCTCTGTCAGAATATCTTTCTTTCCCCCCCCCCCCCCCCTAAAGAGAGGAAAGAGAGAGACTCAATAATTTTAGCAAAATCAAGGAGTATCTTCAGCTCAGTTTGGGTTTCTGAAATGGGTTGAGAAGTACCAAATTCTATCAGTGTCTTTCAGTGCAATAGGTCAGCATGAGACTTCCTGCAATTTAGAAGCACCCTGGGTCCCATACCCTGAGCTTCAGTTTCGTAACTGAAGCTTCCCCAGGGCCTGAATTGTTAAGGGACTCCTTCACCTGTAACAGTGGCCCCAGTGCAATTAGGGTCACTCAGCAGAAGAGAATGTACACACACACACACACACACACACACACACACGCATGCATACACAGCTAGTTGTTTTTTATCTACCAGATTTTTCATATCAAGCCAAATTTTGACTCAGCCAAGCTAGCCCACCAGTTCCACTTTCCTGGATTCTACTAATTTCCACTACAATTGCTTCTAGGCACCCTGCAGAGATGGAGTTTTATTCCCTCATCTAGCCTGAAGATAGATAGTTTCTGCTATATTTTAGATATATTCAGATCCCTTTTGCTTCTAAGTGTTACACAAATATGAAAAGTGCTAGAAACAGCTGTTCATTGGATACTTCTAAACTTATGAAATGACTCAGTAGACATGACATCTGATCAGCAAAATTTCTCCTCACCGTTTCATTGCATCTGGCAATTGATAATCACTCCTATTTTAATATTATTTGATCTCAAGCTTACAACATTGTATCACAGGTGAATTGGTAAAGTTTCAAATCTTCACATTTCACAGATTTTAGAACTTGGAGATTTAAATGAATTTCCAAGGCTACAGATAAGTATTTTAGAGCCCAGGCCCCCTGTGGTTAGAACTGGGCTCTTGTGACTACATTCTGCAAAAACAAACCTGCTTCTAAATTGGTTTTTATTCTCATCTAGAGGTTGAAAGTGCCGGAGACTTAGGAAAATGATTATTTATCTTACATTCTGACAGCATGTTTCTGCCATTCTTGTGATTTACTATGGAATGGAGAAAACATTGCCAACCAAGCATGTCAAAGCCATATCTCATTATACATTCCATTTGCTCTTCAGAGCATGGCTGTTAGTGTATATATACATATGCAGTTTCTATTGTAGCAATAAAATAAAATAAGACAACTTGGCTCTTTAACCTAGTGAAGGCCTTTAAATGTATGCAGCTTCTGGGGTAAATCAAACGCTTCCCTGGATATTTGGATTATAGACATTCTTTGGATGGCAGGATCCTCAGACTTCTACAAGGAAATAAACACAAAATAAGGAATGGTTTCTTACTGATGCTTTATTCTCACTGTCTCTCTAGAGCCCCAGATTCATCTGATGTCTGTCTTCACAACTGGATTATATCTCGATTTCTAGAGAGGCTTTCTCTATTCAGATGCCAAAAAGAATACCACTAGGAGTATTTTGTCCAACCTGTGCGTTTTGCAAGTGCAGTGAGAGGGTGAGTTTTCTCTTTATCTTTTAAAATTTTATTTCATCAATCATTCTTGTTTGGCAAAGCATTCTCCTCTTAATACAGGAGGCTTCTTGAGATCAATATTTCAGATTAGAAAATGATAGAAATTAAGGTGGTTGAGTCAAAAAATAATCTGTTCTGGAGTCAGATGTCAGCTACTGATTATGAAGATAAAAGCATATTGGATCTATTTATGGGCAGTTCTTCTGGATATTTGGTGTGTTCAGAGGTAAAGGGATGAAGAGCAAAATCTGCTGTCACTGTGGCTTCACTTTATGCTCAGTACCTGCTACAGTTGCTTCTAGGCACCCTGCAGAGATGGAGTTTTATTTCCTTACCTAGCCTGAAGATAGATCATTTCTATTATATTTCAGATGTATTCAGATCCCTTTTAATTCTAAGTGTTTCACAAATATTAAAAATGTTAAAAAAATTTGTTCATTGGATGCTTCTAAACTTACGAAATGAATCAGTAGACATGACATCTGATCAGCCAAATTTCTACTCACAATTTTATTGCATCTGGCAATTGATAATTACTATTTTAATATTATTTGATAAATATTAAATATTTATTATTTAATGTACTACTACTATTTAACATTAAATACTATTTAATACTATTTAGATATTATAAACAAATAATTCAGCATACAATGTTGCTTTGTGATTCAGCATACAATGTTGCTTTGCCTTTCACTGTTTTATTGCTTTGCTATTTGAGCATATTATGCATTAGCTCTTCAGCAGGGAAATTTAGAGTGTTATTCTATTTATTTGAAGAGTCATATAATTATGAATTGATTTACTAGCCATTGTAATGCTACAAATGATAATTAATTTATTTGCATAATATGTAGTTCCATAGAAGTTCAATTATAATAAAGCATTTGCTAAATGTACCGTGACAATAGTGTTTCCAGAGAGAGTGAGAGTCTGAGGCTGAAATCTCTTTAGTCTGTCAGTATGTGGTCGTCATCATGGGCAATCCCTTCATTTCAAGATGGAAGGGAGGTTTCATTAGTCCATGGTTTACTCATCTGCATTTTTTTTTATCCTAAAATGTGATAATCAGTATCTTTCAAGCATGCTAAAAAATCATATGAAATTGATAATATTGATTCAGTTAATAGACAAAATCCTTTGAGTCAAGTCTGGGATAGGGATATATAATTACTTTCAATTTTGCCTTAACAATGAGCTAGCAGGGTCCAGGTCTGGACCTTGTACCCATGTCAGCTTCCATAGTTTGATGGGCTCCTTCCCTCAGTTAGTATATGGAGGAATGGAAAATGGAAGACTGCAAGTCCTTATTGTTTGAAAATACAGATTAGCACTGAGGGAAGGTCCCAGCTGCCAGTTCCAGCTTCCCAGACAGTAGCTCTAAGCAGGTGACATAAAAAGCCAGACTGTCTTGGACCAAAGTGTTCTGAGTATTCCTCCACTAAAAGTAATGCTTTTTTGCACTTGCCTATGAAAAAGCAAGAATCCCTCTTCTGGTTTATAGGTGCATCTGGCATATCCAGCTGAGTACCTTGGCCCCAGTTTGCCTCTCTGGGAAGGAGGAAAGATGCAGAACCAGTGTGCTTCTGCTTTACTAACAGAATCTTGTTAGTTTTTCCTTTCCAAAAAAAGTCTATTCCTCCAAACATGCCATGTAACAGAGTGGACTGTGTGCTGAACTGTGATGAAAAACAGACTGTGACACAGATAGGAATTATTTTACACAATAGTTGTCAACTCTACTTATAGGAAAATTTATTGTATCTATTGTTTGTCTCTACCTAAAAGCTCCATGTGGGCAGGAATCATTTCACTGTGCTTCATAAGTATGGTATGTTGTCTATTTTCATTCATCTCAAAATATTTTCTAATTTTCCTAGTGATTTTCTCTTTGATCCATTAGTTATTTAGGTGTGTAATGTTTAATTTTCACATATGTGTGACCTGTCCACATTTCCCTTTGCTATTGATTTCTAATTATTTTTTACATTTTGGTCAGAGAGCATACTTTGTACCTCAATTCTTTCAAATATTTTAAGATTTGTTTCATGAGATTGTATAGGGTCTTCTTTGAAAATGTTTCACGTGCATTTGAGAATATATGTTCTGCTACTGTATGGAGTATTGTGTAGACATCTATTGAGTCTAGCCAGCTTATAGTGTTGTTCAAGTTATTGTTCCTCTGGATAGGTGTTCCAATCACTATTGGAAATGAAATACTAACATTACCAAATACCAGTGCTGTATTATCTTTTCTTTAAAATTCTGCCATATATTGCCCCATGTATTTTGAAGCCCTGGTGTTAGGTCCATATATGCTTACTACTGTTATGTCTTCTTGATGGAGTGACACTTTTATTATTAGGAAATATTTTTCTTTTTCTCTACAAGCAGTGTTTTCCTTAAACCCTATGTTGTCTGAAATGAGCACGGCCACTCCAGATCTCTGTGTTTATTGTTTATTTGGCATATAAGTTCCATTCATTTACAGTTAGATCATTTTTAATTCATTCTTCTAATCTCTACCTCTTAATTGGAGCATTTTAATTTGTTTCAATTTCAATTAATTATTGATAATTATGATTTAACATCTTTCATTTTGCTGTTTGTTGTTTGCAGGTGCTATGGATTTTTGTCTCCACACTCCTCTATTAATGCCTTGATTTGTACTAAAGAGATGATTTTAGTGCATCATTTTAACTGCTCTGTTTTGCATTACTATAGTATTTTTTAAAAATTTGTGATTACTCAAAAGATTATGATTAATATTTAATGTATGATAAAGTACACTAAAAAAGACAATATATCTATTTTTTGTTTATAATCTTTCCTCCTGTCTGATTTAGAAGGCAACTACATAAAGCAATAACATTTGGTAACAATCTCTGTTGATAAACACACAATTTATATAAATGCAATTTATGACAATAGCAGTATAAAGGAAAGAGAGATCAGAGCTGTTTAGGAGCTTGGTATGATTGTACAATTACGCCTTCAGAACTCCAGCAGGAAAGTTATAGCTTCCTTACCTTTTACTTCCTATTTGCACAGAGCCTCAAGGTTAGTCTATTTGAGAGTTTAGGCCCTTCCTTGGTCTTTCCAGGGCATATACACAGCCCATATGTGCAAGGACTTCTAGATTCCTAAGCATGTATCAAAGTTTTTTAATGCACCCTATGGACATCTAAATTTCTAGGTAATTCTGTTATTTTCATTGATGTTATGGGAAGCAGGTTTTCAGAGATCTTTACCCCACCATTCCTGCTGATATTCTCTGACATTCACTGCTTTAACCTTTTACTAAATGATTGTGCCACGTAATTGCTTAGGCAAATAGCAAATTTCTCTTCCCTCCCCGAGCCCCCACTGAATGACAAAATTACTGGAATGACTATTTCTTATAATTCAACTAAGATATGCTACATCTTGACATCTAAGCTAAAAATAAATGATGGTTTAGTATACACAGGCTTTTATAGACATATTTCTATAACTGGAAAGTAGAAACTACCTTCTGGTTAAAGTTCCTTCATATGCCCATTATTCCAGTGGATTGCTTAAAGCTCAGAGTCTTTAATCCCATTTATTATAAGAACAAATTTGTGCACATAATGATCCTGCATTTGACTTATGGCTGCTTCATATCTTTCCCTTAAGGAAAATTTCTCATGTGTAGGAAATGCTCTGACTCTGAGTAGTTGAATTCCAGGGGCATCTGCTCAGATTTAGTTACTCTCTGCAAATGAGATTTTTCCAGTTAAATCCTCATTGTCCTTAGGAAAGACTCCATCAGTCTCTTAGCACATAACTCCCCTATTCAATGAGTTGGAAATAAATTTAAAATGTACTTTCATTTTGTATTTTCATTAAACACAGTGTTATGATGTTACCTTAATGATAATTTAGCCTGATCTGTATTCTAGAAATAATATTGTTATGGCAGAAAACTGACAAAACTGATGTTGTTTAATTTGCTTTGACTTGTCACCGTTAGTTTTATTTTGTGATGAGTGACTATGCCATGGGAATTTTAAAGTTGGACTTTATTCTCATAGCAGTAAATCTTTGTAAAGTATGTGGGATGTAGGTAATTTCCTCTGACAGAGAAGCTGGGGGACACTTGAAAATATGTAATTAAAGCGGCACCCTTAATACTAGCATATGTTCTATATTGTAGTAGAAACTGAGAAATGGATTCGTTACCGATGAAAGATCTCATCATCCTTCTGAAGGAGGAAACAGAACAGGCTCTGTCTGGAAAGCAGGACTCCATCTTGGGCTGGACTAGGGACTTTGAGCTATATGTCCAGCATCTATGGACATGATATACCAACTGGAAAACCAGGCCCCCAGAAGGAAAAGCCTCAGGGCTCTCCTTCCCTAAAAGAATACCCTAAACATCTGTGTAACTGAATAGAATCATACATTCTATTATGCTTATTGGGGTATGACCACAGGCCTATTGATAGTTGTCCACTGTTAACTACCTAGGCTTAAGGCATATGAATCAAGGGTTAACTTTGATTGTGTCTTTCCTTTACTTTGTTCAGACTCATTTCAGGGAATTTGGGGAAGTGGGTTTGGGCACATACACTTAGGGTATATAAGTTTTCACAAAAACTGGTTGAGGTCCTTGGCTTAGAGGAGACACTGCCTTGGGCCTTCTGGTGTAATAAACTGCACTCCACTATCTGCATTATTTTTCTAAGCGAGTTTGTTTCCCGGAACAACACTTCTATAGATGGTAAAAGGCCTATATTTACTATATGGCTACAATTACCCTACTTCTGTTTGGTAACATAGTAAGCATAGGAATAAACTTGGAGCAGCATAGAATGGAGATTAACAGTAGGGTGACCATATATCATTGTTTGCTTTGTGTGTTGTGTGTTAGTCACTTGTTCAAGTTCGACCCTTTGCAACCCCATGGACTATAGCTCACCAGGCTCCTCTGTCCATGGAAGCCTCCAGGTGAGAATACTGGAGTGGGTTGCCATTTCCTTTTCCATTGTTTGCTTTGGATCATCTTAATTTACATCTATGTTCCCATTTTAATTATTAGCAGGGTCCCTTTCAACTCTCAAAATTATCTCAGTTCGGATGTTAAATGATTACATAGCTAGCCTAGTTAAAAACATAGTCTCCGAAACTGGTTTTTGTAGATACAAATCCACGTTCTTTTATTTCCCGCCTGTGTGAAATGTAATCTAGGTTTTCTATCCCTCAGTTTTTTAATCAATGAAATGGGAATGGCAATAGCATCTGCCTAGCAGGGTTGTGAAAACTAAATGTCTGTAAGGCTCTTGGAACAGTACCTGGCACTCAGCATACGCCCTGTATCAAATCTAGATCTCTTGTACCACGTGCAATAAACGCAATACGGAAACCACATGCACTAAATAGGTTTCTATTGCCCCATGGTACAAGTTAACTTCAAATTTATTCTTTAAGGGAGAATAAAGACAGAGAAGAAAACAGCACCCGCAAAATGTTATAAAATATAATGAATGAAGTTAGTAAGAAAAGCAGGATGTACTATCATGAGCAGTATTGAACTCTATCTCCCGCTCCAGGACAGAAACAGTTTATATTAAAAATCAAAGCAATATTCCATTATCTTTGTCATTAATTCACAAGTTTACATCTTTCTCGATCCGGGGCTATCACAGGCCACTCCAAATTTGCTGTAGTACTATCTGAAAACCTTAGGAAATGAACAGCACTGTTTCTTTACTTGAAAACCTCTGAAGTTGAGAATTGTGCCTTCTGGTCCCTACAGTATGCAATTTGCATCTCTAATGATTATAGTAACACCACTGTACTTAAAGCTTCCCCCTTGGGGTAAATGGAAATCTCTATCTATTTCACCCCTTGCTTGGAGCTGTTCATTTCAATAGAAAACACAAAAACAGCCTTTTACCTAAAGACCACCACCTAAAACACACACACTTAGAATAGTTAACACAGGATCTGGAGGAAGGTAATACAAGTCTTATTGCCTTGCCCAAACATAGGTGAAAACAGTACTAAATTGAACTTTTTATTATCTCGTGTTGAAGAGATTTTTCCTGACTCATATATTCTGTTCACATTCTAAGGATGCAGAAGTGCCTGCAACAAGGCTTCAGTAACTTCTCTGTCTAATACATCAGTGCCAGTCAAGAATATGGCAGCAGACAACAGCAAAACCGGTTCTGAATTGCAAACTGACAATATGATTTTTCCCTGTAGAAGTAAAAAGGGAACTCGATATTCTCATTAAAGAATACAGACTCACGGAGTGAGAGGAAATTTTTAGGTAGATAGAGCTATAATTCAATAATTTACCTTAATTAAAAATTCATACAAGATACAGACATTAGTGCTAGCTAAAGAGAAAGAGAGGTAGAATTGTAACAGCTGTAGAATGGTTTGATTTTATTCCCTTACCTGTTCTACTTAAGCATTCCTTAATTCCTTTTGTCAATAAGATTTAAATGTGGTGCAAAATGTAGAAGTTTCTCTTCTTTTTCTTCTTCAAGAGTTCAGAGGAACCTAGCTACCCAACAGTAGTGATGTCTGTGTGCTTAGTCGCTCAGTCATGTCCAACTCTTTGTGACCCCATGTACTGTAGCCCGCTAGGCTCCTCTGTTCATGGGGATTCCCAAGGCAAGACTACTGGAGTGGGTTGCCATGCCCTCGTCCAGGGAATCTTCCCAACCCAGGTCTCTCGCAGTTCAGGCGAATTCTTTACCAATTAAGGCACCAGGGAAGCCAAAGAATACTGGAGTGGGTAGCCTATCCCTTCTCCAGGGGAACTTTCTGATCCAGCAATCAAAACAGGATCCCCACCATTGCGGGTAGATTCTTTACCAACTGAACTACCAGGGAAGTCCCAACAGTAGTGAAGAAGGCTACAAATGGCCTCACCATCCACTGTGTATGGTGGATGGGATATGAGTCTTACCCTTTGGGTAAATGGTGTCACAGAAACTTTGTTTTGAGATTTTGTCATTTTTTAGGCTGCATAGAGTCCTGGGTTCCACTCTGTACTTTGCAGTGAAAGTAACAGTGACCAGAGCAAGTGAGCCAAGGAATCTGTGTACTAAGGAGTGTTGTGTAATAAAGGTGTCTAGCATACTGCTTCCTAAACTAACTGCTATTTGAAGAGAAGGACACTATTTCAAACAGAAGCAATTATCTTGCATGGCTCTGAGAGCTCCTGTAGAAGGCATTAAGAGAACAGTCTGTGAATTAAAGATATCTGCTAGATGTCTTGTGATAGCTATGGGCACTGGGCAAATAGGGAGCTCTATAAATATGAACAACTTTAATTATCCCTTATCAGATAATAGTGTCTTTATTTTTTTCACCAATGAACTGGTTGCTTGAGCTATTTACATTATGCAGTAGGCCATGGCATTAATTTTACTTTGGAAAAGCAGATCTAATAGAGACAGTGAGGAAAAGAATTTGGGGAAAAAAAATGAGTGTGTATGTATATGTGTACATATGTGTACATATGTGCATATGTATACATATACACACTTTCATATATACATATACACACATACATATATGTATATATATATACACACAATTGTATAGACAAATGTTGTAATCTTATAGAAATAGTTCTTGTTTCTATTCTCACTTTGAGACTGTCAAAGAAGTAATGTATTATAAATGACCCTTAGATTTAGGATGTCCAGTTTCATATCCCATACCTACCTTTAACAGCTGTGTGATCTCAGGCAAGTTACTTAACATCTCTGTATTTCAGTGTCCTTACCTATAAAATGTGAACAACCCCAACTACACAGAAGTGTGAGTTGCAAATAATTGTACTTATTACAATATATTATCCATGTTAAACACTTAGAAAAGTACCAGGAACATTATAAAATCTCCAGAATTTTAGCTTTTAATATTGTGACCAAGCTGTTTATAGAATGTACATGAATATGCCTTGACTGAGACCTGTTGGTATGTACAAGTAGGTCACAATACTCCAGTGTGAACGTTTCAAGTTCCCCGCTCCATATATCAGCAAGGTCAATATTTCCCAGTGATTTTTGCACTAGAGAATACAGAGTCAGTGGCATGTGTGACTGTGAAGTCATTCTTTCAGGGTGAAGGATAGTAGTCAGACTCTTTGTGGGGTTCTACTCTCTGAGCCCAAGCCTATTGCCTCAGCCCATCCCTGCCTCCTTTCTTAAACTCCTAACCCCAGTCTCTTTACCCAGTTTCCTAAGAGTGAGCATCTCTTGACCAGTTCTGTCTAAGAGCATTCTGAGAGCTTAGCTGTTGAATCCTAGTGACACAGTTCTCTATTACAGGGCTCTTCTTCCCAGAGACCGCATACTAATAGCAAGTTGATTTTAGTCCATAATGTTCCAAAACATCCCCTCTTCCCTCTGAGTAGCTGTGCACTGATGATCTGTCTGGGCCACTCTACCACATTTTTTCCCCTTCACTTCAGTCCAAGGAAGTCTCGTATATTTTCTTTTAGCCCAATGTCCTTGGGCATCTTTAAGTCCCAACTAGTCAGTGCATCTTTGAAAAACACTTAGGAACCATGCTCAGACTCTTTCCAACTGATCTCCTAGGATCCTTGATGTCAGCTTCAGTATCCCTTAATATTTCACATTATTAGGAAATAGCCTGAAGAGCCTAGCGATTAGGGAAGTAGTCTGCCCATACTACACAATATGTTTTTAAGTAGTTGCCTAACTCCACTTAATAATCCCACCTTTGGTCCAACTCAAATATTTTGTATAAATGAAGTAAAAGTAATGTGTTCGATGTAGAAATAAAGCAACAATAGCATGCTCCATGAGTTGCTTACATAGCAAACTCATAGCTTACATCTGCATATTTTCTGTGGTATCCAACATGGCCAAACAGAAAGGCTAGAGCCAGTGGTCCCATGGCCAAACATAGTTGGTGCATTCATGCAGCATAAAGAGAGAAGGAAGGAAGCCAGCAGTAAGCACCCCACTCCAATGGACGGTCAGAGCAAAACTGGAAGGGAAGACCCTGAGGAGGACTGATGAGGAAGAAATGATAAATCTGGGAAGCAGCAGCTACCAGAAACTGTGGAAAAGCGGTTCCTATCCCTTTCTATCAGTAGAGACACCTGTGTGTAGTCCTGTAACAGAAACACTAAATGTACAATGCAAGACAAAGGCATGTTTGTGTGCCACTAAAGTATGTGCTTATACAGTTCACTGAAATTAATAGCCCCTTAAGCTAGAATGATATGTTAATTATTATTTTTGTCTCTCTCCCTCTCAAAAATCGAATTTACTCATTTTAATGGCTATAATAAATGATAAGCTGGCTACCCTACAGGAAAACTTTAATTTACATCTGGGAAAACCCTGAAGAAATTGAATGTTTGTGTTAATGCAGTTTACATAGTGACATTAAAAAAATAATAATGACAAATGCTGAACTTCCACACTTTAAAAAATAAGTGATGATAATAATAACATCCTTTCCCTTTTTTTCCCAACAATAAATAATAAATATTAATTCATAAAAAGGAAAGTGTTGGATAATAATTTTAATATATATTATCCTATTATCCTTCTTTCTGGGCTTTTTATGAACCTCTCACATTTCTTTAATGCTAATTTAGATAGTACATTTGGTAATTTAAGAACATCAACCATTCAGCTGATACTGCAGAAGCTGCTTAGAACCAGAAAAGCTTCAGAGACTATTTAGTCCAATTCCCTGTCTTTCAAAGTTTAGAGATAAGCAGAGGGAGAAAAGGAGACTTGCTTGAAGTAATCCACTGAGATTGTTAGTACATCCCTTCTTCATTCCAAAAAGTAGTTCACTCATTAAGAGTTAATAAAAAAAGACTGACTGTCCTGACTCACGGTCATGCACTAGAAATTGATTTTTCTCTTTATCTTCATTGCTTCCAGACTGACCCATTTTAAGGATTAACACAAATGAAAGCTGCCTTTAGAGAGAAAATAATTCCCCCAAAATTCATGCTAGGTACAATTTTTACTTGATAATGTCAAAATATTTCCGCTTTCTTGAGCTATGCATCTAGGGAAATTAAATGTGATCAATTCCTCCCTGATTATAAGCTTTTTCTCCCCCTATGTAGTTGATTTGCCAGGGTAATTGAATTATAAGCCAACTCAGGGGAGGTTAGGTGTTTGGTATCCTAATTTTGCTCTAATTTTGCTCTTTCCCACTTTCTCTGTAGGTTTAAGGACTAACAGTTTGTGTTCCTTCAATTCTTCCTTCAATTATTCTTATGAAATCTAACCTTAAAATGTTAATGGTATTGAATCAGTTAATAAGATTTGTTATATACCTATTAGGTGACAATTTCAGAATCATCTTTGATACAAAGTATCTCTTTCTCTTGCCTTTCATGTCTGGAATCCAAAGACTACTGAGCCTCCTCTTGTGAAACTCTCTTTAATAAATTTCTTCTCCATTTCTACCATTATTATCTTAGACTAGCATTTATTTTCTCTCACAGCTAGTGATTGCCAAACTTGTTTATATGATTTCCAGGTACTCTACCAGACTTACCAAATCTTAATATCCAGAGGTTTAAGCTGGTGATCTGTTTTTCTGAAAACATCTTTGGGCCATTTCAAATATTTGATTGCTAAGGTGTTCTCTAAATTTTTCTTCTCCAAGATTTACCAAACACAAACTCATTCTTTAATATCTATTAGACATAGTGAGAAAATATCTAATGACCATAAACTTTTACTCATCCTTCATTTTCTTGTCCAGAAAATTTAGAAGGGCTCCGTAGTAGATGACAATTAATGATTCCCAGAGCTAACAATCTTAGGTCCTTAGTAACATCAAAACATTTTATCCAGGCTTTTGTTCCACCTGCTCCAGCAGAAGCTTTTATTATATTCATGCTTCATGTATTTTTCCCAATATGTTTTCCCTCCTGTGGCTCCCTACCTCTGCTACCTCTCACCTCTTCTCACTTTATTTCTTGTTCTTCCAACAATATGAAAAACACTGTATCTTTTAAAGACAGGGATCATATTTTATACTTTTATTCATTCCTGGCATTCTGAGCAAAAGCTATGGTCCAGTAAATCTTTATTAAATGGTATCAAGTGTGCTTTCAGGTTAAAAGTGTATGGATTTGACTAATTAATGAATCCTTTTCTATTACTCTTAAAACTTCTCAAACACTGAATTCTTCCTTTTGGCTTGGTATGCAAACAATTTGGGGCTCATCAACAAATAACTGATGATAGCACTGTTAATTATATAATGTCATATGTAAGTTTCTATAAATATGAACAGTTCCTAAATGAAATTTTTAAAAGACTATTATCATTAGAACAAAGATGGAGGTAGCAACCCTATGTTTACTGCTCCATTAAAAAAAAAAAAAAATCAAGCAATAGACCTGGGAAAGCACTGATTAATCAAAGACTTAGTAAGTTGGTAGACAAAAAAATAAAACGTTTTTTTAAAACCATGCCAGTGGGAATTAAGTTCACTGATATGAGATGGACTCCTGATGAAATGGCTAAAATTTTGGTGAGATAAGCAAATGAAAATAAACTTCTAGTGTTCTTGTGTTCCAGGGACTGGCAGAGCCAAAAACTGGTGTTTGCTAGGTTGACCATAAAAATGATTCTTTGGTATCAAAATTTCTGTGATTAATAGTAACTCTCCTTTAGCCTAAGATGTAAGAAATATGTTGATGAGAAGCGAGGAAAACATCTGAACAGTACAACTGAGATAGAAATCAGATCATCTTAATCCAGAGTCAGTGCCACTAGGAACAAGGGAATGGCCTGGTACATGTAGTCACACTGGTGATTTTTATCTGTTAACCTACAGTGTTAGTATTTCTTCAGTGTATTTTAAAGACCACATGACCTCTATCTCCTTTCTCCTTAATGTGGCTACCTCTCCTTAGATGTCTAGTTTGGAAGGGTTACTGGAGTTTCCTGGGAGCAGTACAGCTGGAAAAGGGCCAAGACACTGAAATATTTGATAAGTGTCTGCTACTTCAGACTGCAAAGCCAAGAGCTGGATTCTCACCATGATTTCTAATAAGTTGCTTGGGGTTGGTGTTAGTCCCAGTAATTGATGTTTATTTAAGGAATATTTGATGTCAGTCCAAGGGAAGGACAATTTTGAACTTCAAAATAAATATAACAATTGATAATAGTATGGAACTGAAACATCTGCTTCTACTAATTGCAGGCTAGGAAATTTAGAGCAACCGTTCTATTCGGGACAAACTTAAAATGCACCAAAGAGGTGTTTTGTTGTTGTTTTTTAAAAGCAAGGAATTACCAGGCCAAAATGCTGGAATAAATGGGAAATCATAAATGTAGGGTCAAATCTTAAATGTGAACTTTTTCCTAAGGACATTTTCTTACTTGAAAACAAAAGGCTAAGAAAATGAGCTTTCATTATGGTGGTCTTATGAGACTAACAGGACAAAACTTAAAACACAGTGTCTCACCCAGGTGGAGAGTTCATCTGATATACTACGGTTCTGAATATTTCTACTGTCAGGGAAAACTTGAACCAGAAATAAATGTCCTCTTAGGTGAACTTGCAGCCAAGATGCTTGTACTTTGGATGATCTGGAAAATGTTCTCAGACTGGTAGGGAGCCCCAGAGAGATTACAGAAGTAAACAACAATCTTCTCAGTTAGAATGAAGCTTTTATTTAAGCCTCAGTTGTTTCTACAAATAATTTTTTGAATACAAATATTACTGAGTATGTACAGAAATAAGCAAACAAAAAAATGAAGCAGCCGATAAAAGATAAACAGATTGGAATAACTGAATAAATATTAAAAACAAATTTATTATCTTTTAAGAAATGTAAGACATGCATTTATTAAATACCTGTTGGAAATTATAAAAAGTAAAATAGTAGGCTTGAAAAATAACCAACTAGAAATTCTAAAACTAAAACAAAAAACTAACCCACATTAGGAACTCAATAGGTATGTTTAACACCAAATTAAAAACTGCAGGAAAATGAATTAGTGTACAAAAAGGTAGATCAGAATTTACCTAGAAATTTGCTGCTCAGGGGTATAGGATAGAGGTATTACTTAAGGTCATCATGGCTGAAAATTTTCTAGAAAAAAAAAAAAAGTGAAAAACACCAACCCATGGCTTAATGAGGTCCAAAGATTTCTAATCAAAATATAAAAAAAAAAAATAAGTTCATACCTCATTATATCATCATTTAGAACTACAGAAAATTAAGCACAAAGAATATTATCTTAAAGTTAGCCTGAAAAATAAAGATAAACAAGAGGTAACAATAATTGATTCAATGGTAAGTAATTATCATTCTAACACACAGTTTTAGTTATTTATCCGATTTGTTTTAAAGGTACCATATGGCCTCTGAAGAATGAATCACTTATTTGTATATAAGAATTAGAGTCAGAATGCCTGGGTTCAAAGCCTTATCTATAGCTAACTGATTACATAATCTTGAGCTATTCATGTAGCTTTTTAATTTAATTTAATTCACATACCTTCCTCAGAGGTTTGTGTGATGCTTAGATATGGCAATGCAAATAGAGCACTTACCATGTTGTATATATATAGACACTATGCAATAAATGTTACATATTATTATGATTGGGCTTCCCTGGTGGCTCAGATGGTGAAGAATCTGCCTGCAATGCAGGAGATGTGGGTTTGATCCCTGGGTTGGGAAGATCCCCTGGAAGAGAGCATGGCAGCCCACTCCAGTATTCCTGCCTGGAGAAGCCCATGGACAGAGGAGCCTGATTATTTTGCAATATATTTTAAACAATATCATTTATCTTCAATTTCTTAATACATTATTTTTAAAATATTCTTTCCCATTATGATTTATCATAGGATATTGAATATATTAATAGTTCCTTGTGCTATATATTAGGACCTTGTTGTTTATCCATTCTAAATGTAATAGTTCACATCTACCAATCCAATCTTGATTCCAGCCTATGCTTCATACACCCTGGTTTTCCTATGATGTATTCTGCATATAAGTCAACCAAGCAGGGTGACAACATACAGCCTTGATGTACTCCTTTCAGACCAAGGGACTCTCAAGAGTCTTCTTCACACCACAGTTCAAAAGCATCGATTCTTCGCACTCGGCTTTCTTTATAGTACAACACTTGCATCCATATATGACTACTGGAAAAACCATAGCTTTGACTAGACAGACCTTTCCAAATTGGGAAAGGAGTATGTCACGTATGTATGTTGTCACCCTGCTTGTTTGACCTATGTGCAGAGTGCATCATACGAAGTGCCAGGCTGGATGAAGCACAGGCTGGAATCAAGACTGCCAGGAAAAATATCAATAACCTCAGATACACAGATGACACCACTCTTACGGCAGAAAACAAAGAAGAACTAAAGAGCCACTTGAAAGTGAAAGAGGAGAGTGAAAAAGCTGGCTTAAAAATCAACATTCAGAAAACTAAGATCATAGCATCCAGTCCCATCACTTCATGGCAAATAGGTGGGGAAACAATGGAAACAGTGAGAGACTTTATTTGGGGGGGGGGGGGGGGGGCGGCTCCAAAATCACTGTAGGTAGTGACTGCAGCCATGAAATTTAAAGACACTAGCTCCTCGGAATAAAAACTATGACCAACCTAGACAGTGCATTAAGAAGCAAAGACATTACTTTGCTGACAAAGGTCCATCTAGTCAAAGCTATGGTTTTTCCAGTAGTCATGTATGGATGTGAGAGTTGGACTATAAAGAAAGCTGAGTGCCAAAGAATTGATGCTTTTAAACTGTGGTGTTGGAGAAGACTCTTGAGAATCCTTTGGACTACAAGGAAATCCAACCAGTTAATCGTAAAGGAAATCAGTCCTGAATATTCATTGGAAGGACTGATGCTGAAGGTGAAACTCCAATACTCTGGCCACCTGATGTGAAGAACTGACTCACTGGAAAAGACCTTGATGCTGGGAAAGACTAGAGGCAGGAGGAGAAGGGGATGACAGAGGATGAGATGGCTGGATGGCATCATCAACTTGATGGACATGAGTTTGAGCAAGCTCTGGGTGTTGGTGATGGACAGGGAAGCCTGGTGTGCTGCAGTCCATGGTGTTGCAAAGAGTCAGACACGACTGAGCAACTGAGCTGAACTGAAGTGACCAACCCCAAACTCCCAGTCCATCCCTCTCCCTCCCTGCCATCCCCTTCGGTAACCACAAGTCTGTTCTCTATGTCTGTGAGTTTGTTTCTATTTTATAGATAGGCTCATTTGTGTCATATTTTAGATCCCATATATAAGTGATATAAGTGGTATTTGTCTTTCTCTTTCTGGCTTACTTCACTCAGTATAATAATCTCTAGTTGCATCCATGTTGCTGCAAATGGCATTATTTCATTCTTTTTATAGCTGAGCAGTATTCCATGGTATATATGCACCCTATCTTTTTTTTTTTAGTTGGAGTATAGTTGTGTTCCACTGCTGTGTCAGTTTCTCATGTACAGCAAAGTGAGTCAGCCATATGTATACATATGTCCCCTCTTTTTCGGATTTCTTCCCATTTAGGTCACCACAGAGCACTGATTCGGGTTCCATGTGCTATACAGTAGGTTCTCATTAGTGATCTATTTGATACATAGAGGTGTATATATGTCAATTCCAATTTCCCAATTCATTCCATCCCAGCTTCCTGGCTTGGTATACATATGTTTGTTCTCTAAGTCTGTGTTTTATTTCTGCTTTGCAAATAAAATCATCTTTACCATTTTTCTATATTCTACATATATGCATTAATATAACAATATGTTTTTCTCTTCCTGACTTACTTTACTCTGTATGAGTCTCTAGGTCTATCCACATCTCTGTAAATGACCCAATTTCATCCCTTTTATGACTGAGTAATATTCCATTATATGTGTGTACCATATCTTCTTTATCTATTCTTCTGTTGATGGACATTTACATTGCTTCCATGTCCTGGCTATTGAAAATAGGGCTTCAGTGAACTTTGGGGGTGCATGTGTCTTTTCACTAATGGTTTTCTCTGGATATATGCCCAGCAGTGGGATTGCTGGGTCATATAGTAGTTCTATCTTTTGCTTTTTAAGAAACCTCCATACTGTTCTCCATAATGGCTGTATCAATTTTTTGGGATGTTGGAAAGTTCATTTGGGATTTTCTGTAAGCTGTTATTGCAAAACTGGAATGAACTTTTTAGCCAACCCAATACATTCCCACCAGCAAGTTTCCCTTTTCTCCATACTGTCTCCAGGATTTATTTAAATATCATTTATTTCTTTTTATAGTGTGTAGGTTTTTATAGATGATTCTTTATAAAGGCTGAAACAGCTATTTTTTAATGCATATACTAACACAAAACTTTATTTGTGAAGGATATGAACATATTAAATATATCTCTGGACATCTGAAAAATACTCTATAAACTGCAAATCATCACAAAAATAGTACTAATTTAATTTATGCCATATGACAATTGCATGTGATAAGAAGTAATGTATGTTTATACAGATATTAATAGTATGATTAGCATGATGAGCTTATAACATGTTCATCATGCACCAAGCCCTAAGTCCTATAAATGTATGATCTCATTTCGCAACAACCTTATGACATAGATACAGTTAAAATCTCCACTGTATAGCATATGAACTTGAAGTATAGAAAGAAGTCAGTGCACATTATGGCTATGAGTTAATCCCTGACCCTGTGTTGAAACTTTGCACTTCCAGTTCAGTTCAGTCGCTCAGTCGTGTCTGACCCTGTGACCCCATGAATCACAGCACACCAGGCCTCCCTGGCCATCACCAACTCCCAGAGTTCACTCAGACTCACATCCATCAAGTCGGTGATGCCATCCAGCCATCTCATCCTCTGTCGTCCCCTTTTCCTCCTGCCCCCAATCACTCCCAGCATCAGAGTCTTTTCCAATGAGTCAACTCTTCACATGATCTCCTTTAGAATGGACTTGTTGGATCTCCTTGCAGTCCAAGGGACTCTCAAGAGTCTTCTCCAACACCACAGTTCAAAAGCATCAATTCTTCGGTGCTCAGCTCTCTTCATAGACAAACACTCACATCCATACATGACCACTGGAAAAACCATAGTCTTGACTAGACGGACCTTTGTTGGCAAAGTAATGTCTCTGCTTTTCAATATGCTATCTAGGTTGGTCATAACTTTCCTTCCAAGGAGTATTTTGATAAATAAACCAAACCCTAGAGTCTTCTAAGGAAATAGTGAATGGAGATTCAATCTCAGTTCTGTTGGTATTCCAGAAGCACTCCACTACATTGCTCATCTAGAGCTTTAAAAATGGTCCCAATGAACCTTTCTGGATCATGTGGGAAAAAAAAAAAAAAAAAAAAAAAAAACAAGACATAATATAGTACCAAAAGTTAGCAATTTAAAGCATTTAAGCTCTTATGTACCCATTTCTTCTTTTTTGTTTCCTTATGTAACTACTTTTTCATTTTCCTTACCCCCCACCCCTGCCAGATTATGTTTTTGTTTAAAATTGAAGTGAGAGGCCTTGATAAACTGTGTCAGTACTCTTAAAATGAAATCTGAATAGTTATAAATTAGATAGGAAAGGATTTCATTATAATATCTAAATATTGTAGCTATACTGATTTTTTTAGTTTGAAGCAAGATCTGTGTAGAACAATTTTAAAATACTATTTTCAACGTAGTTTTAAGATCACTGGATAGAAAACCCAGAGAAGGGAGACTAAAATATTCCTTAGTCAAATGTTTAGAACACCCTGTGTGTTACAACTGACTTTACAAGGTTTGGGAAAGTTGGATTTAAAAGAATTTAAACAAAATGAGAAACAGCATGATGATGGTAATCAAAAGAAACTCTTACTGAATTAAGCATCAGGAAAGAGTCCTAGAAAAATAGCAAGAATGTAGCAAAAGAACAAAAATGAAGCAAGTTGGGTATGTTTTAATGGTGTGGAATGTTAGTAAGCAGTTTTTCTTGCTTAAGATTGCTAGTTTTACTATCATTAAGTAAATTCTTACTTGTGACAAAGGATGATGGTTCATTATCTTCAAATGGCAGGAATAGCATCAAGCCTGATGTGTCCTGGGCACTGAGAAAGTTGTGGATTCCAAAAAGCTCATTAGTCCCTCCCAGGCAATCATCAGTCCATTAGAGTAGGAGAAAAGCAATAGTTTCTACTCCACTTGGCATCTATTTTGCTTATTCTGAAAAGAAAAAATGTTAGCTAAATTATAATCTGACTTGGCCTTTATTTAACATTTTCAGGGGGAAAGTGACAATAGCTTTAGTGGTAAGCACAATTGATAGATCTGATAACTTTCTTTTTGCAGCTTTCCCCCCCCTCCCCAAGTCATTAGTGAGTGAGAGCCCTTAGGACAAAATACGAGGGTAGAAATTTAAGATGGCAATTCATAAAATGTCTTTCTTGCGGAGCCCTCATTTTGCTTTCATTTATGCCTAGTTAGCAATGGCACCCCACTCCAGTACGCTTGCCTGGAAAGTCCCACGGGCGGAGGAGCCTGGTGGGCTGCAGTCCGTGGGGTGGCGAAGAGTCGGACACGACTGAGCAACTTCACTTTCGCTTTTCACTTTCATGGACTGGAGAAGGAAATGGCAACCCACTCCAGTGTTCTTGCCTGGAGAATCCCAGGGACAGGGGAGCCTGGTGGGCTGCTGTCTATGGGGTCACACAGAGTCAGACACGGCTGAAGCAACTTAGCAGCAGCAATCTATTATTGAAACCTTTTTTGAAGGCAAACACTCATAGTACCAAAACAGTTAAGTATGGCAAGAAGAGAAGAGTGATACGTTGTCTCTAAGAGGTTAGTAAAGACTTTTCCATCCACGTAGGTATAGTCTTGGAATGAAGTTTGGTTTTCTTGCTGGCCATTAATTTTTTTTTTTTTTAATTTCATTGAACATGAACATATGGTGCTTTCTTGATAAAGAGCTTTTATTCTAAAGAGTTAATCCTCAAACATGGATGGATGTTTAAAAAACAAAAATCCTCTATGTGAGTCATGGGGTCTCATTTTTTAAGGCAAGAAAGAGGGAGATGAGTAACAGTCACCTCGAGTTCACTTAACTTAACCAGCATTTTCACTGGTGACTGTGTGTTTACCTCAGTGAACATCTACCATATACTACCTATTTTGCTAGCTACTGAGGTGACAATGCCAAATGAGACATATCACACCTAAGAGAACTCACAGGGAAGCCATTGCATAAGCAAGCAACCAAGGAGCAGCATAACCCAGGATTCACTGTGTGCACCAAAAGTGATAGCCAAAAAAAGAAATCATCAGTTTCTCAAAGGAGGTGGGGCAGGAAGGAGAAGACTTCATAGAAGAGGAGGTGTGCTCTGCTGGGCCCTTGAGGATGATTTGAAAGGTGTTTGCCAGAGAAGTGGGGTGAAGTAGAGAGTCATGTGGAGTGAAGAGGAAGAGCTCATGAATGCAAGGGAGAACCTTGGGAGTGAGCACTGTAGAATGGCAGGAGCAGGGGAAGTCGGGGAAATAGTGGGCAGGAGGCTAGAGAAACTTCACAGAGGGAAGCTGATGACCTATCTGGTTTTGAAAAATAGATACTAGATATTTGCTGTTGTTCAGTCACTCAGTGGTGTCTCACTCTTTGCAATGCCATGGACTGCAGCACACCAGGCTCCTCTGTCCTCCCCTATCTCCTAGTTGGCTCAAACTCATGTCCATTGAGTCAGTGATGCTATACAACCATCTCATCCTCTACTGCCCTTTTCCTCTTTTGTCTTTAGTCTTCCCCAGCATCAGGGTGTGTTCTGATGGTAAATGTATGCTTATTTTTAAAAGGGTATTGAAAAGAAAATTTGCATCAAGGTAGATATAGGATATCTAATAAGCTATTGCAATTTTCCTTTAGAAGAAGAAAAATTATTTTCCCGCATTCTCATGAAAGCTTTTCTGTCTTCCTGATTTTCCCCAATTTTACTCTACCTATTCTTAAGGACTCTAACCCTTAAAGCTGTGTCTAACTAACCCAGCCCACACTTTCCTTTCTTCTCTGAACCCCTACTTATCTGAGAACTCCTTTGATACTAGAATTCTAGGACTTTTAAATAAACCTCTAAGTTTATAGATCAAGAAAATAAAGCCTAGAGAGATGAAATCACATCTGTTGCCAATGATACTGTTGCCAATTGGCCCAGTATCATTTTTTGAATCTCCCAAATCAGCTTTCTTGATTGAACTTTCTTTAAAAACCTTGACTCTACATCTGTGTTCTTCTCGAGAGATGTCTTTTATTGAAAGTAGTTCCCCCAGCCTATATTTCATCATAGATTTGGAAGTATCTCTGCCCTAAGAGTTTGGCATGTGTTGTCTTATTTCTCTAGATTTGACTCTTTAGAAGAAGAACAAGCAATTATCAAGTCCAGTTAAACCACCACATACTGGTATTCAGGGAATGATTCTCTTTGCATCTTAACTTCTGTCATTATGCTGTTTACTACTAAGTCTATTTTCCTAATTAAGCTTGCTCCTCAGAGGTTAGTTAAGACTTTTCCATCCACATAGGTATAGACTTGGAATGAACTTTGTTTTTCTTGCTGGCCATTAATATTTTTTTTATTTCATTGAACATGAACATATGGTGCTTTCTTGATAAAGAGCTTTTATTCTAAAGAGTTAATCCTCAAACATGGATGGATGGATGTTTAAAAAATAAAAATTTAATTAAAAAGTTGTCTCCAGGAGGAACTAGATGACACTTTTGCAAAAGGTTTTCTTTTGTTTGCATTTGGTTACATTGACCCAACTCTGGGTTTTAGATTGACAGACCTGGAGACCTGATATTGTCATTTACTGAGAGTACTCATATCTCAGGGGCAGACTCAAATTAAACAAGCTCACAGACCAATGCATAAAACCAGAATGCTTATTTATTGATTTACAATGAGAAAAATAGCTGTTACAGGACTGGAATGCTAATGTCAACTTTCTCTTCCAGGAAACCATGTAGCAACTCCTACATGGGAAGCTAAATTATAACACTGAGATGGCTTGGTGGGCACAGGATCAGAATAGAGCAAGATTAAGATCTTTTGAGGCCATAAACATTTTAGTGTGCCTCCCCACTTCCGTTATGTTATTCAAAAAATAAACACTATAAAACCACAAAAAAATGTGGAAAGTCTAACAAAAGTTTTGACTTTCCCCATGATGAATACTTCTATAGTTTCATTGAAATATCAAATATTATACTCTTTTGAACCTAATTTTAAAAAAATGATAATTTTTTAAACGACTGTGCTGTGTTGATGTCTTAAACTCATGATTTGTCTGCCGGGCTCAAAACAAGAGGCTCTGGCTGCAGCACTTGGACCACTCGAGGGTTCTTGCCTGGAGAATCCCAGGGACAGAGGAGCCGGGTAGGAGGTCGTCTATGGGGTCATACAGAGTCAGACATGACTGAAGTGACTTAGCAGCAGCAGCAGCAGCAGCAGCAGCAGCAGGCCTGGATGCAGCTGTTCTGAAGGGGATGGAAACTCTCCTCTGCACCCTGCATGAGGAGATGCTGCTCTTGTTTGCAAATTGACTCTTCTGTGTTTCATTGCCTGACTCATCCCATTTGGGTGGAACGCATTCTTTAAGTTTGTTAATGCATTCAATCAATGTACAGTCAAGGAAGGCTGATCTGAGAATGTTCTGTCTAAAGAGACTTTGTGTATCTCTGATCTGCTCCATTGTGCATAGATTTCATAATGTGGAACTCATTCAGAAGGCAGCAACCCCTGACCCCCGTCCCTGCACCACACTGCCCAATGCCAACAACCCCACCCCACAACAGTCACTGCTAAGAAGGGAGAAACTCCACTATAGCCCCATATCATAGGCAATGCCAAAAGACCTGTTTAGGATACTAATTCCTGTGTATAGATATTATACAGGGTAGAGTCAAATTTGTATTAGTCTGAATAAGATTATAGTCAACAACATAAATAACCACCAGCCTGAACATAGGGTTTTATGGAGCATGTCCTAAAGTATTAGAAAGACGCTTATTGAATGAAGAAATGAATATGTTTTGAGGAAAAATTTTAAAGCTCCAAATAATAACAGTTAAATAGCATTTTGTATGTATTGAACATATAATGACTTAGATAAAATGTTAGTTAGAAAGGCTAAGGACCCATCTCTGTGAATTACATAAAGAATGAATTACATAAAGGATGTAATTGCATAAAGAATAGGAAGAATTACATAAAGAATAATCATTCCATTTTACTGTGAAAAGTCTAGCAGACACCATTCTAACCAGGTAAGGAAATCCTTGGACATCATATTCCTTCCAATCTGATAAAGTGACAAGGGTACATATAACTTTTGTAATATTCTTGCCAAAAATGCATCACCTTAATCTAGTTGTGAGAATACATCAGACAAATCCAATTTGAAGGGCATTCTGCAGAGTAGCTGGCTCTTCAATAGCATTAGGATCATAAAACACAAAGGAAGATTGAGGAACTGCCAGAGAGTAGTGAAGACCACGGAGCTATGACAACTAAACACAATGTGGGAAATTGGGTGGATCCTGAAACAGAAAAAGAGGTACTAGTGGAAGAACTGGTGAGATTCAAATAAGATTTATAGGTTAGATTTAGTGAATCAGTCTTATTGTCCTTGTGTTGATGGTTACATAATATGCTAACAATAAGAGAAGCTGAGTGAAGTGTATTTTGGAACTCTGCACTATTTTTGTGACCTTTCTGTAAATCTGAAATTCTTCCTAAATGTAAGTTAAAAGGGAAAGAGTAAGATAGAACTTCATGGAAAAACACAAGTTTTTGTATCACATAACTGAAGCAAACATATCTAATTTTTTTTGAAATGATATCTGAATAATGCTTAAAATCTGTCATAACTTAGTATCAAGGAGCTATTCCTCCCTCCAATGCCTGCAGGAGCTTTTGGAAGCCTTTACCACCTCCACTCTTTCAGAGTTGTCATAAGCACTTAATATTTTCAGAGTGTTAAAAAGAATTCATTTGAATCAGTTCTGATGAGATGGATGAAACTGGAGCCGATTATACAGAGTGAAGTAAGCCAGAAAGAAAAACACCAATACAGTATACTAACACATATATATGGAATTTAGGAAGATGGCAATGACGACCCTGTATGCAAGACAGGGAAAGAGACACAGATGTGTATAACGGACTTTTGGACTCAGAGGGAGAGGGAGAGGGTGGGATGATTTGGGAGAATGACATTCTAACATGTATACTATCATGTGAATTGAATCGCCAGTCTATGTCTGACGCAGGATGCAGCACGCTCGGGGCTGGTGCATGGGGATGACCCAGAAAGATGTTATGGGGAGGGAGGTGGGAGGGGGGTTCATGTTTGGGAATGCATGTAAGAATTAAAGATTTTAAAATTTAAAAAATAAAAAACTAAAAAATAAAAAAATAAAAATAAAAAACAAACAAACAAAAAAAAAAACAGAGTGTTCTTTTCAAACTGTGATTAAAATTCCCACGGTTAAAATAAATTAATAATTATTGAAGTTTTTATGAAAAGTAATTTCCCTTTTCTAAGCTTTTCTAGATTTCCTCTCCAGATGCAATTATTTAAAATTCTTCAGCATTTACTATAGGGAGTCCCTTCTTACCCCTCAATACAGTGTGTGTCTTTTTACAGTATTTCTTAGTGGTTTTAGACAAGATCTCTTGGTTTCTTACCATGATACACACATCAGTTTCAGCTTTAAGCTCTTATGTATTCTCCTTTGTGTTCTGGCAAAATTATACCCTTGTTTAATTAAACTGATAGACAATAATTAGAATACTATTTATTCTACATTACAATTATTATGTAACTGTAGTTCACTTTAGAGGTAAGTCTTATGCCATGAATTTTTCTTTTTTTTTTTTTTTACAACGTTTTATTTTCTTTTTCTGTATTTTCCACATTTTTCTTTCGTCCTCAGTTGTTTCCCTTATGCACTCTATTATATCTGGTATTTTGTTGAGTCTTCTCTCTCTCTTTATTCTGGAGCCTCTGTCCCAGGACCATCAAGCTTTCTGCTTCAGTCTGGCTTTGTTCCTCTCTAGCCCTGCTGCACGACTTTGTTCCTGGGCCTTCCCTCCCTCATCTTCTGCACTGAGTCCATTGACTCTGGAATCTCATAACACTACACCTGAGTAAGGATTTCACTGACTTTAGAATTCTAGCTTGAAAAAAACTTACCCTTGATACTTTGAAGAAATAGTCCCATTGTTTTCTAGCATGCAGTATTACTGCCTCCATTTTAATTTTCTATTTTTGAGAAATTACCTCCCAACTTTTATACTTCTCTGCCCCCAAGAGTAAGAGAATCAACTCTTGGATATCCTGAAATTTTATAATAGTAGCACATATAAGTATATTTATTATTTTGATACTTGGTGTAACCTAACCTAGAGAAGAATGCTCTCCTTCATTATATCTGTGATGTAATTCTCCCTATTTCTCCGAACTCCTTTTCTGGAATGCCCACTAAAAGTTGTAACTCTTAGAATGCTTCTCTATGCCTTTATTGAAATCTCCTTCCACATACTCTTTAGCTAATTACCTTGACTTTATTTTCAGTTCTGATGGATTTCTCTGCTAGCACTGGTCTTTACTTTCTCAGAAACAATTTGTGTTTTCCTCACAAACCATTTCGCAAAAACAGTTTGTTGTTTATTTCACATGGCACCATGATCTTAATATATGGATAAAATATATCCTTGGCTCACTCTGCTTTGTACTGAATATTTTAATGCTTAAGTCCTCTATATTCCTTGATCTATCTCCATTTTATGCATCATGTTTTCCAGTTTAGTCATCTTAAATCTTTTATAATGTGTAGGCTTTGATCATATATTGTGGGATACTTGTCATCTGTTTGCATTTAGGAAGGAGACAAAAAAGAAGCTGACTGGGGGATCTGTATGCATTTGCAGGGCTTATACATTGATGGGTTTGCCTCACAGTATATAGGCAAAAGGCTTTCCAGGTGGCACTAGTGATAAAGAATTCACCTGCTGACACAGGAGACATAAGAGATACAGGCTTGATCCCTGGGTAGAGAAGACCCTCTGGAGAGGCCATGGCAACTCACTTCAGTGTTCTTGCCTGGAGAATCCCATGGACAGAGGAGCCTGGTAAGCTGCAGGCTACAGGTTTACACAGAGTAGGACACACTGATGTGGCTTAGCATGCACACACACACACACCTATAGGCAAAAGGCTATTTATTCACGATTGGGTGGAATCTTATAATGCTAGGTTATGGTCTGTCTTATCTCTCTAGGACTGCTTTACATTTCTTATAGGGTTTTTTGTGTTTCACTTTTTGTTGTGGCTATTGTTTTTGCCTTTGGAGAAAACAGCTGTGAGAAATCATATCTGGAGGATTGAACAATTTAACTATGTTTAAATGAATAGCAGTCCCATCTTCATTTTCAATTCTCACTCCAGCCTACCTTAGTACCTTACACTTATGAATGTCTCTGTGGTCTTAAACAGCCTGGCTGTCTCTCTGAGTGAATCTTGCTCTTGATATTGTCTAGGCTCCATTTTCCTCTACCTCCCTTTGATTTTTAGTATCAAATATGTTGAAATCTCTATCATCAAAAGCTCTTTTCTCATTCTCTACACCATTGTTATAACATGTATGCCCCTTTGCTATTGTCTGTTCTCATTTAATACAGTTTAAAAGGACAGAAGAAATGTGGCCTATTTCAACTCTGCAAAAACTTGTTCTTTTAGTTCATAAAGAGAAGCAGTGAGGAGTTTGTTGTAAAGCATCTGAATCACAGGGAGAAGTAGACTTGGCTATAAAAATGAAATAAGACAAACACTGGTAGCTAACCCAAAGCAAGGATTCTTAAACTTTTATGTTCATTAGTATCATATAGAGGACTTAGGGAAAACACACACACACACACACACACACACACACACACACACACAGATGCCCAGCAAAATTCCAGACCTACCAAGGAAAAATGTTCAAGATCCTAGCCTTTACTTTGTCCACCTTAAAATGTCAAATACAATATATTTTCAAAACAAGTTTTGGTGACTGCAATCTGTTGGCTCCCTACACACATGATTAGTTTGTTGGGCTCAGCACAAATAGTTACTTGAAGATGCTAGAGCAAGGTGACTTATGTGGTGTTTTACTGCCAAATAAAATGAGCAGATAGAGAAGTCAGTATTATTTTATAAGTTACCAAATTTAATTGTTCAGTAAGGAGTCTAGAGGTCTTCATTTTTTCAATTTCTCCTTAAAGCACTGTTAGTATGAACCCAAGAGGAAACCCTGTCTCTTTAATCCACTTGCAGTTTTGCCCTTAAGGTACCATAATGCATACTGATCTCCAAGTCCAGCCACACCACACTAGGGTGCTACTGTGAACACAGATTGGTAAATGACATTGGTCAGGACAGGTAATAGAAGGGATTCAAATTTTGATAATATAAAACTAATGATTTTCAGATGTATCAACAGTTCTTGTCTAGGATCAGTTTAGTTTTCTCTCTTTTTCTTTAAGGAAAGACAAATCACATGGAGGCATATGATAGTAAAGGCTTAAATTAAAAATAATATATATTTGCATGGTACTTCATAATGGAAGTTTTTAATAGAAGCATTTGATTTAAACATTAACAATCGCTTTGCAATAATAAGGACAAAAATTTAAATTATTTTTATTTTATAGATCTGGAAACTGAGACTCACACATTTCCACTGCCACACCCCACCCCCCCCAACCAAGATCACATACATTTTGAAGAGTATATATTATAACTCAATGTCTATCTTTAAATTCTATTTGTTCTCATCATATAACATTGACTCAAATTCATCATTCAGAAACATTGACTCCTCCTGTAACTTCCCCGCCAGTTTTGTAATCTTTCCATTACCCTATTGGCAGTAATCCAGGCTATCATCTATCACGGAGGCACCACACTGTCAAACAGGCATTTGATTCCAAAATATCCTAATATGATAGAGCTTAAAGGATCAAATTCATAATTAAGTATCCAACTTGTGGAGTGTCAGCTCATCTGTTTAAAATGCCTGGTTAATTCTCTACAGATTCAATTTCTATGAAGATCTTAGTGGTATTCAAAATCCCAAGTTTCAAAGCATCAAATTAGGTAATTATGGATGTTAGACCACCATAGCACAGTTGGGCTCAAGACTTTGTCACTCAGTGAAGTTGCAGAATATCTTCACCATTACTCAGAATTTTTTAAAGTTAGTTGCAAGTCACTATATAATTTTAGAATGATAACATCATTAGTCATGGTTACAATAGAAAACATCTATGAAATAGTACCATTGAGGAGAAAGGAGGAATAGTATTTTCATTATAAAAATAGAGCTAAACTTCCTAACTCTATAATTTGCAGCTGATGACTAAAATAGAAAAAAGATTTTTCCTATATAAAGGAGAGTTGTCAAATAAGAGAAGGCAAATTGTATTTCTAAATAGAGGGTAAAATAAGAACCAACAGGTAGAGAGAGTCAGAATTTAGCTCAATATAAGAAGCAGCTACTCAGCAAGGAAATGGGTTGTTTTAGTGAAACGGTAAAATAGTCATCCCTATAGATGTTCTCTGAGGGAGCTTTGGAAAGGTTAGGTCCTCCTGTGGAAAGTTTGGTTAGATCTTTTCCACTCTAATACTGTGTTTCAATATTGTTACCTTCATGGCCAAGTAATCTTTAATGACCCAGAAAACTGTTCAGTTCAGTTCAGTTCAGTCGCTCGGTTGTGTCCGACTCTTTGCGACCCCATGAATCGCAGCACGCCAGGCCTCCCTGTCCATCACCGTCTCCCGGAGTTCACTCAGAATCACGTCCATCGAGTCCGTGATGCTATCCAGCCATCTCATCCTCGGTCGTCTCCTTCTCCTCCTGCCCCCAATCCCTCCCAACATCTATCCCTTCTATCTTATAGAGAATTACTGATGCATAATTACTTATGATAATTTTTTATACATAAGAACAATTCATGATATTAAATTATTTTAACATCAGTGGGATAGGATTGATTTTAAAGCTTTTCTTCAATGAGGTTAAATATGTTTGAAAATAATGAGACAGTTGTCATTCTCATTTTTGTTTTATTACTTCCTAATCTTTTTTATTTCAGCTCTTGTTAGAATGCGCTATATAACTAAAGCTTCCCTTGTAATTCATTCCAACAACCTTCCCTCTAATATCTATATACCCTTATGAGAAGGAGAAATGTCAAATAAGTGCACTGCAGTCCCATGGACCCTGTTACATTTTCTCTTGGGGACCATCAAACTAATAGGATGCTTAAAAATCTGCCTGGGATCTTTTCTAATTACTAACTTCTATTTGGTGTAATGCTCATTGTATTTGTTGCTTCCAGAACATGATTTTTGAACTTCGTTTACAATATCAGTCTCCTGAAGACTTGTTTTGCATACTTTATCAGTGGAGTGCTACAATCTAGGCTCATCATTTGATATGGAGGGTGGTTGACTTACCTTGGGTTTTCCCAGTAGCACATATTGTGACAAGGATTCTAATACAATAGTTCACTTGGAAGGTGATCACAGGGTCCCAGTAAGGGGGGATAAGTGAAACAACCTAAGATGACATCTTTCTTTATCCACAAAGTTCCTGCTGAGGACAACTCAAGTTTAATTCTACTGGGGTATTCTGGGAGTCAGTGTGGAACATAGTTATCTCACCTGAGGATGATGAAGCTGGAACATTTAGCCACTAAATTATTTCTGTCATTTGTCCTGAGCTGCTTCCAGGGGTATTAACTCTGCCACTTCTGGCTTGCTCTGTGCCAGTGGGTCTGCTCCTATTGTTGAAAAATTCCTTCAGCCTGAACCTTCAGAGATGGTTCCAAACAAGGAGCTTTCGAGCAGGTATAAAGGAATGCCAGAGCGCCAACTGTGCCTGCCTCTGTGGCCTGTCTTTTTGCCTGGAGGTTAGTTTAAATCAGAAATCTCATAAAGAAGAGACTAACTTGGAGTCATGATGGGATGATACTCTATAGATGACTACGTCTCTCACAGAATTGTCTATGGGTACCCAGTATGAGGAACTTAACAATAGCACATAGGAGGAAAAACAAATGGAAACAGTGGTCAAGCAGGTTAGAAACACGCTGGCTGAAACAAGCTTAAACATCTTAAAAAACTGTGCCCTAATAAACACGGCAGATTTCCCAAAACAGCTTTTCCAAACTTGCTTGATATGTAGCATTTCCCAAACTAACTTAATCACAGAGCTCTCTTTTTATGGCGAATCCCTTGGGGCTGATAGTCCATGAAACACACTGTGAAAAATGCTGATCTCGTCCAGTTCTCTCATGTTACAGCTAAAATGATTGGAAGGTTGGAGGCCTTATGACTGGTCAAGGTCAGGCAGGTGATTAATGGTAAAGCTGAGCCACGGCCCAGTGTTTTTCACTCTGTCCTGCTGTCTCTCATTTCAGTTCAAGAAGCCCCTGGTGACCTATAGCTCCTGTTTCTTGAGCTGTTTTCAGATGGGATCTTAGCAGGTAATGATCGCCTCTGGATGTCAAGGGAATATATAGGCCTCAGTGCAAATGAGTTCATGAAGCCCAGCCAGCACACTTTGCTAGATATAGAATCCTATGTGTCTGGGTTTGATCAAGAGGTTAGGCATGCCTACTCCTAGAGTTATTTAAAATGCTGCATTTTCCTGCTATTCGGCTGAAAGAAAGGCAATGATATAAACTGTTAGAATGATTTGATAAGATTAGAACATACTGGGGAGGTGTTCCTTTTCCTGATAAAAACTAGGAGAGGACACCTACTTGCAGCTCCCATGATCAACTCCTTGATTCACAGTGCAGGCCTGGAGGGACACAGGCCTTGATTAGCCTTTGGTAATAAAGGATACATAGGCCAGTACAGGCTGGAGGCTGTCAGTATTTCCCCAGAGGACATAATCCACCCCAGCTAGAGATTTTAAGGGAATAAGGAGATGCCCACTGGTCCTCTCTTTCTCCTTAGCAAGAGCTATCACATATTTGGGGCACTTACTTGTGGTAGGGATTGAACTTAACACTTTACTTAATTTAGTTCATTTAATCCTCACGACAACAATGTGAAGAAAGTACTGTTATTTCTCTTTCATGTGAGCCAGCTGAGGCTCAGACAAGCTATTCGACTTGCACATGGCCCCCAGCAGAGAGTAGGAGATTCCATTCCAGAAGTGGAAGCCCAGGCAATTTTAGCTTATGTGCCCTTCTGTCTAGGAGACTGCATTGATCTGTACTCATTAGTGTCATTTCTCAATGAGAAGACAATAAATCAAGAGCAAAGAAAGCAAATCCAGTTGGTAAACTCGGTAAAATTAAAAGTGGTAGAGATGGAAGCAGAACATCCCTTGCAAGAGAGCCAAACTTCTCTCAAATTATACGCTGCCCCTAAGAAAGACATTGCAGTTTGATTTGCCAGCTAAAAATGATAGCTACATTGTAGTCTCCTTTACAGAGGTAAATTGAACCCTTTAACATAAGAAAAGTACATATCCTCTGCTTTTGGTCCTGGGGAATAGCAATGCTGTGTTGCAGCTTTTTTTTTTTTTTTTTAACTGTTTTAAAAAAAAGGTACCCACACAAGCTTTAACCTGAACAGATACAGTCAATATTATTAAAATATAAAGCTACATGTTTGGAGACCAGAGAAATAAATCTGACTTTCAAGCATGTACCGGTAACGGAAGGAAAAAAGCATTTGGTATGGACTGGGTGCTTTAGATGCCCTGATTGTGCGGGGTATGGTTTCAATCAGTGAATAGTAGGTAGAAAATGGACAAAGGAATAAAAAGATGAGATAGAGAATAACTTTTAGAGGGTAACAATTCCACAAAACTCAAGCAGAAGCAATGGTAGCTTTTAGAGAAAGGGTAAGATAAATGGCAACTTTGGGGTATTCTTAACCATAAATGATATTCTTCTGCAAACCAAGGACAGAATCAGGCTCAATAAATGCCATGACAATATATAACTTCGTCCTGGTTCTCTGGCTGCCTGGGGAGCAAATGAGTTGATGTGAGGTGTTCTCTCAAGACTCCCACAGTGCCTTATGCCTAATAGATTCAACAGATGAAGCTGAGGTTTTTAATGACTGGGAACTGGGCCCCCAGCGGGCTAAGTAGAATGAAGAGGTTTTGCCCTCTCCCCAGGATATTCACATCTTACAGATAAAAAGAAGGTGTCTGACAATCAGGGAGTTGTTGATGCTGTGGTGGAGTGTTGAGGGGAAGGACAGTAATGGAAATGTATTTAAAACTCTGACTTTGTGGGCAACTGAAAATCCTTGCTTATGCTGAGGGTGTTGTGCAAGGGGACTGAGGTCAGTCAGTAATAGCTGAAGAAGGAGGTTTTTGACTCAAGAAGATTGGGTGAAATGGAATAGATGAAGGCTGTATTAGGCACTGAGGTCACATCAGCCCCAAGGAGAGAAGTTGGCATGGATTATGTTGCCACACTGTACGTACAAATATGTGAATGCTTAGCAAATTAAAGAGGTAATGAATGAAGGGTGGATTGGAAGGTGGCAAGTTGAAGTTGCCAGAGTTATCATATGTCATTTAATCATACTGACGTTTCACAGGCAAGAAGAAAACATGATCAAAACACAGCACATAACAGTGCAAACAGCAAGTGAATTAAAGTGAGGCACAGCTGTTTACTTCATAATAACTGTATGAAAATGGGCAAATGATTTATCCCCTCTGTGTCATTTCCCCCTCATTTGTAACTGATGACTTTTATAACACCTAATATAACACAAAAGGTCAGAAACAGAGGCTTACTCTAAGCTCAGTGCAGTTATCACTACCATTAAAGTTAATTATAAGCATGAGACATTATTATTAAAGTGAAATTGTTTTTATTACAGAGAAGTAAGTCCTATTTGCCAGTATGTAAGATGTAATAACAGCATATAAAATTATATCAAGGATACAGGGGAAGGAAGCAGAGGTTATAGATCTGAGTTCTTCATTTCAGTAGATGTGTGATTGAATCCAAGTTTTTCAGTCATTAGCTACATGATGTTGACATATACCTAACCTTATTTTGTTTGAACTATTAACTTTTTATTTTGTATTGGGGTATACCCAATAAACAATGTGGTGGTAGTTTCAGATGAAGAGCAAAGGAACTCAGTCATACATATACATGTATCCATTCTTCTCCAAACCCCACTCCCACGCAGGCTGATATATAACATTGAGTAGAGTTCCACGTGCTATCCAATAGGTCCTCGTTGGTTGTCCATTTTGAATATAGCAGTGTGTACATGACATTCTCAAATTCCCTAACTATCCCTCATTAGCTTCATGATGTTGATATATACCTTTTATAAGCCTTTGTTTTCTTACCTATAAAGTTGAAATGATCCCGATTCCATCAGTGATTGTAGGTATTGTTGTTGTTCAGTCACTCAGTGTGTCCGATGCTTTGACACCCTATGGATTGCAGCAAGTCAGGCCTCCCTGTCTTTTGCCATCACCCAGAGCTTGCTCAAACTCATGTCCATTGAGTAAAGGAGGCATCCAACCTTCTCCTCCACTGTCATCCCCTTCTCCTCCTGCCTTCAATCTTTCCCAGCACCAGAGTCTTTTCTAATGAGTCAATTCTTCACATCAGGTAGACAAACTATTGGAGCTTCAGCTTCAGCATCAGTCTTTCCAATGAAGATTCAAGACTGATGTCCTTTAGGATTGACTGGCTTGATTTCCAAGGGACTCTCAAGAGTTTTCTCCAATGCCACAGTTCAAAAGCATGTTCTTTGGCTCTCAGCCTTCTTTTATATATATATATATATTTTTTTTTTAATTTTAAAATCTTTAATTCTTACATGCGTTCCCAAACATGACCCCCCCTCCCACCTCCCTCCCCACAACATCTCTCTGGGTCATCCCCATGCACCAGCCCCAAGCATGCTGCGCCCTACGTCAGACATGGACTGGCGATTCAATTCTTACACGATAGTATACATGTTAGAATTCCCATTCTCCCAAATCATCCCACCCTCTCCCTCTCCCTCTGAGTCCAAAAGTCCGTTATACACATCTGTGTCTTTTTTCCTGACTTGCATACAGGGTCGTCATTGCCATCTTCCTAAATTCCATATATATGTGTTAGTATACTGTATTGGTGTTTTTCTTTCTGGCTTACTTCACTCTGTATAATTGGCTCCAGTTTCATCCATCTCATCAGTACTGATTGAAATGAATTCTTTTTAACGGCTGAGTAATACTCCATTGTGTATATGTACCACGGCTTTCTTATCCATTCATCTGCTGATGGACATCTAGGTTGTTTCCATGTCCTGGCTATTATAAACAGTGCTGCGATGAACATTGGGGTACATGTGTCTCTTTCAATTCTGGTTTCCTCGGTGTGTATGCCCAGAAGTGGGATTGCTGGGTCATAAGGGAGTTCTATTTGCAATTTTTTAAGGAATCTCCACACACTGTTCTCCATAGTGGCTGTACTAGTTTGCATTCCCACCAACAGTGTAGGAGGGTTCCCTTTTCTCCACACCCTCTCCAGCATTTATTGCTTGCAGATGGCTCTCAGCCTTCTTTATGGTCCAGTTCTCACATCCAAACATGACTCAAACATGACTACTGGAAAAACCATAGCTTTGACTACATCGACCTTTGTTGGCAAAGTAATGTCTCTGCTTTTTGATATGCTATCTAAGTTTGTCATAGCTTTTCTTCCAAGGAGCAAGTGTCTTTTAATTTCATGACTGCAGTCACCATCTGCAGTGATTTTGGAGCTCAAGAAAATAAAGTCTATCACTGTTACATCATTTCCCCATCTATTTGCCAGGAAGTGATTAGACCTGATGCCATGATCTTGGTTTACTGAATGTTGAGTTTTAAGCCAGCTTTTCCACTCTTCTTTTTCAATTTCACCAAGAGACTCTTTAGTTCCTCTTCGCTTACCACCATAAGAGTGGTGCCATCTGTATATCTGACATTATGGATATTTTTCTCGGCAGTCTTAATTCCGGCTTGTGTTTCATCCAGCCTGGCATTTCTCATGATGTACTCTGCATTTAAGTTAAATAAGCAGGGTGACAATATACTGCCTTGAAATACTCATTTCCCAATTTGAAGCTAGTCTGTTATCCATGTCTTGTTCTAACTCTTGCTTTTTGACCTGCATACAGGTTTCTCAGGAGGCAGGTAATATGGTCTGGTATTCCCATCTTTTGAAGAATTTTCCACCATTTGTTACAATCCACACAGTCAAAGGCTTAGCGTAGTCAATGAAGAAGAAGTAGGTTTTTCTGGAACTCTCTTGCTTTTTCTATGATCCAATAGTTGTTGGCAATTTGATTTCTGGTTCCTCTGCCTTTTCCAAATCCAACATCTTAGAAGTTTTTGGTTCACATACTGTTGAAGTCTAGATTGGAGAATTTTGAGCATTACTTTGCTAGTGTGTGAGATGAATGCAATTGTGCAGTAGCTTGAAAATTCTTTGGCATTGCCTTTTTTTGGGATTGGGTTGAAAACTGACCTTTTCCAGTCCTGTGGCCACTACTGAGTTTTTCAAATTTGCTGGCATATTGAGTGCAGCACTTTAAAATAGCATCATCTTTTAGGATTTGAAATAGCTCATCTGGAATCCCATCACCTCTACTAGCTTTGTTTATACTGATGCTTTTAAGGCTCACTTGACTTTGCACTCCAGGATATCTGGCTTTAAGTGAGTGTTCACAATCATGGTTATCTGGGTCATTAAGATCTCTTTTGTATAGTTCTCCTGTGTATTCATGCCACCTTTTATTAATATCTTCTGCTTCTGTTAGGTCCATAATATTTCTGTTCTTTATTGTGTCCATCTTTGCATGAAATGTTCTCTTGGTATCTCTAATTTTCTAGAAGAGATCTCTAGTCTTTCCCATTCTATTGTTTTCCTCTATTTCTTTGCACTGATCACTTAGGAAGCTTTTCTTATCTTTCCTTGTTATTCTTTGGTACTCTGCGTTCAGATGGGTATATCATTCCTTTTCTCTTTGCCTTTTGCTTCTCTGCTTTTCTCAGATATTTGTAAGGCCACCTCGGACAACCGTTTTGCCTTTTTGCATCTTTTTCTTGGGGAGGGATTTGATCACCACCTCCTGTACAATGTTACGAACCTCCATCCAGAGTTCATCAGACACTCTCTCTGTAAGATTTAATCCCTTGAATCTATTTATCACTTCCACTGTATAATCATAAGGGATTTCATTTAGGTCATACCAAAATGGTCTAGAGATTTTCCCTACTTTCTTCAATTTAAGACTGTATTTTGCAATAAGGAGTTCATGATCTGAGCCACAGTCAACTCTAGATCTTGTTTTTGCTGACTGCATAGAGCTTCTCCATCTTAGGCTGCAAATAATAGAATCAGTCTGATTTTGGTATTGACCATTTGGTGTTGTCCATGTGTAGAGTAGTCTACAAGAGGGTGTTTCTATGACCAGTTCATTCTCTTGGCAAAACTCTGTTAACCTTTGCCCTGCTTCATTTTTGTACTCCAAGGCCAAATTTGCCTGTTATTCCAGGTATCTCTTGACTTCCCACATTTGCATTCCATTCCCTATGATGGAAAGGGCATCTTTTTTGTGTGTTAGTTCTAGAAAGTCTTGTAGGTCTTCATAGAACCATTCAACTTCAGCTCTTTCAGCATAGTGGTTGTGGCATATACTTGGATTGCTGTGATATTAAATATTTTTCTTGGAAATGAACAGAGATCATTCTGTTGTTTTTGAGATTGCACCCAAGTGCTGCATTTTGGACTCTTTTGTTGACATGAGGGCTACTCCATTCATTCTAAGGGATTATTGCCCATAGTAGTTGATATAATGGTCATCTGAATTAAATTTGCCAATTCTGCTCCATTTTAGTTCACAGATCCCAAAATGTCAATGTTCACTCTTGCCATCTCCTGTTTGATCACTTCCAATTCGCCTTGATTCATGAGTCTAACATGGCAGGTTCCTATGCAATATTGTTCTTTACAACCTCAGATGTTACTTTACTGCCAGACACATCCACACCTGGGTGTTGTTTCCCCTTTGCCTCAGCCTCTTCATTTCTTCTGGAGCTATTTCTCTGCTCTTCTCCAGTAGCATATTGGGCATCTACCAACTTGGGGAGTCATCTTTCAGTGTCATATCTTTTTGTCTTTTCATACTGTTCATGAGGTTGTAGGTATTTAATTGAATAATACCTCCCAAGCACATGGCATACAAAAAACACTCAGTGAATGGTAGAGCATGTACCTATGTTGTGACTGGAAAATGAGAAGAAGTGACCTGAGGCAGATAGAGGAGTACAAAAAAGTCCATCTACTCACAATAACTATAAAATCAGGAAGATGTGTAGCAACCAGAACCAGAGTAAATACGAGCAACAGGTCATATTGGTGCCATATCATGAAGATCTAATAGGACCTGTGATGGGAAGTTTCAGGTTAGTGATCACCTCTTAAATCATCCCTTGAGAGGAAGAAAGTTGAGGCAGGTCTGTGAAAATAGAAACCCACATCTGAAATACTACTTGACAAGTCTCTCCAAGACCCAATAACTCCCATCTCTTGGTATTCATATTGTGTACTCTTGAGAGTCCCTTGGACTGCAAGGAGATTCAACTAGTCCATTCTGAAGGAGATCAGCCCTGGTGTTTCTTTGGAAGGAATGATGCTAAAGCTGAAACTCCAGTACTTTGGCCACCTCATGCGAAGAGTTGACTCATTGGAAAAGACTCTGATGCTGGGAGGGATTAGGGGCAGGAGAAGAAGGGGACAACAGAGGATGAGATGGCTGGATGGCATCACTGACTCGATGGATGTGAGTCTGAGTGAACTCTGGGAGTTGGTGATGGACAGGGAGGCCTGGCATGCTGCAATTCATGGGGTCACAAAGAGTCAGACACGGCTGAGCAACTGAACTGAACTGAACTGAACTGAACTGAATCTTCTCTTGATTGTGGGCTAGGCTTCATGATTGCATCTAATGTATAAAATATTGTACAAGTGATAGAATGTCACAAAATGAGGTTGCAAACGTCTGAAATTTGTCTTGCTAGGATTCTCTCTGGCCCTTTTCCTTTGCTTGCCCTGATGAAGCCAGCTGCCATTTTGAGAACATCCCTGTGGACTTGCTTTATGATCACAAGTCCATCCTGTTTTATATGATAAAGGTGCTTCAAATTTTGAGTGAATAAAATATCATATTGCTATTAGAATCTTATTTTGCAGAGTATATGTTAAAAAAGCAATGTAAAAGCAAATGGTAGAGTACCATTTGTATCTCTAAAAGTCTGACTTATACCCATTCTGGTGGGTTGTTGTAAGCACTTAATAAGCTAATGCATATACAGGTGCATGATATCGGATACTAACTTTTTTTAAGTTTATGGTGTTCAGATTTTTTTAAGTAATATTTTACCAGAAGTTGGAAGAATTTCTGTGCTTAAAATCAAATCTAGTTCTCTTGTCTCTGCCACATTTTGTCTTGATAGGCTGCAAAATAAACCAATCTGTATTTATAGTACATCAAACTAGATAGAAAAACATAGCTACTCTAGGCAGGAAAAAGTTTCTAATTTTAACTTTCATTAAAAAGATAAAATATCCCAAAATTCTTGTCAATTAAGGATATTTATTTCCTTTTTTATTATGTTGTTCCCATGTTAGATTGAATTATATTTTTGGGGATATGAGAAAAAAATGAAAAAAATATTTTAAAAGATGGTTCATATTATCTACCATTTTGACCCTTTAGGAAGTCAAAGCTTATTTGGTAAGAAAAGGAGAAAACTTAGCATTGTCCCTGAAATATATACCAGAGATCAGAGATGAATAAGACTCATCATATGGAGAATTATGAACTGGAAGTAAGTCACAGAGAGAGTATCTCTCCCCTTATTTGGAGGCTAAATGTAGCCAACTTGTTTCATTAGGCAATTATTAATTCAAAGTTATGCCAACACTGTTCTAGGGGCTTAGGTTACATCACTAAATAAAATGAAGACTCTTGCCCTTGTAGCACTTACAAGTGTGCTCGCTAAGCCACTTCAGTCAAGTCCAACTCTTTGTAACCCTATGGACTGTAGCTGCCAGCCTTCTCTGTCCATGGGATTCTTCAGGGAAGAATACTGGAATGGGTTGCCATACCCTCTTCAGTACTTGCATAGCAGACAATAAGCATGCAACATAATAAATAGCAATTCATAGAGTGTTAGAAGCAGTGTGACTGTATAGCAGGTAATCTGGGCATGTCTGGTGTTTCCCCAAAGATTTTTCTTTTCCTTTTAAGCATTTAGGGCTACTGATAGGACTATCACTTGTAATACACCCAGTCTCCTTTGGTGGTAGTGTGGTGTTAGAAATTAAATCCTCAGGAACTACTCTCATAGACTCAGGATATAGGGACTTTAGAGGTATAGTAAAATCACTATGAATTCTTTGAAAATCTTTGAACGTAAAATAATAGCAGTCAGATTATCTAGAGGTAGTACACCTCTGGGGAAACTGAGTTAGTCTATGCAACACCACATAATTTTAAAACATATTTATGTTAATATATTATTTTATGATGAGGAAATGCCTCCTTACAATTGGGAATTCAAACAGACATCAAAGTAAGATTGACATTAGCAAAACTACTTGTCAAACCCATAGGTTCTGAAATAGTAAATGGCCTCTATAGGCAGAGCTACTTCTATTAGCCACATACATCTAAAGGTTAGTCTGGGCTTTTCATCCAGGAATCCTAGATACACATTAACCTTTTCTAAGCCAAACAATTTATCCGTCAGCCTTTTGATTCTGACAAGATAATTTATTCTAGATAAAGTATAAAATAGATATATTATAAGGAATTTGATATTTTATAGAATATCTATGACAGCCAGGTACCAAGCTTAGATGCTATATAGCTTAAAGCAGGAGAAATGCCTCTCCTACCTCAGAACTGTTTCGGTAGAAATATCCTTGCTTTTTTCCACTAGTTAGTTGAATCTATAAACACAGGAATCAGAAACTAACCTTTTCCTATAGCTGGTTCAGCGAACCCAACAATTTCATGAGGCCATGTTTGCCAGAACTCCTCAGTCACAAACTGTTTACTTTTGTCTTTATTTTCCTGAAAATGAGTCTGCTTAATGAAAGCTGATCAAATGTCCACGCATCATGTTAAGGAAGCCTTGGAATGTTCATTTAGTGTTTCTACCAAGGAAAGGCTAGCTTAGTGATATTGGAAAACCACCAGAATGGGGCAAGGATATTTAAAAGGTTTGGGGCTTCCATAAATGCAGATGTGTCTGAGAACCATGTTCACATTTTTGTCTGCAGTGATTTTGTTTCTGTTAGCCCTTACTCAAAAGACCCAATCTGTGTCTGTGAAAGAGCTTAACTGTGTTGTTTTAAAAGGTAGCTGTTTCAGCTCTCCTCAGGGGAATGACATGAAGAGAGAAGTATGTTGGCTTTATCACTTATTTTCTCTCTCTATATATATACACACAGGCCAATATTTGTCAGTTATATTTACAATTAGAGAAGTTGCATGAAGGTCTCTATTCGAGGTGTTTCGTAACTTTTTTTGTCTTTCAAGAAATCTTTTCAAGTAGAGCACATTACTGCTGTTGGATGTCCTAATTGGTCTTGAGTAGTACTTAGACAGATGCTGCTAATGAGGTCTTCATGCTCATTTTGTCACATGTATACAGGTTGTGTTGAAAGTCTCAAATGCCTTAGGAAGATGCTTAATTTAGCTCTACTTAAGTACCTGGAGGTTCTTTGATTGTGAAATATAGAAAGGCATAAGATAAATGAGTACCATGGGATAGTTCAGTCCAGGAAGTGAAGGATATCTTTTCTGGAGGAGCAATGGGATCACATTTGGATATTTTGTTATAATGATTATTCCCACTCCAGCAACAGAGGGCTGTAACTCTAGTTTTGATAACAGTAAATGGCTAAGATGAAGCTGGAATCTTCCTCCTTAGTCTAATAGCTAACTGCAAGGTGGGAAAATGAAAGAAAATCTCTCTCTCTTTTCTTCCCTTAAAGCTATTTTCAGCAAACCATCCTATAGCACACTGAAAAGATAGCATAATGTGGGCAATGTAAAGGACCATACCTTTCAAGTAAATGGACATTTATCCTATGCAGATGTGAAGAGGTAATTGGAGTCCAAGGTTACTGAGGCATTTTGAAGAGGTTGGGCTGGATTTTGTATTACGTGTATGATAGCGTTCTCTATAGCCTCGAATCTTCTGTGTAGTTTGCTTTTAGAATTTAACATGCTAGAGTTAGAAAATTTGGAAGTTATTTATTCAGCTATCCAAAGGTGGTATTTCTGTGACTCCCAGGGAAATTGATATTGATAAACAGGAACTGTGTTAGTGTCATTTTGATTATTTTCAGTTTCAGGGTAAAAAAAAAAAAAGACTAGCAATCTCTGCTGTTGGTATTTTTTCTCAAATGTTAGAATTTGGGCTTTTAAACCTAAGGCTGGACAGCTCTGATGGAAAAGACAGGGTTTCACCCATGAATCCAAATCTTCTAACCCCTTAATTTATGAACTGAATTGTACATTCACAAGACCCAAATCATTGGCATTTCTGTAATAGCTACTTCATAGGTATAGAGGATTCCCTTTCTCAAGGAGAATAAAAAATGTATTAATTTGCTATATTTTTTAAGTCTAAGCAGTATTCTGAGGGAGAGAAAGATTATAGTTAGTGAATTTCTTTAAGTTTCCTTCTATTTCTAAATGTATCTGAGTCAGGTTCCTTCCCTATATTGTTCCCTTTTATTTCAGTGAAAAAGGGAAAAGGAACAATGTGAATGCATGGACTGTGCCCATGTATAATCTCTACTTGATTCCAAGTTTGACATGAAATGAAACCAACAATATTTTTTTCTATCATAATTGTGATATGTGATCATTGGAGAGAATTTAAGGAACACAGAAATTAGGGAGGGATGTAGGAGGGGGGTTCAGGATGGGGAACACATGTATACCCATGGTGGATTCATGTTGATGTATGGCAAAGCCAATACAATATTGTAAAGCAATTAGCCTCCAATTAAAATAAATAAATTTAAATAAAAAAATAGTAAAAAGCAAAACAAAACAGTTTTCTCTGAAATCCAGAACCTACCTGTGTTCTCGACACAAACGCTCACCATTATTCTGGGACATTAATTATTCTCTTTACTATCGTCTGTTGTTTTCTTCACTCTCCTTTCCCCATAGTTTATGGTTGTTTTTAAATCTCCCCAATACTAGCAGCATGTTTTTGTTTTTTACTTATTTTCATTTCTTTTGTGTTAATTTTGGATTTGTCCTCCTTTCTCTTTATTACCAAACTTTTGGAAATTAAGCACACTTGTCTTTATTCAAGGCTCCTGACTCATGTCTCAGTATGTTTTCAACCTTAATGAAAAAACCTGCATCTCTGAAGATCTCCCTGAGTAGCAGATCAACTCCAATACCTATCAATATCTGAACTTTATTTATGAAAGAAAAAAATCCTATTTGTTTGTTACTATTAGTGAAAAGTGTACAGTTTGCAGAAAAATGCATTCCCATGTGATACATTTATGTTCCTTTGTTCATCATTTCCTTTCACCACTAAATATGCACCTCGTATTTACTCTACTTTTCTTATAATGATAACTTCATCATCCAAAGCCTAGCCCAAACATTTTAGCCACTAGGATTTTATTCTTACCCTTCAACCTGAGCAACAATTTGATCCTCAGATATATTTAGTCTTCCTCTGACTTCACTCCTATTGTCACCTGTAAACTTGCAAGTGACTTGTAACAGTTTCACTCATGTTCTGGCTGGTGTTTTACCTTCAGTGTTCTCCCTGCACCCAAACCATGTTCTTTTCCAGGGATTCTCAAATTTTTTGTCAAGACACAAATGGATTATGCTCAGATGAGAAATGAGTCTCATATTTTTTGTTACTACTAACAAAGCTGAAAACTTTTTTGAATGATTTATATGCTTTATATAATAAAGAAGATGCTAGAATAATTCTTTAATATTGTTTTTCTTAAGCAATATTCATTCTAACTTTTTTGAGAGCTAGAGAAAAGAGTTACATTTAGCAAGCATAGTGGTAACTGTTTTAGATATTCCCAAGGTGTTTCCCTCCCCCCCCCCCCCCGCCGCCCTTTCGGGTAAATTTTTCCCTTGTGTATCAGAGCAGAGAGAAGAAGGTTGAAGACCATTATATAGAAGTTCATTTTCTTAGCATACAACAACAACAAAAACTTTGAATGATCCCTTTCCTCTGTATACGTTTACTTTTCCTTACTCTGTAACCCTGCTTATACCCCTTCTCCAGTCTCTTAACATCTGGAACTACTCATCTTTCCACCAAAAAAAAGCATTCTTTCCTATTTCCATGCTTTCCTGGTGGCTGAGATGATAAAGAATCTGCCTACAATGCAGGAGACCTGGGTTCAATCCCTGGGTTGGGAAGATCCCCTGGAGAAGGAAATGGCAACCCACTCCAGTATTCTTGCCTAAAGAATTCCATGGACAGAGGAGCCTGGAGGGCTACAGCCCATGTGGTCACAAAGAGTTGGACACGACTGAGTGACTAACACTTTCATTTTCATGCTTTGAACACCATGTTCTATTGAGGTATTTATCATCACATGCTGTAACCAATAATCCCTCTGCAGACAAGTTCACTTGAAGCAGAGTATTTTAAGTAACATTTTTGTCAATTAAGAGACCCTTGGGTCCAGTAGAAATTGTTCTGATTCTTTTATGTGATGATCAGTCAGACATGGCTCCAAGAGAAGATAGAGGAGAAGTTCAGTAAGAAAATAAAGTATGATACTCACAGATCATCCTAGCGACTGGAGGCACATAAGAAAGACACCAAGGTGGTCAAGAGGCAAAAGGGGCGGGATTGAGGGGGAACTAAGGCCACAGCCTTTATTTGGGTTTATGCAGAAAAGATGAGACGAGCAGGAGTAAACAGTTTAGGATTAGCTAGCGTGAATAGCTTCAGTAAGTTCTAGGCTTTCAGGGGTAGTCCATGTTTGCCAGGCCTTCCCTGGTGGCACAGCAGTAAATAAGCCACCTGGCAATGCAGGAGGCACAGTTTGATCTCAGGGTAAGAAAGATCTGTTGGAGAAGGAGATGGTAACCTACTCCAGGATTCTTGCCTGGGAATGCCATGGACAAAGGATCCTGCTGGGCTACCATCCATGTGGTTGCAAAAGAGTCTGATATGACGGACTGACCAAACCACCACCACCACCAGCTGGCTCTGTGATGATTAAGGTAGAGGGAGGAATATTACCTCCTTGGTGTATCAGCCAGTTAAAAGAGGCAGGGCTCTGCAGGGATTAGTTTGCTTAAGTAAGGCATGTTCTAGACTGAGTCCTTTCCTCTAAGAACTCGCTACTCCAAGGACGGGCAGTTTCTTCTCAATCAGAAAAGTCAAAATACCATAATCTACAAAAATCTAAACAATACCTAAATGAATTATCCTACACAAATAATTACAGAAATGAAATTGAAAGTTGGCACTAGTAGTAAAGGAAGGTCAGCAGAATATAGAATTTATACAATGAAGTTTAGGAGAAGAATATAAAGACAGCTCAGGAAAAATAAATGCTAGCATAGAACTGTATTTTTGTCAGTAAAATGAAAGCTAAGATGCTGGTAAAAGATGCTGATGCTTTGATGCTACATTTCTAGAATCATGTGGTATTTTGTAGGAGGTGGTTTCAGTTAATAATTCTGCATATGATGGCTACAATGAAAATTGAACATTTAGATAGGAGAACAAGACCAAAAAGTCTCTTGGCACTATTTTATGTTTTTATTTCCTTTCAAGTATAACAATGGATAGCAGTCCTCATTTCTTCCATGGAGAGAGTAATCGTGGGGAGAAAAAAAAATCAGTCCTATCGTTGCTTGACTTACTCTGTACTTTGGGGCTTACCCAAGGGCCAGAAAGTTTGACCTCAATGAAAGGGGTAGGTGAGACACAGAATAAGAAGCCTTATGGAATAAAAGGATCAAAGGAAGCAACAAATTTGGGCTATTCAGGATGGACATACTACTTTGCACTATGACTATACAATCTGAGTTTTAGAACCAATTTCAAGAAAAGAAGCAACTTTATTTTATGGACTCTGATGGGTCATATATACTTATAGAGTGTTCTCTCTTAACCCCACACATCAAAGTGAGAGCTCTATTATTTGTGTCCAGAGAGCGTATGAGGAGCACAAAATCTGGTACCAGCAAATACACCACTCTCTATAGCTGCTGAAACATTTTAGGATTAGCCTATTGATTTATCGTCAGGGTGAATGTAGGAGCTAGGAGAAGGACAGGACTGATGGCCTAAGGGACAGAGGCTTTTAATTTATTGACAGAACAAGGATAGTCCTCTGGCTACTCTCAAAGCAGTGCTTTAGAAATTAGATTTTTATCTCTATCTTGGAGAACCTTGAATACAAGTGAGGATGCTCATTCCTCAAATCCTAGATCCAGGAAAGGCTGGAGTCAGGGATGGATCTTCCATTAAATAGTGCAGACACCTATGCTGCTTTCCTAGCATTGAGATACATATTTTTTAATCAGCTGAGAGAAATTAATTTCTATTAGAATTCCAGTAAAATGAAATGGTCCTTTTTTGGTACATTTCTAGTAAAAAGTTCATATGATATATATGAAATAATTTCAAGAAGGGAGTATAACATTTTAAATATTTGAAAGCTTCACAAGCATGAGTATATCTGTAATTATAAGGATTTTATCATAATGAGCATTATGATATTTTTACATCTTTGGCAATGAATGCAACTCTCTAGACCAATTAAAACTGACCATGTTAATATTCTCTGTGGAACTTTCCTGTAACCATATGTGTTTTTTCCAATATGAAGGCCCCAAAGGTGAGATATAGGTTACAGGCCCTAGTGTTAGAATGCCATGGTTTTAATTTTGATTTGAATATTCTACTTAATAAGGAAGTTGTGTGAGTTCTCTGTTTCAGTTTCCTTATTTGTAAAATGTGGCTAATAGTGTTATTTCTCTCAGGATTACTGAGAAAATTAAATGATCCAATATATACAATATGCTTAGAATAGTCCTTGGTACATAATAGTCAACAAATATCCATTAAAATGATTATTTCTTAAGAGTTATTTCAGAAAATCCTTAAGTAAAATCAACTGGATCAGAGTTCTGTAGCAGAACGACTCAATAGCAGTGAAGGTAAGTCGATAAGATGGAAACTTGAATATGGACCACATCCATCCTGGGGCCAAAAAGGGTTAGTGAGAAGGTCAATTTCCCCAACAATGGTGGGGATGAAATTCCCGAAAGAATGTACGGTAGGGAGCTAAAGACTAATTTCTCCTGTATTTGGAATGCCAAAATTGCTATCTAACTTCTTGCTTCTATTTTAAGCATCAGCTTCTGTTTTATAATATTTTTAAATTGTCTGGTCATCTAGTCCATTCTTATTACATGTCCTGTTTTTGAGATGAGTATTTTGTATGAACATTGACTCAGACAACAGGATCTTTCTTTTGACTCAAATAGTTTTTGTCTTACACATGTAAAATCAATCTTCCACAGACCAGACAATCTGCTCATTCTAGCCTTCCAAGCTAGCCCTGTGCTACTATAATTGGTGTTTTGAAATAGCTCTGAGCAAGTGGACTTATAACATTGCAGTATAGTATATTAATCAGGTATAAAAGTAGTTTTGTATTTCTGCGGAAGGAAGAGGAAAAATATCCTGGCTAATCTTTAATGTACCGAATTTTCACTTTGTCATCTACATGCGGCATTCTATTATTTGGAAAATGTTTCAGAAGGTGAAAGCAGCCAGAGAGGGAGAAAAAGAGGAGGAGGAGGGAGAGGAAAACTTAACTTTCTCAGAACATAGAAAGAATTGTCTTCTGCAACAAAGTATATCAATCCTTGAGGCAGAAAACAACCAGTTCCATTAAACCAACGTGGATACTCACAACTCTTGAATTTATTTTATGTTATGCTATGGACACGTGTTTACTCCATTAGTTTCTACCTCACATTGAAATGGAAACACTCTAGCAGAACATCAGTTTCCTTAGTACTATGTTTTTGACTTGTGCATAGAGGTAGACATTTTTTCATGAACTCATTTAAATTTATTGAAAATTTCTATAAAGTTATGATTGCTTCAGTAACAATTTCCTGGGCCTATAATGTATCTTTATATTTGTATGCTAGACTTTTGAAGATAGTATGGCTGTTTTATATTTTTCTGAATACTGCTGCTGCTGCTGCTGCTGCTGCTAAGTTGCTTCAGTCGTGTCCAACTCTGTGCAACCCCATAGACAGCCTCCTACCAGGCTCCCCTGTCCCTGGGATTCTCCAGGCAAGAACACTGGAGTGGGTTGCCATTTCCTTCTCCAGTGCATGAAAGTGAAAAGTGAAAGTGAAGTCGCTTAGTTGTGTCCGACTCTTAGCAACCTCATGGACTGCAGCCTACCAGGCTCCTCTGTCCATGGGATTTTCCAGGTAAGAGTACTGGAGTGCTAGGAAATATTATTTAAGCCTTCTCAATGACTATTGTATTAGTAGATCTTAGTGTGATTATGCATGCATTTAAAGAAAGACATGCATTTAAAGAATTCATTTGAATCAGTTCTAATGAGGTGGATGAAACTGGAGCCTATTATACAGAGTGAAGTAAGCCAGAAAGAATATACCAATACAGAATACTAATGCATGTATATGGAATTTAGAAAGATGGTAACGATAACCCTATATGTGAGACAGCAAAAGAGACACAGATGTATAGAACAGGCTTTTGGACTATGTGGGAGAGGGAAAGGGTGGGATGATTTGGGAGAATGGCATTGAAACATGTATAATATCATTTATGAAACAAGTCGCCAGTCCAGGTTCCATGCATGATACTGGATCCTTGGGGCTGGTGCACTGGGACCACCCAGAGGGATCGTACAGGGAGGGAGGTGGGAGAGGGGTTCAGGATGGGGAACACGTGTATACCTGTGGTGATTCATGTTGATGTGTGGCAAAACCAGTACAATATTGTAAAGTAATTAACTTCCAAGTAAAATAAATAAATTTATATTTTAAAAAAAGAAAGACAGCAAAAACTCATTCCTCAGAAGCATGATCATTTTGAAAGATTTTATTCTCTAAATATGGTTATAATAATATCTCCCATCTGCATGCTCATCTGCAATATTACCTTGTCCTTCCACCATCAAAAAATGGAGTTGATTTCTCTACCCCATTGAATCCAGTGGGCCCTGTAGTTGCTTTGATCAATAGAAAAGGAAGTCAGAGCTAACCTACCCATCAGATATGTCTAGGGCCATGACACTTTTGTGTTAGTCACCCAGTCATGTCTGACTCTTTGTGACCCCATGGACTGGAGCCCACCAGGATCCTCTGTCTAAGGGATTCTCCAGGCAAGAATAATGGAGTGGGTTGCCATTCCCTTCTCCACCTGACACTTTTAGGGACCCATGATAATGTTTTCATTTCTCTTAAATTCAGAATTTAAAAAATGAACATGTAGGCTTAAGAAAATATTTTAACATATATTTATCTTCTTGTCAACACTGTCATAAAGTATAATTATAAATATTTAAATTTATTTGTCTAATGGGAGCAGGTATCCAAGAAAGCAAGAGTGCCTAGGGCTCACAAATGTCATATTTTAATATTTTAGCCCTAGAGTAAGTGATACAATGCTAATGCTTAACAGACCAGGCAGCTTCTTCTTCTTCACCTTTGGGATATTTGTCCTTGGGACATTCCTGCTCAAAAGCCAGCCACAAGGCTCTGATAAATTCAAACTAAATGGAAGGGTTATCTAACAACTATAGCTGAGCTCTCAGACATCAGTCAGTATTAATGGTCAACTAGGTTTTCCAGCCTAGTAGAACCTTCAGATGATTTCAACCTAGCTTTTACCTGATTGTACTTGCATGAGGGATGCCCAGAGAGATCTGCCCAGGATAGCCCAGTAAACCCAAAACAGTGCATAAGACAATAAAAAAGGACTGTTTTAAGCCAGCCAATTTCAGAGTGGTTCATTAGGTGATAATAGATAACTGAAACCTTGTTTGAGTCACTCATTCACAATTTATTGAGCATTTTTAGTGTATAATCTGGGATACTATGATATAGTACTGATATTAATGTAATGAGGAGTCAGCTGCTTCTTTAAAATCTTAGAGGGTGGGGGAAGCATGAATCAAGGTGAAAGTTAATGAAACTCAAAAAGATGTTGCAAGATTACTTTAAGTATAAAAAATGTTGCCAATGACAAGTGTTGGCATCCAGTAAAAGACATTAAAAATCCACATTTATAGGATAAATTTTTGTGTGTTTCTTCTAGCTGTGTGGTCATGGTCACATATTTTAAGGGTTCTTTGCCTCATTCATACCTAGCTCATTTGGTTGTTGTGAGAATGAATCAATATGTGCAAAACTCTTACAACAGTGCCTGGGTGTGTTTGTGTATGTGCATGCCCTAGCATCCATACATGCGTGTACATGTGCATATTAGCCATTTAACAAATGTTAACTATTTGTACATATGTTTATACTCATGATTGTTATTAGTATCTGGAACAAACTGACTCGACCTGATGGAAGAAAGCATGAACCTACTCCATTACCTTCCTGCCATAGATTTCAAACACAACATACTAAATCTTCCTTTAAGAGGAATTTTTTTTTCCAGAGATTAGAGATTGCTTGTTGTTGTTTTTGTTGTTGTTGTTCTCTGGCTCAGTCAAATCTGACTGTTTGTGACCCCATTGACTGCAGCATGTCAGGCTTACCTGCCCTTCATCATCTCCTGGAGCTTGCTCAAACTCAGGTCCATTGAGTTGGTGATGCCATCCATACATCTCATCCTCTGTCATCCCCTTCTCCTCCTGCCTTCAATCTTTCCTAGATCAGGGTCTTTTCTAATGAGTCAGCTCCTCACATAAGTAGGCCAGAGTTTTGGAGCTTCACCTTCAGCATCCATTCTTCCAGGGAATATTCAAGATTGATTTCCTTTAGGATTGACTGGCTTCATCTCTTTGCAGTCATAGGGACTATCAAGAGTCTTCTCCAAGACCACAGTTCAAAAGCATCAGTTCTTTGGTGCTCAGCCTTCTTTATGGTCCAACTCTCACATCCATATGTGACTACTGGAAAAGGCATACCTTTGACTCTATGGAACTTCGCTGGCAAAGTAATGTCTCCGCTTTTTAATATGCTGTCTAGCTTGGTCATAGCTTTTCTTCCAAGGAGCAAGCATCTTTTAGTTTCAATGGCTATGGTTACCATCTGCACTGATTTTGGAGCCCATGTAAATAAAATCTGTCACTGTTTCCATTATTTCTCCATCTATTTGCCATGTAGTGATGGACCAGATGCCATGATCTTACTTTTTTGAATGTTGAATTTTAAGCCAGCTTTTTCACTCTTCTTTCACCTTCATCAAGAGGCTCTTTAGTTCCTCTCCACTTTCTGCCATAAGGGTGGCATCATCTGCATATCTGAGGTTATTGATATTTCTCCCAGCAATCTTAATACCAATTTCCCTGGTGGCTCAGATGGTAAAATGTCTGCCTAAGACTTCCCTGATGGCTCAGACGGTAAAGCATCTATCTACAATGTGAGAGACCTGGGTTAGATCCCTGGGTTGGGAAGATTCCCTGGAGAAGGAAATGTCAACCCACTCCAATACTCTTGCCTTGAAAATCCCATGGATGGAGGAACTTGGTGCAGGATACTATCCATGGGATCACAAAGAGTAGGGCATGACTGAGCAACTTCACTTTTTAATCTTGATACCAGCTTGTGCTTCATCCAGCCTGGCATTTTGCATGATGTACTCTGCATATAAGTTAAATAAGCAGGGTAACAATATACAGCCTTGATGTACTCCTTTTCCTATTTGGAACCAGTCTGCTGTTCCATGTCTTGTTCTAACTGTTGATTCTTGACCTGCATACCGGTTTCTAAGGAGGCAGGTAAGGTGATCTGTTAGTCCTATCTCTTTAAGAATTTTCCACAGTTTGTTGTCATCCACACAGTCAAAGGCTTTAGCATAGTCAATGAAGCAGAATTTGATGTTTTCATGGAATTCTCTTGCTTTTTCTATGATCTAATGGATGTTGGCAATTTGATCTCTGGTTCATCTGCCTTTTTTAAATCCAGCTCAAACATTTGGAAGTTCTTGGTTCACATACTCTTGAAGCCTAGCGTGGAGAATTTTGAGCATACTTTGCTTGTGTGTGAATTGAATGCAATTGCGCAGTAGTTTGAACATTCTTTGGCCTTGCCTTCCTTTATTACATATAGAACAAAAACTATCAGGATCTTCACATTTGTGTTGGTTCCCCTTAAGCCTGATTCCCAGGGGAGTACAGTGGTGTAGGTAGCTGCTGCTCATGGAGTGAGCTTGTGTGGAGCTAAGGAATCTCAAGCTTACTGAATTTCAGTCTTTTATCACAGGTTACAACAAACCTGCCTGACCTTTGTTCTGCAGGAAAAGTTGGTCTAATGTGTATTGAGTACTTCCTATGTACTACGTACCACAAGACCCATGTGAGTCATTTTATAGAGAGTAAATCATTTAATCTTCCACACAAACAAAACTATGAAATATTTATTAGAGATATTCAAGAAGGAAGAATACATACCTTCCCCAAAGTCACATAGCTATGGAAGACAAATCTGGAATTTGGTCCAATCAGTCTGATATTTTTCCCTAACTTGCTGTCTGGGGAAAATAAGCAACAAAGAAACCTCCCCAAAACCCACCACTTAAAAAAAGATAAATCCAGTTACTGTGGCCTCACATGTTTAAAGAAAGTTGATAAGTTATTTTGGATTTATGTAGCTCTGAGGTAGAGGAAACTCTGGGAGTTGGTGATGGACAGGGAGGCCTGGCATGCTGCAGTCCATGGGCTTGCAAAGAGTCTGACATGACTGAGCAAATAAACTAAACTGAACTGAGGTAGAGGAGGTAGAGTGTCAGGTCATTGAATGTGGTTGCTGTCCTTGGTGCTGCCTCAGTGCTGGGATTCAGCAAGTGGACTCAGCTCCATCCCTGCATCCCTGATCTTGTCTTTTTGTTTCATTCTTTCACCCTTGATGCATAGTTAGAAAGCTCTCAGGCAGCTGAAGCTTTCAGGCTTATCCAGTGTACCTTGCATTTGCCAGACACTTGGTCATTCCATCCTTTATTCTCAGACTTAGACTCTTTGAGCTAATGAAGTAATAAGAGCAAACACTCAAAGAACTAGTGCTATATGCTAAGCATGGTTCTATGCACTTTACGTGTTTTACCTCATTTAATACTCACAAGAATTTCCAAAATAGGTACTATTATTTTCCTCATGTTTTAGATGAGAAAACTGAGCTTGGAGACACCAAGTAACTTTCTTGAGGTCACACAATTAGCTAAGAGGTAAGGATGGGAATTAAACCTGGGCAGTCTGGCTCATCGGAGAAGGCAATGGCAACCCACTCCAGTACTCTTACCTGGAAAATCCCATGGACAAAGGAGCCTGGTGGACTGCAGTCCATGGGGTCGCGAAGAGTTAGACCCGACTGAGCAACTTCACTTTCGCTTTTCACTTTCATGCCTTGGAGAAGGAAATGGCAACCCACTCCAGTGTTCTTGCCTGGAGAATCCCAGGGACGGAGGAGCCTGGTGGGCTGCTGTCTATGGGGCTGCACAGAGTCGAACATGACTGAAGCGACTTAGCAGCAGCAGCAGCAGTCTGGCTCATAGGCTGTGCACCTCAGCATTGCAATGCTGTTGTCAAGAAGCATATTCAGGGTTTCTTCCATATTCTCTCATTTTTGCTGTTTTTTCTTTTATCTATTTTGTTCTTTTCAAACTTTAAAATTTTTATTTTGTGTTGGGGTATAGCCAATTAACAATGTTGTTGTAGTTTCAGGTGAACAGTGAAGGGACTCAGCCACACACATATAAGTATCCATTCTCCCCCAAAACCCCCTCCCATCCAGGCTGGCACATAACACTGAGTACAGTTCTGTGCTGCACAATAGTTCCTTGTTGGTTATGCTTTTGAATATAGCAGTCTGTACATGACCTTTCCAAACTCCCTAGCTATCCCTCCCAGTCAGCAACCATGTTTGTTTTCTAAGTCTGTGAATCTCTTTCTTTTTTGTAAATAAGTTCATTTGTATCATTCCTTTTAAAATACCACATATAAGGGATATCATATGGTATTTCTCCTTCTCTGTCTGACATATTTCACTCAGTATGACATTCTCTAGGTCCATCCATGTTGCTGCTAATGAAATAAATACAAATGGTATTATTTCATTCTTTTTAATGGATGAGTAATATTCCACTGTATATATGTACCACTTCTTTTTTATCTATTCCTCTATTGATGGACATTTGGGTTGTGTTGTGGCTATTATAAACAGTGTGGCAATGTACGTTTTGGTGCGTGTATCCTTTCATATCTTGTTTTTCGCTGGATATATGCCCAGGAGTGGGATTGCAGGGTCATATGGTAGCTCTACTTTTGGTTTTTTAAAGACCCTCCATACTATTCTCCATAATGGCTGTACTTTTCCTCAGTTTTTTGATTGCTTGACTTAGAATTTACCAAGCACTTATCCCAATATCCTTCTTTAGTGAATCAATCATAAAGGCTGAGCTTAACATCACAAACCTTAGAAATGAAATAGATATGAAATTTACACAATTAATTAAGTCAAAAGGAGTGTGTTTGGTTTTATTGTCCACTTGCAAGGCTCACAGGTTTTTAGGATGATTGGCATTTCAATGGGAATGGAAACTAATAAAGAAGATTTTCAAGGTTATGTGAAACAAAAATGGTAAAATAAGATAACTTGACTGGAATACGTCACTTTTTCCATTCCAATCCCAAAGAAAGGCAATGCCAAAGAATGTTCAAACTATAGCATAATTGTACTCATCTCACACACTAGCAAAGTAATGCTCAAAATTCACCAGGCTAGGCTTCAACAGTACATGAACCGTATTGAGCTTCCAGATGTTCAAGAGAGATGTTGTGGGGAGGGAGGTGGGAGGGGGGGTCATGTTTGGGAACGCATGTAAGAATTAAAGATTTTAAAATTTAAAAAAAATAAAATTAATTAATTAAAAAAGAAAAGGCAGAGGAACCAAAGATCAAATTGCCAACATCCTTTGTTGCCAGGGGCCAGTGTGAGGACTCCCGCCCATGACAAGGTCATGCTGAAGGAAGCCTGACAAAACACAGGGACGTGATCGGCTTCAGGGGTTCCCTCTGGAATTTCCTGAGCATCCACCCCCCAAGACCAGAATATGCCTGCTTTACTGTGTTATGCTTTCCACCTACTCTTCTGTCATTAACAGGGGGCTGTCCCCCCACCACCTTTTTCTGGAAAAAATTAGAGCTTTTAGATAATAAATCTCCTGGGCATTATAAGAGTGTTTCAATCCAAAAACCCCTCTGATGGCTTTTTAGCCTGCCTGCAGAACTCATACAGCTGTGCATGTGATTGTTTGAGGCCTCCTGACTGCAGGAGGCACAGGAAGCTTAAAACATCCTAGGAATGTAGGGGCTTCTGAGGAGTCAAAATCATTAGAATAGGACTGATTAAAGGTTTCATTTGTTGAGCCAATACTTGCTGCCAAATTTTCATATCTTTTATTTTTAGATATAGTTGGTATATAGAAAAACAGGTAGTAGACCTGGTATTAGCAACATTAGATCTTTGAGTTAAGTACTTTCTTTGTTGTAACCCACTGCACCTTTGTTCTACAGGAATGTAACTTTATTTAGTACTTTGAGGATGATACAGAGTAAAGAAAAAACACTTATAGGGGAAAGGAGTTTTCTGGTTAATAGACAATTATCCAGGAAGAGAGCCATAAAAATGTTAACAGGCCTCTTGGCCAGAAGATAATGTAAACCACCTGAGACCTTTTGTATATAGGAGGGTATGCAAAAAGAAAGCCTGGTCTCAATGAGGGTCACAACTGCTGCCCCTGCATAACTCTGCATATTCCATTATTTCTTTATGTACAATTTCGGGTATATAAGCTGATTTTGAAAAATAGTTTTTGGAGTCTTGCACCGATGCTGGGCTGCCCCATGTTGTTCTTTTCTTTTTCTGGCTGAATTCCCATCTGGGGCATGGAGGCTCACCACGTCTACTTACTTGTCCTGGCTTCTAAGATCCATAAGAGAGAGAGCCCAAGGCGGGGCATTCTCCAATATTCAAACGGGTGCCGGCGGCCTAACATAAATGGTGCAAGTTTCTTGTCTGGAACTTTATTGGCTTTCCACGTATACCAAGTTATTCAGCCTATTTTCTCCACTTAATTTTCCTACTGCACTATTTCTTCCTAATCTAATCTTATATTAATAAATAAATAAGTCTTTCCTCGCCAACGCCGTCCCTGCTTTGAATTCCCTTGATCCACCGGGACTGGACCCCGGCACGTTGTATCACTGGGAAGCAAGAGAGTTGCAGAAAAACATCTACATCTGCTTCATTGACTACACCAAAGCCTTTGACTATGTGGATCACAACAAACTGTGGGAAATTCTTAAAGAGATGGGAATACCAGACCACCTGACCTGCCTCCTGCATGCAGGTCAAGAAGCAGCAGTTATAACTGGACATGGAAAAACAGATTTGTTCCAAATTGGGAAAGGAGTATGTCAAGGCTGTATATTGTCACCCTGCTTATTTAACTTATATGCAGAGTGCATTATGCGCAATGCCAGGCCAGATGAAGGACAGGCTGGAATCAAGATTGCTAGGAGAAATATCAATAACAGATATATAGATGGCACTACCCTTATGACAGAAAATGAGGAACTAAAGAGGCTCTTGATGAAAGTGAAAGAGGAGAGTGAAAAAGTTGGGTTAAAACTCAATATTCAAAAAACTAAGATCATCACACCTGGTCCCGTCACTTCATGGAAAAAAGATGGGGAAACAATGCAAACAATGATAGGGTTTATTTTCTTGGGCTCCAAAATCACTGCAGATGTTGACTGCAGCCAAGAAATTAGAAGATGCTTGCTCCTCGAAAGTAAACCTATAACAAAACTAGGCACCATTTTAAAAAGCAGAGACATTACTTTGCTGACAAAGGTGCATCTAGTCAAAGCTATGGTTTTTCCAGCAGTCATGTATGGATGTGAGAGTTGGACTATAAAGAACGCTGAGTGCCAAAAAATTGATACTCTTGAGCTGCGGTGTTGGAGAAGACTCTTGAGAGTCCGTTGGACTGCGAGGAGATCCAACCAGTCAATCCTAAAGGATATCAGTCCTGAATATTCATTGGAAGCACTGATGAAGCTGAAACTCCAATATTTTGGCTTCCTGGTGGGAAGAACTGACTCACTGGAAAAGACCCTGACACTAGTAACGATTGAAGGCAGGGGGAGAAGGGAATGACAGAGGATGAACTGTTTGGATGACATCACCGACTCAATGGACATGAATTTGAGCAAGCTCCAGGAGTTGGTGATGGACAGGAAAGCCTGGCATGCCGCAGTCCATGGGACTGCAAAGAGTTGGACACAACTAAGCACCTAAACTGAAGGTAACTTGCTATTCCAGGATGACTGCAAACCATCCTAAGCATATAGGAGGAACTCTTGGAATTACAGTTTCATTGATTTTATGGAAAGTTTTAACTGAGCCTTATTGAAATATGTATGATATTTGAGGGAAATGTTCATGTTCACTTAAGTACAAAAAGTTCTTAAGAAAAGCATGAAATATAAAAGGTCCCAGGAAATTCATTTCCTTTCAAAGAATTAGCTAAAATTTTGAAGTGATTAATTATTTAAGTATTTTTGAACTGAAACACAAATACTCACAAATCTACTTTCTTGTTTCTGCTGCATCTGGCAACTCTTAGTTTAACTTGAAGAATAATAATAGGCTTTGCCTAAGTATCCATTGTGTAATTTTAAACATCTCTTCTGTGGGGAAAAAATTGATTACTTATCTTCTAATTGAAAAGAGCATGCATAATGGTAGTAGTGTATTCAGAAGAAAAAGATAAAAGATTTAGACAAGATAGTAGAAGGTAATTTCATGTTCATTTTCACATGTTCATTTCATTTCTTCATGTTGGAAAATGGGCCAAAATGTGAATGACATAATTACAGAAGTATTTACCTTAGTTGAGATCTTGTTGCAAAAAAGTGACCATATTGCTTTCAAAATTGCTAGTTGTATTGTGCAAACTGGTCAATATTATGAGCCTGTATTTTGAAACCCAAAAGCAATAGGACAACATAGACAAAGTTATGAATTTTCTATACGTGGTTCCTGTTTCTTTTTTATGGAAATAATAATCCTCCCTTGCCAACACACATGTGATAAAGACCCACTGCCCAAAGTTCATAGTAGGAAAGACTTAGACATCCTTAAAGAGCAGGTGAAATAAGGGGGGGGGGGCTTGGTCAGAAAACAGCAATGAAGAGACACTTATGTAGAAATGATACTATCATTTGATTTCACAGAAAAATAAAAACCTTTTCTTTTTCCACATTAAAATCAAAGATAATGCAGAACATGACTTCTCACTCTAAAATGATCAACTCTGCTGGAGAAAAAGAATTGAGCTATGAATTTTTCATTATATTTGAAAGCAGTGGTACAATTTTATGGAAGATGATTTCTCTTACAGTATCTTTGGTCTCTGGTATAACAAATCCCTCACACAATAAATCTTTTATGACTCAAGGAAACTATGTTTTTTCCTAAATAAACTTTTCCCCATGAGATGTTCTTCAAAAAGCCTAACAACTTTAGAAATCTTCAGTTGTGGGATCTAGTTTACATTTCTGGCACAATGATAACGATTCTTTAATTCACAAAGGTAACCTGGGCGTTACCTTTGTGACATGGCTCCCATGACGAGCCAGCTTTCTCCGAGGGAGAGGTTGCTTCCTCCTGTGTTTGTGAGTTGAAGTGTGAACCGTGCCTCTACCACACTTTCTGACCAGTTTTCTTAAGGCTGGGGCAGGTTATCTTGGGTTGTCCTCATAAACCTTTATTGCTACTGTTATAGCTGAACTGTAGTTAAGGAGAGCAGTCTTCCACTCCATTCTAACAAAAGCAGACAATGAAAAGTAAACAGGAAAATTCTCCCTTCTTTGGGTCAAAATATCCTGTAGAGTAGCTGGCTTATCGCAATGCAATGGAAGCTCCCTTTTTGATAAAATCAAAGAGAACCAAGGCACAAGAATCAGAGTAGCTAAATCAGCCCTGGTACAAGAAACCAATTTTTTATCATTTAAATCAGTTATTATTTTCACAAGACTATTCCAGAGTGTCTCAACCTTAGTGCTACCAACATTTGGGACTAGATAACTCTGTTGTAGGGGACTGTCCTATGCATTATATAATGTTTTGCAGCATTTCTATAACATCTATGCCTACTGGATGTTTGCCCATAGCACCATCCCCCCGCCTCCTGCAGTTGTGACAACCGAAATGTCTCCAAACATTGCCAAATGCCTCCCGAGGGTCATATCTCCTTTGACTGAAACAACTGCTTATTGGAATCTATGCACAAAATCTATAAAAACCTGGTACATAAATATTTATCAAATGAGCAAATTAGCAAGTAAAGGTGATTCAAGTGTTTATCCCATTGCCTAGTATATAGTGGAATTTTTAGCAAATAATAATTCTCCCAAATCCCAGGTGTGATATCTTATGACTAAATTTGCCAAGACTAGTTGCCATTCTTCCCTTAGGAGGGTAGTTCATCTAAAATAGATGTTTGTGAATGAAAAATACATAACAAATCCCCAGTTCACACAAACTCTTCAAAATAAAATTTGTCTCTACTCTCTACTAATAACCCCATTGAAATTGTAAAGGGGTTTTTTAAAAAGTATAAATTCCCCCAAATGGGAAAAGAGATGATAACAAAATTTCAGGGATTGAAAACCAATTTTAGCCATCTAAAATTAATTCTAAGTTGGCAATGATGACAACTGTGAAGCAACATGATTTACACACCTACTCACACACAAATGTACCTCAAAGCTCATAAATCTATGGCACCAGTTTCTACTGGAAGTGAGAACAGCATACAGGTAATAAAAAAAGTCTTGGCCAAAAGTCTGCTTTAAAAGGCTTTGAAAGTGAAAATATTGGTCGATCAGTCATGCCCACTCTTTGGGACTCCATAAACTGTAGCTTGCCAGGCTCCTCTGTCCATGGAATTCTCCAGGCAAGAATACTAGAGTGGGTTGCCATTCCCTTCTCCAGGGGATCTTCCCAACTTAGGGATCAAACCCAGGTCTCCTGCATTGCAGGCAGATTCTTTACTGTCTGAGCCACCAGGGAAGACTTTAAAATGCATATTTTCCTTTCTTGCCAAAAAGTAGGACAGTTTTCCATGTAGGATCCTGCAGAATCCTTGAGGTTTATTCTCTAGAAAGGGTAAAACAAAGTCTCTGAACCAGATGAGTACAAGAGGAGGCATCTGGCAGTGTTGAAGTCAGGGATACTTTATAGAAAAACAGAATTCAATTGAACATCTATCTACACACAGAATGATGATATCCTGGCCCTTTTAACCCAAGCAACTGAAGTTACACTCTCCCATTGTGAACTTATCATGTAGAGGACACTGGAACCAGGCTGTTTCTATACTACTAGTTAGGTATGTGACCTTGGGCAAGTAGCTTTAATTCTTTTTATCTCAGTGTCCTCATATACAACACTGGAATAAAAATAGTACTAATACCTTTCTTATATAGAGTTGTAGAGATTAAAAAGAGTTTTGCAAGTGCTTAGAACTCTGTCTGGCCTATAATAAGCACTGCTGCTGCTGTTGCTGCTGCTGCATCACGTCAGCCGTGTTGGACTCTGTGCGACCCCATAGACGGCAGCCCACCAGGCTCCGCCATCCCTGGGATTCTCCAGGAAAGAATACTGGAGCGGGTTGCCATTTCCTTCTCCAATGCATGAAAGTGAAAAGTGAAAGTGAAGTCGCTCAGTTGTGTCCAACTCCTAGCAACCCCATGGACTGCAGCCCACCAGGCCCCTCTGTCCATGGGATTCTCCAGACAAAAGTACTGGAGTGGGGTGCCATTGCCTTCTCCAGCCTTCTCCGATAGTGTTTGTTTATTATTATTCCTGTATCCATGAAATTCTCCAGGCAAGAATCCTAGAGTGGGTAGCCTTTCCCTTCTCTAAGACATCTTCCTGACCCAGGGGTTGAGCCCACATCTCCTGCATCTCTTGCACTGCAAGCAGACTCTTTATACCTTTTGAGACATGAGAGGAGCCCTTGCTATTATTATACCTTGGGAAATCAGAAAAGCTCGGGAGAAAAGACGTAAGATATGTATGTTGGTATTTTTCCACAGTGAAATTTCAATCATCTCTCAGAAGACCCATGGTTGACACACTTCATGGGGTTCTCTTGGTTTCCAGTCAACTCTTCAGTTCCCATTGTTTAGTATTAGTATTCAGTCGAGGACCAGCAGACGTTGAGGAAAATCTCTAGTAACAAAGTCAGACACCAAAGCAAACAAGCAGAAAAGTATACAGTTTGTAGGAAAAGCAGATAATTAATTTATAAGAAACTTAGAAAAAAATATTAATCTCCTCAGAGTGATAAGAAAATGTACCCATGAATCAGGAACAGGTTGTCATGCTGCTATTAAGGATTAATAAGAGGAAAATTAAAAATACAACATATAAATTCAGTAAAGTATGAAAAATAAATTTGGGATGTCCCAGAAAGTACTGGTTAGATACAAAGAAACAGAAGAAAGAAAATTAGGCAAGCCATAAAGACTGCTGTCCTAGGAGATTTTGATGTCGTGGAACACTTGAACATGGACATGGGCTTCCTGGCAGCTCAGATGGTAAAGAATCCACCTGCAATGCAGGAGACCAGGGTTTTGTCCCTGGGTCAGGAAGACCCCTTGGAGAAAGGAATGGCTATCCACTCCAGCATTCTTGACTGGAGGATTCCATGGTCAGAGGAACCTGGTGGGCTACAGTCCTTGGGGTCGCAAAGAGTCAGACATGATGAAGTGACTAACACATTCACTTTTTTAAACACACTAACATACCAAGCCTGTCATAACTGACAGCAATAATTAGTATAAATTAGAATCTAGGTATTTTTTATATGAAATGTCTAAAATTATTACCGTCCATGAATATTTTCTGAGGGAGTTATTGGACTAAAGTAGGGGAGTAACCAAGAAAAAAATACCTAGAATCCAATACCAGTGAAGTGAAGTGAAGTCGCTCAGTCATGTCAGACTCTTTGCAACACCATAGACTGTAGCCTATCAGGCTCCTCCGTCCATGGGATTTTCCAGGCAAGAGTACTGGAGTGGATTGCCATTTTCTTCTCCAGGGATCTTCCTCACCCAGGGATAGAACCCGAGTCTCCCACATTGTAGGCAGACACTTTTACCGTCTGAGCCACCAGGGAAGCCAAAGGCAATCTTCAAATTGATGATGAAGGAAGGTCTAAGTTAACAGTTTGACAGCAGAACTAGAGAAAAACTAACCCATACTTGGCAGTGCTTGCTTAGTATGGTTCAAGGAAGTTTCATCATGCCACAGATTGATAAAATATTTCAGAATTTCTGGTATCTGTAGAATTCATGTTCATAGAGCAAGCTCACATAACTTGATCATTCTCCCCAAACTAAATTCACTTTTTTTAAATCCATTTATGTATTTAAAAGACAGAATATCATAAAATAATTCATCTGCCAAAAGTCTATATTTCTGCTTTCAAAAGTAATGAAAAATTCATAGTTGATGTCTATTTTTTAAAACTCTGCTGTTTTTTTGTCTTCTTTTCTAGACCTGTAGCTTAGCATTTTGTTTTGATTTTAAGGTTTCTCATCATCAGTTCACAGTAGTTACTTGTGATTCCTGGGCAGTGTTCTATATCAATACAGTCGCATCTCTGTGAAGAGAAGACTTTATTCTCTTTTCAATAACAAATCCTATTCTCTCCCTGCCTTTGGGAAGCAAGCATTGGTTGAAAGTTGGGAATATGTTCCAAACCTAAAGCTGACTGCCTTGGGCTGAAGGCCACCACCCAGGAGATTTAGATGGTTAACTCATTCTAGAAAGTGCAGCCAACAGTGAAATGGGTATTATATAGGCAGTAGAGTGATGGGAATTTCTGAGAGCATATTTTATCTCTCTGCCCACAGAGCCCTTTCTCCTCAATACTTCCCACACTTTGCACATTTTCCCCCCCAAATTCAGGCATTTTCAAATATTCTATACATCTACTAACAGTCTTTGAAATCTTTCTTAAGTTGACACGTCTGTGATGGGTGTGATTAAGGAGTATGGCATCACATATAGGTAAATGAACTTTTAGCCAGAACTTCTGTCTTTTAGTCCCACTTCTTCCGAGTTGTTGTTGGACCTTGGGCAAAGCACTTAAACATCCCATTCTCCTTCATTTGACAAGTGGATAATAAGGGTGATATAATTTGCCTTCTTATATGATTGTAAGCAGCAAATAAGGTAGAAATTTGTGTGTGTGTGTGTGTAGTATGTGATGCAAATATGTGTATGAGTATTTACATAATACAATGGGTTATAAATATAAGACATGTTCATTCACATTTTAACCCTGTGAAAAGATTGCTTCTAAACAACTGTAAATTTGATGGTGTAGGGATTTGGGTTTAAGTCTTAGTTCTTTTGATATAGTTCTACCAGTCTCTAAAGTATAGTCATCTGACTTCAGATTAGAGGGAAATAAAGAAGATAAAAGCAACTTTCATAACCTGAAAGATCAACTCTTAATTTGTAGGTAAGATAATTTGAGGTTCGATATTATTAGACATTTTGAGGTTTTGATTATTTTGTCTTTAAATTTAACTGAATAAAAGGCAGTAAGAGTCTTGGAAAAGCTACTAATCGTTATCTAGATCTCTTATGAATATATTATCTAACTTCAGAGGTAAAGAATATGGATCTCATTGCCACATTTCCATTGTGCCAAGATAAGCTTTTTTTCAGTTGGAAAGAATGCAGATACTGCCTCAATTTATGGAGATTATTGACTGATCCTCATCAAGGAAAAGCAGCAATGAAAAACAAGGAGTTGGCTCAATAGTCAGTCAGATTTAACTGGCTATGGTTTATAAAATGCTGCAGTTCTTTGAATTAAGTTATCTTTCTGGCCCCTCAGCACCAAGAATCTATAACTCTACTCTGATGTACAGGAATAAGAACTTTCTATCACTGCTTTCATTATTCTTCTAATGTCAGTTATACTCACCTCATTGTTCATACTTCCTCTCAACTAACGAACTCTCCACTCCTTTCTCAGTCTTCAGCTTTGCTTATTCAAGGCTTCAATTTTCTTACACCTGGTGCTTTCTCCTGCCTGTGATCTCTGTTTATGGACACCACTTACCAGTTCCTATGCTCCTATGTCATTACTCTGTGATCTGTCCTTCATGACTAATTTCAAACTCTTTGCAAGATTGAATTGATGGTTCTGTCAGTGTCTACCTAATATAGAGAAACTTCAATTGGAAAGATTTCCAATGTTGAGCTGTCTCATGTGCTTTGGCAACTTAATGATTACTTCCATTACTAAGGGGTCCAACCTTTGTCTAATTAATTATGACTTGAACAGTAGGGTGAAGTTTGTGTTCAGAATGTAGCTGAGGCATCTACATTATTCACAGAATCCTTTCTTGTATAATATATAAATATGAAGGCTGTACATTTTTCATTATTGATTATAGTCATCCAGTGAACTCTAGCATGAAGTATTTTCCAGCTATAAAATGGGGAATAAGATTACTTGTTTTGTCCTTTTTGTTTTCATCAAAAGAATACTGTCTTTATTAAATGATTGCTATAGTACCATTTTAACTAATACTTATATTAGTAATTTTAAAATATGTTTTGAAATTTATACCATTTACTTCCCACAGTAACTTTGGTGTTATTTTTCTCATTATTCAAATGATGCATTTGAGGCCTAAGGACATTCTATGGTTTTGTTTTGACACCACCCAATTTGAGAATGCAGATTTAACTTCTAACTTTATACCTTTCAATCAGGCCAAAGTATCTTTTAGATAACAAAGTTATCCATGTGTCAAATGGAACCATGTTCTAAGGCAAGACAATTTTTCTATGTGAATTATAAGGAAGAACAGGTAATAGAAGAAAAATGACTAAAGGTAAAGAAAATGTGTTTTCATCCCCAAAATCTTTTTTTAATGATTTAATAAGAAATATTACTTATTTTCTGTCAAGTTGACTTTCTAATATAGTTCAAAGTATGTCAGTATACACCAAAAATTGTATGTAAGATTTTATTATAGGCAGAGATGATTAATTCTTCGGGGCCTATTTTAATAATTCCCTTTCTGAAGTGCAGTGGCAGTCTATATATTGCTCTAAAGCTTCTGTTTTACATAAAGTTATAACATGGAGTTGAATAACAAATTGGCAAAAATCACAAGATGTGAATGAAAAAGGCTTCTTTCACAGGCAGAATTATAGTTTCAAATGGATATATTAATTCAACCACAGAATACCTGATATTCATTTCTGATATCATATTGAGACCTTGCCACAAGCAAAATAATAAATTTTTCACCCTGCAGGAAAAAAGCATGTTAGCTAAACTTTCATCATAGGGCTTATGTAATTACCCTGTAGATTAATGCTTAGATACAATAGGGAGGCTGGAGTTTTCTTCTAATTGGCAGCTATTAGAGCGGCCAGAAGAAAGGATAACTGTGATCCAGTTATCAAAATTTTAAGATGGGAGTTTTTTTGTTTGGTTTTGATTTATTTTCAAGAGCCTCCACACTTTGAATTTGGAATTGTTCTTCAGTCATATGTAAGAAGAATATCTTATTCACTTGCCAACCATAATCAGCACCCATTTCACATCTGGGCTTCTCTGCTGAAATGACTGAATCCTGCAGTAAGTGCAATTGCCAATAATACCTGCTAGAAAAGAGCAAGGTGTAGGGAGTAATTGGTTATTGTGAGTAAGAGGATCTGTTCCAGGTCATCTCACATGAAATATCCTCAGAGGAGCCTTCTCTTCCATTGCCTTTTAATCCTCTGCTGGTGATTTAACCTTTCAGACCAATATATTATTTGACTTTTCCCTTGCTCTGATTCCTTAATAAAATAAACTGAAAATATTCGATGTAACTGAAGACAAACTTTTAATCCATTGGTGCTGAAGGTTGAGAACTAAGTCTATGCTATGCAATGAACAGACTGCAGAGTAGATACCAGAAGCTGCTAAACACTGCATTGTGTTCTCAACCGAAATGGCTTGAATGACTCACCCTTATGAGCACACTGCCTTTGAATTGTTGTTCCTATACTGTTTTATCCATCCACATTACTTCCTATGTAGGGTAATTCCTTGCCCAGGCTGTGACATCTACTAAGTTCATCTTCAAAATCAAAACCAATGCTGTTCTCTAACTGTTATGGTTTTTTTCTCAATTTTCCATTAGGGTAATCTCACAATTCCATGACTGCCTTCAGTCTATGATATGCTGCCTTCATGGAGGATTTATAAGTGATAACTTAAGCAATTGTTAAAATGAATTTTGAACTTTCTCAGGAATATTTCAACTTGGAGTGTTATTTTTAACTGTTTCCTGAAAGATTTGTCACTATTAAAGAAGTCAAGGAATCTTTGAACTTAGTGAGCTGAGAGGGAGGCAGGAAGGGACAGAGGAAGGGGCAAGAGAAAGGGAGAATAGGAGAATATAACCCTACCCGCAACTGAAAGGCTGTTTAGTTGTTTATATGATGGCTTATAATGGTCATCTGAGTTAAATTCACCCATTCCATTCCATTTTAGTTCGCTGATTTCCTAGAATATCTACGTTCACTCTTGCCATCTCTTGCTTGACCACTTCCAATCTGCCTTGATTCATGGACCTGACATTCCAGGTTCCTATGCAATATTGATCTTTACAGCATCAGATCTTGCTTCTATCACCAGTCACATCCACAGCTGGGTATTGTTTTTGCTTTGACTCCATCCCTTCATTCCTTCTGAAATTATTTCTCCACTGATCTCCAGTAGCATATAGGGCACCTACTGACCTGGGGTGTTCCTCTTTCAGTATCCTATCATTTTGCCTTTTTCATACTATTCATGGGGTTCTCAAGGCAAGAATACTGAAGTGGTTTGCCATTCCCTTCTCCAGTGGACCACATTCTGTCAGACCTCTCCACCATGACCTGCCCGTAGTGTGTTGCCCCGCAGGCATGGTTTAGTCTCATTGAGTTAGACAAAGCTGTGGTCCTAGTGTGGTTAGATTGACTAGTTTTCTGTGAATATGGCTTCAGGGTGAATTTAACTCAGATGACCATTATATCTACTACTGCAAGCAGGAATCCTTCAGAAGAAATGGAGTAGCCATCATGGTCAACAAAAGAGTCCGAAATGCAGTACTTGGATGCAGTCTCAAAAATGACAGAATGATCTCTGTTTGCTTCCAAGGCAAACCATTCAATATCACGGTAATCCAAGTCTATGTCCCAACCAGTAACACTGAAGAAGCTGAAGTTGAACAGTTCTATGAAGACCTACAAGACCTTTTAGAACTAACACCCAAAAAAGATGTCTTTTTCATTATAGGGGACTGGAATACAAAAGTAGGAAGTCAAGAAACACCTGGAGTAACAGGCAAATTTGGCCTTGGAATGCGGAATGAAGCAGGGCAAAGACTAACAGAATTTTGCCAAGAAAATGAACTGATCATAGCAAACACCCTCTTCCAACAACACAAGAGATGACTCTACACATGGACATCACCAGATGGTCAACACCAAAATCAGATTGATTATATTCTTTGCAGCCAAAGATGGAGAAGCTCTATACAGTCAGCAAAAACAAGACCAGGAGCTGACTGTGGCTCAGATTATGAACTCCTTATTACCAAATTCAGACTCAAATTGGAGAAAGTAGGGAAAACCACTAGACCATTCAGGTATGACCTAAATCAAATCCCTTATGATTATACAGTAGAAGCGAAAAATAGATTTAAGGGCCTAGATCTGATAGATAGAGTGCCTGATGAACTATGGAATGAGGTTCATGACATTGTACAGGAGACAGGGATCAAGACCATCCCCATGGAAAAGAAATGCAAAAAAGCAAAATGGCTGTCTGGGGAGGCCTTACAAATAGCTGTATAAAGAAGAGAAGTGAAAAGCAAAGGAGGAAAGGAAAGATATAAGCATGCAGAGTTCCAAAGAATAGAAAGGAGAGATAAGAAAGCCTTCTTCAGCAATCAATGCAAAGAAATAGAGGAAAAGAACAGAATGGGAAAGACTAGAGATCTCTTCAAGAAAATCTGAGATACCAAGGGAACGTTTCATGCAAAGATAGGCTCAATAAAGGACAGAAATGGTCTGGACCTAACAGAAGCAGAAGATATTAAGAAGAGGTGGCAAGAATACACAGAAGAACTATACAAAAAAGATCTTTACAACCTGGATAATCACGATGGTGTGATCACTCATCTAGAGCCAGACATCTGGGAATGGGAAGTCAAGTGGGCCTTAGAAAGCATCACTACGAACAAAGCTAGTGGAGGCGATGGAATTCCAGTTGAGCTATTTCAAATCCTGAAAGATGATGCTCTGAAGGTGCTGCACTCAACATGCCAGCAAAATTGGAAAACTCAGCAGTGGCCACAGGACTGGAAAAGGTCAGTTTTCATTCCAATCCCAAAGAAAAGCAATGCCAAAGAATGCTCAGACTACCACAGAATTGCACTCATCTCACATGCTAGTAAAGTACTGCTCAAAATTCTCCAAGCCAGCCTTCAGCAATATGTGAACTGTGAACTTCCTGATGTTCAAGCTGGTTTTAGAAAAGGCAGAGGAACCAGAGATCAAATTGCCAACATCCGCTGGATCATCGAAAAAGCAAGAGAGTTCCAGAAAAACATCTATTTCTGCCTTATTGACTATTCCAAAGCCTTTGACTGTGTGGATCACAATAAACTGTGGAAAATTCTGAGAGAGGTGAGAATACCAGACCACCGGACCTGCCTCTTGAGAAATCTATATGCAGGCCAGGAAGCAACAGTTAGAACTGGACATGGAACAACAGACTGGTTCCAAATAGGAAAAGGAGTACATCAAGGCTGTATATTGTCACCCTGCTTATTTAACTTCTATGCAGAGTACATCATGAGAAACGCTGGACTGGAAGAAACACAAGCTGGAATCAAGATTGCCGGGAGAAATATCAATCACCTCAGATATACAGATGACACCACCCTTACGGCAGAAAGTGAAGAGGAGCTAAAAAGCCTCTTGATGAAAGTGAAAGAGGAGAGTGAAAAAGTTGGCTTAAAGCTCAATATTCAGAAAATGAAGATTATGGCATCTGGTCCCATCACTTCATGGGAAATAGATGGGGAAACAGTGGAAACCCTGTCAGACTTTATATTTTTGGGCTCCAAAATCACTGCAGATGGTGACTGCAGCCATGAAATTAAAAACGCTTACTCCTTGGAAGAAAAGTACCTAGATAGTATATTCAAAAGCAGAGACATTACTTTGCCGACTAAGGTCTGTCTAGTCAAGGCTATGGGTTTTCCAGTGGTCATGTATGGATGTGACAGTTGGACTGTGAAGAAGGCTGAGCGCAGAAGAATTGATGCTTTTGAACTGTGGTGTTGGAGAAGAGTCTTGAGAGTCCCTTGGACTGCAAGGAGATCCAACCAGCCCATTCTGAAGGAGATAAGCCCTGGAATTTCTTTGGATGGAATGATGCTAAAGCTGAAACTCCAATACTTTGGCCATCTCATGTGAAGTGTTGACTCATTGGAAAAGACTTTGATGCTGGGAGGGATTGGGGACGGGAGGAGAAGTGGACGACAGAGGATGAACTGGCAGGATGGCATCACTGACTTGATGGGCGTGAGTCTGAGTGAACTCTGGGAGTTGGTGATGGACAGGGAGGCCTGGCATGCTGCGATTCATGGGGTTGCAAAGAGTTGGACACGACTGAGTGACTGAACTGAACAGAACTGATGATTGCTTATTCCACTATAGTCCCGTGAAAGTGAAGTGAAGTCGCTCAGTCGTGTCCGACTCTTTGCGACCCCATGGACTGTAGCCTACCAGGCTCCTCTGTCCATCGGATTTTCCAAGCAATAGTACTGGAGTGGATTGCCATTTCCTTCTCCAGGGGATCTTCCCGACCCAGGGATTGAATCCAGGTCTCCTGCATTGTAGACAGACGCTTTACCGTCTAAGCCACCAGGGAAGTCCGTAGGGACCCATAACACATACTCTTAGTAGACTTGGTTGGGGATAGGGGCTCAACTCAACATCAGTTCATTGGACATGAGTTTGCATAAACCCCGGACAGGGAGGCCTGGCGTTCTACAGTCCATGGGGTCACAAAGAGTCAGATTTGACTGAGTGACTGAACTGAACTGAGTGCTTTATGTCTTGTGAAGTATTTTCAGATGAACCATTTCACTTCATCTTGATAGACACCCTTAAGACTAGGTGGTCAGAGGACATTTTTATTCATTGGTAGAACAACAGAGGGAAAATGAATTGACTAATATTCCATAGTTTGTTAGGACTAGAAGTTGCTATTTATTCCAACATTTTCTCAGCGATCTACTACTTGCTTAGGAGGAGTTATCTTAAAGACTTTTGTCATTTGCTATAAGTAAAAACTTAACATCTTTGAAATAAAAAATACTGGACCTGCATTTTTATACAATTTGTAAGTATGTTCTTTATAGGTTACTAAAATAGGAGCAATAATGATTGTTACTATGAGATGAAAAGTGTTTTTACTGGAAATTGCACTGTGTAAATAAGAAATCAGAAAAATATAATTCAGTAACTGTGTGTTTACTTACCAAGATTCTTCTCGTTTTGTTGGTTTTAGTAATATCTGATGGGTATTGTTATAATGTTGCTGTATTTGCTACTAATTTATAAATTTGGAAGTTAAAGCCATATTATTTTAAAAATTCTATTGTGTGGTTCATCTCATTCATTTCATGTAGCAGTTAGCTATCACTGTGTAACAAACTATTCCAAAATTTGAGTGGCTAAAACATCCATTTACATAATATACAGTTTTGTAGGTTGGCAATTTGAGCTGGATTCAGCTCTGGAATTTTTGTTCTCAACTGGGTTCACTGAAATATCAGCAACCAGCAGCTAACATGGATGAGGAATGTCTGATCCATATCAGTCTTAGTTCCACATGGTCTCTTATCCTCTAGAAGCCAGTCAGAGATTGTTCACATGTTTATGGCAGCTGTGGAGGGTTGGTAGGAGGTATGCAAAGTTAACAGAATCCTTGACTCACAACTAGCACATTTCTATCCTACTGCATTCTTAGAGCCAAAGCAAGTTTCAACATCACACCAGATTTAAGGGGTGGAAAATAGACTCCCCCTCATGTTGAGAAGAACATCATAGGTATAGTGCAAATGGAGAGAAGAAAGACTGTGTTCACTTTTGTAATTTGTCATATTACCTATTTGCTTATTTTTCATTTTCAACAGATTATTATTTGATATTAATGAGGTCATTGTTACAGATATTTCAAATCTCTTCAAGGAGTTAGCAGGAATTCTATATAGGAAATAATATTTCAATTTAATAGATTGTTGAAAAATTCTGATAATTAAAATAATTGCATTTACATTAGATCTATTTAAAAATTTTAGAATATAATATAAAATGAAATGTTAAATTTTAAATAAGCTGAAGCAGCATATTGACAATTAATCTCTGTACATAGAGTCATCATAATTACTTATGGTTCCAATTCATCTGAATTATGAAAATATTCCTCCGATTACTTTTCATGTGTGTTGCAAATGAATGGGTATTCTAGTAGATCTTGTCTACTTTTTATCATCTCATTTATTTCCTTAAAATATTCTTTCAACTGGAGCTTTGGAGATCTATAAAAAAATTGTTGGAGTATAATTGCTTTACAATGTTCTTTCTATCAAAGTCAATCGGCTATATGTATACATATATCCACTCTCTCTTGGAACTCTCTCGCATCCATCCCCTATTCCACCTCTCTAGGTCATCACAGAGCACCAAGCTGAGCTCCTTGTGCTATACAGCAGCTTCCTGCTAACTATTTTACACACGGTACTGTACATATGTCAATGCTACCTTCCCAGTTCATCCCACCTTTCCTTCCCTGTGTCTACATGTCCATTCTCTATTTCTGCATCTCTATTCCTGCCCTGCAAATTGCTTCATCAATATCATTTTTCTAGATATATATATATATATATATATATATAGTATATACCATATATAATATGATATTTGTTTTTCTCATCAACTTTCTTCACTCTGTATGATAGACTCTATAGACAGGTCCATCCACGTCACTACAAATGACCCAATTTTGTTCCATTTTATGGCTGAATAATATTCTATTTTATATATGTACCATATCATTTTTATCCATTCCTCTCTTGATAGACATTTAGATTGCTTCCATGCCCTGGCTATTGTGAATAGAGAGTGCTGCAGTGAACACTGGGGTGCATGTGTCTTTTTGAATTATGTTTTTTTCTGGGTACATGCCCAGGAGTGGGATTTGCTAAGTCTTATGGTAGCCTTTGACTGTGTAAATCACAAGAAACTGTGGAAAGTTCTTCAAGAGATGGGAATACCAGACCACCTTACTTGCCTCCTGAGAAATCTGTATGTAAGTCAAGAAGCAACAGGTAGAACTGGACATGGAAGAACAGAGTGGTTCCAAATTGGGAAAAGAGTACTTTAAGTCTCTTTATTGTCATCCTGCTTGTTTAACTTAAATGAAGAGTAAATCATGTGAAATGCCAGGCTGGATTAAGCACAAGCTGGAATCAAGATTGCTGGAAGAAATATCAATAACCTCAGATGTGTAGATGACGCCACTCTGATGACAGAAAAAGAAGAGGTGCTAAAGAGCCTCTTGATGAAAGTAAAAGAGGAGAGTGAAAAAGCTAGCTTAAAGTTCAACATTCAAAAAACTAATATCATGACAGGTTCCATCACTGCATGGCAAATAGATGGGGAACCAATGGAGACAGTGAGAGACTTTATTTTGGGGGGCCTCCAAAATCACTGTACATGGTAACTGCAGTCATGAAATTAAAAGACCCTTGCTCCTTAGAAGAAAAGCTATGACCAACCTAGACAGCGTAGTCATGTATGGATGAGAGAGTTGGACTATAAAGAAAACTGAGCACTGAAGAACTGAAGCTTTTGAACTGTGGTGTTGGAAAAGACTCTTGAGAGTCCCGTAGACCACAACGAGATCAAACCAGTAAATCCTAAAGGAAATCAGTCCTGAATATTCATTGGAAGGACTGATGTTGAAGCTGAAACTCCAATACTTTGACCACCTAATGGGAAGAACTGACTCACTGGAAAAGACCCTGATCCTGGGAAAGATTGAAGGCAGGGAGAGAAGGAGATGACAGAGGATGAGATGTTTAATTTGCATCACTGACTCGATGGACATGAGTTTGAGCCAGCTCCAGGTGTTGTTGATGGACAGGCAAGCCTGGCGTGCTGCAGTCCATGGGGTTGCAAAGAGTCAGACATGGCTGAGCGACTGGACTGAACTGAAGGTAGTTCTACTTTTAGTGTTTTAAGGAACCTTCATACTAATTGTCCATAGTGGCTTTATCAGTTTACATCCCCACCAACAGTGTAAAAGGGTTTCCTTTTTTACCACACCCTCTCCAGCATTTATTGTTTATAAATTTCTTTGATGATGGAAATTCTGAACACTGCTGCTGTAGTTTCGATTTTGCATTTCTCTAGTATGTTGAGCATCTTTTCAGGTGTGTTTTGGCCACATGTATGTCTTCTTTGGAGAAATGTCTATTTAGGTCTTCTGTCCACTTTTTGATTGGATTGTTTTTTTGTTGTTGTTGTTTTTTTATATATATATAGCTGCATGAAATGCTTGTGTATTTTGGAGATTAATTCTTTGTCAGTTGCTTCATTTGCAAATATTTTCTCCCCTTCTGAGGGTTGTCTTTTCATCTTGCTTATGGTTTCCTTTGCTGTGCAAAAGCTTTTAAGTTTAATCAGGTCTCATTTTTTATTTTTATTTTCTTTAGGAGGTGGGTCAAAAAATATCTAGCTGTGATTTATTTCAAAGAGGGTTCTGCCTCAAAGAGTTTTATAGTATCTGACCTTACATTTAGGTCTTTATTCCATTTTGAGTTTATTTTTGTGTGTGGTGTTAGAAAGTGTTCTAATTTCATTCTTTTGCATTTAGCTGTCCTGTTTCCCCAACACCACTTGTATATTCTTGCCTCCTATGTCAAAGATTAGGAGACCATAGGTGTGTGGGTTTATCTCTGGACTTTCTATCCTATTCCATTGATCTATATTTCTTTTTTTGTGCCAGAACCATACTGTCTTAATGCATCAAGAATACATCTACAGATGGAGATGTCTACGTGTGGATATAAAGTACAAGTCCATATTTATGCTCATGTATGTTAAAGAACAGGGTACATGGACATATCTTTACTGTCTCATTTTTGTTCATAAAATTTCATATGTAATTTATGAAAACTTCAAAATATAAATGTTTTAAAGTTTGGTAATGTCAACTGAAAAAAATGTACTACATGAGAGCTGTCAGTTAAGTTTAATGTGGGGCAAAATGAGAACTGTAGGCTGGGGGACAGCATCTCAGAAAGCCTTAGGGAATTGCTCTGAAGGGGTAGAGAGGAAGGTCAACATTATATTGATATATGATTTTAGTGGAGAGGGATCTGTGCAGTCAAGCATGCATTTTGGCAGGGGCTGGCTAGTCACAAGAAGCAGACAAGTAGTGATTTTAGTGCTTTTCTAAATATGAGAAAATACAAGCATTTGGGGTCACAGAAACTTCTGAAAATCTCTGTCTTGAAGGCCTGTTCTGTCTGTTTTCCTGAGCATAGTGTCTCATTCCTGATCTGCACCCTGAACTCCTTTCATGGTGTGCTGAAGGTTGGCCACTGCAGTGGCTAGTAAGTAGTAGATTGCAAATACTAATTTTCATTTGGCAGTTTCATTATATTCTGTATTTTCTATTGATTTGGATCCTATTTGAACATAATTATCAGTTTCTACATTTATATCTTTATATTCTTCCAGAAAGTCGCCCTCATGTATTCTCTTAAGTAGCCTCTGGATCTAGCATAAGACTTGATACATAGTGCGTTTTGAAGAGAAGAAAATGGATGACTCTGCCAGGCAACAATGCTACAACCAACCTGCCTTTGCATACACACTTCTCAGGTCCTGCCCAGATGCAAAATTCTTATTCCTGAATGTCTTCCTAGCCCATGTCACCTTTTAAGTTTTTTGATCTGATCGCCTCCCCAAACCTTTGGTCTGCACTCCATCAGTACTTGGCCTTCACAACATCTCTCTATATATAGCCACTTAGTTTTCCCTCATGCCTCTAGCTATGCTATTTTACTACGTTGAATAGAAAAACTTCATTATCTTCAGCTTTATTATGGGAAAAAAAAAAAAAGTTACACAGGTTAAAAAAAAAAAAAACCTCCAAAGATCATTTATCTGAGTATGCATGAGATCCTCTTCTGGATGGCTGGAAATCTCACATGCTTCCTTATTGTCTTAGGGCACAGTGTTTCTCCCTATCTAAGTGTGTTACAGAGCCCCTGCTATCCACTCCTAAAAACAAAAGGCTCTGTCTGAGAGAGCTCTTTAAGCTGTAGTCTCTCAGCGCACCTTTAATTGTCCCCATACAGAGAGGGGTTTTCCAAACCAGGACAAATGCAAACAAAGGAGAGCATTAAAACAAAAAAGCAATTTAACCTACTTATGATTTCCTGCACTTCCCCCACTGATTACTAAGTATGGAAGGGGTGTGTGTGTGTGTGTGTGTGTGTGTGTGTGTGTGTGTGTGTACATACGTAGAAGCGAACTCTAGCAGCCTCACTTCCTCCTGGTTCTCCGTCTAGTGTATCATTTCTGTTGACTCAGGTCGTCATCGTTAAGGCCCCCATTCCATGCCAGGTTTCTCTTGTCCATGCAGGTAGGAAGCTGTGGCAGGGAAAATCCACGTTCAAATCCAAATGCTTCTATCTGTAGTAGTAGATAAGAAATGGGCAAAAGAATAGGAAAGCACAGATTGAAAAGCCCCAAGCTAGTAGGTTGTTTAGTTACATTTTCCTCACTTGATCTTCTGCCTCTTTTCCTTCATGGTTTTTCATGTTGTGGGGGAACTGCTTTCTTTTCACCAAGGAGAAGGGAAGTGGATGTGTAGTCTTTCTCAGGAAAAGGTTTGTTTTAGAGAAGATGGTGTTATTGGGAGGAAATGGGCTAATTTTAGAGACACTAGAAAGGCCTTCTTGCTTCTAGAATTACTTTCTCCTCCTCCTTAATGGTGTAAAATGTTGGACCCATGGTGGAAAGCTTCCTAAAGTGGAAATATGAGAAAGAAAAACTGATATAATAATTCATACTTTCTATTTTAAATAATTGCTGACAGAGAACCTTCCTTCAGAATTGATTTTAAAGGCATCGAAGTTAATTACAGGGATAAAGGGATCAAGAGACAGATGTTCCAGAAAAAAGGGGCCTCTAAAAATTAAACAATCATTGTGCTGAAAGTCATTGACCTGTGGAAATTTTCTAGGATATGGTTTAGGACATCATTTTCCTTATTCTACAAATAAGAGAATATATTTTTTTACATGTAATTTTTTGCTTAGAAAAAGGAAAGTAAAAGGAAAGAGCTTTTCTCCTGTAACTATCCCTAGTTTTCCATAATCCTAATGGCTTCAATAAGAAGACATTTCAATTGCAGTGAGAAATTCAGCATGATTTACACAGAAGCAATGCCAAACATAATCATGTACATTCTGATGAACAAATGAAAAAAATTCTGGAATTTTCTCCAATAGAAAATGTTAGGAGGACAATACATTCTCAATTGATGATGTCTTTTATGGGGGAAAATAACACAGGAAGAAAAATCAAGTGATTTAAGATTTCTACCACAGTACAATATAGATTGAAAACCTCTATCTCTTTGCTTTTATCATTATAAAAACAAAATTAAAATTCTCCTTTCCATTGTTTGGAATTCCTTTTCATGGCTTTTTACTTTTTTTTTTTTTTTTATGAAGCTTACTGTAATCACTTGCTCTATAGAAGTTATACTCAGATTTTCATATATAAAAGAAAGAACCTTAGATTGAAACTTAGATTGAAACCCAGCTGGCCTATTTAAGATATTCTGAGGCTCATGCCCAGATAATTTGACTTTCTGCTATACTCCAGATATTTGCATTTCATTAATTTTTTGAGTAATTCTCATGTAAGTGGTCAATAGGATCCACTTTGAAAGACTGAAGTCCTCATTGATTTTTCTCAACTGATTAGGCCATCTTTCTTGATGATTATAGTTCAAAGGGAAGACTCCCAGGTTCTTGAGAAAGACAGTCCTGGGTTATACATGATTTACATCTCAAAAGGAATGGAGAAAGAATTTACAGTTGCAGGTTTCTCTAAGAAAGAAAAGTCAGGGGCCTCTAGTCAGGAAGACATCCACCAAAAGTTTAGTCAAGCTGGCAAGATTAGTAAAGCTGGCTCTCTAGGTCACTCCAGCCTCCCTCCTTGTCTCTGTTCTCTGCCTGTCTACCCTGACAAGGACCCAACTCTGCCACTTGACTGAGATTCTTAGGTTCTTCTCGATTTTTAAGTCTCAGCCTTTAGAGTTGTGACCTGGAGCTTGACTGTGATTTCACAGCTCTCATTAATTCTCCTTAGCATGAAAATCTCCAAAAGTAGAATTTGCCTACTCAAATGTGATGATGAATAATCACTGTTAATGATGAGTGCTTTACCAGCAGATCTTTAACCTCCATACAGTTGAGTAAATTAAACTTGGAGAGTTTCTAATGAAGAAAATTTGAAAGCTAATGTATTATATGCTGCCTAAAACTGCTGATTCTGTGACAATAGCAGACAATCATTCTCTGCTGGCACAACTCAGTGTCTGCAGGAAGATATAGACTATGCTCTTCATATAATCACTATAATGATTAGAATAAATGGAAGATATTTTAATGATGACTAATTTTATTGAGGCTCCTTCAAAGATAAAAATTTTGAGATTATTGCAAAATTATATATACATAGTTATGTCACGGTCTCGGTAGGGTGACAGGTTGGAGGCAGTAGGTTCAAATGCCAATTGACTGCTGAAGGAATAAAACAAAAATAAATAAATAAAATTATTATAAGCCATCTAGGCAACCATGACTATCAAGAAATCCTAAGTGAGCCAAGAACAGTCCAATTTTTCAAAATATCATAGTGCTTTTCTCTTTTCACTGGAGGTTTCTTTCTTGCAGAAAGGTAATAAAATGATTATAATTTGGGATTGAAATGAATTATCAATTCATCAGAGTGTATGTTTAATGTGATATACTTGCACTAATGGTATGAGCTTTCTAATTAGGGAGCTATTCTCAAGGCAGGAAAAAAATCATTTTCTCAATAAAAATATTTTACTCCAAAGATACAGTGCCTTCAAAACATAATGAGCTTTGAGGCTGACATTACAGCAATTGAAATATGAGTGAAAGAATAAGTCTGTCTTGTTCAGCAATCTGGATGATTGGAGGTATTTCACTTATCTTATGGAACATAGGTCACATTCTATATTATTTGCAAGAATCTGCAATTTACCTCAAGGAAAAGAAAGCTAATTTTGATAAAGTGACAATGGGGCTCTCTAGCTTTGGCTGTTATATGAATAAAGTATTCACTTAGGAAGTGAATATTTCTTGCAGTGGGTTAATAAAGGTTTTGCAGAAATCTGGTGAATTTGGAGGTGGCAAATTTTACAATTTAGAGTACAAGCGATTATGCCTATTTAGTGATTTAAATAGAGCAAAATTGACCTGTTCCAAAACTGGACAACAGGATTCCAGAATCAGTAAGCTTTTCACAGTAGAGGATTTTGCCTGAATTTAAGAGAAACTAGGTAAGTGAGTTGATTTTTCCACATGTTAACCCAATGAACAGATATGAAATACTACTGTATAAATAGCACCTAATTAGACATAGGTACATATAGATGGAAACCAGACTAAAGACTTTTTATTTAATCTTAAAATGAAGCTCTTGATTACCCCAACTCTATCACTTGCTTCTTACTTGGTTCTCTACGTCTCAATAAATGTCATATTTATCTCCCTGGTCATTCAAGTTCAAAACTACAGAATTGACATTAATCTGGGATTGTCCTTAATTCCTCCCCACACCTGACACTTCTATAGCCAATCTAGTAGCACGGTCTATTGATAGTACTGGATGTGATAGTATGAATGTGAGAGTTGGACTATAAAGATAGCTGAGCACTGAAGAATTGATACTTTTGAACTGTGGTGTTGGAGAAGACTCTTGAGAGTCCCTTGGACAGCAAGGAGACCCCACCAGTCCATCCTAAAGGAAATCAGTCCTGAATATTCATTGGAAGGACTGATGTTGAAGCTGAAATTCTAATCCTTTGGCCACCTGATGTGAAGAACTGACTCATTGGAAAAGACCCTGATGTTGGGAATAATTGAAGGCAGGAGGAGAAGGGGACGACAGAGGATGAGATGTTTGAATGGCATCATTGACTCAATTTACATGAGTTTGAGTAAGCTCCAGGAGTTGATGAGGGACAGGGAAGCCTGGTGTACTGCTGTCCATGGGGTCAGAAAGAGTCAGACATGGCTGAGCGACTGAACTGAACTGATTGATAATATTCTCAAAATGTGTCCTGATTCTGCCCAGTTCTCTCCAGTTCCACTGTCACCAGCTAATCCAAACCACCCTCCTTTTAACCCAGATTACACTAATAATTTCTTTACAGATCTCCTTTCTTCTATAATCCATTGTCTACCCGACAGTCACAGGGATTGTTTTAAAGACACAAAGCAGATCATGTTATCACCCTGCTTAGTGTTTTCTAAAATTTCTCCTTTGCATTTAGAATAAAATTTAATCGTTTTATCACAATTTGTATTATTCTGCATGATTTGATCCCTGTCCACTCTACTAATTTTACACTTTATCCTCCTTATTTTTTCATTTCTCACTTTTCCTGATTCACACTGACCTTCTTTGAATTTCCGAAACATGCTAAGTATATTCCTCCCTCAGAACTTCTGCCTAGACAACTTTGTACCCTAATCCATGACAGAATGTCCCTTTCCCACTATCCAAGTCTTGGAGGAAATGTTCCCTTCATAAATAGTTATTCCCTAATGATTTCATGTTCTTAAATTACTCTACCATTATACACAGAAACTTCAAGACATTCCATTACTGCTTCCTCTTCTCAGAGCATGAATCACTGCCTCTAATAATCTTGTTTGCTTATCTTCGTTTGACTTTTGTACCCCCGCCCTTAAATTGTAGGATCCAAAAGTCAGAGTGTTAACCTGTCATGTTCATAACTAATCCAAGTGCCTAAAATATCATCAGGTACACATGTAACAAATGATTAAACAGGAACCTCAGTTAAATGATCTTTTTTGATGGCTCAGATGATAAAGAATCCAATGCAGTGTGGGAGACCTGGGTTCAATCCCTGTGTTGGGAAGATCCCCTGGAGAAGGGCATGGCAACCCACTCCAGTATTCTTGCCTGGAGAATTTCATGGACAGAGGAGCCTAGCAAGCCACAGTCCATGGGGTCGCAAAGACTCAGACTCAACTGAGTGACTTTCACTTTCACTTTTCCAATTAAGTAGAATCAGGAGAAAGAGGGGGAACTCTCACACCTGTTATGAAAGCAGAGCTCAAGAGAAGACTCCTCTTCTTTCCTGTCAATCGCAATGACTTTTCACTTTCTTCCTTTTTAAATGACTGGAAAGAAACATTTCTCCAGATTGGGGACAAATCTCTTTTAGTCCAAACTGACAGTGGAGCCACACTCTCATTGCTCAACCTCCTGACTATAAGACAACCCCTGCATTGGAATACTAAAGCCATTCTCAAGTAGTGGGAATCTCCATGAATCTCAGGAGGTTCCTGTCTCTGAACCTATTTCCTTTTGCATAAGGCCCTTTGACAGATAGAGATCCTTTTCTCCTTAGTTCTTTACTCTTATCCATTAATTAGGCCAAGAATTCTCAGAGAAGTAACTTGTCAGAATTTCTTTCTCCCAAAGGGGGAAATAATTTTAGGAAGTGACAATAAGTAATGAAATAACCAACCAGATGAATTAAATGACCCTTTGAGATTTTTCATTTGTTCTATCCCTGACAGCACTAGAGCTGTTTCTAGAAACACTGATCATTTGTCCCTAATGAATCAGCTATCACTTTCATCTCCAACTGATGTTGGCAAAATTCTCAGTGAACCTCCCATCAACATTTAAACAGACCTCTCAAAACCTTTTCCCATAATTATCCAATGCCCTATAAATAAAGAAACCCTTCAAGGCATAAAGCTTATGATGGAAGATTACAAGGGTTAAGGCCTCATTATCCCTTGTACTAGTCTCTGTAACACTTCCATTTCACCAGTGAGAAAATCTACATGTTGAGGGTGAAAATTTTCCAGGAACTTTGAGCAATAAATAAATGCTGTTAGCCATAGACACCTTATTGTTTCTAATCATTATACCATATTAACATCTATTACCACTGAAAGTAAATTCTTTAGTATAAGTGATTCACACAGGGTATTCCCTAGTATGCCAGTTGATGAAGCTAGCCAAAATCATTTTGACTTCACTTGGGGAAAAATATTCACCTGGACAGTAATGCCTGAAGATTATTCAGACAGCCCTTACTATTTCTCTCAAATCCTAAAGGCTGATCTGGATGGACCTAAAGCTCCCTAGAGGTTGCACTTTGTTTCAATACATGGATGATTCTCTTCTTTTCCCTCCTTCTCAAGCCTCCTCACAGGAAAAAAGCATCCACTTGCTGAAGATTTAGCCTTAAAGGAAAATAAGGGTACCAAAGAAAAACTGCAGTTTGCCCAAACCAAGGCTTAATATTTAGGGCATCTTATATCAGAACCAGGGCTACGCTTAGATCCAGAAAGACTTCATTGTGTCTTCAGTTTCCCAAAACCCCAGACAAAGTGCCCAGATACAAGGTTTTCTCAGGCAGGTTGGTTGTTGCACAAAATGGATGTCTCTTACTGCCAACCTCAATATGTTTTACTCAACAGCAGCAAACTTGACCCAATTTTATGGGAAGAATGGGAAAATACAGACTTTTAAAGTCTTAAAGGAAAGTTTGATATGAACCCCTCTGTCCTTGACATCCCAATGAGCAGATGTTCAAAAATTGAAGCAGACAACATCTGATGTTTTCACAAGATATCCAGATCAGGCCTATTGGAAGTTTGTTGCCAACCATTGATAATGATTTAATGCTTTAGGTAATCTCCAATATCTACGATTTGATAACATATGAACTTAAACTTTAAAAAAGTATCTGAGAGATGTCCCTCCTACCCCTCTTTGTTACTCAAATGAGGCCTTAATAGGGTTCCAAATTGGGCACTTTCCCTACTACATGAGATACTACATAAAGGAAAGATACGTACTTAACATGAGTGACTAAAAAACCCTCTAAAACTAGTAGACCTGATTCTCAATCAGTGATGCTTTCACAGGAAGATCTTGATCAAGAATGAAATGCTAAAAATTAATAAATAGAAACTTAAGTAGAGTTGGGAGACAAGACTGGGGAGTTCTCGCACTGATGGTAGCAGAGTCCAACACGAAGAAGAAAGGTTCCTCTGCTTTCCTGGTGAGGGCTTGGTCAATGAAAGGTCATGTATTCACTGTTTTCTACAGCCCTCCCAATTTCCTCTTCCTCTCTATAAAAGCATTCTCTTTTCTTTGCCACATGGGAACTTGCACCTAGATCAACACAGTTGCAGATTCTGACTTGCAGTTCTCTGCTTATCTGGAATAAACCCATTTTTGCTGAGAAATATTTGAAAAAAATCTAAAGTCTATTTCAAGTCAACACACAGTAGGCATATGATATGAATTTTGCCTAATAAGAATAGAAAGCCAAAAGTAATTATTCAGAAGAAAATTATCATGTTAACATCAATATTAAAGCTTTATAATGATTTTGGGAGGCAATAGAGCAGTTAAGAACACCAGACTTTGGAGCCAGAAAAGTCTGTTTTCAGGTTCTAGTTCTGACACAGGCTAGTTGTTGACCTTGTTACAAGTTGTTAACCTTTCTAAGATTCATTTCCTTATTTATAATATGGAGATGAAAATATCACTTCATTGGATTGCCAAGATTTAAAAGAACTAGTAGTATATAAAGTGTTTAGCACAGTCTCACATTAGAGACTCGGAAATTATTATTATGTTGTTATTATTCCACTTTTAAAATGTTTCCAAAATTCTTACCTATGTAAACTGTCACTAAGCAATGTTAGAAGCAATCCGCAAGAGTTCACTGTAAACTTATTGTTGGGATAATGGTGATATGGGTGAATAGTAAGGGATAAGGAGGAGGAGGAAGGATTTAGAAAAGTTTTAACAAAAATTCTGTTTCAGAAACCACTGCCAGCTCCTTAAAAGAGCTTTTCAAGTGCTGTAGATCAAATCTTTACTTAAAGGTGCTTCTGGTAAACCTTCTGATAGAGATTGTGTGTCCCCCCAGTCTCTTCCCTACATTGAGAAAATCATTGTGCCATCAATTCTCTCTTAACATGTTGACAGCTTACTATATAGGGCTGTTAAGGGAGTAACCAAGGCAGGGATAGAGAGAGGTAGATAACAGGCATTTCTTACAGTAAGTCCAGAACTAATTGTTCCCCAAAGAAAACAGAGGCCCATGTGGAAATGTGATGAATTGAGAAAATTCTCAGCAAAATATTTTTTAAAGGCAGATGAAGACCCTGAAAGCTCCTGGTTTTCTGTTGGAAGCACTTCCAGTCTGTAACCTGATGGGAGGTAGGATAGAATCATAACTATGAGTTAATTATAGTCAGCTGTACACATGTGCACAAAAAGACAGATTTAATAAATGGTTAAATGGGGTAAGTGGTTCAGTTGGTGATTTCTCACCACTAGTTCACCAGCACCATTCCTCCAGATAGGGGATCTCTAACGTGATAGTGCTGGAGGACAAGGGCACTCTAAGCTTAGCTCCCTCCAGTGCTGGTTGCCATGACGACAACCTCAGAGAACCCTTCATTTCACTACTAGGCAGAGTCTGGAGCTTTTGAATCAAAATTAGCTTATCTCATTTTCATCTGAGTCTTCAGATCTAACCAAATTCTTACATGCCTTGTCTGAAACAATTGCTTTGTTCTTTGTATAACATAATGATTTTTTTAAAATAGAAACAACTGCCCCTCAACCCAGCTTCACCTCCCAGAGTCTGTTATAGTGCCAGATCCCAGAAACCGAGGAAATATATCACTGTGTGACCTGTAAATTCTAAATTGTTCAAAATCAGCAGCAGTTTCAGACCAACCTGGATGTAGGTTACTGTATCAAAAGTACACATTTTATACAGATTACTGAAAAAAAAGTTTCACTTTGACATTTAAATTGAAAAAATGACAACTAATTGTTTTTCTTCTAAGAAGAAAAGTTTCTTTTAAAAATGTAACCAGAGAAAGATTTCTTAACATTTGCTTCTATCTGAGCATTCAAGACACTAACCAGAATAGAAAAAATGTTTTAATTATCCAAAAAAATACACAAGGGCACAAGAAATCCAGCATTGTTAGCCCTCAGCCCTCACCCAGTACTACTGCTGCCTTACAGGCTTAAAGTGTTATAACTTTGTTAATCTCATGAGCAAATAAAACTAATAAGTGGTTAAGGTCAAATTATTATTCCCAGGGCAGCAGGAAGAGGGAATATACTGTATTCTTTTAAAGGCAAAAAAGATATGTTCATTTATTTGTTCATTGGTATATTTAACATTTGTTATTGATCACTTACTATGTGTCAGCCACTGAACTGAGCTGTGAGTGTATGAAGATAGAGGTGTTTTTTTTTTTTTTTCCCCTTAAAGGAGCATGCAGTCTATTATAAAACTTGACCAGTAAACAAAGGGCTATGTTTGATAATACTGATATGAGGCTTTGAAAAGGAAGGTACAGCCTGATATACAAGCACTTTTCACCCAGTGCTTTGCACAGGGAGTGCTTAGACTAATTCCTGAATGGAGAGTAGGAGTTTGCCCAACATTTGACCAGGAGACAAGCAGTAGAGGGCTATTTCAGATTGAGGAGTATATGTACAGCTAAGTGGCATGAAGGAACACAATCAGGTCACTTCTAGGGACACCAGGTGATATAAGTGGGAATAGAAAAGTGGAAAAGATTCTAGGTAACAAAAGGTCTTGTGTGTACACAAAGATGAATGTTATGGATTAGGGAATGGAGAAACACTGGAATGTTTGAGAAATGGAGTAATGGGATGTAATTTGTGTTTTAGAAACATAATTCTCAGTGTAGATGGTAAGACGTCATGGTGGGTAAATTGGATGAAGAGAAGGCGAGAGCCAAGGGGACTTTCTGAAGTGTTATTACAATAGGTTGTGTAAGAGGTGACAACATTCAATTAAGCTGGAGATGAAGAGAAGGAGACAAATTAAGGAAAAGTCAAGGAATTTGACTGATAGGACTTAAGACTAAAAAGATTCAGAGAATAAAAGAAAAGGAAATTATGGGCTTCACCTAAGCTATTGAGTTTGTGTTTCAGTAAATGATGGTACCATTCGTTGTGCATTAGAAGTACAATTAGAAACTCATTTAGGACCATTTAAAATTGAGGTATCAGGGAAACAAGATATAATTCTAGATCTCAGTGGTAAAATTTTGATTCAGAGACACAGATGTAGGTAGTATCAAGTATCTAACACTGAACTCTGGAAGGAACAACCAAAAAGATTATGCAGAGAAAGAAATGAGAGCTAAGACAGAAATGTGGAGTCCATAGATATTATAGAAATCAGAAGAGAAAGAGGATTCAGCCAAGGTTAGATATGGGATTTAAGAGAAGAAAGGAAGTTAAAATAGTGTGAAAGGAAACCAGGGAAGCAGTTGAACTCACATTGAGGATATCGCAAAGTTGACAAGCCACAATGGATAATTGTGACCTGCTCATGTCCTCACAGTGTTCCCACAGTGAACACACTGCAGAATAGCAGGTCATTTACCATCCAAAGAGGCAAACACAGTTTATGGCTCAGTCTCCTGCCATGGGTCTGAAATCTTTGCACAAAAATAGCAACTCCTAGCTTTTCAACTGCTGAGCCAGTGTACTTTATTAGGTCCTACAGTAGACTAGAATTGTGTGCACCTGCATGCCAGTCTTGTTTATGATACAAGAAGCTTTATATTAACCCATAACTTCTATGCTACCTGCAGTCTCTGTGGATTTCTTTCCATTCTTTAGACACCCTAGACAATGGACAGTTGACAAGATGGATTATTAGGATTCTCCTGGTAAAAACTCTAGTTTAAGGGTCTAAGGAGTTTTATGATAATATAACTGAAGCAGAGATAGAATGGGACATTTATTCACTGATAATTTGGCATGCTGCTCCTCCATCCTATTTCTTTTCCCATAGAAACACTTTAGGCAAAGTAATAGTTACTAAAAATCATAAGAAAAGGAAGAAAAACATAATTGTCTTCAAACTGAAGTTCTGTGTCCCTCAAGTCCTCAACTAAATATAAACTTCTTGTCCAGACGTTTGACCATCTACCTTCTATTATCTTTTCCCTTTACACTACATTTATATCCCATCACTTTCTACCTAAATCTCTTCACTCATGACAAGTAAATCTATTAACATTACTTTCCCACTAAACCTTCTCTTCTTTATATACTTTCTTGGGCAGATAATCTCTTTTGTTGGCATTTCTTCCAAACAATTTTCCCACAGGAGGGCAAAAAATAAAGTTGACCAGATGTACCAGACAAGATATACTAGGTTATGCTGAAATAATAAATAATCCTATGATTTCAGTGGCTTACAACAGCAAAGGTCTATTTTACCCCAGACAAAATTTCCATTGTGGTTTGGGGCATGAGTCGGGGGTGGGGGTGGGGGGTGGTGCAGGTTGCCTGCTGTGTGCGCTTTTCCTTCTGGATCCAGGTGAGCAGTATCTATATGCATATTCTCCATTATGTTAGCCAATAAAATAAAATCTTGTAAAAAACAAAGTAGTTCTTAAAAACTCTTGCCTGAAAGAGACATCTCTTTAGCCAAAGAAAATTATAAAGCCCAACTTAACTTTATTGTGGCAGGGAAGTGCATTTCACCAAGGGAGTGAAACATTGATAATAAAAAGTAATTCAACTAGGCACACATCTTGCTCATTTTCCTTGCTCTTCTTTTTGGGTTTTGTCTAAGTTATCCTACTCACTCTTTCAAGTGGCCTAATCCTTCTCTCTTGTATTTCTCTTCTTACTACTGAGAAAAAAATCTTGCCCTATACCTCTTTGTGAATTGAATTTGGTATTATTTTACAAATTAGCAGGTCATGTGCTTTTCTTACGGGCTTCCCTGGTGGCTCAGATGGAAAAGAATCTTTCTGCTGTACAGGCATGCTTCATAATGAATTTGTAAATTGAGCTAATATATTAGCTATATTTAGCCATTGACCATCAAGTTTTTAAGAATTATTGATTTTATTTTAAATTTATAAATATCATTTTACTGTATTTTAAATATTTTGGTTTGTTAAATATTTTTTGTAATTTTTGTTTTATTTTGGAGTATAGTTGATTAGCAATGTTGTGGTCATTTCAGGTGTACAGCAAAGTGATTCAGTTGTACATATACATATCTATTCTTTTTAAAAAATTTTCCCATGTTAGTTATTACAGAGTATTGAGCACAGTTCCCCGTGCTATACAGTAGGTCCTTGTTGGTTATCTATTTTAAATATAGCAGTGTGTACATGTCAATCCCAAACTTCCCATCTATCCCTCCCCCACACCCTTCTCTGATATCTGTAAGTTTGTTCTCTAAGTCTAGTCTGTGAGTTTACTTCTGTTTTGTAAATTAGTTCATTTATATTATATGTTTTTAAAATTTTTCTGCATATAGACAATATCATATGATGTTTCTCTTTGCCTTACTTAACTTAGTATGATAATCTACAAGTCCATCCATGTTGCTGCAGATGGCATTATTTCATTCTTTCTTATGGCTGAGGAATATTCTATTGTATATATGTATCATATCTTCTTTATCCATTCATCTGTTGATGGGCATTTAGTTTGCTTCCACATCTTGGCTATTGTAAACAGGGTTGCAAAGAACATTGTGGTAAATATCCTTTCTGACCATATTTTTTTTCTGGATATAAGCCCAGGAGTGGGGTTGTTTGATCATATGGTAGCTCTATTTTCAGTTTAAGGAAACTCCATATGCTCTCCATAACGGCTGTAGCAATTTACATTCCTACCAGCACTACAGGAGGGTTCCTTTTTTGCCACACTATCGCCAGCATTTATGTTTGTAGACTTTTTGATAATAGTCTTTCAGAATAACGTGAGGTGATATCTCATTGTAGTTCTATTTAACTTTTTTAAACTTTGTTTTGTATTGGAATATCACCAATTAACAATGTTGTGATAGTTTTAGGTGGTCAGCAAAGGGGCTCAGCCATAAGAGCTTTATAGTATCCAGTCTTATATTAGGTCTTGAATCCATTTTGCATTTATTTATGTGTATGGTGTTAAAGAATATTTTAATTTCATTTTTTATAGGTAGCTGTCCAGTTTGCCAAGCACCATTTATTGAAAAGACTATCTTTTCTCCATTGTATAGCTTTGCCTCCCTTGTCATAGATTAATTGACCAATGGTAATTTGATAAGAATCGCACTGAATCTGTAGATTGCCTTGGGTAATACAGTAATTTTGACAATACTGATTTTTCCAATCCAAGAACTTGGTATATCCTTTCATCTATTTGTGTCATCTTTGATTTATTTGCTGATACATCTTATAGTTTTCAGAGTACAGATCTTTTGCCTCCTTAGGTAGGACTATCTCCGGGTATTTTATTCATTTTGATGTGATGGTAAATGATATTGTTTATTTGATGTCTCTTTCTGATCTTTTATTGTTAGTATATAGAAAAACAACAGATTTCTGTGCATTAATATTGTCTCCTGCAACTTTACTGAATTATTTTATGAGCTCTAGTAGTTTTCTGGTAGCATCTTTAAATAGTGACAGTTGTATTTCTTCCTTTACAGTTTGGTTTCCTTTTACATCTTTTTCTTCTCTGATTGTCATGGATAGGAATTCCAAAACTATTTTGAATAAAAATGATGTGAGTGGATGTCTTTGTCTTGTTTCTGATTTTAGTGAAAATGCTTTTAGTTTTTCACCACTGAGTATGATGTTAGGTATAAGTTTTATCATATAAGTCCTTTATTATGTTGAGGTAAGTTGCTTCTTTGCCCACTATCTGAAAGGTTTTTTATCATAATGGGTGTAGAGTTTTCTCAAAAGTATTTTCTGCATCTATTGTGGTGATCATAGTTTTTATCCTTCAACTTGATATAGTGTTTCACAATGATTGATTTGCAGATACTGAAAAATCCTCATCCCTGGAATAAGTACCACTTGATCATGGTGGGTAATCTTTTTAATATGTAATTGGTTTCAGTTTGCTAATACTTTATTGAGTGTTTTGCATCTGTGCTCATCATTATTTTCATCTTCTTTTCTGGTATTTTGTCTAGTTTTATCAGGGTGGTGTTGTCCTGATACAATTCATCTGTGTAGCCATCTTGTCCTGGACTTCTGTATGTAGAAAGCTTTTTAATCACACTTGCAATTTCAGTGCTTGTGATTGGTCTATTCCTATTTATTTTCTCCTGGTTTAGTCATGCGAGATTGTATCTTTATAAGAATGTGTCCGTTTCTTCCAGGTTGTCCATTTTTTTGGCTTGTGCTTTCTGTGGTGTCAGTTGTAACATCTCCTTTTTCATCTCTAATTTTGTTGATCTGACTCCTCTTCCTTTTTCTTGATGAGTCTGAGTAAAGGTTTACTTATTTTGTTTATCTTCTGAAGAGCTAATTTTTATTTTCATTGTTTGTTATTTTTTTATTTCTATTTCATTTATTTCTGCCTATTCCCCTTCTACTAACTCTAGGGTTTTTTATTGTTGTTGTTGTTGTTCTCCTTCTTCTTTCTTTAGTAGCTTTAAGTATAAGGTTAATGTTTGAGATTTTTCTTGTTTCTTGAAATAAGATTGCATCACAATAAACTTCCCTTTTAAACCTGCTTTTATTGCATCCTCTAGGTTTTGTATCATTATACTTTAATTTTCATTTGTCTCTAGGTATTTTTGAACTTTGATTTCTTCAGTGATCCATGCATTATTTAGTAGCATACTGTTTATCCTCCACGTTGTTTGTGTTTTTTATCATCGATTTCTAATCTCATGCACTGTGGTTGGAAAAGATTTTATTGTGAGTGTGCCTCTCCTACTGTCTCATTGTGGCTTCTTTTTCATTAGATGTAGGGTATCTTTTATGGTAGGTTCCAGAATTTTGTTGTTGTTGTTAATGGTTTTTCAGCTGTAAGTTGAGATTTTGGTGTATTTTGTATGAAGTTGTGAGCTCATGTCCTTCTAATCTACTATCTAATCTATTAGCCTGGCATTTCACATGATGTACTCTGAATATAAGTTGAAAAAGCAAGGTGACAATATACAGCCTTGTCATACTCCTTTCTCAAATCTGAACCAGTTGTTCCACATTCCGTTCTAACTGTTGCTTCTTGAATTGCATACAAGTTTCTCAGGAGACAGGTAAGATGGTCTGGTAGTCCCATCTCTTGAAGAATTTTCCAGTTTGTTCCGTTCCATACAGTCAAAGGCTTTAGCATCGTGAATGAAGCAGTAGTAGATGGTTTTCTGGAACTCTTTTGTTTTCTCCATGAACCAATGAATGTTGGCAATTTGATCTCTGAATCTTCTGCCTCTCTGAAACCCAGCTTGCACATCTAGAAGTTCTCAGTTCATGTACTACTGAAACCTAGATTGAAGGATTTTGAGCATAACCTTGTTAGTGTGTGAAATGAGTGCATTTGTACAGTAGTTTGAACACTCTTTTGCATTGCCCTTCTTTGGGATTGGAATGAAAACTGCCTTTTCCAGTTCTACAGCCACTGCTGAGTCTTCCAAATGTGCTGACATATTGAGTGCAGCACTTTAATATCATCATCCTTTAGGATTTTAAATACCTCAGCTGGAATTCCATCATCTCCACTAGCTTTGCTTGCTTCCTAAGGCCCACTTGACTTCACATTCCAGGATGTCTGGCTTAGATGAGTGACCACACCATCATAGTTGTCTAAGTCATTAAGACCTTTCTTGTATTGTTATTCTGTATATTCTTGCCAACTCTTCTTAATCTCTTTGGCTTAGGTCCTTATTGTTTCTATTCTTTATCAAGCCATCCTGGCATTAAATGTTCCCTTAATATCTCCAGTTTTCTTCAAGAGATCGCTAGTCTTTCCCATGCTATTGTTTCCCTATATTTCTTTGCATTGTTCATTTAAGGCCTTCTTATCTCTCCTTGCTACTCTCTAGAAATCTGCATTCAGTTGAGTATACCTTTCCCCTTCTCTCTTGTCTTTCACTTCTCTTCTTTCCTTAGCTAATTGTAAAGCTTCCTCAGACAACCACTTTGTTTTCTTGCATTCTTTTTCTTTGGTATGGTTTTGGTCACTGTCTCCTGTACAGTGTTAAAAACCTTTGTCCACAGTTTTTTAGGCACTCTGTCTACCAGAGCTAATCCCTTGAATTCATCACCTCCACTGTATAATCATAAGGGATTTGATTGAGGTCATACCTGAATGGCCTCGTGGTTTTCTCTACTTTCTCCAATTAAGCCTGTGTTTTGCAATAAGGAGCCCAGACCTGTTGTTGTTCAGTCACTAATTCATGTCCAACTCTTTGCGAACCCATGGACTGCAGGACACCAGTTTCCCTGTCCTCCACTATCTCCCAGAGTGTGCTCAAGCTTGTGTCCATTGAGTCAGTGACTCATTCAACCATCTCATCCTCTTGTCAACCCTTTCTAAGCATGACCTCAATCTTTCCCAGCATCAGGGTCTTTTCCAATGAGTTGGCTCTTTGCATCAGGTAGCCAAATTATTAGAGCTTCAGCATCAGTCCTTCCAGTGGATATTCAGGGTTGATTTCCTCTCTGACTGACGGATTTGATTTCCCTGCTGTCCAAGGAACTCTCAAGAGTCCAGCACCACAGTTCAAAAGTATCAATTCTTCACTGCTCATCCTTCTTTAGAGTCCAACTCTCATATCCACACTGAACTACTAGAAAAACCATGGCTTAGACTAAATGGACCTTAGTTGGCAAAGTGATGTCTCTGCTTTTTAATAACTGTCTAGGTTTGTCATGGAATTCCCTGGTGGCTCAGATGGTAAACAATCTGCCTGTTAATGCGGGAGACCTGGGTTCTATCCCTAGGTTGAAAAGATCCCCTGGAGGAGGGCATGACAACCCACTCCAGTATTTTTGCCTGGAGAATCCCCATGGACAGAGGAGCCTGACAGGCTACAGTCCATGGGGTCACAAAGAGTTGGATATGACTCAGCGACCAAGCACACAGCACACTAAGTTTGTCATACCTTTTCTTCCAGGGAGAAAGTGTCTTTTAATTTCATGACTGCATTCACTGTCTGCAGTGGTTCTGAACCTGATCCAGTCAGCTCCAGGTCTTGTTTTTACTGACTATATAGAGCTCTATATAGCTCTATATATCTTTGGCCACAACGATCATAATCAATGTCTGTGCTGTGCTGTGCTAAGTCACTTCAGTCATGTCTGACTCTTTATGACCCCATAGACTGTAGCCCACCAGGATCCTCTATCCATGGGATTTTCCAGGTACCTATTCCTATATTAGCAATATTATGACTTTATAATATGTTACTATTTGATAAGACATGGCTCCTCCTTGGCATTTAACACAGTGTTTCTTTATATCATGTTCTTATTCATTCAAGATAAACATTTATAATAAAATTCATCCACTTGAATTTTTGTTATGCATCAGTTGTAATCATAGATTGATTTGGAGAGAATGGACATATTAAGCCTCAGATTTCAAGATGTATATTTTTAGTTATGAATTTTTCCTTCAAGTCCTTTAGAGTAAGGATTAGCTCATCACATTCCTTATTTGTAGATCCTTAGCCAGGTCTTTCAAATGTTTTTTTCTACTTTTATCAAATATATGTTGTTGTTATTGCTGCTGTTGTTACTATTATTTTTTAATAGATTGTTTCTTATATATAGAAAGCTATTAATGTTATATATTTCTTTGGGTTTAGGTGTAGTGATTTTTCATTAGATTCTGGGTTTTCCAGGTAGAATATTACTATCTGCAAATAATACACTTGGATAAATCTTTCCCATATTAATTATTTTATTATTAGTGCATTGAGTATGTTTTAGGGGCATTTTACAGTATATCACTTTATTCCCAGACCATCCAATTAATTGTTAAAGCTTGCCAACTTTTATTCTAATAATATCCTTCCCCTGTATGTTATGTCTACCAAAGTATCAGTCATTTATCAAAACTAAGTGATCTTTATGACTCATAATGATTTCCCTGTTGGGGGTGAATTCATTGATAGCAGGCCACACTCCAGGAAATATTAAAGGAAGTTCTTCAAGTAGAAGCACATGACAACTGAAGAAGAATTGTATCTTCATACTGGAAATGGTAAATATCGGGTAGTCCAAAAAGTTTTTTCAAGTTTTTCCATTATTCCTATAGAAAAATCAGAATGAACTTTTTGGCCAACCCAATATGTAGGTAAAAGACTGTTTAAACAGAAAACATTAATTGTGTTTTGTGGAGGTTATAACATCTGTAGAATAAAATGTATCAAAGCAATAGAAGATGAGAAAATACCATTGCAGAGCTCTTATACTATAGGTAATATGGTATTATCCTCAGGTAGACTGTGATAAGTTAGAGATGCACATCACAAAGTCAGGGCAGTAGTTTTCCAACTTTTGATTTTAGAAAAACTTAAGAGTCTTAAAATTACTGGGTACCCTAATCTAGAGAGCTTATTTATGTTAATTCTATCTATCAGTGTTTATCACACTGAATATTAATTTTTAAATGTTTAAAAACAATAAGAAACTCATTGTATGTTAATATACATGTCATATTTTAATGACAAATACTATGTGTAACAAAAGAGTAGTGAAAAGTATCACTAGTTCACATCTTGAAAATTATTTTATCATTAGTCTAAGAAAAGATGGCCAGATTCTCACACCTGCTGCATCTTTAATCTGTTTAACCAGAAATGATATTTAGTTTCTGGAAAACCCCATGGTACATTTGTAAAATAAAGAGATGAACATGCAAATCATACTTAGCATCATTGTGAAAAGGTTTGGCCTTACAGATTTCTTAAGAGGCTCAAGGACCTACAAGAATCTCTGCCCAAGAGAAAAAACTAAAGAAACAAATCAAAGAGGTATAGCAACAGGAAACTAGTGAATAAGTTGTAATCCTAAAAGTCGCTTAATGCAAAAATAGTGAGAAAAAAAAATGGCTAGAGTACAGACAAGAAAAATAAGAAACAGAAACACAGCAGATTTAAATCATAATGGTAATAACATCACATATAAATGGATAAAACATCAGCAGGATCGAGATGTCGGCTTTATAAAAATTCAACACCCAACTACAATTAAAATCAATTCACTCTAATTATAAAATATATAAGCTACAGGTTAAAAAAAAGATGGAAAAAGAATACCATGCAAACACATTCATTATAAGAAAAGTGGCTATTTTAATGTCAGATAAAATAGACTTCAGAATAAGGAATATTCCTTATCCATATCAGTTGAGGTACAGTTGATCCTCATTATTTGTGGATTCCATATTTGTGAATTCACCTCCTGGCTAACATTTTCAATTCCCAAATCAACCCCATATTTTCATGGTTATTCTTGGACATGTGCAGAGTGGGGAGGGACAAATTTTAGCCTTACAATATGCACATTTCCAGCTGAGGTTGAACTAAGCGTTGCTCTGCCTTCTTTTTTCAGTTCTCACACCAAGATGACCAGAGGGCAGAGACAGTAGAGGGCAGTGTGATGTAGTGCAGTAATACACATCTCTGGAAACAGATGGACAGGGCTTACATCCTAGTTATGGCATATGTTAGTGGGGCAGCCTCAGGCAAGTCACACTTTTGAACCTCATTATGTTTTTCTGTAAAACGAAGAATCTAGCAGGACAGGACACCTTGTTTTCAGGATTTTAGATTAATATATATGCCATACATGTACATATGCGGAGCAATATACCAGTAGTCACTAATTCAGTATTCAGTGACATTGTTAGAACATAACTACTTTGAATAAAAAGAATCTACTGTACATTTAAAAGGTGCAATTCTTTAAAGAAATGCAAATCCTAAATGATATGTACCTAAAATTAGAGCTTCAAAACACAAGAAACAAAAACAGATGTAGGAAATCCAAATAAATCCATAATAAGAGCAAGAAATTTCAAAGTCCTCTTTTAGTAATTCATAAAACAAGCAGGCACAAAATAAATATGAATCTAGTTGACATTTTAGTACATTCCACTCAACAACAGAGAATACATTTTCTTTTCAAATGCACATGAAACACTCTCCAAGACAGACCTCTGCTGGCCCATAAATAATTTTCAATACGTTTAAAAGGATTATAATCATACTAAATGTGATTTTTGATCACAAATGAATTAAATTAATAATCAGTAACAAACATATATGGACTACACCTTAGTATATGGATATTAATCGACATACTTCTAAAAGCCACAGGGGTAAAGTAAAGAAATCTCACATATGATTAGAAATTATTTTCAACTGAATGAAAATAAAAATATACCATATAAAAATTTATAGGATGAATTTAAAATAGAGCTCACAGAATATATATAGTTTCAGTTCTTATGTTAGAAAAGACAGACATAAAATCAATTTTCTTGTACTATATAAGCTAGAAAAAGAAAATTAAACCCATAGTAAATAAAAGGAATAAAATAAGAGTACAAATCAGTGGAAGAGAAAAGATATAAACACTATAGAAAAACAACATGTTCATAAAAATATTAATCTCAAGCTAGACTCATCAAGGAAAAAAAAAGAGAAAGAAGACAAAATCTATGTCTACAAAGAAGAATAGAATAGGGAAAATCACTACCAATCCTACACACATTAAAATGATAAAATAATGAAAAACTTATGTCAATAAAAATAAAAAGTATAAATGAACTGGCCAACTTTTGAAATATGCAAATGACCAAAGTTAACTCAAGGAGATAAAGTGTAACTATATAGCTAAAGAAACCAAATTCATAAATAAGAACCTTCCCACTCCCTCCTCTCCACATACACACATATACAAAAGCCTTTTCAGTTCAGTTCAGTTCAGTCGCTCAGTCGTGTCCGACTCTTTGTGACCCCATGAATCACAGCACGGCAGGCCTCTCTGTCCATCACCAACTCCCAGAGTTCACTCAGACTCACGTCCTTCGAGTCCGTGATGCCATCCAGCCATCTCATCCTCTGTCGTCCCCTTCTTCTCCTGCCCCCAATCCCTCCCAGCATCAAAGTCATTTCCAATGAGTCAACTCTTTGCATGAGGTGGCCAAAGTACTGGAGTTTCAGCTTTAGCATCATTCCTTCCAAAGAAATCCCAGGGTTGATCTCCTTCAGAATGGACTGGTTGGATCTTCTTGCAGTCCAAGGGACTCTCAAGAGTTCTCCAACACCACAGTGCAAAAGCATCAATTCTTTGGCACTCAGCCTTCTTCACAGTCCAACTCTCACATCCATACATGACTACTGGAAAAACCATAGCCTTGACTAGATGGACCTTAGTCGGCAAAGTAATGTCTCTGCTTTTGAATATGCTATCTAGGTTGCTCATAACTTTTCTTCCAAGGAGTAAGCATCTTTTAATTTCATGGCTGCAATCACCATCTGCAATGATTTTGGAGCCCCCCAAAATAGAGACAGATGATTCTGTTATATAAATTCTATTATACTCTTAGAAATGAAAAAATGCTATTTATATGCAAAAAAAATTCTCATTGGAAAAGACCCTGATGCTGGGAAAGATTGAGGGCAGGAGGAGAAAGGGACCACAGAGGATGAGATGGTTGGATGGCATCACCAACTCAATGAACATGAGTTAGAGCAATTCTGGGAGACAGTGAAGGACAGGGAAGCCTGTCATGCTGCAGTCTGTGAGGCCACAAAGAGTTGGACATGACTGAGTGACTAAATAACAACAAATTTTATGCAAGCCTTTTCAGAATATGGAGGAGAAACAAACCCCTGCCAATTGATTCCATGAGGCCAGTGCTACTCTGTTGTTGTAGTTTAGTCTCTTAGTTGCGATACTCAAAATCAAAAAAGATATTGCAAAAAAGAAGTTACAGGCCAATATACTTAGCAGCAGCAGCATACTCCATGAATGTAGATACAAAAATCTTTAGCAATGTTAGCAAACTGTATGCGTGTTTGCTCACTCACTCAGTCCTATCTGGCTCTTTGCAACCCTGTGCACTGTAGCCTGCCAGGCTCTTCTGTCCATGGGGTTTCCCTGGCAAGAGTACTGGAGTGGGCTGCCATTGCCTCCTCCAAGTGAGCTTCCTGACCCAGGGATTGAACCTGTGTCTCCTGCACTGCAGGTGGATTCTTTACTGCTGAGCCACTGGGGAAGCCAAAAATTTACAAAAAGGTTAATACATCATGAACAAGTGGGATTTACTGAAGCAGTATAAATTTGGCTTAATACATGAAAATCAAACAATATGATTCTCCATATTAACTAAATAAAGAGAAAAACCACTTGACTGTTTCAATATACAGCATATATAATCTTTTTTTTTTTTTTTTAATTCAACACCCATTTATAAACACCCTCAACATCTAGCTCATGTAGCTCAGATAGTAAAAGAATCTCCCTGCAATCCAGGAGACCAGTGTTCGGTCGTTGGGTTGGGAAGATCCCCTAGAGAAAGACATGGCAATCCACTCTAGTATTCCTGCCAGTATTCTTGCCTGGAAACTCCATGGACAGAGGAATCTGGCGGGCTACTGTCCATGGGGTCACAAAGAGTAGGACGCAACTGAGCAATTAACACATGTTCAACATCCAGGAATAGAAAACAATACCCTCAACTCAATAAAAGGCATCTGTAAAATACCTACAGCTAACAAAAGTATTTAAAGGGAAAAGACAACTTTTCTCCCTAAGTCTGGGAACAGGACTTTCCTGTCCACTCTCAGCACTTCTATTCAACATAGTTTTGGAGGTCCTACCAAGTGCAACTGAAGAAGATAAGTCATACAGGTTGGAAATTAAGAAGCTAAATTCCTTTTATTCATAGACAACATGATCAAGTATATCAAAATAAGCAATCTTCAAAAAAGATACTAGAACTAATAGCAAAAGTCAAAGAATAAAATGAGTTAAAACTTATTTCTAGAAATTGACAAGGTGACCTTAAATTTATATAGATATATGAAAGGTATAATATAGCCAACATAATTTTGAAGAAAAAAAGCTACTATAATTAAGAAAAAGACAGGCACTAAAATAAATATTAAAGGACATTTAATATTTAGATAATGAAACTAGATAGAATCATGGCAGCTCATGAAGGAATGAGAATTATAGAAATAAATATGTGGCAAAATTTAAATGGCCATTAACTGCGTAAAATAATATGAATGTTGCCTTGTGATATTTAGACACATGTATAATAAAATATATGAAAAAAACAGCAAAAGTCTAATTAGAAATAGAAGAAGTTGTAAAAATACTAATTTTTTAGAATAAGTCAGATGATGTGTTGTAAAATTTAGGGCAACCAATACAAATAGTAAACAAATGTCTACCTAGCAAGACAATAGATAAAGTGTAAAATGTTTGCAAAAACTTATAAAATGAGAAAAATTACCATGGCAAAAAAGGAACACAGAACACATCGGAGAAGTATAAATCAAATCATAGGATAGTAGATTTAAAAGTAAATACATCAGAACTTTACTAAATGTAACTGAACTAAAAACTCCTTTAAATTACAAAGTTTGTCACATTGGATTAAAACAACTGCATATAGAACCAGTTCAGTTCAGTCACTCAGTCATGTGCTACTCTTTGTGACTCTATGAATCACAGCACACCAGGCCTCCCTGTCCATCACCAACACCCAGAGTTCACTCAAACTCATGTCCAAAGAGTCGTTGATGCCATCCAGCCATCTCATTTTCTGTCATCCCCTCTCCTCCTGCCCCCAATCCCTCCCAGCATCAGGGTATTTTCCAATGAGTCAACTCTTCAAATGAGGTGGACAAAGCATTGGACTTTCAGCTTCAACGTCAGTCCTTCCAATGAACACCCAGGACTGATCTCATTTAGGATGGACTGGTTGGACCTCTTTGCAGTCCAAGGGACTCTCAAGAGTCTTCTCCAACACCACAGTTCAAAAGCATCAATTCTTTGGTGCTTAGCCTTCTTCACAGTCCAACACTCACATCCATATATGACCACTTGTAAAACAATAGCCTTAACTAGATGGACCTTTGTTGGCAGAGTAATGTCTCTGCTTTTGAATATGCTATCTAGTTTGGTCATAACTTTCCTTCCAGGAGTAAGCATCCTTTAATTTCATGGCTGCAGTCACCATCTGCAGTGATTTTGGAGCCCCCCAAAATAAAGTCTGACACTGTTTCCACTGTTTCCCCATCTATTTCCCATAAAGTGATGGGACCAGATGCCATGATCTTAGTTTTCTGAATGTTGAGCTTTAAACCAACTTTTTCACTCTCCTCTTTCACTTTCATCAAGAGGCTTCTTAGCTCCTCTTTGCTTTCTGCCGTAAGAGTAGTGTCATCTGCAGTGAACTAAAATGGACTAGAATGGGTGAATTTAACTCAAGTGACCATTATAAACTACTGTGGGCAATCCCTTAGAAGAAATGGAGTAGTCATCATGGTCAACAAGAGTCCTAAATGCAGTACTTGGATGCAGTCTCAAAAACGACAGAATGATCTCTGTTCGTCTCCAAGGCAAACCATTCAATATCATGGTAATTCAAGTCTATGCCCCAACCAGTAATACTGAAGAAGCTGAAGTTGAATGGTTCTATGAAGACCTACAAGACCTTTTAGAACTATCACCCAAAAAAGATGTCCTTCTCATTATAGGGGACTGGAATGCAAAAGTAGGAAGTCAAGAAACACCTGGAGTAACAGGCAAATTTGGCTTTAGAGTACAGAATGAAGCAGGGCAAAGTCTAATAGAGTTTTGCCAAGAGAACACACTGGTCATAACAAACACTCTCTTCCAACAACACAAGAGAAGACTCTATACATGGACATCACCAGATGGTCAACACCGAAATCAGACTGATTATATATTCTTTGCAGCCAAAGATGGAGAAGCTCTATACAGTCAGCAAAAACAAGACCAGGAGCTGACTGTGGCTCAGATCATGAACTCCTTATTGCCAAATTCAGACTTAAATTGAAGAAAGTGGGAAAACCACTAGACCATTCAGGTATGACCTAAATCAAATCCCTTATGATTATACAGTGGAAGTGAGAAATAGATTTAAGGGAGTAGATCTGATAGAGTGCCTGATGAACAATGGACAGAGGTTCATGATGTTGTACAGGAGACAAGGATTAAGACCATCCCCATGGAAAAGAAATGCAAAAAAGCAAAATGGCTGTCTGAGGAGGCCTTACAAATAGCTGTGAAAAGAAGAGAAGTGAAAAGCAAAGGAGGAAAGGAAAGATATAAGCATCTGAATGCAGATTTCCAAAGAATAGCAAGAAGAGATAAGAAAGCCTTCCTCAGCAATCAACGGAAAGAAATAGAGGAAAACAACAGAATGGGAAACACTAGAGATCTCTTCAAGAAAATTTGTGATACCAAGGGAACATTCATGCAAAGGTAGGCTTGGTAAAGGACAGAAATGGTATGGACATAACAGAAGCAGAAGATATTAAGAAGAGGGTGGCAAGAATACACAGAAGAACTGTATAAAAAAGAGCTTCACAACCCGGATAATCAAGGTGGTGTGATCATTCACCTAGAGCCAGACATCCTGGAATGTGAAGTCAAGTGGGCCTTAGAAAGCGTCACTATGAACAAAGCTAGTGGAGGTGATGGAATTCCAGTTGAGCTATTCCAAATCCTGAAAGATGATGCTATGAAAGTGCTGCACTCAATATGCAAAATTGGAAAACTCAGCAGTGGCCGCAGGACTGGAAAAGGTCAGTTTTCATTCTAATCCCAAAGAAAGGCAATGCCAAGGAATGCTCAAACCACCACACAATTGCACTCATCTCATATGCTAGTAAAGTAATGCTCAAAATTCTCCAAGCCAGGCTTCAGCCGTACATGAACCGTGAACTTCCAGATGTTCAAGCTGGTTTTAGAAAAGGCAGAGGAACCAGAGATCAAATTGCCAACATCTGCTGGATCATCGAAAAAGCAAGAGAGTTCCAGAAAAACATCTATTTCTGCTTTATTGACTATGCCAAAGCCTTTGACTGTGTGGATCCCAATAAACTGTGGAAACTTCTGAAAGAGATGGGAATACCAGACCACCTGACCTACCTCCTGAGAAACCTATCTGAGACAGTTAGAACTGGACATGGAACAACAGACTGGTTCCAAATAGGAAAAGGAGTACATCAAGGCTGTATATTGTATTGTCACCCTGCTTATTTAACTTATATGCAAAGTACATCATGAGAAACGCTGGGCTGGAAGAAGCATATAGAATAGACTCATTTTAAAAATAAAGATAAAAATATATTGAAAATAAAGGAAGGGAAAGTGTACAATATGAATACTAAATAAAAGATAACTATTATAAGCATATCAGAGAAGGCAATGGCACCCCACTCCAGTACTCTTGCCTGGAAAATCCCATGGATGGAGGAGCCTGGTAGGCTGCAGTCCATGGGATCGCTAAGAGTTGGACATGACTGAGCAACTTCACTTTCACTTTTCACTTTTATGCATTGGAGAAGGCTATGGCAACCGACTCTGGTGTTCTTGCCTGGAGAGTCTCGGGGATGAGGGAGCCTGGTGGACTGCCATCTATGGGGTTGCACAGAGTCGGAAGCGACTGAAGTGACTTAGCAGCATTATAAGCATACAAATATCAGAAAATATAGACTCTGAGACAAGAAGCATTACTGAAGATAAAGGGAATATCAATCCACCAGGAACACATTATAATTCTAAGTTTCTTTGCAGTGAATAATATTCAAATTACATAAAGCAAAACTTGAGAGAAGTAAAAGATATAGGAAAATCCTCCATCATAGTGATAGACATTTTTCAGTAAACAAAAACAATAATGCTCTTAGAAAAAACACAGAGTATTCCTAATGTTTTGTGGGAGGAAAAGATTTCATAAATCTTAAACAGAATGTATGGAGAAGGGAATGGCTACCCACTCCAGTATCCTGGCCTGGAGAATTCAATGGCCTATATAGTCCATGGGGTCGCAAAGAGTCAAACACGACTGAGCGACTTTCGCTTCACTCACAAATAGAATGCAAAATTAAATTTCTTTGAAATTATGAACTTGACTTCATTAAAAGGTAACTTTAAATGAGTGAAACCCAAAATGAGAGAAAATATTTGCATTGCATATATCCCTCAAAGAATTCATATCCACAATATAAAAGAACTGCTATAAGACATTAAAACTAGATAACCCAATTTTTAATGCACAAACACTACACAAAAGAAAATCTCATTATCAAAAGGGCCAAAACTTGTTTGAAAATATACTAAAGCTAACTAGTTATCAGGGCAATTCACACCCACCAGAATGGTGAATTTTAAGTCTCACAATCCCCTCATTTGACAGGAATGTAGAACTGGTGCTCCCATACACTGCTCTTGGGACCATACACTTTTACCACCAGTCAGAAAAACTCTTTGTCACTATCTACTAGAGCTGAACACATGAACACCCTATGATGTCACAATGCCAATCACAGGTGTATACCCAATGCAATGTAACTTGTTTGCACTAATAGGCATGTACAAGTGTTTACAGCAGAAATATTGGTAGGAGCTTCAAATTGTAAACAACAATAGTATAGATAAGTGCATTGTGGTAAGCTCAAACAACGAAATGCAGATTGCTGCATGCAACAACACAGATGAACCTCTCAAACACAATAGTAAATGATAGAAACAAGACAAGAAAGAAAGAAAATGTACATGCTAGCAGAGTTAGATTTACTGTGAAGATAATGTGGATAATCTTTAACCTGCTCAGATTCAATCGAAGGCCCTGTAACAAACATTGTACTCATAATTAAGTATTTATTTCAAAAGAGCCCACAAATCATTCAAGCTTCACATCTTCCATGAATCAGTTCTTTCCTCAAGCTATACAATCCCAAAATGGTAAATTAACCTGATAGTACTAGATGTCACGTTGGTGGCTACTCCTAAAATGAAATGGCTGGTGACTGGAAGTGGACCTAGGAATGGTTTCAGAGATGCTGTTAACTTCCTATTTATAAATCAAAAGTGATCAATTTGCGATGTTAAATGTTTAGCAACTTGTTTTCTGAAACAAAGTTCCTCATAGTTACATACTGTCATGCTGCCTGATTTCAAGTTACCAGAATTTGAACAACTAGTGGCAAAATTCCTACATGTTTAACATTTAGATCCCACAAGCTGGTACAAGTCATCTCTAGCACACCATTTTGTGGTGCAGTTTCATGGCCATATTTACTTTAGATATTTCCCTGAAATATAAATGTGGATGTATCATGCCTTTTGTATATTTTGTACTTCAATAAAAATAGTACTTTAACAATTCTATAGGATATCCTCTCCCCAAAATGAAACTAAAGTAATAAACACTGAATATCTTCCAAATAAATTCAAGCTATTATGGAAATGGCCACTGGGAAAAATTCCTTTTTACAAATTAGTTCAAAAAATAGGGTATATATTACCAATACATTTGAGCTTTCAAAGCACTATCCACAAATCTCTGTTAGCACTCTTTTTATAAACCATTATAATTGTATATTTATTTTTATGCAATCTTAGTAGGCTGTGAGTAGTTTAAGGGAAGGAACTGTGTTTTATTTATCATCTCAGCCACCAAAGAGCTTCTCTGGTGGTTCAGACGGTAAAGTGTCTGCCTGTAATGTAGGAGACCTAGGTTCAATCCCTGGATGGGGAAGTTCCCCTGGAGAAGGAAATGGCAACCCACTCCAGTACTCTTGCCTGGAAAATTCCACTGACGGAGGAGCCAGGTGGGCTACAGTCCATGGGGTTGCAAAGAGTCAGACACCACTGAGTGACTTCACTTTCAGCCACCAAAAAATGGCTGACATGTAGTATGTTAAGTAAATATACTAAATAACCATGAATAACAATATTTAAAGGAATTATGACCAGACCAGATACATGATATGGGAGCTCGCAACAGGGAGAAACCACTTCAAGCTGCTATGATCAGGGAATCACAGAAACTATCACACATATTTCTATGTGGTTTTGCCTATATAATGCTTATTGCAATAAAATGCTTCACCTAGCCTCCACAAGAGGTCATAATCTTCTTTGGTCTAATGAGACTAAGGGATTTTACTTAACAAAACAGGCATACAACAGCTTATAGAAAAGAGCTCATTTTTTCCTTTGATATTGCTGAATACAGATATTATGCAAAACAAGCAGGAAGAAATCCTATGTGTATTTCAAAGTATTACACATATGCTTACAATAAATTTTTATTCCCCATTCAGCTATCTTGAGGATAACCTAAAGTGTCAATAGCTTTCTATAGGTTATTCTCCCTGAAAATTTCCTTTAAGAGTGAAATGAAAGGTGAGCAGAAAAAATCAGCTATTTTCCTGGGGTGGCTATCCCCAACTGAACCTTCAGATTTCATAGTTGCCAGTGATACTTCAATCAGACTCTCAGGAAATCTGACCTCAAAGGACATTTTGTTATGTCCCAAAGCAGAATTGGCAAGTGATTAAATTGGATATTCCTTGATATCCTGCTTTTTTTCCCCCAATGAACCAAATGCCTGATGAAACGCAAGTGTGTATGTTTATGTTTCCTTTTCTGTCCGGGTTGGGCCAGAAAAAGTATTATCCTCATGTTATAGAGAGGTGGCCTTCCCTTGCAGAGACTCTGTTCTAGGCAAGTAGTAGGGGCAGAGATGAACAAGAAAGGAAGAATTCACAAATCTATGTTTCCTGGAATATCTTAATCTATATTAAGGTTAACCAAAGCGTATGTTTCCATGCTGCTCAGAATATTGTCAATAAATGCATTTCAGGGTCAGGGAAAATGTTGGAGTCCAAGTTTATGTTAGCAAGTACTAGAAGGAGTGTTGGGAAGAAGGGATTTGAGCTAAACCCCAAGGACTCAGAGGCACCGTCAACCTTTAGAGTCTAAGGTCTCATCAGATTCCATAGCAACAGTGGTAACCAGGCCTCTGAGAAAGCTATAGAATCACAGGGAGTTGCTGCTGATTACTAACAAGAGAAGGAGAGCCATTCTCAACATGTCCTGAGACCTCCAAAGGAAAAGATGGAGCAGTAGAGAGAAAATGCTACTTCATTCTTTCCTAAACTAGGTAGACTGGAAATGACACACAATGCATTTTATATGGTTTTGAATTATTCAAATTTGAAATAATATGATTCCAAAATAATAGCAAAGCATCAATTTATGCAAATAATTGAAAATGAAAACTCCCCACATTTTCTAATGTATAAAAATCATATTTTAAAGCTGCTGGGACAAAGTGAATTGCACAGTGTAGCACTTCTTTGGTTGACAGACAGAAATACCTCTCAACCTTTGTCAGAATCAGCATTTCTTGTGGGGTCTTTCTGTGCCCGGGAGGGTATCTAGTAGCATCTCCAGTCTCTACCCACTGCATGACAGCAAATAACATCTCAGGACATTGCCAAATGCCTTTTGCAGGGTGGGCAAAATTTCTCCTATTGAGAACTACTGCTCTAGGGCCTGTGTGAAGAGCAGTGTGTCTTGAGTGTAATGAGTTAGGGTAAAATGATTTGACATAAGGTTAGAGAATTAAGCAGGGGATAGATCAGGATAGGCCCTGTAAAGGAATTTGGATTTTCTCAGTGTAAAAGGAAGCCAGGGAGTAGGTAGTTTAATCAGAAGTAATGGGATCACACTGACGTCTAGGTGGAGAATACCATCATAGGAAGGCAAGAAAGACAACTGTGAAAGAAATCAAGGTGCCTCTGCAAGGAAGAGATGGTGACAATTTGGACTATGGTAATGTCAGGAGAAGTAGATTCAGGGTAAGTTGTGGAGGTGAGACCAAGATTTACTGGAGACCACAGAAAGAAGGAATTAAGGATTAATCACAAATATCAGGCTTGAGCAACTGATGTGATGGTGTCTGTGGTAGATTAAAGTTGGCTACAAATTCTCTGCTAGTCCCTTCATTGAGAGATAGATTATAAACTCCATTCTCACCACTACTGCACCACATACCCTTTGATTCTAGATTGAACTTGTCTGAGGCAGAAATATAGCAGAAAGGACGTTCTAGGACGTCTGAGGTGTGGCTAGAAGAAGCTTTGCCCTTGTTTCTGGGGACAATTGTTTTTAGTGCCTTGGAATTTCAGATAAAAGTTTGACTACCGTGAGTCAGTCATGCTATGAGAAAGCCAGGCGGAGGTTCCAGCAGGGCAGGAGTGACAAAGAGGTGCAGAGAGGAAGACCTGCCCATCCAGCCCCCAGCTCTTCCAACTTCCAGCCAGTAGTGTTGTCTCAGCTGAAGTGAAGTAAAGTGGAAGTTGCTCAATCGTGTCCAGTTCTTTGCGACCCCATGGACTATATAGTCCTTGGAATTCTCCAGGCCAGAATACTGGAGTGGGTAGCCTTTCCCTTCTTCAGGGGATCTTCCCAACCCAGGGATCAAACCCAGGTCTCCCACACTGCAGGTAGATTCTTTACTAGCTGAGCCACCAAGGAAGCCCAATCTCAGCTGAGGCCCCAGACATTATGGCATGTCTGCGGAATGGTGGGTGATTCCTGCTCAAATTCCTGATGTACAGAATCATGGGATGTAATAATAAAAATAAACTACCACTCTAAGCCATTAAGTTCTGGGATCCTTTGTTATGCAACAATAGGTAACAGGACCAGTGTCATCTATGAAGACTCGAAAGTTTTGAAGAATTAGTTTGGGAGAGAAATCAAGAGTTTCTGATGTATTAAGTTTTCAAAGCTTGTGAACTATCACAATATTTCAGTGACCAATTCCTAGAAGAGCCTTGATCTTAGGGGATACTCAGGGCTGAACAGACAAATTTGGAAGTCACTAATATAGAAGTAGGACTTCCCAGATGGTGCTAGTGGTAAAGAACACCCCTGCCAATGCAAGAGACGTAAGAGATGTGGGTTCAATCCCTGCCTGGGTCAGGAGGATCCCCTGGAGAAGGGCAAGGCAGCCCACTCCAGTATTCTGGCCTGGAGAATCCCATGGACAGAGGAGCCTGACGAGCTACAGTCCATAGGGTCACAAAGAGTCAGACATGGCTGAAGCGACTCAACATGCACTTAACAATATAGAGGTAGTATTTAGACCTATAGCAATAATTAAGATCACTTTGGGAGAAAATGTAGAGAAAGAAGGGAAATTAAGTCCTATGAAACCCCAACATTCTGAGGTTAAATGGACTAAATATTCTTTTTTCTGTTTGCTTATCTTATGTCATGGATTTTCTTTTACCCATTTTTTTAACCAAATTGTTTCCCCTTCCTCTTTCAACTACAAACTCGCCTTATAATTTCAGAAGCAGAATTAACTGCTCCCATATACATTCTATTGGGCTTTTCAAATAATCTCTCTTTTCTCTCATCATGTTACAATTTTTAAGTGCCTATATTACTCCTAACAGTGGTTCCCAAATCTGTTTGGCAACTAGACTAAGCAAAACCTTAGCATAGAGCTTCTGACTCTGTGAGTCTAGGAAGGGCTCATGAAATACCTATTTTTTGTAAATGTTTCTCAGCTAATTCTAACATACCCAATCCATCATGGCTTAGAATTTTAGAATTCATTCCAGAGATTCTGGACTTCCCTGGCTGGGGTAGATACCGCTGAATAAGGGAAAAATATAACAGAGTGGTTGAAAATCTAAATTCTAGTACCTTAGAATTCTAATTTTACCACCCATTAGTTCTATGTTTTTGGTAGAGTAATTAATCTCTCTGGGATCAGTTCCCTCATTTGTAAAATGGAGTTGACTATGAAACTCATAGTTTCTTTGGGAGGCACACTACACCTGGAATAAAGCAATTGGATACATACTCACTATTATTATTTTACCTTTGTGGTCTCAACTCCCAGCGCATGGCACTTGGTCCATGCTAAAACAGTACTTTCTGAACCACTCTGAAAGGAAGCTAAGTAAATTTAACTTTATGGAGCATTCCCAGTGCTAGATAGAAATACTTTAACTAGGCTCTACTTTAACACATATTCTTAGAAACAAGATAACTAGGGTGTGGAAACTCCCATTAGCCTGGTGGTGGTAGTAATAATCAGGATAGGCTAGGTTACGCAGACTTAACAATTAACCCTGAAAAGTACATTTTTTTCATCATGACACATGACTGATGTTAGCCAAGATGAGACAGAAGGTGAAACTACTTCATTCAGATTGGCAGTGTTCCTACCATATGGAACATTTCCTTGCTGGGCAGAGGGAAAGACAATGGGAGAATCACTGGCTAGTCACGTGTTTTCCCAGAAGGAATCTGCATCACTTCTGCTCGTAGCCCATGACCAGAGTGATCCCATGACCCCAGCTAGCTGCAAGGAGTATGAGGAACATGAGGGAGTTGATGGAATCTGTAGTGAGTCTAGCCTATTAGCATTCAACATAACACTTACAGCCACCAAAAATTCAGTTTCTACTGTATTCTAAGCAGTTATACACAGTTGCTAATGGTATTTTCACAAAACCTTTTTATCAAACATATTATTATCTGTTGATAAAGAAGGAAACTAGGAATAAACAAGCTTGTTGACTAATTGTCTTGAAATGTCTCCACACTTCACCATCCCTTAATTGGCATGGCTCACCAAGGAAGAGCGGTGGCTACTCTTCTGGAGAGCTGACCCCTCCACCTGCGCCATTTCTCTCAGAACTTTGCATTTAAACATTTCTTTCTCCTCATCCCCTTCACCTCTGGTGAAGCACTTCAAGGTTTCTACATCCATTTAAAACCATAAAAACATACCCAAACCCATACTCTGTTCTGAAATTTTCTTTCCCTTTACTTTTAAACTTCTCAAAATATAAGTCTACATGTCTTATTTCTGCTTCCTTACTACTCACCTGAAATCGTGACATCTCTTCTCTGTCCTCACAATAACTGTAGTTACCCTCCATAGATGCCGATACACAAGTATTGGAAATCACAGTGAGGCTGAATGAGCAACAGAACTAAAGTTTTATAAGCTGAATTTGAGTCCCTGTGCCTTAATAGCTTGGAACACCAGGCAAACTTAATCATGATCAATATTGAGTCGTTTCCCCAAAACTGTACTACATGAACCCTTAATTCCAGGAAAACCCATCCACCCATTGCTCCTCAAACATATCTGACTCATCTCTACATCTGTGCCATTTCTATTGCTCTATCTGTAACTATTCCATGCCTCCAACCTCTTGCACTAATATAAATATTCCTGATTTTTTATGTTCTACCAGTACCCAAGGCCTTCCAGCAAACATCTCAGCCCATAATTTTTTTCTGCATTAGTTTCTCTTATAAATATTATAAGATTTTCTACTAAGATATGACAGATTTTTAATAGAACTTCCTTCTTCCCCCAAATGCTTGCCCACATTTGTTTTGTATGTATGGCTCTCCAACTCTGCCACAGCTGACTGAATGAGGAAGTAGTGACTTGTCCCAAGATGAACCACTCAGAACCTCGGTCCTAATAACTAGAACTGGGACTCAGAGATAGGTAGCTAATAACCCTGGCTTGATTACTTAAATGAAAAATATAAAATTCAGAATAACATGGGAGTTGTGGTTAGCCATGTGCATAATAAGCAGGAAAATCTTGATCTACAGAAAAATAAAGAAGGAATGTGGTAGGTATGCAGAAGGGAAGAGATGAAGTTTGAAGGCAGTTGCTGACCAGGGTTCTAACAGCATTCTTGTGATGTTTGCTGCATTTCCTGCCTTGGGCAAAGATATTCAGGTATCCAATCTAACTCCTTTTATGCTTTGTGGCTTGGAATAACTTTAGGATATTTTATTTTTAGCAAAAACAAACAAACTGTAGCCAAGAATCACTCATTTTTACACTTATTCACATTATTACCTTGTACAGTTACTTAATTGTTTCAAATGTGTATATTTCTCTAATTAGGTTGCAAAACTTCTCTAATGTGGGAATTTTGTCTCATTTTTTTACCTTAAATCCTCCCACTAGTGCCCTCTACAGTAGCACTGTGGGAACTCAATGAAACCCACTGAGGCATTTTGGGGTTTTTTTGTTGTTGTTGCTGTTTTGTTTTTTATTTTTTTTAATTTTTATTTTTACTTTATTTTGCTTTACAGTACTGTATTGGTTTTGCCATACATTGACATGAGTCAGCCACGGGTGTACATGAGTTCCCAATCCTGAACCCCCCTCCCACCTCCCACCCCATATCATCTCTCTGGGTCATCCCCGTGCACCAGCCCCAAGCATCCTGTATCCTGTATTGGACATAGACTGGCGATTCGTTTCTTACATGATATTATACATGTTTCAATGACATTCTCCCAAATCATCCCACCCTCTCCCTCTCCCACAGAGTCCAAGAGTCCGCCCTACACATCTGCGTCTCTTTTGCTGTCTCCCATACAGGGTCATCACTTTCTCCTCTTCATAGCCTACTACAGTGCTGTGACAGTATCTGATACTTGCATATTTGAGTTAGACAAATGAGTTTTCGAGATTCCCATATCTGTTCCTTCCAATCTATTTTCACTTCTTAAAGAAGTAAATAGGAAAACAATAAGGAACTTGTGTTTAGACAGAGGAAAAAAACACAAAACCTCCAAGACAGGACACTGATAAAAAAATTTCCTCACAAAATCAAATTTTGTCGTATTCTAATATTTTCTTATCTTTGTTAGTATTTGCTCCAGTTTCAAAAAGGTGATGGGTGAGGAATAATGTTCAAATCAAACCCCAAACTATCGACCAGGTAACTTCTTATTTGTAGATCTTAATGATTACATCTAAATCTGTTTCGATTACCACTGAGTGGAAAAAAGCTGAGTTAGGAAGTTGAACTGGAATCTTTTCCTTGTTCTTTTTTAATTAATTATATGACCTTGGATAAGTTATTTAATATTTTTGTTCATTTCCCTCAGCTGCCAACTGACAATAATAGACCATGCAGCTCACAAAAAAAGATGAGAATACATTAGAAAAACATTTATAAAATTATATTAAATTTTATTTTAGGAAGACTAACAATCAAATGATACTACTTTGCAATTTTAGTAGAATTTAGCTGAATGTGAAAAGAAATCTCCAAGGATTTAAAGTATCCCTAACCTTATAATGAAATTCTCTATTTTCCAGGTCCCTTTCTTAGCCTATGTTCGACCTACCTGTCATTTATCCTCCCCAGTCTTTTTCTGGTTTCTCTTGAGGCCAGAGTGCCAGCTGTGTTCAATTGTGTGATAATTCTGTGCTATGAGCAACTCTCCTGAGGAAGTAATCAAACACAGACTCTGTGACTAGTCTTGGGAAGAGAAATCTCCAACCTGCAGACTCATAATATCAGTCCCTTGAAGCTGTGCTTATCACTATACTGTTCACAAAGACTTTGAAGCAGGAAATAAGGGCATTGTGATGGACACCAGAGCATCTTACAATCCAAATATTGTGAATAATCACTGTTATGAGTTGGGGACCCCTAAGCTATGAGCTTAGTGTCAGACAGGCTGAAATGTGCCTGGTCATCATTAACCAAGAATGGCCCTAAAAGGTGGGAGATAATTGGTCAACCATGGTAAATCACTTTGATAAGCTTTTATATGGATTCATGTTTATTTCGAATAAGACAATAAGGGAAGGACAATTTTGAACTCCCTTGACTTATATTTTAAAACAAATCCAGATAGAATGGTAATTGCTGTTTTAGTTACAGAAGGTGTGTGTGCCTAGAGATATGAGAAAAATTATAAAAATAATTCTTAAATCTGAGAAGTAAACACCATGCATGAGTAAACATGGTTGCTCTCTCATTTTTATTTGTCTTCACTATGTTTTTTCTAAGTCACAAAACAAGAGCTCAAATCTTGCCTTTAAAATTTTTAAGTCTATGAAGAGAAGTCTTGCCTGTGAAAATGCTGCCTGACCAATTTCAATACCTTAATGAATAATAGATACATTTAATTTCCTCCTGATCCTCTCTCTACATGGCAGCCAAAGCAATCTTTTAAAAATCTAAATCTAATCATGTCACTTCTAGATTAAAATCCTTCAACAGGTCCCCATTGTCCTCAGGATAATGTCCAAATTATTATATTTTTAAAAGAGATTCATGATCGATTACTGATTGTCTCTCAGACATTCTCTACCTATGCCTTCTCATGCACTCCTCTCTTGCACTACTCCCCTGTCCACACACAACCAAGTTCTCTGGGTTCTACTCACACTGATTCTCTTGACTCCCTAACAAACCCTTAAAACCATCATGTTCTCCCCACTCCACCTGAAAAGAGTTGTACTGATTCCTAATTCTGAGATGTGGGATTCTAATCCCGTCTACATTCCCCACAAGCAACCTGCAATTATCCTCTCATACCTTTATCAGAGATATCAAATAACTCCTCAAGGTCAGCGTCACCTTATCTCCTTAGCACTGAGCCCCAAGTCTGGCAACAAGGAATTGCTCATTAAATACCAGATGGAGGTTCTATGGAAGATGGCTGGAAGAGACAGGAAGGAGAGAAGAAGAAAGATACTAGGGAGATCAAGAGCCTTGGAATAATCTGGCATGTTGCTGAGTTAGCTATCACCACTCCTCTCTGCTTTCTTTAGCTCCTACTGATTCTCAGGTCTAGAGGGAGTAATTGACTTCTGTCTTCTTCTCTTGTTTTAGGACATCCTCATCTCTGCTCCTTCCCTTTTTCTGAGTGGTGTACTGTGTGCTAAGTCACTTCAGTCGTGTCCGATTTGTGACCCTATGGACTGTAGCCTGCCAGGCTTCTCTGTCCATGGGCTTCTCCAGGCAAGGATAGTGGAGTGGGTTGCCATGCCCTCCTCCAGGGGATGTTCCCTAACCAGGGACTGAACCTGTGTCTCCTATGGCTCCTGAATTGCTGGTGGATTCTTTACCTCTGAGCTACCAGGGAAGCCTGTACTCTCCAAATCAGTATTTGCTTTTCACTGCCATGATCTTCTCAAGTTTTCTCAGATATGATTCCCACTAAAACAAACATCTTTGGCCTCAAGACCCCTAGACATTGTAAGTTATCCATTTTTTCATTAAAGACTGGGGGTCACTATGGTATCCCATCACAAAAATGCATCACATAATGAAGGCAGAACATTCTAGTACAATCTAAGAAAGGCTGTATAGCTAACAATGAGACCAGAATTTAACTGTAACCAAATAACACACAGAGAGCGCTGATCTCCTTAATTCAATCTGCCTCTTATCTCTACATCCATTTAATTAGACATTTTCAGTGATAAATACATGGCAGTACTAAATATAATAGGGTGCCCTATAAATATGAGACTTTTCTTATTGCATTTTTCTTTGTTAATAATAGAAATTGTTACTTACTTACATCACAGTATAGGCAATGACAGTGATTCATCATAGAAAGTGGCCTTTCTTGCAAGAGTAGATGCTGAGAGAGGAGTCTTTAAAGGAAAGAGGAATTATCCTCTAAGGAAAAGAAAGGAAATAAAAAGGAGGGACTTTCTAGGAGTATACATGCAGCAACAGACATCAGAATCAATACCGCCTCCAATAGATCTATTTCGTGCCTACCTACTGCTGCCTGGAATATTGACTAAAACCTGCCTACCTAGATTTGTAGACTCGAAGAATGTGACCTTGAAGAACTGCACTGGCAAGTTTCTGATTATGCCACTGTCTTCTGAACGCAACCCCTAGCACATGAAACTAAAAATCTAACATCATGCTTTTAACCTTGCATATCTGGAAATTAACTCAATATACACTTATACACAATGGCAAATCAGAGATTTCCCTAAAATACCGTGAGTCCATTTGTGACCATGTCCAAACTCTATACGAATTATGTGTATTTTTAATGCAGTTTCTTCATGTATGGTTTTCAAAGGAAATTTTAAAAAACACAAAATCACTTCAAACATCCATTCATATTGAACTACCAGGGTGATTAAATATTAATTAATACCATGTACATATGGGCTTTCCAGGTGGTGCTGTGCTAAGTCGCTTTAGTGGTGTCCAACTCTGTGACTCTATGGACTGTAGCCTGCCAGGCTCCTCTGTCCATGGGATTCTCCAGGCAAAGATACTGGAGTGGGTTGTCATTTCCTCCTTTGGGGATCTTCCTGATAGAGAGCTCGAACCAGCGTCTCTATGTCTCCTGAACTGGCAGGAGGTTCTTCATCACTAGTGCCCTTGAGAAGCCCACCAGGATGCACAAGTGGTAAAGAATCTGCCTGCCAATGCACAAGAGGAAACGAGGGTTCAGTCCCTGCATGGGGAAGATCCCCTGGAGAAAGAAATGGCAACCCACTTCAGTATTCTTGACTGGAAAATTCCACGGACAGAGGAGCCTGGAGGACTATAGTCCATGGGGTTGCAAAGAGTTGGACATGACTGAGCATGCACATACTCGCTCCCCCCCAACACACACACACCATAGACATGTAATTAGCTATGTGCCTTAAAATTATTCCTATAACTTTAAAAGGGCTTCACTTGTGGCTCAGCTGGTAAAGAATCCACCTGCAATGAGGGAGACCTAGGTTTGATCCCTGGGTTGGGAAGATCCCCTGGAGAAGGGAAAGGCTACCCACTCCAGTTTTCTTTAAAAGAATAAGTATTCTTTATTGAGGATTTTTGCCAGTCTATGTCCAATGCAGGATACAGCATGCTTGGGGCTGGTGCACTGGGATGACCCAGAGGGATGTTGTGGGGAGGGAGGTGGGAGGGGGTTCATGTTTTGGATCGCATGTACACCCGTGGTGGATTCATGTCAATGTATGGCAAAACCAATATAGTATTGTAAAGTAAAATAAAAATAAAAATTAAAAAAATAATAATAAAATAAAATTTCAAGGTAAAAAAAAAAAAAGAATAAGTATTCTTTAAAAGGCAACAAATGAAAATATTTCAGTAACAGCCTGATAAATTTTTTCATGTAGATGTGATCTGAATCATTCTGGTCAAACATTTCTATAAAAAGCATGCATGTTCCTATAGTTAGAATTATCAAGATAATCCTTCATTACACAGCCTCTCTCTTTTTTTAAGTATATAACTCTTGTGACCATTGTCTAACAATCACTATCTACCAGTCCCATAAGCATTACACTAAGATTTTATTTTAAAATATTGTTATTTTTCCAAATAAAATGAGGCCAGCTACCAAATACTTTGGGAGTTTAGATGTTATAGTTTTGTTTTGTTTTGTTTTTTTGAAAGAGCCATAAATTATTTATAGATTTTGCTTTCTTTGAAAGGAGCAAATTCCAAAGATGAAATTTTCAGGATGATTACTTCATATTTTGTCCTAAAAGAAACAAGTACATGTAGCTTAACAGGACTAAACTCTCACTTGGGTCATCAATATGTAACATTTCCTGTCCCTTCACAGTACAAATAAATAGCACACAGCATATTGTACAATTGCACTTAGGTGGAAAAGAAGAGGCATAAAATAGGCCACTCACAAAATAACCTCAGTCACCAGAGAAATGATATAATTCTCTACAAATGAGAAGAGTCTTCATATCAAGAAATAGAAATTGTTAGAGAAAAATGAGACAGGTTTTACAGAAAATTACTAAAAGAAGCAGTGTGTCTTTGACATTTACCCAGAAATTTCTATTGTGTTTTGATTTCTATAGCCATTCTTAATATCATAGAGACACTTCCTCCTTCTCTACAGTCCATCAATACGTCTTAATTGAAATCCAGCACAATCCAATAAATTGCTTCTTGGCAGGATTGTATAAAAATCTCATTCTTACTAGAACACAAGCACCACTAATAAGGGATATGCTTTTGGTCTGCTCACTGACGTATCATGGACTCCAAAAATGAGGGTTTGATGCACACATAGTGGTGTTTAACGAATGTTTGTTGAGGAATTTGTTCCAACTACCTGTTGGCTAATTAGGCATGAATTCAGTCTGCATTATGCTTCCTGTGTCTGAGATTTGATATTTTTCGTACATCTGAGGATCCCATTCTCTATTTACTCACCTCGGATTTCAGGTTTTGAAGAATTTGTTCTACCAATTTGCATATATTAGTAATGGTTTTTCATCTGTATAGGTATGTGAGTATTTTAAGAGATTAATCAAAAATAAGTATGAGAAAATGAATGTTACCATATTGAGTTGATAGATAATTCTAGTCAAAAAGAAATGTGGAGAAGGGTACAGGATGGCAGTATAGGAAGACCCTGAGTTTACTCCTCCCATGGACACACCAAATCTATATCTACATATAGAGCAACTCCTGAAGAGGACCTGCAGACTGGTTGAATAGCTACTGTGCATATAAGGACCACATAGAAATGAGTAGCAGATACAAGTGTCTATGGGAAACCCAGCTCCAATGCAGTGACTTTCAATGGGGAGGGATATTGCTAAGTGGCCTAAGTACAGACCCACCCACCTTGGGACACAGCAAAAAAAAAAAAAAAAAAAAAAACAACTAGCAGGGCACCTAGATGATATGGGAAAGAAATCCACTTACTAATTTTATGGTTTCTGCAAAATGAGCATGGAAATGCTAGAGCCCTCTCTAGGGCTAGAGGTATCAGCAAGCAACATTGCTTGAGTCTTCCTAGGATTTCCCCTTGTCTGTGCCTGCTCCAACTGCAGCTGCCCCACCAAGGTAGCCTCAGGCACAATGCTCCCCATGAACTGCCCCCAGATCACATTCACTCTAGACCCTGCTACCTTGCTAAAGTGGCCTTAGTCACATCACTCCCCAGGGACTGCACCCAGGTCACACCACTTGAGCTTAAGATGGCCAAGCCACCAGGCACAAGTAGTCTACACAGGGCATGCTCCCAGGGAAGACCACTCCTTCAAGGCCAGGAGAAGTAGCTGTTTTGCCTAATTCATACAAACAAAAAGCAAAAGTCAAAAAAATGAGAAGAGAGAGAAATATATTCTAAACAAAAGAACAAATAAAGCCCCAGGGAAAACCGGATCATAGAATGTTTGCCGAACTCAGAAAAATTAAAAAGCTGAGAGAGAACTTCAACAAACACTTGGAATTAAACAAAACTTGATCATAACTGAACAATGCAATAACTAAAAGTTAAAAATACATCAGAGTGAATCAAGAGCAGATTAAAGAATACAGAAGAATAGATATGTAATCTGGAAGATAGAGAAGAGGAAATCACCCAATCATAACAGAAAAAAAAAAAATTTAAGTGAGGAGAGTTTAAGGGACCTCTGGAACAACATCGAGCACAGTATCAGTAACATTTACAATATAGGTATACAAAAAGAGGAGAAAGGGACAGAAAAACTATTTGAAGAGATAATGGCTGAAAATTTCCCTAACCTGGGAAAGAAAATAGAATCCAGGTATAGAAAGCACAGGAAAAAAAAAATCCCAAACAAGATGAACCTAAAGAGACTCACTCTAGACATTATAATTAAAATGGCAGAAGTTACAGATAACCTTAAAAGCAGCAACAGGTGACAACACATCACATACAAGGGAATCCCCATAAGGCCATCAGATGATTTTTTCAGCAGACAGTTTACAGGCAATAAGGGAATAGCAGGATATACTACTGTACAAAGTAGTATGTATACTATATAAAGTGTTGAGGGGGGGAAAAATACAAAACAGTGTACTGTATCTGGCAAGGTTATCATTCAGAATTGAAGGAAAGAGGAGGCAATTCACAGACAGTCAAAATTTAAAGCAGTTCATAAACATTAAAAGGGCTTAACAAGAAATGTCAAAGGGTCTTCTGTAAGTGGAAAAGAAAAGGCCACAACTAGAAATAAGGAAGGAAGGCAATGGCACCCCACTCCAGTACTCCTGCCTGGAAAATCCCACGGACGGAGGAGCCTGGTAGGCTGCAGTCTGCGGGGTCTCTAAGAGTCGGACACGACTGAGCGACTTCACTTTCACTTTTCACTTTCATGAATTGGAGAAGGAAATGGCAACCCACTCCAGTGTTCTTGCCTGGAGAATCCCAGGGACGGGGGAGCCTGGTGGGCTGCCATCTATGGGGTTGCACAGAGTCAGACACGACTGAAGCGACTTAGCAACAGCAGCAGAAATAAGAAAATATATGAAAGGAAAAATCTCACTGGTAAAGGCAAATATATAGTAGAAACAGTGGATCAGCCATTTAAAAAGCAAGTATACATTAAAAGACAAAAGTTACACAATTAACTATAACTACAGCATGTAGTTAAGGGATACACAAAATAAAAGGATGTAAGACAGGACATCAAAACAAAATTTGGGACAGCATATAATGCGGTGTTCTTAGAACGCCTTCAAACTTCAGTGTTGTTGTTTAGTTGCTCAGTCATGTCTCACTCTGCAATCCCGTAGGCTGTAGCCCACCAGGCTCCTCTGTCCATGGAATTCTCCAGGCAAGAATACTAGAGTGGGTAGCCATTCCCTTCTCCAGGGGATCTTCCCAACCCAGGGAATGCAAGCAGATTCTTTATCAGCTGAGCCACCAGGGAAGCCCAGCGACTTAACAGCTTAAAATAGAAGGCTATATATTACAAATCAATATATAAGCACCTCACAATAACTGGACACACAGAAAGTAAACAGAAAGAAATCCAAACACAACAGTGAAGGAAGCCATTAGGCTGTAAGTGAAGAGAAGAAAAAATAGAGAACTACAAAAACAACCAGAAAACAAGTAACAAAATGGCAATAAGTACATACCTATCACTTTTATTTTAAACATAAGTGATCTAAATGCTCCAATCAGAAAATTAAGGTAGCTAAATGGATAAAGGAAAGCAAGACTAATCTACATGCTACTTACAAGAGACTCACTTAATATCTAAAGACAAAAACAGACTAAAAGTAAAAGATGGGAAAAAAGGATACTCCATGCAAAATGAAAGTTTGGGTCACAACACTCGTATCAGGCAAAATAGACTTTATAACGGATTATAACAAAAAACAAGGAAGGGCACTATATAATGATAAAGCAGTCAATCCAACAAGAGAATGTAACAATTATAAGCATTTATGAACCCAACATAGTAGCACCTAAATATATAAAGCAAATATTAACCAATAAAGAGAGACATAGACATCCATATAATTATGGTGAAAGTTGCTCAGTCATATCTGACTCTTTGTGACAGTCCATGGAATTCTCCAGGCCAGAATACTGGAGTGGGTAGCCTTTCCCTTCTCCAGGGGATCTTCCCAACCCAAGGATCGAACCTAGGTCCTGTATTGTGGGCAGATTCTTTACCAGTAGGGCACTTTAATACCCCACTTACATTAATGAATAGATCATCCAGACAGAATTTCAAAAAGGCAATGCTAGCATTAAATAACATGTTAAATCAAATGGACTTAATAGATATTTTTAGAACATATCATCCAAATACAGCAGAATACATATACTTTTCAAGTGAATGTTGAACATTCTCCAAAACCGATCACATATTAGGCCACAAGATAAATCTCAATAAATACAGGAAGATTAAAACTGCATCAAGCATCTTTTTTGGCCGTAATAGTATGAAACTAGAAATCAAATTCAAGGAAACTGGAAAAACACAAACATTTGGATACTAAACAACTTGCTTATTTATTATAAGCACGAGTTACTGAGCAAATCAAAGAGGAAATTAAAAAAATATCTTGAGACAAGTGGAAATAGAAACACAATGGTCCAAACTCTATGGGACAAAGTAAAAGCAGTCCTAAGAGGGAATTTCAGAGAGAAACAACCCTAGCTGAAAAAGCAAAAATCCCAAATAAGCTACCTATCTGTCATTTAAAGTAAAGAAGAATAAACAAAATCCAAAGTTATTAGAAAGAAGGATATAAGATTAGAGCAGAAATAAATAAAATAGAGGCTAAAAAATAAACAGTAGAAAAGATTAATGAAACTGAGTCAATTGTTTTAAAAGATAAAATCAACAAACCATTAACCAGGCTCATCAAGAATAAAAGAGCCCAAATAAATAAATCAGATAAGAGAAGTTATTGACACCACAGAAATACAAAGGATCATAAAAGCGTACTATGATCAATTATACATCAATAAAATAGACAACAGAGAAAAAAGGATAAATTCCTAGAAACACATCCTCTACAACTGAATCATGATGAAATAGAAAATCTTAATAGATTGATTACTGGTAACAACATTGAATCAGTAATCAAACCCCCTCCCACACACACACAAAGAAGTTCAGAACCAAACGGCTACACAAGTTAATTCTACCAAACATTTAGAGTTAACACCTGTTATTCTCACATTATTACAAAAAAATGAAAGAGGAAGGAATACTTCTAAATTTATTTCACAAGGCCAACATAACCCTGATATCAAAACCATTCAAAGATACTACAACACGAGAAAATTACAAGCCAATGCTCACTGATGAACATAGACGCCAAATCCTCAACAAAATAGTAACAAAGCGAATAAACAATACATTAAAAATGTGATAGTCCTTGATCAAATGAGATTCATTCCAGTGATGCAAGCATGGTTTAGTATCTGTAAATCAACCAATGGGATGCATCACATTGCAAAGATAAATAAAGGATAAAAATCATATGCTCATGACAAAACAAAGGATAAAAATCATTTGATCATGTCAATAGATACAGAAAGGGCATTTGACAAAATTCAGCATCCATTTATGCTAAAAACACTCTCTCAACAAAGTGGGTACAGAGGAAACTTATTTCAAATTAATAAAGGCCATATAAAAGAAACTCACAGCTAACATTATACTCAATGGTGAAAAGCTGAAAACTTTTCCTTTAAGATTAGGAAAAAAAGAAGCATGCCCACCCACCCTTGGCACTTTCATTCAACATAGTATTGGATATCCTAGACATAGCAATCAAACAAACAAAAAAAGAATTTAAAGGTATTCAAACTGGAAAGGAAAATGGGCACTATTTGCAAATGGCATGACACTATCTAGAGAAACCCAAGACTCCACCAAAAAACTATTAGAACAATAAATAAACTCAGTAAAGCTGCAAGATTCAAAACTGATATACAGAAATCTCTGGCATTTCTATAAACCAGCACAAACTATGTGAAAGAGAAATGAAGGAAATGATCTAATTTACTATTGCATCAAAATAATAATACTTAGGACTGTATTTAAACAAAGAATACATTTCTTAAACCTGTACTCTGAAAACTGTAAGACCTTGTGGAAAGAAACTGAAAATGACACAGATAAATGGAAAGATTTACCATACTCACTGAATGCAAGAATTAATATTAAAGTGTCCATACTACACAAAGCAAACTACAGATTCAATACAATCTCTCAGAATACCAATGTCATTTTTCATAGGACTCTAATAAATAATTCTAAAATTTGTATGGAACTACAAAAGGCTGCAAATAGTTACAGACTCTTAAAAAAGAACAAAGCTAGAAGTATCACTCTTCCAGGCTTGAAATCATACCACAAAGCTACAGTAATTAAAAGCATGCCGAACTTGCACAAAGAGATACATATGAATGGAAGAGAATAGAGTCCAAAACTAAACCCACGCTCATATGATTAATTAATCTACAATGTACAGAAGAATCAAGAATGTACAATGGAGAAAAGACTGTCTCTTAAATAAATGGTATTAGGAAAAGTGGACAGCTATATGCAAAAGAATGAAATTAAATCACTTTTCATAGACCATATATAAAAATAGACTCAAAACTGAATTAAAATCTTAAATGTAATTCCTGAACCCATAAAATTTCTAAAATAAAACATAGGCAGTAACCTCTTTGACATCAGTCTTAGCAATATTTTTTTAGATGTATCCCCTCAGGCAAGAGCAACTAAAGCAAAAATAAACAAATGAAACTATATCAAGCTAAAAGAGCTTTTATACTGTAAAGAAAATGACCAATAAAATGAAAGGCAATCTACTAACTGGGAGAAGATATTTACAAATGATATATTCAATAAGGGTTTGATATTCAAAACATAGGAAGAACTCACATAATTCAATATCAAAAACCAGAAACAACCAACCGAGTTTAAAAATGGGTGGAGAACCTGAATAGACATATAGTGTGTATAGTCAATAATATTGTCACAACTTTATATGGTAACAGATGGTAGCTGCTCCTATCGTGAAAACTGAACAACGTATAAAGCTATTGAATCACTGTTATATACCTGAAACTAACATGGTATGTAAACTATAATATCATATGCAAACTATAATACTATAATTTTAATATAAACTGTAATATTGCTCTAGAGTAGGCAATGGCAAGCCACTCTAGTATACTTGTCTGGAAAATCCCACGGACAGAGGAGCCTGGAGGGCTACAGTCCATGGGGTCACAGAGTCGGACATGACTGAAACAACTTAGCATGCATGCATGCATAATATTGCTAATTAAAATTCAATTAAAAAGCAAGAAATGTAGTCAATAGGCTCTGCTGCCTTGTCATGAGTAAATATATGATTCCTATTAAATAGATTTTTTGAAGTAATGAGACTCTTTCATGGATTTTGCTACTTAGATGACTTTGTGAGCTTTTCAGTCTATGTCAGTGAATCAGAAACACTATACATATGAAAATATATATTATACATACATATATATATACACACCCAGGTATTTATATGTACATATATTATTTTTTCATATATGTATACATATATGTACTTATACATACTAGATTTGACTAGTTTTTTTTACACAGAGAGAGAGAACAGGGAAGGTACATGCAGTGTTTTCTTTGCCATCATGGAGAATAGGAGTTCATAAAATATCAATAATAAAATAAGCCATAAATGTGGTCTAGTATTAAACTCAATTAGCATCCCAATGACATAATGACAGTGGTAAAACACTTAAACTTTATTTACATCAATAGCTATTATCAAGTCAGGTTTATTGAAGATAAAATAAACAGGGCTGAGTTTCACAAAATTCCCAGTAATTGATAATAGCATGTCAGAAAGCCTCTAGAATAGATTGACTGCACACAAGTATACAAAACACAATCAGGTTAAAATATCAGATCACAGAGATCTTATTCTAGTATTATTGGTCAAAATAAATAAAATATGTTTACTGAGCAAAAATTATGAGCCAGATCTCTGTTAGAGCTTGTGGGGAATAAATAATGAATAGATACCGTCGTCTCAGTCTAAAGATGGGTATAATCTGATTGAGGAGACAGAAGGTCATGCATGAAGAATGTAGTGCAGTCTTGCCCCCTGTAGTTTCTCTTGACACTCTCTTTGTCAGCGATTTATATCTATATCTACATGAGGTTCCCTCTCTCCACTCACTACTGAGTTAAAACCTATCCCTTCCCTTTTCTGTCTAACTGGTGTAGCCTTTTCAGTTCTACTCTTAATGACATCAGTATGGGGGACCTAAAACTCACATCTGACCATGCCACTTCCTTGCCTAAAACATTTCAATGCCTATCTCTTCACTAATTCCTTAGGATTGACATAAGACCTTTGAAAACTTAGTTCCTCTCTTATCTACAAAATAATTGCCTAAGGTTCCTCATTTTCCTTTTTGTGAATTTTATTTTACCCATTACTGTTTATTTAGCTATGGCATATATATCCTCTTGCTTCCCGGATGGCCCCAGTGGTAAAGAATCTGACTGCAAATGCAGGAGACGCAAGAGAAACAGGTTCAATTCCTGTGTCAGGAAGATACCCTAGAGAAGGAAATGGCAGCTCTCTCCAATATTCTTGCCCAGAAAATTCCAGCGACAGAGGAGCCTGGAGGGCTACAGTCCATGGGGCTGCAAAGAGTCAGACATGACTGAGAGACTAAGCACACAACAACATGCATGAAATAGATAACTAATGAGAACCTGCTGTATAACACAGGAAAAAAAGGTATAGGACATATGGTAACCTTAAAAACACATTCCAATATATTTTAAGTGCTGACAAGTGCAGTGTTTGATTCTACTTATACAAGATACCTAGAACAGTCAAGCTCATAGAGTCAGAAAGTACATTAATAGATGCCAGGAGCTAGGGGCTGGGAGTGGAATGGGGAGTTAGTGGGGGGGGAGGGGTAGAATGGGGAGTTAGTGTTTAACGGGGACAGAGTTTCAGTTTAGGAAGGTGATAAATTCAGGAGGTAGATGATGGTGGGAGTTATGCAACAATGTGAATGTACTTGGTGTCACTGAACTGTACAGGTAAATATGGTTAAAATAATGTTTTATATTTTGTGACTTTTATCACAATAAAAAAATTAAAAGAAATCATTCTAGTCAATTAACATTAAAATCTTTGAATAGAAACCTTGACAGTCCTAATACAAGAAAAACTCTTTATCAATCATGAGCTGTAATCTCAACTTTACCTCCAGCAGGGGGCCTGATATGTCCTTCCTCAGAGAATTTTCCACCTATTAACAACTTGAAGGACTACTGGACAGAGAATCACCTGACAGTATTTCAGAGATGTGAACAGGGCAAATAACATAAAAATCAGATGAATGATGCCCACCATGCCCTGTTATTGAGAGACAAATATCAGGAACAAAGGGATGCAGGGTTAGAAGCTTCATCCTGACAAGGGGGCGGGGCATTGCACAGCTGTGGGACACCCATTGTACAGCACAGTTCACACGCATGGCTTGCCTGGAGTTGTGCACTGCACAGGAGCTGGCAAGGACTCTGGGAAAGGTTCTCAAATACATGCTCATTTCGATAACAGAAAAGAAGCTTTCAGAAATCCCATTTCTGGCATTTACCTGAGACCACTGAAATCAGGATCTCAAAAAGATACTATATCACTCCCATGTTCACCACAGCACGAGTCACAACTGCCAAGGTGCAGAAACAACTTTGATGTCCTTACAGATGAATGGACAATTGTGTGCATGTACAAGAGAATATTATTCAGCCTTTGAAAAAAAGGTAATTCTTTAACATGTGACAGTACATATGAACTTTGTGGACATTATGCTAAGTAAAATAAGCCCATCACAGAAAAACACATGCCGCATGATTCCACTTACATCAAGTTATCTAAAATAATCAAATGCATAGAATCTGTGTGCAAATGGTGGTTGCAGAGGCTGGGGGAAGGGGAAAATGAGAAGTTACTAATCAATAGGCATAGAGTTTTAGTTAAGTAAGATGAATACATTCTAGAGATTGGCTCTACAATACTGTGCCTAGAGTTAACTATGCTGTATTGTAAAGCGTCTGCCTGCAATGCGGGAGACCTGGATTCGATCCCTAGGTCGGGAAGATCTCCTGGAGGAAATGGTAACCCACTCCAGTACTCTTGTCTGGAAAATCCCGTGGACGGAGGAGCCTGGCAGGCTACAGTCCACGGGGTCACAAAGAGTTGGACGCGACTGAGTGACTTCACTTTCATTGTACACTTATTGGTTAAGAGCTGTATCTCAAGTGTTCATGTGTTTAGTCGCTCAGTCGCGTCCGACTCTTGGCGACCCCCTGGACTGTAGCCTATCAGGATCCTCTGTCCACGGGATTGTCCCTACAAGAGTACTGGAGTGGGTTGCCATGCCCTTCCCAGGGGATCTTCCCAAGCCAGGGATTGAACCCAGGTCTCCTGCATTGCAGGTGGATTCTTTACCATCTGAGCCACCAGGGAAGCCAAGTGTTCAAACTGCAGTTTTAAAAATTTAACTTCTATCTCTTGAGGCTTTAAATGCAAATCCTTACCTGCTACACTTCAGTACTAAAATGATTTTTTAACTGTTCTGATTAGACTGTGACATCATAAAATCACTATATATTGTGGACTACAAACGGGCTCAGTCACTGATGCTGAGAGCTGTAAGCCTCCGCCAACCACAAAGTTGACTTCCAGGCAGGTCATGCCACTTGGACACAATAAGGGCACAATATCAAAAATAAGTAGACATAGCTTAAGTGTGTTTCCAAACACAATATTGGACCCATCACCGCTGGAAGGAAACAATGGTACTGATTTTTTCCATCAGCTCCAAGAAACTGACACGCTATGTTGGTTTGCTGTGACCAAGGCGCTGCTGCTGCTGCTACTGTTTAGTTGCTAAGTCATGTCTGACTCTGTGACCCCAGGGACTGTAGCCCAGGCACTTCTGTCCATGAAATGCTTCAGGCAAGAATACTAGAGTGGATTGCCATTTCCTGCTCCAGGGGATCTTCCCCACCCAGGGATCCAACCCATGTCTCCTGCTTGGCAGGCAGATTATTTACCACTGAGCTACCTGGAAGGCCTTATGACCCAGGGAAAAGATATTCAAAACACCCATGTTTATTTGAACTGACTCTGCTACTCCGTTTCCAGTCATTTAGCAAGTCTAGCTCAGCAGTCTGCCATGGAGCATCAGTACTGGGTTGTTCCTCAATCTGGTCACGCCTCCCTGTGACTTATCCTCCCAGTGTGCTCTGCAGAGGCTGCTGTCTTCTCTCCTATTTCCTATTCCTGGACTGCTGGATCTGTTACTTTAAACAGAATGAGAAACAGCTGATTTGCTATCTTTCTCTTTTTAAAGGCACTTCAAAGTCATTACTGTATGGAAGCTACCATATAAATCTCCTCTCCTGTTATTCTTCTGAATATCTTCTCCTTTAACTTTCTGTATGTCCTTTCCTAATCTTCCATACTACGTTGAAAAGTAGCCTCTCTGATAATGTGCTATTGATGGATCTGCACTAGTCTATTCCCAGCCCCTTATAAATCTTACTTGGAACAATAAAAGTATTCATAAGATCATTTCCTGAATATATTACATTTAATCTAAAATTTAACTCATTTCTCCATTTGCATCAATCTATGTCTTCAAGTTTAAAAACATTTCAATTTAACTGCCTCCACAAAATGGCAATAAGAAATATTTCATTATCCCTAGATGGATGTGATGTTTCAATATTTTTCTTTTGTTTTGTTTTTACATTAATAAACTCTTCCAAGTTATGGTTTAAGGCTAAATAATCTTTTCTAAATTTCAATTATTTTGGACCTCAAATTTTCTATTATATGTCTTTACTCTTATTATGTTTTAATGCTGTGTTCAGCATTCTGTTTTCTCACAGCTATATGTTCATATACATTCTTAATTGTGTTTTTCTCTTTTAAAACACTGAAAGCATTATTTTTGCACAAGTACAATAGAAAGGGTGATACAGAGCTTTCTCATTAGCTTGATTTTTTTATCCTTGTGCTTTTACAAATTAGCTTGAACTTAAAATTTCATTTTTAATAAATTAACCCCCCAAAAATTTAAATCTTATTGGCATAAGACACTCAGAGGTATTTGTCTTGAATGGATAATAGCATGTAAGCAATTCCTAGTTCTTTAAGAGGAGAAAAAAGCTAACCAACCAACTAAATTATATGATATCCTATAATTTTTCCTTCAACTACTAAGTAAAGCCACTGATATTGATATATATTTTAAGGCTTACTGCTGAAACGGTCATTTAAGAGGAACAAAATTCTATAAGTCCTTCTATTTTTCCTTCACTATACATTAATTATTAACCAGAGTCATACAGTGTTAAAGAACATAAGCTTGAAGCTAGATGTGCCTGAATCTAAGTGTCAGCTCTCTCTCTTACTAGCTATTTGAAACTATAAGTATAAATCAACCTTAACTTTAGTTTTTTATCTATGAAATGAGAAAATGGTAGTACCTACCTTAGATTACTGAAAGGATTAAATGAAATGATTTATGCAATGAAATATTATGTATACTAAGCAATAAATACTACTTAAAATTTTTATATTCCTAAATTAATTTCAAAGCATGGCTTCCAAAATATTTTAAATATATACTGAAAATTAGTAATGGAGGGCTAACTTTTACAGTGATAATTTTAGCAACATTAGGGTTTCACTTTTTAAAAATCCACCACATTAAGGACAGTATGACTTTCATTTAAGTATTATTTTGCCTTTCACTACTTCTAATGTCAAATATGCTATTCAGTTTTACATCTTTCAGCAAATTTTGCTGCAAGCCACCATAGCCAGAAACATAAACCTTTCACTCTTACCAACCACATATTAGTGGCTTAGCATAAATTAGACACAGATTTAATAAGATAATTTTTAGTTGAATTACTATGACATCCTTTTAAAATCCAAAGCTGATCTCAGAGGGAATCATTTTATAGTTTCCAGGACATTTTATTCCATATTTACAAACTTCACTGCTATGTAATTGAAGTCATTTTAATAATAAATATTGCTGGACAGGTTTTAAACCAGTTTTCTATCAGTGTTTTCACTTGGTGCTATCACTGAGAAATAACTGATGTTTTAGGGCCATCCACTATCTCAATTTCAGATTTTGAAAAGTGTTAACACATAGCACTATATGAAGTGCTATACAAAGGTGATAATGTTTCTATGACTATAAAGTCTCTTCTTCTTTAATGAATACCAACTTTGAAGTTCCTTCTGTTCTACATATTACTAATTTGATCTTGCTCATCTTATTGCTTTAAATTATTGCTGCTGATGCTACTGCTAAGTCATGTGTCCAACTCTGTGCCACCCATAGACGGCAGCCCACCAGGCTCCCCCGTCCCAGGGATTCTCCAGGCAAATACACCGGACTGGGTTGCCATTTCCTTCTCTAATTCATGAAAGTGAAAAGTGAAAGGGAAGTTGCTCAGTCGTGTCCAACTCTTCACAACTCCATGGGCTGCAGCCTACCAGGCTCCTCCATCCATGGGATTTTCCAGGCAAAGAGTACTGGAGTGGGATGCCATCACCTTCTCCGCAAATTATTGCTACCTGACTGTAATCAATTGTTGCTCCCTGTTATCAACTTGACATATCAATGATGCTCTGTCATTATAAAAGTTCATAACTAAAGCTCCAGAAGTACAAGAATTTTGTCTTAGTTCACTGCTATGACCCTAGCATCTAAAACAATGCCTAACATATAGTAAGTACTCAGTAAATGTGCATTAAATAAAAATTGTTCCTCTAGTTTATATGAGTTCAACTACCATGTCTTCCTCCAAGTAGAAATTCATCACTACCAGTATTTAGAAATACGTTTAGTATTCAGTCCCTCAGGCTTAGAAGTTCATAGTGATTTTGCCAGTTAAAAGAAAATAAATATAATTATTTAATTTTTGGCCACCAAAGAAGTAACATTAATAGTTTATGGGTTTATCTTAAAGACTTACTGGATATCTGACACTTTAAAAAGAGTATGGGTGCGTTAGAAAATGGTAAAGCTTGAGTAAAATACATTAAAGAACTCCTAAGTAAAGAGACACATACCATACTTAACTATTGGGAGACTCAATATTGTTAAAGTTTTCACCAACCTGACTTATAGAGTTAATGCAATTCCACCAATCTCCCCTCAAAATTTCTGCAGACACTTTTAATAAATTTTACAAGTTGATTCTAGTATTTGTATGGAAATGAAAAGAATGAGGAATACTAAAATAATTATAAAATTGAACAAAATGGGAGGACTTATGTTGCTTGATTTCAAGACATACCCATAAAGCTATAATGATCAAGTGGTCATTATACACTGTCATAATGACAGTGTGGTACTGGCATAAAGATATAGAGAGAGAGCAAAGGAATAGAATAAAGCATTCAGAAATAAACTCACACATATATGACAACTGATTTTCAACAAAGGTAGAAAATTGTTCAGTAAAGAAAGGATAGTATTTTCAACATTAGCAATGAAGTAATTTTGAAAAAAATGAAGCTTGATCATCACCCATATCCAAAGATTAACTCAGTGTTCACTATAATCCTAAGTCTATGGACTGAAAGTATAAATTGTCTAGAAGAAAACATAAAAGAAAACTTTCATGATGCTGGGATAGGCTAGATTTCCTATGTAGTCCTGGAGAAGGACAGATCATAAAAGAAAAGAATTGATAAATTAGACCTCATTCAAAAAGAAAGAAGGAAAAATAGAAACACATTAGGAAATGAAAACCTATAAAGTAAAAGAAAATGATCACATTACATGTGACAGATAATGTATCCAAACTATAAAAAGAGCTCTTACTATTTGATAAGAATACAACTAACCAATTAAAAATAGGCAAAATTTGAATAAACATTTATCAAAGAAAATACATAAAAAGATACTCAACATCATTAATCATCAGGTGAATGTGTATTAACACTACCATGAGACACTACTAAATACACATCAGAGTTACTAAAAATAAACTTTCTGACAACACTAAGGACTGATGCCTTATGCATTGCCAGTGGGAATGCAAAATGGCATCACCACTTTAGAAAGCAGTTTGGCAGTTACTTAAATAAGTAAAAGTGTAGTTACCATATATAACTCAGCAATCTTTTTCCTAAGCATTGACCAAATAAATGATACCTATGCTCAAATAAGATTTATACCTAAATTGTTACAGCAACTCTTTTTGTAATGGCCCCAAACTGGAAACATCCTAAATGTCCATCATTAGGAGAATGAGGTGTGTTTTGTTTTTTTTTCATATTTATACAATAGAATACTACTTAGAAACTTGAAGCGCCTATTGAACAAAATCAAAGCACAAATAAGCCTAAAATGTTCTGCTAAGTGGTAGCCCAGACTGTAAAGAATCTGCCTGCAATGGGAGAGGTGCAGTTTCTATCTCTGGGTTGGGAAGATCCCCTGCAGAAAAGAATGGCAACCCACTCCAGTATTCTTGCCTGGAAAATTCCATGGACAGAAAATCCTGGCGGGCTACAGTCCCTGGGGTCACAAAGAGTCGAATAGGACTGAACAACTAACACTTTCACAAGTGAAAGAAGCCAGATACCAAAGACTGCATAGTATAAATTGCTTAGATGAATCTCTAGAGAAAACAAATACGACTACAAGAAATAATGTAGGCACAGAGGGATTGTTGCAAAGAGCTGACTCATTGGAAAAGACTCTGATGGTGGGAAAGACTGAGGGCAAGAGGAGAATGGGGCGACAGAGGATGAGATGGTTGGATGGCATCACCGACTCAATGGACATGGATTTAAGCAAACTCAGGGAGATAGTGAACAACAGGGAAGTCTGGCATGCTATAGTCCATGAGGTCATAAAAAGTTGGACATGATTTAGCTGAATAACAAAGAGGGATTGAATCAGAAGGGACACAAACTCTTTGAAGAGATGGATATATTCCACACAGTGCTGATGATTTCCTTCCTGTGCAAATTTTCCCAAAATTTATCTAAACGTGTACTTTAAATGGGTACATTGTATTTCATGTAAATTATATCTCAATAAATTGATTTTTAGATGGAGTTAGTATGAGCATTATTGCTTATCAGTGTTCCATAGTCCTTAAGAAAAAGGGCTTTAGCTTTAAATTGGATCAGATTTGAGTTAGAGTGACATCTTTAAAAGTTCTGTGGCCTTGAGCATGTTAGTTAATGTTTTTAAATATAGATAATAGTAGATATCACATACATCTGTGGCAAATATAGAATGATATCACCATAAATGTACCTGGCATTGTCATTTACAGTTCATAAATATATCATTACTAATGCTATTACTACCCTCCTCATCAACTAAAAGCCTTCAGGAAATCTAAAATGAAACAGTATTTTAAAAAATAAAACCAAACCTTCATACCTTCTATATTATCACTCTTCTCATGACAGGAGTAATAGTATTTCTACTCAGTGAATGTATGAGTGTCAGACACTTTTTGGATTAAAATATTGTATTCTGGAGCTATTTTCTGAAGTCACACAATCTGATTTCCACTCTATGGAAATCACTCCTGAATCACATGATAATAGTTCCACTTTTTAACTTAAACTCCTCATACTAGAATTTTCTAATTTCCTGAGAACAAATGTTTTGCAATTATATTTATGATCAAATGCCACCCACTTTGAGAAAAGCCAAACTTAAATTTATATTATCATGAACTGTCAAATTGGGGAACTCATAAAAGATGGCAAATGCATAAATAAGTGCATTTTTATTTCTGCCTCCATATTTTCTTTGGTGAAAATTAAGTGCAAGATAAGTTTGCAGTTAAAGCTCTATGTTCTTTAACGATTGTGGAATACAAATCCTCTTCTAATCTAGTCTCCATAATTATTCATAAATTATGAAAAGCTGACTCAAGATTTACCTGATTAAAGAAGTCTCCCCTGATTCAATTCTCATACTGTTCCAAATGACACAGGAATTTATTTCTCCATTTGTTTCTGTGATTTCAAATATTCAGTGTGCTGCTCAGCCTCTCTACTACAGGATGACTCTTGAGAAAGACCACAGGGAGTCCCATGTCTTAATGGAAATTATGTCTGTGGGCATCTGTGGGCTAGAGATAGGTGGCAGTACTGATTTTAAAAGTGGCTGAAGCATTTAAGTAAATTGAAGCCGATTTTGAGTCAAAATAACATTTGCAGCTGGATTAAATACAGTAAATCCCCTATAATATAAACCTTCAAGTTGCAAATTTTCAAAGATGCAAATGTGCCCCTATACGCCAGCTGTTGTATTGTGCTACTGTACTTTTCAAGGTACTGTACTACAAGATTAAAATGTTTTCTGGATTTTTTTGTGTTTTATGTATTATTTGTGTGAAATGTATTATAAACCTATTACAGTACAGTTCTATATAGCCAATTGTGTCAGTTGGGTACTTCGGCTAACTTTATTGGACTTACAAATTGAACTTATGAATGCACTCTCAGAAAAGAATTCATTCATATGTAGAGAATTACTGCACTTGACTTTCTCAGCTAAGATGTCCTTCAGCAGATGAAAAGATACACACACTGTGGCAAATTTGTCTCAGTTCAGTTCAGTTCAGTTGCTCAGTCATGTACGACTCTTTGTCTAATGGAATGCTATTCAGCAATGATCAGGAATGAGTAATCAAGCCATACAAAAAATTAATGGATCTTAAATGCAATTGTTAAGTGAAAAAAGCCAGCCACTTTCTCCACTTCTTTGAAAAGGTGACATAGTACATGATTCCATTTATATGATATTCTAGAAAAGGAGAAACCATAGAGTTGTGAATGGATCAGTGGTAACAAAGAATTTGGGAAGAAGAGATTTGAAAAGATGAAGCCCAAGGGGATATTTTTAGGTAAATAAATGGCTGAATACATACATGGGAGAAACAAACAAGTTTCCCATGCAGGAGAATTCCAACTAATTTATGTACAAACTTCATCCATCCTCAAAGAGGTAGAACATAGCTGCTCATTTCTTAAGTATGGGCTGAAATAATGACTTCCTTCCAAAGAGTATACTATGAAAATGAGTGAGAAGAGCAACTATGAATGAAAATAATAAACACTACCCGAGCAAGTTAGTCAAATTAACAATAACAGTGATGAGTCATGGTGATAGCATACATTCTTGATGTAATGTGATAAAAATGACATTTGATTACTATAATCTTTCTTCCAAAAACTCATTAGTCACTAGAAGATTAAGAAAAGGAATGAATCAAATTATGACATTAAAAACTATTTCCTATTACTATAATAATATTTTCTTACTTGACAGTGCCACAGATCTTAGATATTAAATAGTCGTAGGTTTTTGGTCACAAAATAAAGGAGAAAAATTTTTTTGAAAACTTAAAATAATAAAGTTTTTAGAATTTTCTAGTTCTCTCTACTTTCTCCTTTACATATCATCTCCATTATACCAGCATCCTTTTTCTGAAGCAAAATTTTTATATTTATTCTCTTAAAAGCTTTCATGCTTCTCCATTGCCATTATACAAAACAGTACTTTGAAAAGGGATTCAAAGTACTCTATAATCTGGCTTGGTTGTGAGTTCAATTATATCCTCCAAGAAGGTATGTTCAAGTCCTAAACCCAGATTCCTGTGAATGTGATGCTATTTAGAAGTGGGACATTTGCACATGTAATCAAGTTGAGATGAGGTCATACTCAATTATTACATGCTCTAATTCAATCAATGGTGTTCTTGTAAGAAAAGAGAAATTTGGACACAGACGCAGATGCAGGGAGAACTCCATGTTTATGGAGACAGAGATTGCAGTGATGCATCTACAAGGCAAGAAACATCAACAACAGCAACCGGCAGAAGCAAGGAAGAGGCAAGGATGGATTCTTCCCTAGAGCTTTCAGAGAAATCAAGGTCCTTACTAACACTTGGACTTCCCTGGTGGCTCAGACGGTAAAGCGTCTGTCTACAATGCGGGAGACCTGGATTTGATCCCTGGGTCAGGAAGATTCCCTGGAGAAGGAAATGGCAACCCACTCTAGTACTCTTGCCTAGAAAATCCCACAAACGGAGGAGCCTGGTGTCCATGGGGTTGCAAAGAGTTGGACACGACTGAGCAACTTCACTTTCATTTTCACTAACACTTTGATTTCAGTCTTCTAGCATCTCAAACTGTGAAATAATACATTTCTACTATTCTATCCAGTACTTTGGCCACCTCATGCGAAGAGTTGACTCACTGGAAAAGACTCTGATGCTGGGAGGGATTGGGGGCAGGAGGAGAAGGGGACGACAGATGATGAGATGGCTGGATGGCATCACTGACTCGATGGATGTGAGTCTGAGTGAACTCCGGGAGTTAGTGATGGACAGGGAGGCTGTGTGCTTTGATTCATGAGGTCGCAAAGAGTCAGACACAACTGAGCAACTGAACTGAACTGAATTGAACTGAAGATTTCCAAGTTTATGGCAGTCCTAGGAAATTAATGTATGTTCCAAATAAACTCTCCACTCACATCTCACAAATGGCATAATTTCCTGGTATTTTAAGACTGAGTAACATTCCATTGTATGTATACACTACATTTACTTTATCTCTTCATATGTCAATGGACATTTAGTGTTTTTTTCCATATAAGAGTATTTCTAATGACTATAACAAGTTACAACTCTGTTTATGCATTTTTAAGTGGTATTTTTCTCAGAGCGTGTCTTCAGAGTGGCTTCTTTATCTTGTACTTATAACACTTTCTGTTATTGCACATTTTTCAAAATTATAAGTGTTGCCTGACTTCTATATTTTCCAATTAATATTTATAACATAGGATGTCTATTTCTTTCAGACCCAGAGCCCAACATCTGCTTAATGTCTGATTCATGTCTTTGCTCATTTATCTCTAAAAGGTTTTCTGGGCTATACATGGGAATGCAACAGTGTCATCAGAGTCCTATAGTTTCAAGAAAAAGAGAATACAAGGTGATGCAGATAGAAATTGAACAAAGAGTGAGGGACCAGGTCACATGCCAGGATGATATGAACAGCTCTTCATATCTAAGACACTATGACTTTAATTCTTGAAGGTACTGCACTCAATTCATTGACTCCAGATAAAGGCATTGATCAGTGTCAATAAATATTTATTGGACAGCAATTGTATACAAAGTGCTAAAGATCATTTGTTTTAAAATAGTTTGCTCCTCCTGTATTAGTCAAGGTTCTCAAGAGAACATAAAACTGGTAGGATATCTATCTATATAGATAAATATTATATAGATGTTAGATATATATATCTATTATATAGAAATATATATTATACCAATATATAATCCTATATGTAATGAATCTATGCAAATAAATATATTTCTTTTATAGGGATTTATTGTGAGGAATTATCTCATGCAGTTTGGAGGGTAAATTCCGTGATCTCCCATCTGCAGGCTGGAGACTGAGGAAAGCCAATGGTAAAATTCAGTGTAAGTTTGAAATCTTATAAACCAGGAGAGCTGTATAAATCCTTATGTGAAGACTAGAAAAGATGAGATGTCCCAGCTCAGTCAGTGAAGCAGAAATAAAGACTGAATTCCTCTTTCCTTCTGCATTCTGATCTGTTCAGGCTCTCTACAGATGGATGATACCCACTCACATGGAGGAGAACAAACCACTGAGTCCACAGGTTTAAATGCCAGTTGCATTTAGAAATACCCTTACATATACACCCAGAAATAATGTTTTATCCAACAATCCCATGGTCAATCAAGATGATACGTATAATTAATCATTATAATATTTTCAATTTATAAACCATGCAGATTTTATGATTATGGATAATCACATTATTTGAAAAAAGAAGCATTATCTTTAACATGGTACTCCATTTCTAGGTGCACAAAATTTATTTTCAGGTTGATTCGTACCTTTCATCTTCTAGTAAGGATATTTCTTTTGAAAGTGTAGCATATGCTATGAATTCCCTTTTGTATTCCTATATTTTTTCTATGCAGCCAGCCTTGCTATTTCTTCACCATTCACATCATCCAAACTCATTGGGAAATCTTCCTGAGACATATTCTTCAAGACAAAGCCAAGGGCAGTCACCTGGACACCTCTTTGCCAACTAATGCTGACTGATTGAAAATAGAGCTACTAACGCTGCATCTAAAAGAAAGCTCTTTCAGGTTATATCTTTCTCAGTCAAAAAAAAAAAAAAAAAAGAATGGAAATGCTTTTAACAATGTACTGTAAAGAAGACTAGAAGCCATATTCTACCAATCATAAGTCAGTTTCTTTTCTTTTTTTCACAAAAGTCAGTTTCTAATAACATCAAGTAACCATAAACACAATAACAGAGACTTTAATGTCCTTTCTATTCTATCCCTGTGAAACAGCCCTATCAAACTGCATTTCAAGAAAATGGATATGTTCCAACTTCCACTCCAAGCCAGTAACCACAATAATGAAATAAATTTGAAAAAAGGACCAAAGGATTTAATAAAAGAAAATGTGTTAGAAAGCAAAGAAAATAAAATACAGATAAAAATTATTACTATCTCAATTAATATGGAATAATTTGGTTGAACATGGTTCGTGTAACATAATACAAAGGAAAAAATTATGGGGTTTCCAATCAGAATCCTTATAGTTTTCACTGGAGGCATGAGATATGAAAAAGATAACTCACCCCTCTGATTCCACGTTCTCATGTGTAAGATGAAAATAATACCCACCACAAAAGTTGTTTTGTGAATGCATTATTCTAATACAGATAAAAGGGTTTTCCCAGGTGGCTCAGTGGTAAAGAATCCACCTAGCAATGCCACAGAGACCCGGGTTCAATCTCTGGGTCAGGAAGATCCCCCAGAGAAAGAAATGGCAAACCATTCCAGTATTCTTGCCGGGGAAATACCATGGACAGAGGAGCCTGGCAGGCTACAGTCCGTGGGGTCACAGAAGAGTTGGACATCACTTAGCAACTAAACAAAAACAATATAGATGAAAATACTATTGGTGTGAATAAGTACTATCTCATATATGTATAAAAACCTAAAATAGACTCAGCTGAATGGTACCAGTTCAATGAAGCTTAGTTTCCTTGACAGCATATAAAATCAAAATATGAGATTATTTTAAATAATAAATAAAATATTTTTATTTTGCTTATTTTTCTATTCTTCAAGATAATGCTAACACTGGAAAAACTGGTATAAACTTAAAGACCACTCAACATACGGTCCCTTCCTTAAAAATAAATTCATTCATTATTTAGAATTTGAAGATATACACAGTGAAAGGAAGTTTACTAGGATGAATTCCAATAATTGAAAGAGATGAGTACTATAATAGTATTTGTCTTAAATTTCCATATACAATTATTATACTCTAGTAGATATCACATTATAGTTGGCAAAGTCAATGGTGATTTTGAGAATTCTCTGTTAATGCTATTTGAGTGATGTACATATTATTTCAGTTCAGTTCAGTTGCTCAGTCATGTCCGACTCTTTGTGACTCCATGGACTGCAGCACACCAGGGCCCCCTGTCCATCACCAACTCCCAGAGTTTACCCAAACTCATGTCCATTGAGTCAATGATGCCATCCAACCATCTCATGCTCTGTTGTCCCCTTCTCCTGCCCTCAATCTTTCCCAGCATCAGGATCTTTTCACATGAGTCAGCCCTTCATATCAGGTGGCCAAAATACTGGCATTTCAACTTCAGCATCATTCCTTCCAATGAATATTCAGGACTGATTTCCTTTAGGATGGACTGGTTGGATCTCCTTGCAGTCCAAGGGACTCTCAAGAGTCTTCTCCAAAACCACACTTCAAAAGCATCAATTCTTTGTTGCTCAGCTTTCTTTATAGTCCAAATCTCACGTCCATACATGACTAATGGTAAAACCATAGCTTTGACTAGACAAACTTTGTTGGCAAGGTAACGTCTCTGCTTTTTAATATGCTGTTTAGGTTGGTTATAGCTTTTCTTCCAAGGAGCAAGCATCTTTTAATTTCATGGCTACAGTCGCCATCTACAGTAATTTTGGAGCCCAATAATATAAAGTCTGTTATTGTTTTCATTGCTTCCCCATCTATTTGTCATGAAGTGAGGGAACCAGATGCCATTATCTTAGTTTTCTGAATGTTGAGCTTTAAGCCAACTTTTTCACTCTCCTCTTTCACTTTCATCAAGAGGCTCTTTAGTTCTTCTTTGCTTTCTGCCATAAGGGTGGTGTCAACTACATGTCTAAGGTTATTGATATTTCTCCCAGCAATCTTGATACCAGCTTGTGTTTTATCTAGCTCAGCATTTCTCATGATGTACTCTGCATAGAAGTTAAATAAGCAGTGTGACAATATACAGCCTTGCCATACCCATTTCCCTATTTTGAACCAGTCTGTTGTTCCATGTCTAGTTCTGTCACTTCCTGACCTGCATATAGATATCTCAGGAGGCAGGTCAAGTGATCTGTTATTCCCATCTCTTGCAGAATTTTCCACAGTTTGTTGTGATCCACACAGTCAAAGGCTTTGGCATAGTCAATAATGCAGAAGTAGATGCTTTTCTGGAACTCTCTTCCTTTTTCGATGATCCAACAGATGTTGGTGATTCTATCTCTGGTTCCTTTACCTTTTCTAAATCCAGCTTGAACATCTGGAAATTCATGGGTCACATACTGTTGAAGCCTGGCTTGGAGAATTTTGGGCATTACTTTGGTAGTGTGTGAGTTGAGTGCAATTGTGCACAAGTTACCAGATCCCTCTATGCCTTCCACATTTGAAGATTAAGAGATTTTTGAAGTTTACTAACTTTTATTTTGAAATAATTTTATATTTGTAAGAAAGTTACAAAAATAGTACCAAATAATTCTAAAGAAATAATTGAATGAATAAGCTAAAGGGAAGAAGAGAATGCTCTTTCTTATAGCAGAATTCCAATTATTAAATGCAGAAGCAGTAAGAGAAAATCACCATTTGTTAAACAGCACAATAATAATTATCCTCAGATAAAATTAATAGGAAAACATGATATTAAACAGGATATGTGCATGGTCTCAAACTACTTATTAATTACAAGGTGAAAAATAATAACTTTTTATTAACAAAACCTGGAACATACCACCTCAACTGTGTTCAAAGTTAGCATCACCAGCAATGAGGCATACGGATATCATGTGATACGTGATATAGTACACTGAGAAGGGCACACATCATTTTTGTGGTATTTTTGCCAAGAATAACATATTTAAATAGAGCAAAAGGGATTCTCCGAATACTAAGGGAAGAAAGGCCATTTTCACAAGAATCTCTGGGGATTTCTTTCTAACAATTTCGAAATAGATAACACATATGTATCTGAAATTATGTAAAGGTAAATAGAGATCAGTTAGAATGTATCAGTTGGGAGGCTTTCAGTTAAAGTGTCTTAAATAATAAGGACATTTATTTTTAACCCCATAGATACAATTAATTATATTAGAAAGCAAAATATAAATACTTATTTATTCTTCCCTATATGCCACCATACTTCGTTTTTATGACAGAGACAAGATTCAGGTAGAAAGGATACAAACATGTCTCAAGTCTCTTCTAAAATATTGATTGAACCATATACAAAAACCCAAATATTTATTTTTAAAAGACACAGTAATTAAGTCAGGCAGAAGACTAGAACCCAAAAGACTCATAACTTGGGTGTAGAAAAAAACGTGGAGGTAAGTGACTACATTAGTTACCTACTGCTGAGTAACAGCTTTTACCTCAAAAGTCTTTATCTAAAACAACAGTCACTATCCAGAGGTTTTCGTGTGTCAGAAATCTAGGTCAGACTCAAGTTGTTTGCCATGTGGACCCCTGCATAGGCTACCCAAGTTTCCTCACAGCCTGAGTGATTCTGGAGGGAGCAAGTTAGAAAAATCTGACAGAATCCACAGAGGCTTTTCATTACCTAGTCTCTGATGTCACAAACTGCCACTTCCTCATATTTTACCTGTTAGAAGACAGGAAATAAGACAGCACTTGGGGAAGTAAATACAGGCTCTACCTCCTGGATGAAGAAAATCAAAGAATTTGTGGACAAATTCTAAAGCCACAGAAATAGCATTATGTGTTTGCCCAAAGGAAATTGAAAACCCTCTGGCCAGATTCTTTTTTTCACATAACCATGTTTCCAAGCTTCTCAGAAGTCCTTAGCCTTATCAGCTTTATTGTTCCACCTAATGACCAGTATATTAATTCTCCTTATTCTTATTCACCCTCCAGAACAAATGCTGGCAAATTTGCCTGTGTCTAAATTTCCATTTTCTCCCCTCTGGAAGTAAAAGAAAGTGACAGTGAATGCTGATAAATTGGTTTTGCTCCCCAAAACTAGAAAGGATTCCTGAATGTTTCCTTAGTTTAGTTTGACACATTTTTCTTCATTTTTCAAAATAAAATTTCTGACATTATCCCAGAGTTGGCTCAATTATCACAGAAACAAAATTGACACAAAGTCAGAAGCACATAGATCCCTAGATGGTTACTGTAACTCACTTGTAAAATAATCATTTAAAAGTGCATGTTTCTGCTAACAGCCATCACTTCCACAGTCTGAAATGTCAGAGGCTAATTTTTTCTAAATCATACAAAAATATACACCTTGAACTGTGGGTTAATAAATTGCTAAAACTTTAATAGCTTATGCTATGAAAACTAGTATTTTTTTTTTCAACCATAGGATATTATTTTAAAAGGTATCCATCATATTAACTAGCAAGAGGCACCTTTATTTTTTCTGGAATGACATACAGGAAAATCCCAGATTGAAGTATGAAAATATGCGCATCTTTTAAAAACCTGAATACTGATGATTAACTTATTCCTAAACTTTCTAAAAATATCTTCACACCTTAAGATAAAACACCTTATCCACACCGGGGTATATATTATGTCTCAAATTAATATGAGTTTAAAATGTTACTACAATGATCACAATGAAAGTCAATCACTAAGTCTTTTGAGAAGCTACCAGAAATTTAAAATGAATCTTCAGCATCAGAGAAACAGTCTTATCAAAATCAAGAAACGTCCTGCTATATCCCTAGCAGATGAACAGCAAAGGCTTTCCCAAACTATCTTACTTATAAAAATTACATGATATGCTGGCTAAAAATTATGTATATCTATGTCTTTTCCCTGACCTGTTGAATCAGAACTCCAGGCGAAAATCAAGAAGTCTGTATTTTCACCAGGAAGCCTAGGTTATTTTTTGCATGGAGTAAGTTTGAAAGATACTGATTTAATAATTATTTAAGCATGTCTGGTGAAAGCATGTTCAGTTCAGTTCAGTTCAGTCGGTCAGTCATGTCCGACTCTTTGCAACCCCATGAATTGCAGCACGCCAGGCCTCCCTGTCCATCACCAACTCCCAGAGTTCACTCAGACTCACGTCCATCGAGTCAGTGATGCCATCCAGCCATCTCATCCTCGGTCGTCCCCTTCTCCTCTTGCCCCCAATCCCTCCCAGCATCAAAGTCTTTTCCAATGAGCCAACTCTTCACATGAGATGGCCAAAGTGCTGGAGTTTCAGCTGTAGCATCATTCCTTCCAAAGAAATCCCAGGGCTGATCTCCTTCAGAATGGACTGGTTGGATCTTCTTGCAGTCCAAGAGACTCTCAAGAGTCTTCTCAAACACCACAGTTCAAAAGCATCAATTCTTTGGTGCTCAGCCTTCTTCACAGTCCAACTCTCACATCCATACATAACCACTGGAAAAACCATAGCCTTGACTAGACGGACCTTAGTCGGCAAAGTAATGTCTCTGCTTTTGAATATGCTATCTAGGTTGGTCATAACTTTTCTTCCAAGGAGTAAGCGTCTTTTAACCTTATGGCTGCAGTCACCATCTGCAGTGATTTTGAAGCATGTTACTCTACCCAAAAGTCCTTTTAAAAGAACTTTAATTGATTATAATTACATTGCTGATTAAGTCAAATTTTTACCCCGGAATTTCCATCCTTGGCCCTTGTTTAGCTACCCTGATGATATCTAAACCCTTTGCCATAGAGAAGTGTTTCAAATGTTTGAAGAGAACTCCCTGGTTTTGCCTCTTGTCATCTCTTGTATTTGTCCTTTTCCTATATTGACAAGGTCCAGTTTCCTCATACGTTCCACACACAACATGATTCCCAGAACTTTCAACATTACAACACTGCACCCCTCCACCTCCTCCTCTAGCTATCTCACACTTGCCAACACTGACTTTGTATATGTCCTTACCTAGAATTTGATGCAGCCTCCACAAGGGCTCTGATCAGAAGGAGGACACCATGGTCTATGTAAAATCTTAAGTCCCATTAACTCTTTAACAGACTTGCCACATTTTTTGCTTCACTTTACATTTAACCAATTTAAAGACATTTACCTTCTGTACTTGAACTGTTCCTAACACTATGGCCTCCTCTGTTTTGCCTTACTTACCTGATTAATTTCTTGGGTCCAAAGACTTGACATTGAACTATAATGAAATTTGCGAAATTTCTTAGATTGTTTCAGTAGTACCAAATTCTGGGGCCCATGGGAAAGGGAAATGAGGTAGATTTCAGAGAGACCCATGAGTCTATGTAGCTCAGCCTCACTCTCCAGGCCCATCTCCAATCTTCAGAAAGAAGTGTATTCCTTACTTCAGTTTTACACATGTAACTACAAACCAAATAAAATATCTATTTTTAAAAAAGAATTATCTTATAGAACATCTATCATAGACATTTCACTAACAGATAAGGTCAGATTGTCTAAATCACTGACCATTTAAACTTTCATTCTCATCTAATGCTCATTTTAAACAGTTGTAGTTGTTAAAAAACTAAGTATCAGCATGAAGGAAATTCTTTGAAGTTTCAAAGTTTAAAACCAATAAGTTTCAAGTCCTCAGGAATCATTCCTTTTTTTTTTTTTTCTGTCAGTTAGTTAGAAATAAAAATATCCTGCCAAAGCATCATATCAGAAAGGAGATAGATGTAGAAAAGCCTTCCTCTGGGAAGTGTGATGTTCCAGAGTAAATGTTTACTTACACACTTTACCCTTCACTTGATACCTTGTCTTATAAAGACGGCAAATTTTCACAGCTCCAACTCTCAAAAGTATGGATTCTGACAAAATTTAACTATCTTGTATTATTCTTTTGTAAAGACAATGCTGTTAGAACAGCTTGTTTGCTTTTCTTTTACACAAATTTTACAGAAAACTAAACTTTGGTGACCACTCCATCTTCTACTTACAAACATCTCACAATATTTTATAACATACTATGCTCTGTATTTCAAACATTAAGTGGAAATTTTCAATTGGTTTAAAGAATTCAGACCCATAAGATAGTCCAGCATGCATGCAAGCTCAGTCGTGTCCAACTCTTTGCAACACCATAGACTGTAGCCCTCCAGGCTCCTCTATTTATGGGAATTTCCAGGCAAGAACACGGGAGTGGGTTGCCATTTCCTTCTCCAGGAAGCAATTAAGAAACTTTATCTATAGACTAGAGACCTTGATAAAGAAGTTATTCCCTTGCTGGTTCACAAAATTACCCTTTATTTTTTTTTTTTTTTTGCTTGAAGAACAGGGCCATCAAATCAACCATGTATTTTTCATTCACCTTCTAATAATTGGAAGAACAACCATGAGCTTTGAATTCATTCCATTAATGGCTTTAACTTCCTGACTACCTACCTACTAGTTGAGAAAACTTGGGCAAATCATTTAAACCCTCTTACCAGGAGTTTTCTTACCTATAAAATGGGAACAACAATATCTAGTCATCACTATAAATGTAATGTCTGTAATGTTTAAAGCAAAATATTCACATAGGAATGTTAGATGTGGTGATGTTGATGAGGATCATGGTGGCATCATGCCAAATCAAGGAGCATTACAGATTCATCCACTATGGATAATACATGAATACCAGTCATGCTGCAAAGTTTTACACATAATCTACATGTATCATACTTTTATACTCTTCCAAAAAACATGTTAATTCTTATCATTCCTTAATTTACAGATGAGGACATTAAAATTCAATTAACTTGCTACCATTATCAATTTTGAACACTTATTGGGTGCTAAGAAATCATGTTACACACTTTATCTATTTATGTTTATTCTATCATTAACCCTTGGAAGAAGAAGAGAATGACAAGATGTTTTGGTAGACATCTTTTATTTAAAAGGGGTAAATTTTTTTTCTTTGTTTGCTTTTAAGTCAGTGCTTCTCAAACTTTAACGTAATAGAAATCCCTTGATCTTGCTAAAATGCAGGATCTGATTTGGTAATTCCAGAGTAGGGAATTACCTGCGTCACTCTACTCTTGGGCGATGAAACTGCTGATTGATTCAGTGCGTTTTTCATTAGTCCTAAAAACATTTGGTCCTATACATTTGGTATTAATATGTTGTTAGAACTGTATTCATAGGTAATCATTATCAAAAAACTAAAATTTTGCAGAACATTGTAGGTTACTGGCAATAAACCAACAACAAAAACTTCTGTCATGATGCATAACTTTTTCCATTCTGTTAAGCAATTTATTTAATTTTAATTCACACCAACTCTACTAATTGATTTCTTTTCTTTTGCTTTGATTTTGTATATTTGTTACTTCTTATCCATTCACATTATTAAAGCAATTATAATTATTACTTTAATTCTCAATTACTCTGCCTTTTTTGTCATTTCAAGACTATCTCATTAGAATTCATTAGAATATTTATTAAAGGGAAGCTATAATAAAAGTGAATTTAATTATTTTTTTCTTCTGTTATGAATATTATGATGCTTAGAAAGAAAAGAAATGCCTCATGGAATTGTATAGGGTTTTGACAGAGTTTGTAGTCACGTATATGAAAGATATATACATTTGTACATTTCTGGGATATAATTTGGAAATTTGTTTTTCCAATATATGTCTCATATATGCACGTTCTTTAGTTATTTCACTTATAGTAAAATAGTTCGTCAAATAAAATACTTATACATATATATACATACATGAAATTTTAGCTGTAAGATGTTATAAAATAGTTTATAATGTAAATATAGAAATAACTAGGGGATTGGCAAGTCAGCTTTAGTAAAGCGAGGCTTTGGAGTACAGATAAGAAATTATGTTGTGTAATATTTTTTAAAAACATGCTTATATTTTAAGCAAACAAAAAAGGTTACAAAATATTAATTTAAAAAGTCTTATTTTGAAGTGTATACATGCACACTTACCTAGACATGTATATTTCTAAAACATACAGAAAGAAATGCACTCAAATATGAGTAATCTTGCCTTTCTTGAGTAATTTTTATTTTCTTATATAGTTTCTAAATATTCTCTGATAAAATTTCTCTTTACTTTTAAAGAAAGGAGGAAGAAAGCAAAGCCTAATTTAAGTGTAGCCAGTAGTCCTTGATAGCTGTTTAATCAGAGTTCCCTAAAGGTGAGGGAGTGGAACAGAGATCAGAAGGCTGATAACACTGAGAGCTGATTCTTCCCTGACACCTGGGTGATGTTTTTCCTCTAAGCAGAGGTAAGGTATAGAAGACAAGAATAGGCATGGCTTATTTCTGAGCCAGATTATGGGAAGCCAACTGGGTAGCTGCCAACCAAGCCAACTTATAAAAAGTACTAAAATATCACTTCAGTAAATCTCAGATTTGTTGCCAGATAACTCAGATCTCTCTACCCAAGAACAACTAGTGAAATATAAAATGATTGACTTCTTTCTCTACAATAGAAAGTAGCAAACAACAAAATATGCCTTAGCCTGTGTCTTTTAAGCCTTTTAAATAAGTGTTGAACATATGCACAAAGAAAACCTTTGAATGTTAACTAAATTCTTAGCCTGTTTAGGAGGTTTTGGAAGGTTCAGCTTTATTCCAATACTCTTGTTATTTCTTATTTCAATAGTCTTGTTTTCAAATCTAGTAACTTGTCTACACAGACTAGAAGATGCTTAAACACAATTGTTTCAACTAGTATACTGGTTCTGACTTAATAAGAAAAGTTTAAATAGATCTAGATGTTTTAAAATAAGAATTACACACTAGCCACCTCAGAGTAAAACTGAACAGCCTGAAAATGGAAAGAAATAAGAGTATTCAGGGGCCCCTCAAAAATGACACAAAACAGTCTTTAAATTTGTAGCTAAGAATGATTCATATATACCTTTAATTTTATTTATCTGGCCTTCTTTTAAGATTTTAATTTTAAAAAGAACACCTACATCTGCAGTTGCTATATGCATATATTCTTGAAGTCTTAGAGAACCTTCAAAACAGAAGCCTTGTCTTTTTTGTCTTTGGAATCACATAGCTTAACATAGTACATTATGCAGAATCGATATAGAATGCATATTAATCATATGTATGAGTAAGTGGATAGATACATGAACCTATTTTTAAAGACTTGGATTTCAGCTCTTATCTGCTGCTGCTGCTCTTGTCTACTCAGTAAGAAAATAGCATCTTCTCATGGTATCTATTTCAAGCAAAGTAAATAAAGTCTGAATGTTCTGACTGGATTTTGAAGGACATACCTGGAACTTATGCAACCTATAAGATGACTGATCATCTTTAATTCTGTTTTTTTGTTTGTTTGCTTTTTCCTGTCATCCACCGCACAGCCTTATCCTACATGTCTTCTTAGAAAAGGTCTATAAATTAAACTCCTTCCTTCCTTCATTGTTTGTATATCAGGAATAACAATAATAGCATTTTGTTTTACTTTGTACAAAATGCTGGATTTATAAAATACCTTCAAAGTCATCTCTCAGGTAATCATAGGTAATAAAGATGGGGAAATAGGTTGAAGGATGAAGGGTATATCAACCTTCACAGTAAGCTTTAGAGCCTGTTCTCAGACTCGGATTTTCTGAGTGCAAATCCAGTACTCTCCCATTGCCACAGACACACCAGCGCATCACAGCTTCCTCCAGCACCGACAGAGTTAAAAGAATGCATTCTAACTACTAGTCCCACTGCTATGTCTGCATTCCTTATTTTCTGCTAATTACTACACTTGCTGTCAACACCGCATATTTCAGGGAAAGTGACAATTCAACTTCCTGCTCTCAGACATTTGAAAGCTTCCTATCCAGGAAGACAGCAGGTCTGGAGCAAACTATGAGAAAGACTATGGCAAAGATTTCTCCCACAGCTAGTAATCCACCCCTAAAATTGAATGATTTCAAAGATGGAAGAGGTAAGATGGGCTGGAGAAATGTATTGCATTTAAGACTCAAATGTTGCTCCATGGGCTAACAAGGTTGACATCTTTGTGATTTAGCTGGAATATCAAACTACTAATAAAGTATGGGAAGAATGCCCTTAAATAAAAAGAATTCACTAGGCAGTTAAAAATGTTATCAGAAAGACTGAAATTGAACAGGAAGCATGAAGGCTTCAAAACCATTCTCACTGTTTAACTGGGGGAGTTGCTCCATTAGCTCAGCTAATTGAACACTCTGTTATCTCACTTGGATTGTCACTGCAGAAGAAAAAGGGGCTGTATTTTTGCCTCCTGAAACAGAATCTGAAATTGGTGAAGAAAGGCAGGGGACAGGATATATGCCGATTACTTTATTTTGACACTAGATCTGTGACTAGAATTAGCTGTGCCTGGATATAAATATCCTTTTAGACATATCCCTCCACAAGCAATCTATGTTATAATTGGCAAAACTAGCCAAGAAGAAATAAGAGTAGAGAAAAAAGAAACTTTGCCAGTATTTAGGAAGAAGTAAAATCTAGGTAGTGTTTTATTTAATGATGCAAGCATATAAAATAAAATGAGCAACTGTATTATATTTAAACACAAATGATGGGAGAGTAGGGGAGGGTGGGATGAATTGAGAGAGTAGCATTGACAGATTTATACTACCGTGTGTAAAATAGCTAGCTAGTGGGAAGCTATAGCATAGCACAGGGAACTCAGCTCGCTGCTGTATGATGACCTAGAGGGCTGGGATAAGGGGGTAGAGGGAGGTTCAAGATATGTTTATATAGCTGATCCAGGCTTCCCTGATGGCTGAGCCATAAAGAATCTGCCTGCAGTGCAGGAGATGCAGATTCGATCCCTGGGTCAGGAAGTTTCCCTAGAGAAGGAAATGGTAACCTATGCCAGTATTCTTGCCTGGGAAATCCCATGGACAGAGGAGCCTGGTGGGCTACATACAGTCCATGGAGTTGCAAAAGAGTCGGACACAACTTAGTAACTAAACAGCAACAATAGTGGTCTTCACTGTGTGGCAGAAACTAGCATAACACCATAAAGCAGTTATACTCCACTAAAAAATAATAAATGGTAAAAGAAACTTGAATGATGGAAAGGTAGAAGTAAACGAAGACACTTTTCAATATGTCTGTTTTTGTCTTTTTGCTCTTAATTTTTTATGTGCTAAAAGACAAATCCCATGAATTCGACTGAGTTGAAAGATACAAATGTACGTGGACTGGTTACCTATCTGTTGTGAAAAAAATATAAAGTCAGATCCACATTTCATATCATATATTAAAATATATTTTAACTGAAATATATTTTAATGGAAAATTCCAATAGCATAAGATGAAAATGACTTTGTCACCCAAAATGCAATAGAAGAAATGATAGCAAAATCATTAACTAAAAACTGAAGATAGAATATATAGACAGAAGTTTCTGTATGCCAACACATCATTAAAAAATCACATAAGGGCCAGATAAAGATGATAGAGAAGGAAGATCCCAGGCCTCCCTCCTCCCAAAGACAGCTAATACATAAAGAACAACTATCTCTGAAAACGACATGCAGAGTAGCAGAAAAGATTTTTCTACCATGAAGGATATAATGAAAAGGCCACACTGAGACAGGAAGAATGACAGAGATGTAGTAGTCAGAACACACATCCCTGGTACAGAGACCCACAAGTGGGAGAGACTCAGAACACACATCCCTGGTACAGAGACCCACAAGTGGGAGAGACATCACAACTGAGGAGGTCCCGTCTCAGGACTGAGGGGTCCATCCCCGCACAGAGCTCCCTGGTCCGGGGGATCTACACCAAGAAGATGACCTCCCACTTGTAATTCTTGGCTTTCAAAACTAGTAGGACTTAAGTCTGAAAAAAGCAAAAGGAGTATGAGGAACTGAAACTTTGCTCTTGAAGGCTCATACACAAACTCACTCCCAGTCCTAGTACAGAGGCAGCACCTTGAACAGTGCCTGGATATGAGAAGGAGATTCACTGGCTAATTTTATGGCATGTGCTGGAGTGGCAGGGATCTAATAGAACCTCTTCCAGGGAGGGGACTGCTGGTGGGTGCCATTTTTCTTATTCTCTTTCCACTTTTCTAGTCCTGTGCTGGTGGGCACAATTCATGTCATTCTCCATCAGCTTAGCAAACACAGTGAACCCCACCTCAGTGTTTCCCTGAGGACCAGTACCACCCATGCCCAACCTATTAACCATTGAGTCCCTTGGACTTCAAGGAGATCAAACCAGTTAACCCTAAAGGAAATCAATCCTGAATATTCATTGGAAGAACTGATGCTGAAGCAGAAATTCCAATACTTTGGCCACCTGATACTAACAGCTGACTCATTAGAAAAGACCCTGATGCTGGTAGAGATTGAAGGCAGGAGGAGAAAGGGATGACAGAGGATGAGATGGTTGGATGGCATCACTGATTCAATGGACATGAGTTTGAGCAATCTCTGGGAGATAATGAAGGGCAGGGAAGACTGACATGCTTCAGTCCATGGGATCACAAAGAGGCAAACACAACTGAGTGACTAAACAACAACAACATCCCTTTCTCTGCTCATATCTAGCTGCCTGCTCCTATACTACCTTACTGTACCAAATAAGTTCTTATTGTGATAGCAATAGGTCCATGCCCCATCCAGGTATTTCCTTTAACAGTAAAATTCTCCACTGCCCATCTGCTTGACTATACAGCAGAGCCACTGCTTGTGGGTCTCTGTACACCCAAACATCAGGGTTCCTCTGATTGTTTATTCCATCACTACAAGGAAACAGCATGCTGGTAAGTCAACTGAGACAATTTGTTGCTACCTTTGTCAATCACAGTTTTCCCAGGAGTCACTCATTGTGTAGTGGACTGTCAAAGAGTATGCATGGAACTGTTATCCTTAAACCAAGCATCTTCCTTTTGATCAGTTGAAGTCTGTTCATAGTGCACCCCTCATATGGCAATAGGATCAGGCAACAACTCAGATGGTTCCAAGTCAGTCCAAGAGGAAAAGAGGCTATCTGCTCATGGATATGGTAAGTACTTCCTTATATTCTGCAGGTAGAGTGTCCCTATACAAACCATTTCCATTATATTATTGAATTCTTCTGGACATTGACTTCCTTATTAGAGTGCTTCTCTAATATTACCCAGGACATTATAGGTATTTTAGGTTTCAGTATCTATTTTATCCTAGTAATGTTCAATAACAAGTCAATAACTGTCTCTGAAATGGCTTGTACCATACTACAAGTGGAAATTTTCTGGTACAAACTGTAGCTGTTGTTCTTAGGTCGCATTCATGAGATTTTGCCATAACCTCCAGTCTATGTAAGTTACAGATTCTTCCAAAATTGTATCTGAGTGCTAATTCAGTTCAGTTCAGTCGCTCAGTCGTGTCTGACTCTTTGCGACCCCATGAATTGCAGCATGCCAGGCCTCCCTGTCCATCACCAACTCCTGGAGTTCACTCAGATTCATGTCCATTGAGTCGGTAATGCCATCCAGCCATCTCATCCTCTGTCATCCCCTTCTCCTCCTGCCCCCAATCCTTCCCAGCATCAGGGTCTTTTCCAATGAGTCAACCCTTCACATGAGGTGGCTTCAGCTTTAGCATCAGTCCTTCCAATGATCACCTAGGACTAATCTCCTTCAGAATGGACTGGCTGGATCTCCTTGCAGTCCAAGGGACTCTCAAGAGTCTTCTCCAACACCACAGTTCAAAAGCATCAATTCTTTGGCATTCAGCTTTCTTCACAGTCCAACTCTCACATCCATACATGACCACTGGGAAAATCATAGCCTTGACTAGATGGACCTTTGTTGGCAAAATAATGTCTCTGCTTTTCAATATGCTGTCTAGGTTGGTCATAATTTTCCTTCCAAGGAGTAAGTATCTTTTAAAAGAGTGCTAATTATAAACGTTCAAATGCAGTGACTGAGACACTGGTTTTTGAAATTCTGATAGACTAGGGTGTTATTTATCACATTCAAATAACTGTCTTCTTTCAGGCAGTTTTATAGATAGAGGCTAAATTGTCTCAATGGTAAAGAATCTGCCTGCCAATACATGAAATGTGGGTTCATTCTCTGGGTCAGAATGATCTCCTGGAGAAGGAAATGGCAACCCACTCCAGTGTTCTTGCCTGGGAAATCCCATGGACAGAGGAGCCTGGAAGGCTACAGTCCATGGGGTCACAAAAGATTCCGATACGACTTAGCAACTAAACAACTATATTCCTAGTTGTGGAATATGCATCCAACAAAATCCAAACAACCTGACCATTTCCTGGATTTCTTGCTTAGTTCCAGAGATAGGAAATACAGTGGTTTACTTTTAGTTTCTTGCGGAATGTCATGAGTCTCCTGCCCAGGTTATTCCTAACACATTTACCATCTGAGTGAGATCTTCCATCTTTCCTGGATTTATCAAGCAGCCTCTGCTGTTCATGTGTATCACCGTAAAATTTGTTCTAGCTTATTTTTCAGTTTATGATATTATCATATTATCAAGATAGTGTATTGCCATACTTGGGACATGCCTCAAATCCAAATTCCTTCTAATAAAATTATGCCAGTAAATTGGTGACTCCAAATAACCCTATGGCAACATAATAAAGGTAAACTGGATTTCATCCCAGATGAAGGCAAACCAGTTGGCTCTTCCATAAGATCAGAATGAAGTAAAAAGCATTTGCAAGATCAGTCATTTAGTACCAGTATCCTTTACCTTGTATTTCTTTTTATACCATAACCAGGGACTGCTGATACTAGAGACAGTACTACTCCATTCAAGCCTTGATAATCTACTACTTGTCTCTACTGGGCCATCTGCTTTGTGGATGGGTCACAAAGGGCAGATACACAGAAAATTTAGTGGTATCAGTACTCCAATTTCTAACATGTCATTCATTAAAGTGATAATCTCTTTCCATCTACCAGTTATTTAACACTGTTTTAAATTAATAACCTGTACAGGATATACTATAAATTCTCATTTAGCCTGTCTAGTTAATACTACTTGAAGGACAAACTTATATGCCGTCTGCTTTATAATATTAAGTAGAAGTATTCTCAAGTTAGACATAATATCCATTCAAATAATACATTCAGCTAAAGGAGACATGACCATGTCACATAAAGTCTCTTCAAACATTCTACCTTTCACCCAAGCTTTTACTTTAGTCCCCTTGACTATTACATCTCTATACCATCTCATTTCAGCTATAGCCCCTGTTAGGACTTTTTCAATAGGTTTGGGGTTTCCATGACAAGTGGCCCCAGGTAGGATTCTCTCCAACTCCCTGTCCTTTCTCATTTGTTCACACATGTGCAAGTGGCATTGGGCCCCAGCCAAGGGTCAGGCCAGGAGACCCTGGCACTTAGATCAGTCCTCATCCTCATTAGTTAGACTATCACCCTCTGGTAATCTGAGGTCACATGTGTCATTATGATCTTTGCTTTTGGGATTTTAAACTTCTCTAAACTAGGGTAAATATGGAAGATTTGTCTAGAGCACTTCAGTGTTAGGGAACCAGGAGTGGCTCCCATCTGTTTATCAATCTTTGAAGGCTTTTGTTTAGAATCCGTCAGTGGCCTTTTATTCATCCAGTTCCATAGTAACTATTTAAAGACTTTCAGCTTGCCGTGATGGATCTCTATTATTTTCTTTGTCTTTCCTCAATCGTTGTGAATCATTCTAATTTTCCTAGAATCTTTGAGTGTTAGAAAGGGGAGCTGAGATAAAAATCTAATATGGCGCTTTTTTTTTTAATCTTTCTCTGATTTTTACAGCATGGGGCATGGAGTACCCATGCAAAAAGGACCCATTTGATCATAGTATTTAGCGTCCCAGATGGTGCTAGTGGAAAAGAACACACCTCCCAATGCAGGAGATGCAAGAGACTCAGTTTAGATCCTTGAGTAGGGAAGATCCCCTGGAGGAGGAAATGTCAACCCACTCCAGCATTCTTGCCTGGAGAATCCCATGGACATTGGGACCTGGCAGGCTACAGTCCATAGCATCACAAAGTGTTGTACATGACTAGCAACTTAGCACACACACAGAATCATAGTTTTTACCACAATATGGTGGAAGAGACTATTAAATGGATGAATATCCTAATAAGTATAAAATTATTCCAGCATGACTTTCATATACAGCATATCAGCCACTTTAGTTGGGGAGATCCACTTATCATATGAAGGAGGGAAAGGACAATTCTCAGGATAAGCAAACTTTATCTTGTTGTTTCTGCAGTCCACCAAGCTAGCTGTGCCTTCAGGAAGAAACCTATTACGTGTTTGGATAATGTGCAGCAGCCAGTTTTGATTGTTCAATAGCAAGCTATGAGTGCTGTACCAACCCAAACACTCACCTCCACTTCAAAGGATTCAAAACTGAGAAGACTGATTCAAAGATAGTCAACTTTACAGTTTACTCTAGTAAAAGTTCTTCAGGAAGTTGATTATATTAATCCATAAAATCTGACAACTCGTTCACAATATTCCCCAGTTTCAGCAGCTTCTTGGTTTTGTAATGACACATACATCTACCCCTGCCACCTGGACTACCTTCTTAAAGACCATAGATACTAGAAGTGCTACCTGTTCTTTCTAGAATACATTTTCCTATAGGTAACAGCCCTGAAGCTAGTGGGCATAGCACAGGAAGGTCAAAATCTAATGCCAAGACCTACACCAACCCTGTCCTTTTCTTTCATTTTATCTACTACAGAATTTAAAAAAAAATAACCAAGAATTTCATATTTGGCTTATCTCTCGTTATTTTGTGTTTCTGTATATCAGTGAGCCAACTCCTCAAGAAACAGATCTATCATTTCTAAATTCCACTGATAACTTTTACTTAGAGTAACTAATCACTTCACAGCTGCTGTCCTATATCATAGGTGATTTGGTAGCCACTTAGGTTTCAAAGATTTGTCATCCTCCACTCTCTCCATCCTTCCTTCTGCCAAATAATGTTTTTACCATATTTCAATGAGTCAGTGTCATTCTGGTAAGTCTCACTTCTGAACTATACTGTGACCCCAAGACTACCCTCACACTCAGTAATTTGCTAGAAGAATTCACTTGACTCAGATTTGTTATACTCATAGTTATAGTTAATTGCAAAGAAGGATACAGATTAAAGTCAGGAAGAGAAAACAGAACATGGGTGAATGCCAGGAGAATCCAGGTACAAGCTTCTAGATGTCTACTCTTGGTAGAGTCTCATGGACATACTTAATTGTCCCAGCATTCACTGGTGCATGCTACCAAGTTTTAAAATGGAATTGATGCCATCCTTCTCAAACTCTCCCAAAAAACTGAAGAGAGAACACTGTCAAACTTGTTTTATGAAGATATCATTACCCTGATACCAAAGTCACATAAGCACACTATATGAAAACTACAGACCAATAGCCCTGATGAATATAGGTGCAAATACTTTCAAAAAAATATTAATGATCAAAATTCAATGGCACATTAAAACAGCACATTATACACCATGATGAATATAACCCTGAGGCACAAGGAAGATTTAACTCCTGCAAATTAATAAATGTGGTACACCACATTTATAGAATGAACTATAAATATATGATCATCTAAATAGATGCAGAAAAAGCATTCTACAAAATACAATATTCTTCTATAATAAAAATTATCAACAAATTGGATATAGAAGAAACAGGTCAGTTCAGTCGCTCAGTCGTGTCTGACTCTTTGTGACCCCATGAATCGCAGCACACCAGGCCTCCCTGTCCATCACCAACTCCCGGAGTTCACTCAGACTCATGTCCATCGAGTCAGTGATACCATCCAGCCATCTCATCCTCTGTCATCCCCTTCTCCTCCTGCCCCCAATCCCTCCCAGCATCAGAGTCTTTTCCAATGAGTCAACTCTTTGCATGAGGTGGCCAAAGTACTGGAATTTCAGCTTTAGCATCATTCCTTCCAAAGAAATCCCAGGGCTGATCTCATTCAGAATGGACTGGTTGGATCTCCTTGGAGTCCAAGGGACTCTCAAGAGTCTTCTCCAACACCACGGTTCAAAAGCATCAATTCTTCGGTGCTCAGCCTTCTTCACAGTCCAACTCTCACCTCCATACATGACTACTGGAAAAACCATAGCCTTGACTAGATGGACCTTAGTCGGCAAAGTAATGTGTCTGCTTTTCAATATGCTATCTAGCTTGGTCGTAACTTTTCTTTCAAGTAGTAAGCATCTTTTAATTACATGGCTGCAGTCACCATCTGCAGTGATTTTGACTTCAGTATAATAAAGGTCATACATGATAAGCCCCCATCTAACACTGTAATCAATGGTGAAAGGTTGAACATTTTGCCTCTAAGGTCAGGAACAAGATAAGGATGCCAACTCTTACCACTCCTATTCAACAAAGTACTAGAAGTCCTACCCAGGGAAATTAGGAAAAGGAAAAAAAAAAGTGAAAGAAACACAAATCCAAAGGAAAGAATTAAAATTATCATCCTTTGCAGATAATATGATCTTCTATAGAGAAAATCCTAAATACATCACTAAAAACCTGTTAGAACCAATCAATAAATTCAAAAATTGCTGGGCACAATATCAACACATAGAAATCAGTTGTGTTTCTATACACTAACAATGAGATACCTGATAAAGAAATAAAGAATACAACCCCATTCAGAATAGCATTGAAACAATGAAATACTTAGGAACAAATATAACCAAAGAGGTAAAGATCTGTACTGCAAAACTTGGTGAAATAAATTAGAAAGGCCAAACAAATGGGAAGATATCCTTTGTTCATGAACTGGGAGAATTAATATTCTTGAAACATTCATACTATCCAAAGCCATCTATGATTCAATGCAATTTCTACCAAAACCCAATAGCATTTTTCACAGATATGGAAAAAGTAATCGCCAAGTTTGTTAGATCATAAAAGACCTAAATAGCCAAAGTGACCTTGAGAAAGAAGAACAAACTGAAGGCATCATACTTCCTCATGTCAATCCATTCTACAGTAGTAATCAAATTAATAAAGTACTGGCATAAAAAGAGACCCATAGATCAATTGAACAAAAAGAATCTTGAAATAAACCCACACATATATTGTCAACTGATATTTAACAAGTGATCCAGATACTTAAGGGGAAAGGATAGTTTCTTCAATAAGTGGTGTTGAATAGCCACATGAAGAATGAAATTAGAGTTCTATCATGCACCACTCACAAAAAGAAACTCAGAGAAATTCATATTAAAACTACAATGAGATACCATTTCACACATGTTAGAATGGCTTTCATTAAAAAGACAAGAGAGAAATATTGGGAAGGATGAGGAGAAAAGGAAATTTTTTAAAATTCTCTATTTTTTAAAATTGAAATATAGTTGATTTACAATGATGTGCTAATTTCTGCTGTACAGCAAAGTGACTCAGTTACATATACATGTATATATTTTTAATATTCATTTTCATTATGGTTTACCCATGAGACTGCATATACTGTTCTATATAGTAAGACCTTGTTTATCCATTCCAAATAAATTAATAATAGTTTGCATGTGCTAATTCCAAACTAGACATGAACTTGGGATAACTCTAGGAGATGGTGAGAGACAGAGAGACCAGGCATGCTGCAGTCCACGGGGTCATGAAGAGTCATGACTGGGCAACTGAACAATCCCAGACTCCTACTTCATTCCTCTCCCTCTCCCCTACCCCCTCAGCAACCACAAGTCTCTTCTATATGTCTGTGAGTCTGTTTCCGTTTTGTTGAAAGGCTCATTTTTGGCCTATATTAGACTCCAAATATAAATGATAGGATATATTTGTCTTTCTCTTTCTGACTTACTTCATTTAATATGATAATTTCTGGTTTGCACCCATGTTGCTACAAACGGCATTATTTCATTAGTTTCTATGGCTGAGTAGCATGCCATTGTATATATGTACCACATCTTATTTATCCATTCATCTGTCAGTGGACATTTAGGTTGTTTCCATGTCTTGACTTTTGTGGATAGTGTTGCTATGAACATACAGGTGCATATATTTTTTGGCCACCATATACACATGATATGATACAATATATAGAAAATCCTAACTCCACACAAAAACTACAGATGTAATAAAATAATTCAGCAAAGTTGCAGGATATAAGGTTAACAGTCAGAAATCAGTGACATGTATTTACACTAACAATTAAATATCAGAAAAGAAATGCAAAAAACAAACAAACAAACAAAACATTTCTTTTAAAATTTCACCAGATTGGAAGAATTTATATTTTTGGAATGGCAGTACTACCAGAACAACCCACACATTTATTGTGATTCCTGTCAAGTTAATCATGGCATTCTTCATGGAACTAGAACAAATAATCCAAAAATTTATATAAAACCATAAAAGGTCTAGAATTGTCAAAGCAATCCTGAGGAAAAAACAGCAAAGCAGGAGGCATTATTCTCCCAGACTTTAGAGAATATTTCAAAGCTACAGTAATCAAAACAGTTTGGTAGTGGTGCAAAAGCAGACATATGGATCAATGGGACAGCATAGAGAGCCCAGAAATACACTGACACATTATGGTCAATTAATCTTTGACAAAGGGGGCAGAATATAAAATGGGAAAAAGTTTTTTCAGTAAGTGGTTCTGGAAGGTTGGACAGTTGCATGTAAATCAATGAAGTAAGAACATGCTCTCACACTATACAAAAAAGTAAACTCAAAGTGGATTAAAGATTTAAATATTAAGTATAATACCACAAAACTCCTAGAAGAGAGAAAATGCAAATGTTCTCTGACAAATCAAATGTTTTCTTAGGTCGGTCTCCCAAGACAATAGGAATAAAAACAAAAATAAACAAATGGGACCTATCAAACTTACAAGATTTACACAGCAAAGAAAATCATAAATAAAATGAAGATAACGTGTCATATGGGAGGAAATGTTTGTAAATAATGCAACCAACAAGGGCTTAATCTCCAAAATGCACAAACAGCTCATACAACTCAGTAACAACAACAAAAGCAACCCAATCAAAAAGTGGTTAGAAGACCTTAATAGACATTTCTCCACAGAAGACATACAGATGGCTGGTAAGCACATGAAAAGATGCTCAACATCACTAATTATTAGAGAAAATGCAAATCAAAACTACTATGAGTACACTTCACACTGGTCAGAATGTCCATCGTTAAGAAGTCTATAAATAAGAAACGCTGGAGAGGGTATGGAGAAAAGAGGACCCTCCTACACTGTTGAGAATTTAAATTGGTACAGCCACTATAGAAAAAAGTATGGAAGTTCCTCAGAAGACTGAAAACAGAACTACCGTATGACCCAACAATTCCACTCTTGGGCATATACCCACACAAAATTGTAATTTAAAAAGGGAACTCTTGTGTGCTGTGGTGGAAACGTATTATATATCAGAATCACTACTATGGAAAATAGTATGGAGGTCACTTTTTAAATTAAAACTAGAACTACTTTAAGATTCAGCAGTCCTACTTCTAGGTATTTATCGAAAGGATACGAAAAAAAAGATATCAACAAGGTATTTACACTTTCACATTCACTGTAACATTATTCACAAGATATGGAACTCTGTATGTATAAGAAGCAAATAAAAGAAAGACTGATTAGAGGATAATGAAAAATTGCTATTGTAATAGATATATGATTTTTAGTTGTTTAGTCACTAAGTTGCGTTGGACTCTTTGCAACCCCATGGACTTTTGCCTACCAGGCTCCTCTCCCCATGGGGTTTCCCAGGTGAGATTACTTGCCATTTCCTTCTCCAGATACATGATTATCTATGGTTAAAACCCAAAATAATAATAATAGAGTTTAGAAAGCTTTCTAGACATAAAATACCTTAATAAAAAGCTCTGGGAGTTGGTAATAGACAGGGAAGCCTGGCATGTTGCAGTCCATGGGGTTGCAGAGTCGGGCATAACTGAAAAAGCATTAACTCAGAAATTTTACCCCTATTCATGCACACCAGAGAAAATTCTTCCTTCTGTGCACCAGAGGGCACATTCAAGCATGTTCATAGAAATGTTATTTTGTGATAGGAAAAAAAGTGTAAAGAATCCAAATCCACATGGAAGAAGCCTAAATTATAAATACTTGAATATTTACCAACTAGATTATTCTATCCAGACATTGGACAACTTACACAAACACATGTGGATGAACCTTAGAAACTTATTATCAATAATTTTGAAAAGCAATCTTTAGAAGGATATCCAGTTGTACGTGACATTTAAAAACATGCAAAACTAAATATGTGTTAAACTTATAGAGAGCAAAAAATTACATAAATACAATTGACAACATAGCCATTTATGAGCAGAGAGAGGAGGATCATATTGCTGAGGGAGGAATCAAACAGTTTTAAGATTTCTGGTAGAGCTTTATTTCTCAAACAACATTCATATGCTCATGTTGGTTATATTTTTATGTGTTTTAACCTACACATGCTACAAATATTCTTTTGTTAAATGTAATATTAAAACAAAAATTTTTATGCTTATTATTCAAATTTTTAAAACAAAATAAAACAAGTTTTTATTACACTTTAATATTTCTCTGCTTAGCATCCTTCAAATTCATAGTGTTTAAATAGTTTTAGGGGTTAAACAAAGCATGTTCATCCTCACTCAATAATACCCTTTCCAAAAGTGGGAAGATTAGTGACTAAATATAAACTTTTATGAAAATATGTAAATTAAACTAAAAAGCCTCTTGATGAAAGTGAAAGACGAGAGTGAAAAAGTTGGCCTAAAGCTCAACATTCAGAAAACTAAGATCATGGCATCTGGTCCCATCACTTCATAGGAAATAGATGGGGAAACAGTGGAAATAGTGTCAGATTTTATTCTGGGGGGCTCCAAAATCACTGCAGATGGTCACTGCGTGACCGCAGCCATGAAATTAAAAGACGCTTACTCCTTAGAAGGAAAGTTATGACCAACCTAGATAGCATGTTCAAAAGCAGAGACATTACTTTGCCAACAAAGTTCTGTCTAATCAAGGCTATGGTTTTTCCAGTATATGGATGTGAGAGTTGGACTGTGAAGAAAGCTGAGAGCTGAAGAATTGATGCTTGTGAACTGTGGTGTTGGAGAAGACTCTTGAGAGTCCCTCGGACTGCAAGGAGATCCAACCAGTCCATCCTAAAAGAGGCCAGTCCTGGGTGTTCATTGGAAGGACTGATACTGAAGCTGAAACTCCTATACTTTGGCCACCTCATTAGTTGACTCACTGGAAAAGATCCTGATGCTGGGAGGGATTGGGGGCAAGAGGAGAAGGGGATGACAGAGGATGAGATGGCTGGATGGCATCACTGACTCGATGGATGTGAGTCTGAGTGAACTCCGGGAGTTGGTGATGGACATGGAGGCCTGGTGTGCTGCGATTCATGGGGTCACAAGAAGTTGGACACGACTGAGCGACTGAACTTGACTGAATTGAAATTGCTCAAGAGCATCTCTTTTCTGAGTTCTCTTTCTTCTTTCCTTTCCTCCTACATATTTTGCATTATTCTTTTGATTGTTTAAATTATTAGAAGATCCATATTTTAGAGTTCACGGTATGAAGTCTGGGTGTCACCGACTCTTTGTGACTCCATGGACTGTAGCCTGCCAAGTTCCTCTGTCCATGGAATTTTTGAGGCAGTAATACTGAAGTGAGTTTCCATTTTCTTCTCCAAGGGATCTTTCTGACCCAGAGATCGAACCCCTGTCTCCTGCATTGGCAGGCAGGTTCTTTACCACTGAGCCACCAGGGAAGCCCAGTATGAAGCTTATTCACTACTTAGATTCTGTAAGAAGCATCCTAATCCTATAGCCTTAGTAGGTCTTTATTTTCTGGTTTAGCATAGTGTTTAATTTTCTACTTAATATTTATCAATCAAATGAATGGCAGTTTGGTCATTTGAAGAAACTATGTAATATCATTACCATTAAGACCTATATTAGTAAAGACACTGTACTGAAAATAAGTTATGTTTAATTTTAATCCCCTTAATCTTTTAGGTCATATTTTGATGTTAATTATCACGGTGTAACTATACTGGAAAGCCATGAAGATCAATATATGACTTAAGGTTTTGGCTTGTTTTGTTTTTCCCTTCCTACCTTCTTATTTCTTTGACCTTTAGAAGATTTGCAGTGGTGAATCTAGTTTTTAGAAGATGAATTCTCACAGGTATGTGTGCTGCTGTTGTTCTTGACCAGATCACTCTGAGATGTTTTATATTTTGGCTGATAAATACATAGCCTTCAGAACTCCTTTATTCTTCCTTTTTCTCCCTTCAAATAGCACCAGGCTTTCAGTTAGTAAAGTGTCCAGGACTAGGATAAATATTTTATCTGTCAATTAGCAAATACAAAACTGTTGTAAACTAGAATGACCAGAGGTTCCTGGTTTGATGAACTATGCAAAAAATAAAATCATTATTAAGCATTTCATTGACACTTGCATATATCCTTAAAAATAAATAAAAGATGCTAATTCTATACTTTATTCATATGTTAACTCTATATGGGGTCAAAATCAGGAAAACAATGCATATAAAACATGGCTTATTGTATATTTGACAAATAATGTGCCATATTTTTCCTTACCAGCTCCAAGAAACTAAAAAACAAGTTCATTTAAATTACAGAAGCATAGCACTTATATTATTATTCTTTGGGGGATTGAGGACAGGAAAAAGTAATTAATTAACTCTTCTACCTTTGTAAAAACCTACAATTAGTTTTTATTTTTCATACTGCCCATTAGCAGGTTAGTAATAATTCTAATCAGAATCTTTGGGGCACATTTTGAAACATGATAAAAATCATTATTGTACTGCTAAATGAATTGAAGACTAACATACAAAAATTAAAATAGCCCATTACTGAAGCATAATTAATCCAACCAAATACCAAAGTCATCATAAAGCTACACAGTGATTCTAAAATTCACTGTATTAAACATTTTCCTGAGTATTAAAAAACAGGTGATTATGTAAGGTCAGCACATTTACATTCCACTTATGATGAAAAGCAAATGACTAGCAATGTATTTATAGTTACGACTGTCAACCATGAAAAGCTTGAGAAAAAATACTTTAGAGATGCCTGGTGTCATAGGCAGTATAATGACCTCTTAAAGATGTCTATATCCTAATCCCTAGAATTTATGAGTATGTTTTTTTCTGCACTGAAAAGTCATTTTATAGATGTGATTAAATTAAGATTTTAGAAGCTGAGAGTTTATTCTGAATGTATTGGTGGCCCCGTGTGGACGAGGGAAGCAACAGAGTCAGAGAAGGAGGCATAACAACAGAAGTAGAGGTTAGACAATGAAAGAGAGAGAAATATGGATCTGATAAAAATATGGGCCTGATAAAAGTTATGCTGCTGCTAATTTTGAATATGGGGGATGGAGCCATGAGCCAAGGAATGTAGATGGCTTCTAACAGAGCAGCTGGAAAAGGCAAGGGAAAGAGTATTCTTCTCTAGAGCCTGCAGAAAAAGGCAGCCCTACCCAAACTGCAATTTCAGCCCAGTGAAAATCATTTCAGAGTTTTTACTGCTAAAACTATAAGCTGATGAATCTGTGTTGTTTTAAGCACTAAATTTGTGGTAATTTGTTACAGTAATTTGTAGCAAATTGTACTAGCAAACTACTGTACTAGGAAACTATGTACTGGGATAGCATAAATGTGTGTACACATGACAAGCTGTTGTCTACTTGGAGACAAAACAAGGTAGGGAAATATCTACATTCTTCTCATCATTATAGCTTTGTTATTTAAATGAGCTTTACTCATTTAAAGATTTAGTTTTTATATTGTACTAATGTACTATTATCAATTAATGATAAATCAAATAGAAAAACTCATTGGACCGTGAACAGTTGAAATAAAATAATAATGATGTTAAATTAATGTGTTATATACAGTATTCTATATCCTGAAAACAAAACTCTTTTGCCTTTTTTGCCTATAACATATGTAAAAGAATCACAAAATTTGCCATATTTTTACAGAACTGTCACGCGAGTTTATGTTCCTCGATTCTTTGTCGTCACAACAAAGATTTGGAGTGATGGACATTAAAGCCCCCTCGGCGTGTCACAGTTCTCAGGTCTTGGATAGACTGTGTTATAGCTCTCAGGTCTCGAATGGACTGTGTTATAGCTCTTAGACAAATCAGTGTTACAGCTCAGTGTTACAGCTCTATTTTATTTAGAAGATAGCAGGAAAATCCATCTTCGAGGCGTGAGGGCACGTCGATCTAAAGACACGAGGAGAAGAGTGCCCCAGCGCGCGGGAGAGAGCGAGAGCTGGCTTTGGCTCTTCTATTTATATGCTTATCTCTCCCTAGGCCTGTCCTATGTAAACTGGGCCAGCCAGGAGTGTTGTTTGGTTTACCTGAGGTCCTCACTCCAGTCCTTGGACCTTCTTTTGTTTCATTTTCACGGGCTTTTCCCTTCCTTGTCTTGTAGCCATTGCCATTTTGGACTCCTTTTCCCTGTTCTACCTACCTAACAGAACCAATAAAATTCAACAGTGGTGGAAAGCAAGTTGCACAGACTATCTTCTCCCCAAAATGTGTAAAATTATAAACTAATGAGATATTTAATTCTTTTAGATCCTATCAGATACTTGAGAATCATCATTCCATATATGAATGTATAATATACTTGTAGATAGACAAATTGGTTCAGTAGGAAAGTTAGTACATATGTGCCTGCTTTGTTTCAGAAGGATCTTCTTTCCTATGAGCACACTGAAATAAAACTACAGCCTTTCAAAATCTGTAAGTTGTATGTGCTAATGAGGTATATTCAGAGGAAATGTCCTTTTCAAATGTGAAAACAAGGAAAAGGCAAAAAATGAACAAAACATTCAGCTCAAAATATTATTTTGACTGTGCAAAGGAAACTGAAAGAAAGCAAACAAAGTTAAAGAAATAACAAAATGCTAACTGATGGGAACTGAACTAGGTGATTTAGGAACTGGATTGATAAGTAAAATTGCCTATAAACCTAAACATGGCTGTTTTTAAAAAAGTGACATATCTATGAAAAATCTAATAAAAATAGTGAATATGCAAATTATAAACTGTACACATTTAAAGGAGATATAATAGTGTCTTAACTCAGGTTGCCATGACAAAACAACATAACTTGGTGGTTTAAACAGATTTATTTTTCATAGTTCTGGAGGGTGGAAATATGAGATTGTGGTACCAGCAAAGTACTAGTGAGACCTCTTTTCCTGACTTACAGATGGCTGCCTTCTCACTGTGTGCTCACAGGGCCTTTCTTCAGTACATGCGAATGGAGAAAAAAGAGATACCTCTCCTGCTTTTTAAATAAACTCATCAATTCTATCCAATTAGAGTCCCACTTTTATGACCTCATTTAAACTCAGTTACCTCCTAAAAGCCCTGTTTCCAAAATAGTCATATTAGGGCTTCAACATATGAACTTGGTGGGAACACAATGCAGTTGATAGCATTCAACCCCTGACCCTTCCAAAATTCATGTTCTTCTCTCATGCAAGATATGTTCATTCTATCTTAACAGCTTCAACAGTCTTCACTCCAACATTAAGTCTGAAGCTCAGTCTCCCTTAAATATCATCTAAATCAGATATGGGTGAGACTTGAGGCATGAATCATCCTGAGGCAAGATTTCTCTCTAGCTGTAAACCTGTGAAACCAGGCAAGATATGTGCTTCCAAAATACAGTGGGGGACAGTTATAGGATAGACATTCCCATTCCAAAGGGAGAATCAGAAGGAAATAAATGAAGGTTCTCAATAAAATCCAAAACCTAGCCAAGTAAACTTCACTGGATCTTAAGGCTCAATAATATGAGTTTGTGCAAACACACATACATGCAAGTGTATAGGGAGACAGACAGGAAGAAAGATAGATAGTAAGGAATCAGCTCATGTGACCATGGAAGGTGAGAAGCCCCAAGACATAAAACCGTCAAGCTGGAGAACCAGGAATGACAACGGAATAGTTGCAGTACAAATCCAAAGGCCTCCAGACCAGGAGAATTAATGGTGTAAGTTCCAATCTGAAAGCTAGCAGGCTCAACACCCAAGAACTGATTTTTCAGTTCAAGTCTAAATGTGGGGAAAGACTGCTGTTTCAGCTGATGTAGTGAGGCAGGTGTAATTCCCTCTTACTCAGTTTTTTGGTTCAGTTCAGGTCTTCAGTCGATTGGATGAGGTTCATCCACATTAAAGACAGCAAGCTGCTTTAGTCAGTCTTCCAATTCAAATATTAATCTCCTCCCAAATTGTCAGGAAGCATTTACCAGGAGGCTTCCTGTGTACTGTTTTGGATCTCTCAGGAATCCTCTGTTCCTTATTAATTCCTGAATATTCAGGAATTAAGAGGAGAGGCAAGCCTCTTCCGGTGCTGAGGAATCCAGGCATTTCCTTCTTTGGTTTTTCAATATGGTGATAAGTACCCTCTTCCTTCTTAAGCACCATACAGTAAAAGTGATTGTTTACAACTCTCTCTTTCTTTAATACGGATCTCCTATGTTTCATAAGTCTGGAATTTTAATCTTTATCTTTGCTGAGAATAACTACCTTATAAGACAGTATATATGCCCACACCATGTTGATTAAAACACCTTTGCTCCATCAGAGCTCTGGTCCCCGTGTCTTGCTCGCTCGCTCGCTCGCTTGCTCGCTCTCTCTCTTGCTCTCTCTTGCTCTCTCGCTCTCGCTCTCTCGCTCTCGCTCTCTCTCTCTCTCTCTCTCTCTCTCTGGCTAATTATTTGGAGCACAGAGACCCATTTTGCTCATTCTCCTGCCCAGGCTTCTAAGACACTCTGGTGAAGGCGCACTGTGCCTTCACCCCTTAAAGAGGGCGCCAGGTGCCTTTGTGAGCGACACAAGCCCTGTGTTAAAGGGCTTTATTGGTTTTCTGCGTAAACAAAGGAATAACAGCCTCTTTCTCTCTCTCTTTTACTTTCTTATCATCAACTCCGGACCACCAGGTTCTGGTCCATTAAAGGACCCCAACACCAAATAAGACACACCTAGAATACTGTTTGACCAAATATCTGGGTACCTCGTGGCCCAGTCAAGTTGATACATTAAATAACCAAACAAAGAAAACACCACAAATAGCAAAGACAAAAGGGATATGAATATCAAGAAACTTTATCTTCAATCTGTATCAGGAAGCAGCATATGGCACAGATAATTCAAGGATGTTTGAGTGAAAATGTCTAGTCAAGGCTATGGTTTTTCCTGTGGTCATGTATGGATGTGAGAGTTGGACTGTGAAGAAGGTAGAGCACCGAAGAATTGATGCATTTGAACTGTGGTGTTGGAGAAGACTCTTGAGAGTCCCTTGGACTGCAAGGAGATCCAACCAGTGCATTCTGAGGGAGATCAGCCCTGGGATTTCTTTGGAAGGAATGATGATAAAGCTGAAACTCCAGTACTTTGGCCACCTCATGCGAAGAGTTGCCTCATTGGAAAAGACTCTGATGCTGGGAGGGATTGAGGGCAGGAGGAGAAGGGGACGACCAAGGATGAGATGGCTGGATGGCATCACTGACTCAATGGATGTGAGTGTGAGTGAACTCTGGGAGTTGGTGATGGACAGGGAGGCCTGGCATGCTGCAATTTACGGGGTCGCAAAGAGTTAGACACGACTGAGCGACTGAACTGAACTGAACTGAGTCAAGATGTGCAGGTACAGGGAAACCACAAGGCCTGGTGCAGTACCTGAAAGAAGAATGCTGAGTATAAGACAACCATCAGCGACCCTGACCATCTGAATTGAACTGTAATGGGATAGCCAGCTAGTGAGTACCTGGTCTCCCTTTCTTCTCATATCCTGATAGGGCTTCCCACTAACTGAACCAAATAAGAAGCCAGAGGGTATGGCATCTCACTCCTACAGTCCATACAGGTTCATGGGGTATAAGATGGCTGAAAGTTTGACACAGTTAAGCAGAAATATTAAAACATGAAATCTGTAATAGTAAAGTATATTCAATAAAATAAGTAATTTTTCTGGAAAATATAAATTACAAAAACTGACTCCAGCATGTGTTTGCTAAGTTGCTTCAATCATGTCTGACTCTTCATGACCTTATGGACTGTAGCCCACCAGGCTCCTCTGTCCATGGGATTCTCCAGGGAGGAATACTGGAGTGGGTTGTTATGCCTTCCTCCAGGGGATCGTCCCAACCCAGGGATCAAACCTGAGTCCCTTTTTTCTCCTGCATGGCAGATGGGTTCTTTACCACTAGGGCCACCTGGGAAGACTCTAGCATAGAAAAACTAAGTATCACATAATCATAGAAGAATTGAAAACATTATTAGAATATTGCATTAAAATAGCTCCTGTTCTAGATGATTTTATAGTCATTTCTCTCAAAATGTTCAAGGAAAATGTTATGTTTTACATAGGAAAAAAACATCGAAAGGATACTTAATTAATATTATGAGATACCATGACTTGAAACCTATCTCAGACAAACGAAAGAAGAAAAGGAAATTTTGAAAAATCTCACTTATAAACACCTTAAATTACTAACAGATCAAAATTGAATTTTTATTAAAATGAGTCAGAGTAGTGTTTTACCCTACTTACAAAAATTGCAAAAGTTATTTAATAATAAATATCTATAACCATAAACTATCATAGTGACAAATTTAGAAAACTACATGCTTATTTCTAGACATGCAATCAAGTTTTTAAAATAGACAGTGCTTTCTCTAAAACCACTTAGAGTAACTGAAAAGGATACATATATATAGGATGAATAAAATCTAACACTTTACATGCTATTATAAGATCCCTTTTAAAGGGAGGGGAAACAGTGAAACCTATAATCCACCATTATACTTCAGCATCATGATGGATGCTTTTTGCTGTCTTAGCTGGAATGCTTGATGTGCAGGTAAAGACAGCATCCTGGATACTCAACCTCCTGCCATCACGAAGCGAATAAGAGATGAGCCATCTGTCTGTGCCCTGTCTAAGTTTCTGATCCAAAGAATGATAAAAATAATAATAATAAAATAGTTGTTTTCTTTCAGGCCAAGAGGTTGGCAGAGTTTGTTAGGCTGACTAGATACGAATCAAAGGATACAAAACTGGCTTCAGTAGAAGATGATGTGACCTCTTCTAGAGAGCATAAAACAAAGCATAAAAAAGGGGTAAGGGAAGGAGATGGGGGGCGGGGATGGGAGGGGAGGGGATGGTAGTGGAGGAGGGAGGAGGGAAGGGAAGAGCACAAAGGAACAACCCAATGACCTTATTTGCATCCCTTGCTTTGTGCCAGAAGACTAATCCTTCTCTGGACTTCTGAGTTATTAGAGACAATAAATCCCCTTTTTTGCTTAAGTTAGGCTAAGGTGGGTATCTGCCACGGCAGAGTTCTGACTGAAAATTCTCCTTCAGGTAAAGGCCCTAGTCTGGCTATTTATAGAACTCTACACAGCAGGATAAAGGCTTGGCCATTAACCCTCTTTAAAATATTGATGTGGATTAAAGTGAATACTGGAAAGGTGAAGTTCACTTCAGCGTTTGTTTTTTTTTTCCTTTGGGGGAGTGAAACATATGACAAAACTAGGTCATCAAGGTTTATAGTTGGTAAAGTATGCACATAGAAGAAATTGAAAGGAAGTTTATTTCTCTTAAACTCAGAGATTACCAGCAATGGCTGTAAGTCACAAAATCAATTGCTAATAATTGTCTTTTAGTTTGTTTTCTAATCATGGTATCATCCCCAGAACCATTTTCAGAAATGAGATTTACAATGTGGAATACCTAAGAGATTTATGGGCTTTGATTCTGCTAGAGCTACAGAGGGAAAAAGGCTTTAATTATGTTTTGCCTGAAGAGGCTATCAGTGTTTATTGTTGTTTATACAGTTTTGCTCCAGTCATTTTCAATCTTTAAAAAAGTAAAATTGTCTTTGAACCCTACCCTTATATTAATTACTGCCATTTTCCATATATTTACAAATTCTATTTTACTTACTTACAGGAATCTTTATCATTAATCCTTCTACAAATCTAAGTAAATAATAACCCATTGGAACAGTACTATAAAAACAACTTCATATTGTATTACAATGAAAAAAAATCAATAAACAAGCTCTAAACAAGATCGACTATGAAAGAGACAGAAAGAAGAGAGAAATCACCTTGTTGCTCAGTCATTTTGAAGTCAGCTGGATGTCAAGTCAATGGCCAGCAAGGAATGTGGCAAGTGCACAGAAAGCTTGATCAAATAAATCATACAAAGATTTCCCCTTTCATTCAACAACAAAGCCACCAAAATTTAAATGAGAATTTAACTGAGTATATTTATTGCTAAAAATTAATCTATTTGCAATTCATTTACAAAGGCTGGATAATAAGATAACTTCACATATTTGGGAGAGATTTCTCCATCTTTCAAATGTTCATGGTCTACTCTGAAAATAATTAAAAGAAAACAGCTCTTAAAATGCTGAAGTGTCTTTGAAGTTCCATAACGTTGTAAACATTGTGCCTAATAATAAAATGACCATATCTAGGAAAAAGGAAGATTCTTTTAAAGAGAGAAACTGATATAAACATACAAGATTATGTACATGACCGTTACCGAGTATAAAGACAGAGACAAAGGTATATATAAGAAACTGCAGTCTGCCTTTTGGTTCATCTTTAAACTATAGATTGTCAGTTAAATTTCACTCTAATGATAGAACATGTACACAAGCACACACACAAACACACACACACACACATACACACACATACAACTAAATGTCCACAAATTACAGATGAGACTCTATTTAAAGTGATGCAATATCCTGATTTGAATAACTTTCAAAAAAATTAAGGTTAATGTCTCCTTCACAAATTAATATCTATATGATTTTATGTACATATCTTATTTCTTTTATCCCTTGTCCAGAATAACTCCCTTCTCCAGGGGGTCTTTCCAATCTAGGGGTTGAACTTGTGTCTCTTATCTCCTGTATTGGCAGGCAGGTTCTTTACCACTAGTGCTACCTAGGAAGCCCAATAACAACTCACAGTGGCCAAATATTCAATACAGGAGACCATGATTCAGTTCCTGGGTTGGGAAGATCCCCTGGAGGAGAGCATGGCAACACACTCCAGTATTCTTTTCTGGAGAATCCCCATGGACAGAGGAGCCTGGCAGGATAAGGAGTGATGGGGTCCCAAAGAGTTGGACATGACTGGCGACTAAGCACAAACACATATGAACCGCCATCCCTTCCCTGTGTTCTTTCCCACAGTCAAGAATTTTTTAGTATCCTTCCCTAGTAAACTACCTGAGCATAAATCCTTATTTCAGGGTCTGATTTTGGAGAATCCAAATTAAGACATGCAATGAGAACAGTTCATATATTCTGAGATCATGTTAACATTTTCTGATTGTCTAGGTGTTCACAAATTGCATTTTTTTCTAATTATCATTGTACTCAATTTTTTAACTACAAAAATAATACATGTATATTTTTAAGGTAAAAATAATAAAAAGATAATCTCATTTCCATTTTTATTTCTGCTTCAAATATATATAATCTAATGAATTTCTTTCTCTTTTCTTTTCCAGTTTCATTAAGCTACTATTCATGCATAAAACATGTAAGTTTAAAGTATACAGTGTGATTATTTGATACACCCATATACATTGGGGGGTTACCATAGCAAGGTTGTTAAAACATCCATTACCTCATATAGTTACCATTTTTATATGTGTGATACGTTACTATAGTCACCATGCTGTACATCAGATCCCCAGAAATAATTCATCTTATAGCTGGAAGTTTATACTCTTTGGCTAACATCTCTGCCTTTCCCCAACCCAGAGCCCATGACAACTAGAATTCAAATCTCTATTTCTAATGTGCAGCTCTTTTAGATTCCACATTAAAGTAAAAACATACAGTATTTGTCGCCTTTGAAATGTTCCTTAGTCTAATGCCCTCAAGGTCCATCCAGGTTGTCACAAAAGGCAAGATTTCCTTCTTTCATACAGCCAAATTATGTATATAGGAATATAATTGTATTATTATACACACACATATATATATTTCTATATAAACATAAAGGAATATAAATTTTAAATATATACACATATATGTGTGTGTATATATTTAAATTTTTATTTATTCTTAAACAATCTAAAGACACTGAGTTTATCTCTTTGCCTTGACTACTGTGAATAATGTGCAATGAACATGGGGGTATAGTTAACTATTAAGATAGTAATTTCATTTCCTTCAGAAATCTACCCAGAATTTGGACTGTTGAATCACACAGTGATTTCATTTTTTCGTTTTTTTGAGGAAGCTCTGTACTGTTTTCTGTACTCACTGTTCCAATTTACAATCCCACCAACACTGCACAATGCCTCCCTTTACTCCACATCCTTGCCAACATTCATAATTTCTTCCCTTTTTGATAACAATCATTCTAAGAGTTGTGAGGTGTACCTCATTGAGATTTTGATTTGCATTTCCCTGATGATTAAATCTTTTCATACACCAGTTGGCCATCTATATGTCATTTTTGGGAAAAAGTCTACTCAAGTAATTTTCCCATTTTAAAAATTAGATTGTTTACTTCTGTGTTATTGAGTTGTATCAACTCCTATATTTTGGATATTGCATGCATGCTAAGTCACTTCAGTTGTGTTTGACCCTTTGCAACCCTATGGACCTTAGCCCACCTTCTCTGTCCATGGGATTCTCCAGGCAAGAAAACTGGAGTGAGTTGCTGTGCCCTTCTCCAGGGGATCTTCCCAACCCACGGATCAAACCTGGGTCTCTTAGTCTCCTTCACTGGCATGTAGGTTCTTTACCACTAGCACTACCTGGAAAGCCCATTTTGGATATTAACCCCTTAACAAAAGATGGTTTGCAAATATTTTATCCCATTCTATAGGTCACCTTTGCATTTGGTGCTTGTTTATCTTGCTGTGAAGAATCTTTTGTTTGATGTAGTCTCACTTGTTTATATTTGCTTTCTTGCTTGTACTTCTGATGTTAAATAAAATAGATGTTGTTACTAAGACCAATATCAAAGAACTTTTAACCTGCTTTCTTCTATTAGCTTTATATTTTGGGTTCTTATATTTATGTCTTTAATACATTTTGATTTAATGTTTGTGAGTGGTGTACAACAGAGGTCCAATTTCATTCTTTTGCATGTAGCTGTCCAGTTTTCCTAACATCATTAAATAGATTATGGTTTCCTCATTGAATATCTTGGTTCCCTTATAAAATACCCGTTGACCACATATATGTGGGTTTATTTTGAGGCTCTTGATTCTATTCTGTTGGTCTATGTGTTTGTTTTTATATCAGTAATGTAAAGACTTGACTATTCTAGCTCTGTAGTATAGTTTGAAATCATGAAGTGTGATGCCTCCAGCTTTTTTCTTCTTTCTCAAGATTGCTTTGGCTATTCAGGGTTGTTTTTGTTTTTTCACAACAAATTTTAGGTGTGTTTTCTTATTGTATAAAAAAAGCCATTGGAATTTTTTTATCAGGATTGCATTGAATATAAATTCAATATAGATGGCTTTGGGTAGTTTTAACATTTCAACAATACTGTATTAATTCTTTCAATCCATCGACATGGAATATCTTTCCATTTATTTGGAAAGTATCTTCCTAAATACCTTTCATGAAGTCTTTCAGTGTGCAAGTCTTTTACCTCTTTCAGTTCAGGTCAGTTCAGTCACTCAGAGGTGTCTGACTCTTTGCAACCCCATGAACCGCAGCACACCACGCCTCCCTGTGGTGGTTTCCCTCCACCAACTCCCAGAGTTCATCCAAACCCATATCCATTGAGTCAGTGATGCCATTCAGCTGTCTCATCCTCTGTCATCCCCTTCTCCTCCTGCCCTCAATCTTTCCCAGCATCAGGGTCTTTTCAAATGAGTCAGTTCCTCGCATCAAGTAGTCAAACTATTGGAGTTTCAGCCTCAACATCAGTCCTGTCAATGAATACCGAGGACTGATTTCCTTTAGGACTGACTGGTTTGATCTCCTTGCCATCCAAGGGACTCTCAAGAGTCTTCTCCAACACCACAGTTCAAAAGCATCAGTTTTTCGGCGCTCAGCTTTCTTTATAGTCCAACTCTCACATCTATACATGACCACTGGAAAAACCATAGCCTTGACTAGACGGACCTTTGTTGGCAAAGTTATGTCTCTGCTTTTTAATATGCTGTCTAGGTTGGTCACAACTTTCCTCCCAAGGACTAAGCGTCTTTTAATTTCATGGTTGCAGTCACCATCTGCAGTGATTTTAGAGCCCCAAAAAATAAAGTCAGCCACTGGTTTCCAGTGTTTCCCCATCTATTTGTCATGAAGTGATGGGACCGGATGCCATGATCTTAGTTGTCTGAATGTTGGGCTTTAAGCCAAATTTTTCACTCTCCTCTTTCACTTTCATCAAGAGGCTCTTTAGTTCTTCTTCACTTTCTGCCATAAGGGTAGTGTCATCTGCATATCTGAGGTTTACCTCTTTAGTTAAGTTTATTCATAAGTATTTTATTGTTTTTATGCTATCATGGATGGAATTGTTTTATTTCTCTTTCAGATATTTCATTGTTAGTTTGTAGAAACACAATTGATTTTTATGTGTTGATTTTGTACCATGAATCTTTATTGAAGTCTAATCAAATCTAACATTTTGGGGTGAAGTCTTTAGGACTTTCCATATACAAAATCATGTCATCTGCAAATGGCCACAATTGTAACTTTTTTTTTTCCAATTCAGATGCATTTTATTTCTTTTTGGTGCTTAACTGCTCTGGCTAGGGCTTATAGCACTATGTTGATTAGCAATGGTGAGAGTGGGCACACATGTCTTATTCCCAGTTTTAGCAGCAAAGTTTTCAGTCTTTCACCATTGAGTATTTGTTAGCTGTGAGTTTGGCCTTGATTACATTGAGATATGGTCCTTCTATATCCAATTTGTTGTTTTGTCATGAAAAGATGCTGATCAAATGCATTTCTTACATCTGTTGAAGTGACCATAAGATTTTTATCATTCATTCTATTAATGTGGAGCAGCACAGTACTGAGTCACATATGTTGAAGCAAATTTGCATCCCAGGAAAAAATCTAACTTGGATGTATTATCCTTTTAAATGCCTTTTTGACTTTGGCTTGCTAATTACTTGAAATTTTTTGTGTCCCTATTTATCAAGGATATTGGGCCATATAGTTTTGTTTCCCTGGACTGTCCTTTCCCAGTTTTGAAATGGGTAATGCTGGTCTCACAAAATGAGTCTAGAAATGCTCTCCAAATTTTTGGAAGATTTTGAGGAGGATTGCTGTTAATACTTTCTATTTTAAAACATTCGGTAGAATTCACTGTGAAACCATCTGGTCCTGGGCTTTTCTTTGTTGGGAGGATTTTGAATACTGAATCAGCAAGTGCTGGAGTAAGCAAGACCTCTGAGCATATGAAGGAACTTGCAGGGAGCCATCTAGGGCCACAAGAGGAGGCCTGGTGCTAAGTGAGCCACCTCTGGGGTCTCAGGTGAAACAGGCTATTGACCTCAGTCCTCTTCCATAGGGAAAGGGTATCTCTGTACTAGGCTACCTGGGCTTAGGGAGGGGTAGGAGGGACATGAGAAACTACCTTTCCTACCCTCCTCAGTACATCTTTTCTTATTTCTATGCTTCACCCATATTCTGTATTCCCTCACCTGGAATCCTTGGCTCTTCTGAAGGTAATTTCTTACATGGACAGTTGTTCAAATTGATGTTACCAGGGAGGGAATAGTCACTAGGAATTCCTTTGCCACCATTCTGTTCTTTTTCTTTTCTTAATTCTAATTTACTTCTTTTAATTTCTTCATTAATGTGTAGAAATCACAGTCTCACAATGAATTTCAATTCACAGTTGGTTCATTTTTTTCACTGTTATGGTGTTATAGCAGTTCTTCCTCTGTGAATTATCAGTTTATATACCTAATCTATTATCTATTGAATTTTTAATTTTATACTATTCTTTAGAGATTCTTCTATTTTATATCATTGGGTTAGAAAAATATGACCTATGTGGTATTTGCTGTGATCAAAAGAGTATAATGTTGAAAAAAAGAGTACAAATAGAGAGTCCATAAAAAAATACATGCATGTATATATGTGTATGTATAGATATAAATGCATAGGAGTAATTAATGTATGATTAAACCGATCTTTCTATTCCAAGAGGAAATATGACTTATTTAACATGTCACTGGTGTAACAAATAGTCTCTAAGAAAATTAATTTAAATCCTTGCCTCACATCATAGAAATGAATATCAGAATAAGCAAAAAAAATAAAAGAAATAAGCAAAAAATCAATTCTCTAGCTCAGATCTAATCTTTGAGAAATAATGACACATAAACTCTCTCACAGTAAAGCTGAGACACAAAGAATGTGAAAGTTCTTGTCAGAATGAGTATGAAGGCACCATAAATGCAAACAGAAATATTATAAGGTTTCAACCAATGAATTGTTCCACTTTAGGGAGTGCTTTGCAGTTAGAACACACTATTCAGTGGTGAGGTATAGGGCACTGAGAACTGGAAATGCTTTTCTCAAAAGAGAAGAGCTTACAACAAAGGAAAGAAAAAGTTGCTATACTTCTGTGCTCATAATGCAGATCATTTGCATAAATGGAATCTGAGTGAGAAGTTTCTCCAGCAGATTGTAAGATATAAGTAAAGCAGAGGAAATTTGCTTTCTTCTCATTAAATCAAAAAGAAATTATTCATCTCCATGAATGCAAATGAAAGCTTTCCAAATGGTGTGGTCATAACATGGTAATTAAGTGCCTGAGTGCCAGCCAGATTCCTTCATTTTTCTAAATTATAATAATTACAATTGACCATTACTGATAATTACAGTGATCAGAGTGTCAAATTCCAATTTTTCATTCTCTTTTCTGTATTTAATGTGTAACTTCCTTCCAGGAAAATCCATCAAGTATTCTTTCTCCTTACTCGAATCCTTTCTACCCTTTTACCTCACACCCACAGAAATCAGCTCTCTCTTCACCTCCTTTCTGTCTGCTCACCTCTTAATCATAGTTTCTTTTTTTCTTTTTTTGAATTTCCTCCAGGGGCTAATCAGGAGGTGTCTAACTATACACGCACTATGTCAAGGTAAAATTAAAAGATTAAATATGTAAATTATTATTTCAAAAAGGATTCTGTGTATTCTGAATGCCTAAATCACTTTATACCCACTTATTATCCCTGTAATTAAAATGGAAGCTAGTAATCAAAGGTCCTAACCAATTCCTTGAGGAAACCATACAAGTTAAAAAGAAGAGGATTACCTAATCCTTCCAACTTTAAATTACTTCTCTGTTTCTCAGGCCTTATAAATGCATCACTTTCTTAACTGGCATAAATGGTTTCTATTGTGGGACTTTAGAACAATTTCCTACAAATCATATTGTAAATATTTATTTCCTTTTGAATTAAATCATTCCATTCTCCAGGTGTCTTCCTGGAAAATATAAATGCCTCTGAGTAAGTCAAACTGCCCCTAATCACCCATGGCACAAGTTTATCAACTTGCGTCTTTTTAGAGTATTCACTCAGATCAAGCGTTAGGGAATTCTGTGGGCCATATTGGCAATATGAATCAAAATGTCAAAGCATAGAAATTTTGGTCTTCCAGTAACATCTATAAAAAAATTAAAAAATAAATGTATGTTTATCGCTTCTATCCATTGTTTACAAACATGTATGTATTACTGAGCTTCTATACTGGTTGAATTATGTCCCTATAAAAATTCACAACATTCACAGTGGCAAAAGCAAAAGCCTATTAGATTTGTGTTCTCTACCTAAGACATCCCAACACATTTATCAGTGATATCAGGACATATTTAACTGGTACGTTTATTCACAGATTTGAATTATGCATACTTTGCCTCTTACTTAAACATTACTGCCCTTATTAGACCCAATTCTCTGGGGGGAAAAAATGGAAGAGGCCTTGTGTTAGAACTGAAAAGTTACTCCCTTTTGGTAAACAGAAGTTGCCGCCCTCCAGAAGCAGACATTTTGAGGAAATCTATTACTTACTAAAGATCCTGCAACAAGCTGATGACACAAAGTAGACAGCTTCCTCACAGAACGATCAGAACAAGATTCTCCTATATCCCACAGTCCTTTACCCACATTGGCCTATTATTCTTGCCTTCATACTTTTCCTCATTGTTTTAAGATCCGACCCTTCCAGTTTAGCCTACTGTGGTTTTCCCTAGGTCTAGGCTTCACTAGAGACACTCATCTCTCTACACCCATGTTTTTTTATCTGGGTGATCTGGCTTGGAGTCCCCAACCCTCAAAGGGACATTTGGCAAGTCTGGAGCCCATTATTGTTTGCCAAGATTGGGGGAAAGATTGCATCACTGGCATCTATTAACTAGGGAGAGACCAAAAACACTGTTAAATATCCTACAAAGCACAGAACAGCTTCTCCACCATAAACACACACAACAAAGAATTCTCTGACTCAAAATATCAGTAATACTGAGGTTGAGAAGCCCATTTCTTGATAGAAGCAGTTTTGGCTGAATGAGAAAGAAAATAGGGGTCTGAAAACAAAGAGAGGTTCCCATACTCCCAGGAAATGACTGATTGTCCCACAACTATGTTAACAAGTAGCCACTAGAACTGGTTTTAAACCCACTAATGAATCACTAAAAACCTGTCTCTGTGAATACATTTTTACAATCCAAACAATCAGTGACAGATTTTTGGTTTTGGATGTCAATCAGGAATGAATTCTTTCCAATGAATACAGTACTCAAGGCCAACCAATCAATAGTTATCACACATACATAGATGTGAGCAAACCATTTGCACCTCTGTCTCTAAATCCCATGCTACTCAAAACTATGTATAAAATTAACAGGTTTCTTTCACTAGGTGGATTGTGCCTGACCAGCACAATTCTGCCTGACTCTAGTTAGCTATAAATTGATCTTTGTCTTAAATGCCAAATAGTGACAAACCCAGAATTGTCAAAGGATATTGAGAACACCCCTCAATATCTGAGATAGAAAAGAAAATTAATGATTTTTTATAATAAAAGAGAGCTATGCTGATCAAGAACAATAGACTGCTGATTTTATTTAGTGATGTGATGAACAAAGCTCTTCCAGTAGGAGGTTGTAACTCTAACACAGACAAACCAACAACAGACAAGAAATAAAGGCCATTAAGACTGGTGAACAGTATGTGCTTACAAATAATGTCTTGGGTTCCCAAACCAAGCAAAAGCTAGGAAAGAGCTGTATGATCAACAATCTGATGATGTTAATGCTGGAATGCAGACTAAACAAAGGAAACCTCTTTCACAAATTGGCCAAAATGGGAGAGCTCACATGAAAGACTTTTAGGTCACCCAGGGCAAAGTTTGACCAATTAACTTTTCATGAATTTGTCAGCAGCCTAACAAACCATTAGCCTTCAGATATGTCTTGCATTAGCACTGAGGCTTTTTTGACTTATTTTTCCACTTACTACCTAAGAAAGATACTCTTATACATTATAAAACCCAGGAAACATAAAAAATATATATAACAAGGTTGTACATATACATGGACAACAGCAAAAGTAAATTAAGCAGCAGGAAAATAAATAGGTTGATGGTTAAACAATAACAACAACAACAACAAAAAACATACCAAATGGCATAATTTCAAACCTAAAGGTCTAATGACTTATATAAAATACTCAGTCTAAGAATTTACCATGTTAAGTAATGCATTTGTCTAAAACTTAGACAAGGACTGGGCTTAATTATAGAAAGACCATGTAACTTTATGCAGTTTCATTTGTTTACAAACTCAAGGATAACAAAGTAAATGAGTATTAAAAGCTCAGTGAAGCTGATCAGAACTCAGACAGCTGTTGAGATTAACTCAACCCAAAATACAGAGTTTGAGTCACAGGGTCCAATGAGAACACCTGGTGCTCTGAGCATTCTCTGTAATCCTGCCAGTCTTCAAAACAATCTCAGTAGAATCTTGTTGATCCTGGTGCACTTCTGACAAAACAGTGCCTATCAATACTTAAGGAAGAGATGTTGCTCTATCTGTTCCTATAGCAGGAAAATGAAATATTTTACTTTAAGAGCCTTGATCTTTAACCCAGTGTTTCTAAGAAATGGATTTTCTTCTTTCTGGCCACTTTGCTATAGCTACTCAAAGACCACATCATGGAGCTACACAGATTTCAAAGCACATTTTTTGGGAAGTATTTCATAGCTTAATTCATATTTAATGGTAATTATCTGCCAGACAGTTTTAAACACTGGATAGTCATCAGTATTTGTTCATCTATGGATCACCATTTGTCTGTGATTGAATGATGTCCTTAGAAAGTTCTAAAATTAATTCTCCATATCATCTTTAATTTGTTGTCAGCTAAGACTCTAAAAATAAGTATGCAAGCTTTTTCTCTTTTATTCAAATAATAATAGAAAAGTCTGACATTCTGATTTTTTGAAGAAATATATGTGCTAAGAAAAAAGGTCGTTTGATACTCTTGAAAATGTTTGCTATAAAAATGACCCAATGGAGTAGAGGAGAAAAAACTAACACATTAATAAGGTCATTTTTCTAGTACCTATATTTATAGAGTAGTCTATACTATAGGAAGTAATTTCATTTCTAAAATAAAATTTTCTGCCATAATGGCACAAGCTACTTAAGCTATTTAAGTTATTTAAACCAGTTATTTAAGCCAAACATTTAGATGGTCATCCTTGATTTCCTGATTCACTTCCAATCCAGCAGTTAGTCTGTCCTACCTGACTGCTCTACCCTCAAAATGTAAATCTGTCCCCTCATTTCCACAGCAATGGCTACTTCCCTAATCCTTATCCAGATTATTGTCATAACCAACCACATCCTCTCAGCTATTCTACTCCTGCATTTCTATAATCCAATTCCCAAAGAGCAGTCAAAAAAATAACTTGAAAATGTTCACCAGATCATATAATACTGCAGTTGAATATCCTCTAGTGACTGCCCATCATGTTTAGAACACAATTCAAACTTCTTAAAAAAAAAAAACCTATCATGTTCCTAATTTGCTGACATAATTTTCTATTTTTCTCTTCATTCAAAATAACTCTGCTTGATTGGCTTTCTTTCTCTTCCTAGAAAATATCAAACACTTTTCTCATAGTTTTTGCACCTACCATTTCACCTGCTGAACTTGGTTATTCCACTACTTAGATGGAACCCACAGTGTATCAAGTCTTACAACAACCATCACCTAACTCAGGGAGGCCATTCCTAACTATCCATAGTCCTTTCACATTGTTCAGCATCATATGCCACACATATATTCTTTGTAGCCCACTTGCCAAAATATGACACGACCTTCTCCAAGAGTTTATTTATTTTGCTCCTTTATTGCCTTTCTCACTCACTAGAACACAAGTCCTAAAAATGTTTGTCTGTCTTGTTCATTTACATAACCTCAGTAACAACAACTAAGCCTGGAAGATAGTAAGTGCTCAGTAAACATGCAGAATGCATACAGTTATGATTAATTGACTCATGAAATCATGGATGTGAATAGGACAGGTTTGAGGGAGTCAAGAAAATAACTTATGTGTCTGAACTGAGGAGACACAAAGAAATAATGTCTGGATCCCCATTTCTGTCCCTTATTACAGTTCTTTCCTGGCCCTCTCAAAAATGATGCTTAGGTTTGACTCAACATTAATCGTTTAAAATTTTTCTCCTTTAAGAGTCATAAGAGTTTCCAGATCATTGTTTTCCAGTGTGAAAGAGATTGGTAAGTGTCCTGTAAGTGCATGTGTTTCAAGATATCTGATGAAATTCTGAGCTAAAGTAATCTTCAGTGATAGTTTAATTCAGGAAACATTTGAAGGCTAGCGTGTTCTCTAAGTCCTGGAATTTTAGAGATAGAAAACACCTAAGTCTTGAACACTCTTAGAATATGATTCTAGTCAGTAGTTTATCTCCCTGATATACTGTTATCTTTCCATTTTTGCATCAGTGAAAACAACTTATCTTTTATTGCAATTATATCACTAACCTATACAATATTTATATATAATTTTCTTCCCATTCTATCTTCACCAAATGTACTTTGGTCTTTAACTTACATAGAGATATGTGATATGTGGAGAGCAGCCCAGCAGTAAAAAGAGACTGAACTTGAAATTAGACAACCATAAGTTCAAATTCTGACTCTACCATTCACTAGCTGTGTGAACTTGAGAAAATTTCATAACCTCTTTGATCCTCTTTTCTCATTAGTAACCCTTATATCTCAATGTACTGTTATGAGAAATCAATTTATAAACAAGGTTCAGAATAGTGCCTAACACACAGTAGAGACAATATTGATATAATTTACTTCCTAAATCTTCTCTTGTCTACCCTTGATGGTAAGTCACCATAAATGTTTTGGGAATATTGGAAGGATGTACAGATATAAATTATTAAAATAAAAAGCATAACCTCTTGAGTATAAATGTAGAAAAATAATATACAAATTCTAGCACCTCTAAAATGCTAGGTGTTGTAAATAAATTGAGAGAGGTCATTAACCAAAGAGATTGCAGATTGAAAGTGCACTTTTTTTCAGTGCTTAAGAAAGGTTTGGAAGAACTGCCACAGTTAGAAAGAGAGATCAGGTGGGTCAAGCATAACACTCACCAGAGAAGCCAGCCCTTTCCTTTGTGGTTCAGCTCTAAGAGAAGGATTCAGAACAGAGGGCCAGGTCTTTAACTTTCTATTTTGAAAGAGTTTCAAACTCACAGAAAAGTTACTAAATAGTTCACATAGCATCCTTGTACTGTAGCCTTTACCACTACTTTTAGCATTTTTTTCCAAACTTGTTTTCTCTCTATCTCCTTTCTGCTTTCCCTGTCTACATACTTATTTTATTTATTATTTTTTTTTTTTTCCTGAACCATTTGAGAGTAAGTTGCAGGCATCTTACCAATTTCCATCTAAACACTTTGGTGTAAATTTCCTAACAATAGGACATTTCTTACACAATCATAATGTACTTATCAAAATCAGAAAATTCACATTGATACAACATATTATGTAGTCTGTAGATATTATTCCAAGTTCACTAGCTGTCCCAATAATATCCATTATAAGCAAAAGATAATCCTGGACTACTCAATTCTCATCTTTTAAGTCTTCTTTAATCTATAAAAGTTCCTCATCCTCTCTTGATCTTTCATGTTATTGGTACTCTCAAAGAGTAGAGGACAGTTATTTTTTGAAGAATGCCCCTCAAATTGGCTTGTCTGATGGCTCCTCACAATTGAAATGAGCTGTGCTTTCTATGTATTCTACTCAAAACCATTGTCTTCTCTGAGTCTCCTAGATCTGTTTGAAACCACATTAGATCTATTTGAAACCTCTTCTTTCTCTGTGCTCCTATTGCACTTTTAGGGTCAATACCATAACATTAGACCTAAATCTTTTCTAATTGAAATAAGTTTATCTGAGAAGAGGAGGTGTCTTCTGTACTTGTAATCATATAGCCCTTTATCCATATAGGAAAAGAATAGCCAGTTAGACTTCATGTCAGAAAAAAAAATATGAAATTTATGTTTCAGAAGCTTCAATTACCTAGTGAAAAATGAACGACAGTCTCTGTATCACTCCAATGGATCCTCTGAAGCCTCTATTAATATTAATTTCTAAGCTCATCAATGGAAGAAGACAAACAGACTGTTTAAATTCATCTTATGCTAGTCATGATTGGCTTAGAAGATTTCAAGGAGACAATGACCCTAAAGTTGGACTGGAATTTATGACAGAAATAAGGAGAAAAAGAATTTATGAATTAAATTGGATATCCATAGAACTAGGAGAAGAAATTAGTAATTTACTCAAATTTTCTTTCATTTGCTTAAGGAAAAACACTTGTTGTTAAGTTCTAGTCTAGTGTGATAGTGCAGGACAGGGAAGCCTAGAATGCTGTAGTCCATGGGGTCGCAAAGAGTTGGATGTGACTGAGTGACTGAACAATAACATGGCTTCTGAAGTGTTACCATGTAGAAATCTGCTTTCCATGATGCCTTTCCATTAGGGAGCAATTAGGACCAGCTGTTCTCCATTCACAGCAGTTTGAGGCCCATGGGAATCCTCGTATATTAAGAGTTTAGAGATTTGTTGACTTTAATGTGCCCAACTTTTGCAATGAGAGTTGAAAACAAGGCTATTATAAGAATCCCTTTGTGCACTAAAAGCTTAGAGAATAGAGAAAATACATAGAACCTATAACATCTTAACAAACAAAAGAGTTGCATTTTTCAAAAATATATGAAGAAACTGGAAAACAGCAGAGTCCCAGCTGGGGCAATCATTGCACTTTATGGATACTCAGTCTAAAGCATTTAAATTTAACAATTAAGAAGACACTGGGGAAGAAGGTAATGTTCCATTTTGGTACTTTAAACCTGTTGTTTATGTTTCACTGAGTAAGTTCTCAAAATTTTCAACTGTTCCTGCTTAAAACCAGAGGTGCAAACAATGAGAGCTGCAACAGACTATGAATCAAGACAAACACTCAAATTGCCTTAAAGAAACCAAAGTCTCAAAAGTTCAGTGGACTGAGATTGAAAAAAATCATTTAAGCAGTGAGTCCCATGAAACACAAGAAAATTTAAGAGAAAAAACAATGATTCCAAAATGGAAATTCAGGAATGCTATTCTTTAAGTGATTAATTCAAAATAAGAGCAAAATAATGTCTACTTCTATTTCTTTGGGTTACATTCTTTTCACTAGCCCCACCACATCCAGAAGCATATTATAAATATTTTCTTATATATAGATTATTGAACCCAGGCACAGAATATTTTTAATCATAATAATAAATTTATGAAGGAAACAAAATGAAAATGAAATCCAATTTCTTCAGTAAGACAATGCTTTCTTTTCCAACATATCCAGTATGTCATTAATACCACATAGTATCTGTTAGGCACATGGCCTCAAGGTAGAGAATACATAAATAAGTTAAACTGACATGATATCCATTTGCTAGAAAACTATAAAAGAAAATAAGCAAGTATGTCAAACTCTACTTTCTATTTATATTCAGTCCTGGTCTGCTTCCACATTCTCTGCCTACCATATGTAGCTATCAAACTAAATGAAAGAAAATATTGGGAAAAAATGTAATAAAATCTTTATAGCACAGATAATACTGGCTCAGTGTGTTAACTTTGGCTGCATATACTAATATTGAATAAATACAGAAAAGATATTAGCTCAAACATCTTAATTCCTTTGACCAGTGAGGAGTGAGTTACAAAAGTCATTCTTGTAAATAACATGTAAGAACTTGCCCAGGCCATGGACTATAACTGAGGCTGGGGACATGGCCATGAACCAGACGGTTAAGGTCTTCAATTATCATTTCTCTCAAATATAAAAGTAAAGCTAAAAGAAAAATAAACCAGGATAACATGAGAGGAAGTAGTCATGCGAAAGAATAGGAAGTGTTTGGATCATCAGGGAAAGAGTTTTTGAAGAGGTGACATTTAAGCTAAAATCTGATTGATAAGAGGCTCCAGCCATGAAATGATCTGTGAGCAAAGTGTTCTTGGTAAAAATAACAGTAGGTTTAAAGGCTTGGCTAGATGGAGGAAAAGAAAGAAGAGTTCTATAGCTTAATGCAAAAAACCCAGACCCCTAAATTCACTGGCACATGCGTCCTGGAGTACCATGTGGATATAAGACTGAAACTTGAAACTTGAGACTTGGCCTAGGAAGTCTTACTTGATATCCATGATCTTTTTTTATAAAACCCTGCCTACTTCTAGACGGTTCATGGGCTGTCTCTGAATCTTGACTCTTAAAATAGTGTCTTTGTAAAAAGTCTGCAGAGACGAATATCAACACTTGGCATGCCATCTGCATAGAGCTAATTATATACACTTTGTTATTTGTCACTATAAGATATTTCAGAATGAAATGTGTGAACCATCTGCCAACAACTTTATTCACATTTCTTGGATCATCAACAAGAAACCTTTTACTTCTTTTCTCCGTGGGGAGCAAAAATTGTAATGTGCACAAGGTGAGTAGATGGGAAAAGATTCTAAAAATGGCTTTGGTGTGTACCAGAAAAATAAGAGGTATTTTCAGTAGAATGTCCTAGAATCATATGTATTCATTACTCTATCATGTGTCCTTGATACAGAGTATACAAACTAAACCTAACCCTCCAAGTGTCAGACAGGCACCAGTGCTTTTGGCATTATTTACATGATTGTTGGGTAAGGAAGAACAAAGAACCCATGAGCTTAAAATAAATTGCAGTTTGTCATTTGATTATGTAAATATGTGGTTGCATGATCTCCAAACTCTCCAAATCACATTTTATGCACAAAGGCAAAACCAGCTTTTGTGTTTTGAAAAGCAGGTGCACAATTATTCCTACAAAGAAAGAGTCATTTGCAATGATTTTGTGGGGGGAGATGATTGAGCAATTACTGATGTACATGCTAATTTTGTTTTACCCTCTGACCATCTTCTGTTTGTAAAATGGTTGGGCTTCTCTTTCTCTTTGATAAGCGAATGAAGCTGCAGAAACAAAGATAAGGAAGTTGGACAATTTATGCCATTGCTAGTGGACATCAACATGGCACCATTTGTTCAAGCATTTCTCACTGAGTACTTGTCATGGCCCAGCATTTAATAAAATACTCAGGCAAAGTTTAATACCTAACTGATAATGAGTTTTTCAAATATCCCTACAGAAAGCCAGGGATTCAGTATTGCTGCAATATGCATAAATTTTAATTCTATTTTCTAACAGTCCATTTGGAAAGAAACTGAGAGGTCAATGCAGAAAATTAAAACAGGCTGTGCTTTGATTTAGAAATTCAACACACTACCTTGCTACTCAAGATTCCCTCAAAGTCCAAAGGTTTGTATATTCACTATGATATAAAATTAGAACTTGGATGATTCTAGAAGGCAAAAGAGTGACAGAAATACTTTTCTTCACCACTTAAGCTGCTTTCACTACTTGAGCTCTGAAAATTTTCTAGGATTATAACTATAATTAATACTATAAACAGTCAAATTTCTTTTCCTGAAATTAAAATTTTATAAAGTTGGCTTAAGTGTATACATCTAAACATTTTATAAATAAACACATCTACACATGTATACATACACAGACACACTGATCTTTAACTATATACTTATATCTATATTTTAAGGAATTGATGAAAAATCTCTAATTGTAGAAAACTGTTTTACATAATTCAAAATCATTGAAGTATCAATTACCTTGAAAAATTATCCTGTTGAAACTACTTGGGAAATATTCGAGTATACATAATTTTACTCAAATAATTTGATAGGGCTTCTGATAAACCATTAAAATAGAAACGGTATAAATGAACACAGCCAAGTATTACAAATAGACTATTATAATATCCTGGATAAGATGGAAAAATATAACTGGATACTAATTAATTCTAGATTATATTAAAATAAGTAAATGTCTTGATCTAAAAGGTATAGCCACATGAATCAATATCATTTGGAAAAAAAGGCTCATAGCATATACAATTGTATTCCGTCCTTGACCATTCTGCTTATCAAGTCCATGAATGCTTTTGATGAGGAAAGGTAATATGCTCATTATTTGATTATTAAGAGAAACAGAAAAGGCCAACAAAAAACATGAATTAAGGTTTAAAATGATAGGATGAAACAACAGGCAAAATTTATCAAAAAAGAACATGACTATAGTAAAATGTATTCTAGATTTTATTAAAAGTTGTTGTTTAGCCACCAAGCTACATCCAGCTCTTTTGCAACCCAATGTACTGTAGCCTGCCAGACTCCTCTGTCTTTGGGATTTCCCAGGCAACAATACTAGAGTTGGTTACCAATTCCTTTTCCAAGGGATCTTCCTGACCCAGGGATCAAACCCCCATCTCCTGCATTGGCAGGCAGTTCTTTATCACTGAGCCAACAGAGAAGTCCAGTCTGGATTATATTAAAGTACATTTAATCAAAGTTGTGCAAGCAAAAGCATCGGATAGGCTGGAATGTTTGGTATGCCATTTACCCACTGTATACACAGGAACAAGTTGCCTAACCTGTTTGTGTTTCAATTTCTCCATCTGTAAAACAGATTTAGTAAACACAGTATGATCTTTTATAAATGTTGTAGGGTTCAATGAGGCTAAAGTTTATTCAGAAACAGAATCAGGTGGTGATGAATGCTAAACAGTATTGTGCTTGTTAAAAAAAAAAAAAAGGAAAAGAAAAAGAAGAGGGAGTGTTTCAGCTGGCATCTCAATGAGAATCAAAAGTGTTAGGAGACTGCTGAAATACTTAATACCCTGCCCAGGGCTTCATTAAAAGAAGTACAGTATTAAGACTCAGAAGCCTATGGGAATGTATTCTGATGCCAACCCAGCCCCTGGTCATCCTCTGCCTTTCTGGAACATCTGCCTTCTGCTGTCTCTTTCTTTGTTTCTCTACAAGCATCCTTGCCTATCTTTTTTTCCCTATCTCCCTCTCTATTTCCCTTCCTATGCCACCTTCTTTCTGTCATTTCAGAGGAAACCTCAACATTCTTGAGTTCACCTAAGGGAGAGCCAAGACTAGCTGGTAAGGTTGGAAGTGGGGTGCTAGAATGGTACCTTAGTGAAAGGAGAGTACTGGGCTCAGGGAGGAGAAGGCATGCTGAGGAGCCAAGTGAGCTGTTTTCAAGTCTAAGGTCACACAGTTTAAGCCAGGGTTTTGCAGCTCAGTAGGGAACAACAAGTGGAGAAGGCAATGGCACCCCACTCCAGTACTCTTGCCTAGAAAATCCCATGGATTAGAGGAGCCTGGTAGGCTGTAGTCCATGGAGTCGCTAAGAGCTGGACACGACTGAGCGATGACTTCCCTTTCACTTTTCACTTTCACGCATTGGAGAAGGAAATGGCAACCCACTCCAGTGTTCTTGCCTGGAGAATCCCAGGGACGGGGGAGCCTGGTGGGTTTCTGTCTATGGGGTCACACAGAGTCGGACACGACTGAAGTGACTTAGCAGCAGCAGCAGCAGGGAACAACAAGAAGGAATGGAGATATTACAGAGACGAAGCTACTTGGATTAAAACAATAAGCAATTTTTCACCTAAAACTGTCTAAAATTTAAAGCAGTCTCCTCAAAAAAGGAACCCTGTACAATGTTGGTGGGAAGGTAAAGTGGTGCAGCCATTATGGAAAGCACTATAGAAGTTTCCCCAAAATTAAAAATAGAGCTATCATATGATCTAGCAATCACACTTCTGGATAATGAAATCACTATCTTGAAAAGATATCTGTACTCCATCATGTTTACTAAAGCATTCACAATAGCTAAGAGATGAAAGGGCTTCCACTGTGGTTCAGCTGGTAAAGAATCTGCCTGCAATGTGGAAAAGATGGAAAAAAAAAAAAACAAAACCCTAAGTGTCCATCAATAGATAAATGGATAAAGAAAGAAATTCTGCAATCTGTGACAACATGGATGAACCTTGACGGCATTATGCTAAATGAAAGCCATACAAGCTCACTTAAATGTGGGATCTAAAAGAAGTCAAATTCATAGAAACAAAGAGCAGATTAGTGACTGTCAGAGGCTAGGAGGGGTGGGAGAGATGTGGAGATGTTGGTCAAAAGGTAAGAACTCTGATTTGTTAGAGAGATCTATTTCTGAGGAGCCAATGAACCACATAGTGACTATTGTTAAAACTATTAAATGCTTGAAATTTGTTAGAAGACTAAATCTTAAAGTGTTCTTACCAAAAAAAGTTCATTATGTGAGGCAATTAATTACTATTATGGTGGTAATCATTCTGCAATATATATGTATTAAATCATCACAATATATACCTTAAACTTACCCAACGTAGTATATCAATAACATCTCTGGGCACAGAGAAAAAATTAGGCTTCTCATGAAGCAGTGAATTTTCCCTCTCCAAAAGTTCAGAAAGGGGCCAGATAGCCTATGATTCCATGACAGCTGGACTTGTATATCCTGGAAAGGACCTGTCAGTTTAACCATTGTTACAGACAAAACAGATGACTGTATTTGCTGTACCGTGGAGGTGCTCCAGGAAAACAAGTAACAAAACAGCAGCATTTTGACCCCAGAAACGGAACAAATTTGGATTGCTCCATTGTATCAAGATATTAAAAACTCTTGTCAAAGTGGAAAATATTATCTGGGAGTGATGTTTTTAATCACTGTCATTTTATAGTGAATTTATTTCCCAACTGGGTAAAGTAACATGTATATAAACTAAAATGGAATTCATTTTTGTATACATAAATAGGCAACTGATGAGAAGATACAAAAAATAAAATCTACTGATTACATGCTTTCTTTCATGTTCTTCCATTCAGGAAAGCTATAGTTATGTATGTGATAAATGAAAGATATATTTCTACAAAAAATATGAGCCACAGAGGCATTAATAATTATGCGGCCACACAGATATGAGAAAAACATGTATGATTAACATACTGCCATTTTCAATATATTTAATGTTACTATTTTGCTAAGCATATCAAAAAAGAAAAGGGAAAAAAACACCAGAGCTGCTTACCTAAAACCTCAGTGCCATTGCCAATGCTATTTAAGGATAATATATATGTAAAAAGGGGACATATACACTCAGCATTCCAAATATAATTACTTCTGAAACAGATTTCAGAAGAAACACTCTTGATATATTTGCATATAGATACAATCACCTTGAAATTTTACTACCAACTTGCTAATGAGGATATAAAGATTGCTCATTTTATATGATACCTTAGGAAACAGGATTACTTTTTTAACAACATAACATTCATCTTAGAACCTTCTAGTTGATGCACTCAAAAGTGAATTTTTCTCACTTGCCACTTAGAAAACTAAGAGGATGAACATTCCAGGAGAGAAAAACACTTGAGAGCAGACACATAGCTCTCGGATGCCCCCAAATCCTCTCCCTGTTTCTCTCAAATATCAAGCTACTAGAGAAAGAGTTTCTCAGGAGGAATTGTGAGAAATTAACTTTGAGGCAATGTCTTTGGAGAAGGAACAGACAAAGCGTGAGCAAGGGGATCACGGTAATGCAGAAGAGAAGAGATGGATTTGAAGAGGTATCCAACAGGTAAGAGCAAGAAACACAAAAACAGAGACAAGAGGCAGAGACTCCAAGGCTGTTTCAATAAAGAAAGGTCAAACGTCTACCCGCGAAATCTGTTACATTTTCCTGTGCCCAGTGTAAAGGTTATGAGGAATATCTTGAATAGGCCTTAGGAATTAGATATTTTTATTCTGTTCCTGAAGCCCATGGTTTCATTTCTGTTCAGAACAAAAACCAGAACTTTTCAAAGATAATTAATGAAGAAGGCTTTAAGGCCTTAGAATTTCATATTATTGCCACAAGCCTGATCCTGCCTCCTCCACACATGATGATCCTGGAATATATCTTTTATTTCTTTGATCCCAAAGGTCACTTCTGCAAATTCGAACATCAAAGTAAAGGAGAAACTAGTGGATTCTTTTTCTTATTGTAGCAATTATTTCAAACAAGCTCTACTTTGCTGTTTTTTCCTCCCACAATAAGACAGAACAGTACACACCAAATCTTCTCCTATGAAAGGAAATCCATTCCTACCATGTGGCAGATTGTTAGATTATAAGAGCAAATGATTAAAGCATACTGGAAATCAAGACATGAATGTGGTCCCACTCACCACCAAAACATGTGACTGGGGGCAAGTTATCTCCCCTCTCTTGGCCTCTGTTCTATCCACTGAAAAATAAAAATTCTTAATTCTGTGCTTGCTAATGTTCTTTGTACTTATAAATTTATAGTATTCTGTAGGTAACTATTAACAAGCTAGTGAAATAATGGTTTTTGAAAAGTAGTCTTCTTATTCAATTATTTGACTTAGTACTTTATATATGTGCATATTTAATGGAATTAATATATATTTAAAGCCAGCACATATTATAATCTTAACATTCTCCTGATGGTTTTTAATGCACTTAATTTTACTTTGCCTTCATAAGAACACTTACAGCTTAACTGCTCTGCTAAAGAGAAAGATATTACAATCTAGCAAAAGAATCATACACACTCAAACACGTGCACACGCACACACACTGCAGACCTCTTATTTCTCACCATCAGAATAAATTATTGCCACACAAAGGGAGGGAGAGAGCTGATGTCAACTTAATCAGACAATAATGAAATATATAAGTAGGTATGCAGTAGCATCAGAAAAATAGACTGCCAAATTATGAAAAGTTATTAGCAATTAAAAATATAGTAAAAAAGTATTGGCTGTTTTTAAAAATGAAGACTAAGCTTTGGCTTATTCATGAAAAAAGGTATGAAAAAGCAAGTGGTTCCTTCAAATAAGTGCATTTTTTTCCACAAATGATCATATTGTGGGAAGTATAAAAGTGATCTCATGGCAATAACCTGTGGGGAAATTCCAGTAAAATTCTGGTATTAATTTTTTAATTATGCTCTATGCTTTTAATTATGAAAATTATAAGCTAACTTATTGACTTGATATCCATGAAAAATCTGGAGATATCACTAAACATGAAAGTCTATTCAGCCTTATAGTGATCTGTATGAACCATCCGGGTGAGGGCTCATGTAAATTAAATTTGCTTCATTTTGTGGAAGATGCATTAACATTTTCAAGTTATCTTATATTACACATAATTTACTTCAGTATCACCTTCGTTCCAATGAGTTTAACATTTTCATCAATGGCCTGAGTGAACACTGTTGTTTGTGGTCAAACATGATGACTATCATAACAGATAAATGAATAAAAGGTAGATATAGTATCAAAAGAATCTAAACACATAAAATTGAACATGCATTAATGTAAGCTTTGTAGTGAGCTCCAAAACAACTGCACATATACACAGTCAGAGGAGCATTCCTTGAAAGTAGGTTTTTGAAAATTACAGTCAAGAGCAGTTTGAACTGTAGGTTGCTATATATCTACTTACATGTTTTTAGATGAATGCTACTTAAAAGAAGTCAGAGAAAGTGAGGTCCTCCTTAATAAAATTAAATGAAATACAATAGAGTCATCCCTCAGAATCTTTGGGGGATTGGGTCCAGGACCCCAACAGATACCAATATCTACAGATGCTCAAGTACCTCACACAAAATGTCCCAGTAGGGTTGATACTCTGTATCCATGGGCACTGATTTTCCACGTGACTTTGGTTAAATCCACAGATATGGAAACCATGGATACAGAAGGCCAACTGCAATACTCAGTCCTCAAAGTAAAATGAACAGTGAAGATCTATCAAGTATTCAGAGTGCCAGGCAATGTGTTAAGCAGTTTATACACATAATCTCATTTAATTTTCATGTCAATTTCATGAGATAGGGACTGTCCACTTCCATTTAACAACCTAGAAAATAGGCTTAGAGAGGTTAAGCAATATGTCTAATGTCACATAGCTAGTAAGTCATGACTTAAAGCCACTCTTTATATTCCAATACTCACATTCTTATCACTACAGTATATAACCTCCCTAGTGTGGAGGGAACACAGTTAGAAACCCTGATCTAAGTTTTATATGACTTGTATACAATAGCTGATAGATCAGAATATAATTTTCTTTACGGTTAATGAAAGTGAAAGTGTGAGTCGCTCAGTCATGTCCAACTATTTGCAATCCCATGGACTGTATCCCACCAGGCTCTTCTGTTCATGGGATTCTCCAGGCAAAAATACTGGAGTGGGGTGCCATTTCCTTCTCCAGGGGATCTTCCTAACCCAGGGATCAAACCCAGGTCTCCTACATTGCAGGCAGATTCTTTACCATTTGAGGCAATATGGCCTCTATATCATCACCTAGAAATGGTTTAGATAAAAACTTCCCAATGCTATCATAAAGAATTCATTATCAATTAAAGTCAAATTAAAATATTTCTTGGCTCTTATATTTAAAATTAAGTTGAAGAAAAAATGATACTACCACTTGACCCATAAATTACATTCTAGAACATCTAAATATTGTACATAGGAAATCACAGCATCATTTTGTTAGGAGAATCAGCAACTGAAATCACCTACCCTAGCCAGGCTGGATAATAACCACTTGCATGAGTAATCTTATAGCAGGAGGTCCTGCCTGGTAAGGAATGAGGAACTAATATGCTACCCACAAACCAGAATTAGGGAAAGGTAAATATGAGAGAGGAGACCCATTGCATATCTCCTGCTGGAATCCATCTTGGCTGAGCAATGAACTCGCTCCCAGCAAGGATCTGGAATTAGAATTATTGGCCAGAGACAGCACAGAAACCAACTGCATTACCATAACACCCGAGACTGTGGGCCTCCTGACAGCACTTCTCCAGGATTCCCTTACCCTGCTGCCCTGCTTACCCTGGCAGCCCTTCCCAATAATGTCTCTTGCTTTGTCAGCATGCATTGCCTCCTCAGACAATTTATTTCTGAGTTTTAGGAAAGAGCCCACTCCTGTCCCTGGAAATGATTCCCCTTCCCGAAACAATTTCATTAGACCACTGTTGGAGGTCTCAAAACTAATAAGATTAGAGTTGAATTTTAAGCCAACTTTTCACTGCCTTCTTTCATGTTCATCAAGAGGCTCTTTAGTTCTGCTTCCCTTTCTGCCATAAAGGTGGTGTCATCTGTGTATCTGAGGTTACTTATATTTGTCCCAGCAATCTTGATTCCGACTTTGTTAGCCTTTGCTCTGCTTCATTTTGTACTCCACAGCCAAATTTGCCTGTTACTCCAGTTATCCCTTGACTTCCTACTTTTGTATTCCAGTCCCCTATAATGAAAAGGATATCTTTCTTAGTTGTTAGTTATAGAAGGTCTTGTAGGTCTTCATAGAACCGTTCCACTTCAGCTTCTTCAGCATTACTTGTTGGGGCATAGACTTGGTTAACTGTGATATAGAACGGTTTGCCTTGGAAAACAGAGATCATTCTGTCAGTTTTGAGACTGCATCCAAGAACTGCATTTTGGACTCTTGTTGACTATGATGGCTACTCCATTTCTTCTAAGGGATTCGTGCTCATCATAGTAGATAGAGAAAGCAAAGAATAACTAAAGAGCCTCTTGATGAAAGTAAAAGAGGAGAGTGAAAAAACTTGTTTAAAACTCAACTTCAGAAAACTAAGATCATGGCATCCAATTCCATTCCTTCATGGCAAACAGATGGTGAACAATGGAAACAGTGAGAGACTTTATTGTCTTGGGGTCCAAAATCATTGCAGATGGTGCTTGCAGCCTTGAAATTAAAAGATGCTTGCTCCTTGGAAGAAAAGCTATGACCAACCTAGATAGCATATTAAAAAGCATAAACATTACTTTGCCAACAAAGGTTCATATAGTCAAAGCTATGGGTTTCCCAGTAGTCATGTATGGATGTGAGTTAGACTATAAAGAAAGCTGAGTGCTGAAGAATTGATCCTTTTGAAATGTGGTATTAAAGACTCTTGAAAGTCCCTTGGACTACAGGGAGATCAAGTAGTCAGTCCTAAAGGAAATCAGTCCTGAATATTCATTGTAAGAACTGATGCTGAAGCTGAAACTCAAATACTTCAGCCACCATATGCAAAGAATTGACTCATTGGAAAAGACCCTTATACTGGAAAGGATTGAGGGCAGGAGGAAAAGAGGACGACAGAGGATGAGATGGTTGGATGGCATCACCAACTCAGTGGACATGAGTTTGAGCAAGCTCCAGGAGCTGGTGATGGACAGTGAAGCCTGGCATGCTTCAGTCCATGGGGTCGCAAAGAGTCATACACGACTGAGTGACTGAACTAAACTGAAGATTAGAATTATTGCAGAAGGTAGACACAGACAATGGAGAAGGCAATGGCACCCCACTCCAGTACTTTTGGCTGGAAAATCCCATGGATGGAGGAGCCTGGTAGGCTGCAGTCCATGGGGTCGCTAGAGTTGGACACGACTGAGCGACTTCACTTTCACTTTTCACTTTCATGCATTGGAGAAGGAAATGGCAACCCACTCCAGTGTTCTTGCCTGGAGAATCCCAGGGATGGGGGAGCCTGGTGGGCTGCCGTCTATGGGGTTGCACAGAGTCGGACACGACTGAGGCGACTTAGCAGCAGCAGAAGACACAGACAAATGCCATTCTGATATTCAAAAAGGATAAAATGGATCTATTTCCAGCGAGGGTGGACCTAAATATACAGACTAACCCTCTGTCCCAGAACCATGGGTAAAGAACAAAGTACAAGAAAATTAGAAACATATTTTGAACTAAAAGTTGGCTAAAATTCTACATATCAAACTTATAAGAAATAGTTGAAGCTATATTTCTCAGGAAATTGTAGCCTTAATTTCATACATGAAATTATGGCAGGGATAGGACTGAAAAATTAATAAATTATGAATCCATAAAAATGTTAGGAAAGTGATTTAAAATATATTTAAAAGAATTAACAATAAGAACACAATAAAAAAATTAATATACAATAGAAAGAACTGGAAAGCCAGAATTTGGTTTATTGAAGAGTTATAAAAGTAATAAATTCCTAAGGTAAATTTTCAAAAAAGAAATAAGGCAAATGTTTAAAAAATATAAAATTCAGGAAGAGAAAAGGGAATACCAGCAAAGATTCACTAGACATTCTGTACATATATAATGCATATTATTTAAAATGTCATGTCAATAAATATAAATTTACCAAGATATAAATAGTCTTATAACTTTGAAAGAAACTGAACACACAGTTTAAAATGTTCCTACAGGGAAAATCAGCCCCAGGAGCCTCAAGGGTTCTACCAAACATTTATGATCAGCTCAACTAGAATATCAAGATATTATAAGGACATTTTGAGAAGGATAACTTGCCAGTCAATCTCACTCAGAAAAATAGATACCAAAGTCTTCACAAAAATACTTGAAAACTAATTCAGAAGTATATAAAAGAGACAAAAAAGATACATTTATTTCAAGAATAAAATATCAGAATAAGGCTTAAAATCAATCCATATGGTATGCCATATTAACTGAAGAAAAATATTTTAAATTATATAATCATCTCAATAGATGCAGATAAAGAACTAAACAAAATTTAACATTCATTCATTATTATGACTCTTAGCAAACTAGAAACAGAAACCTCCATAATATAAGGGCTTTCCTCATAGCTCAGTTGGTACAGAATCTGCCTGCAATGCAGGAGACCCTGGTTGATTCCTGGGTCAGGAAGACCCGCTGGAGAAGGGATAGGCTTCCCACTCCAGTATTCTTGGGCTTCCCTTGTGGCTTAGCTGGTAAAGAATCTGCAATGCAGGAGACCTGGATTCGATCCCTGGGTTGGGAAGATCCCGTGGAGAAGGGAAAATCTACCCACTCCAGTATTCTGGCCTGGTCACAAAGAGTTGGACATGACTGAGTGACTTCACGCTTTCCCTAATACAAGAATGCATAATTAAAGGAAACCTATGGTACATAAAGCTACTTTCATTTAACACTGACAGTTGGAAACTTTTCCATTGAAATTGGGTTCAAGAAAAGTATGTCTGCTATGACCATTCCTATTCAACCATGTACTACAGGATCCAGCAAGAAAAATTGGCAGAAATGAAAGTATAAGAATTGGAAATGAATAAGTAAGTAAACTTCCTTTATTATCAGGGGACTTAAGATTATAAAAGTAGAACATCCAAAAGAAAATGCAGAAAAATCTTACTTAGTGACCTATATACACAATTCAACAGTATTTCTGTATATAAGCAACAAAAACAAAAAAGAAAGAAAATTCTACTTATATAGCACAAAAAATATCAAATTAAAATATGTAAGTTCTCTACACAAAACTCTACAAAACATTGTTGACAGAAATGTAAGAAAACAGAAATTAAGATGTAAAATTTTATAATCAAAAGACTTAACATTAAACAATTATCCCTCAAATTGAACTAGAGGCTTAATGTAGTCACACTGAAAGAGGAAATAGATTTTTCATTTTCTTTTTACACTTGACAAGACCTTTCTGTAATTTATATGAAAATGCAAAGATCAAGAATAGCCAGAACTCATAAAAGCAGACACATAGATCAACAAAACAGAATAGAGAGCCTAGAAGTTAATTCACAGCCTGGCTTGTTGCAGTCCATGGGGGTCACAGAGTTGGACATGACTTAGTAACTAAACAACAACAACAAAAGTCAATTAATTTATGACAAAAGTATACCCAGAATATACAACAAGAAAGAACAGTCTAAATGGTAGTGGAAAAACTTGACAGCCACATGCAATTATATGACACAAATTTAACTCAAAATGGGCTAAAGATCTGAATATGTAAGACCTGAAATCATAAAATTCCTAGAAAAAAACATAGGCAGTAAGCTCCTTGACATAGGTCTTGGTGGTGGTTTTTTTAGATCTCCAAAAACAAAGACAACAATAGCAAAAATAAAGAAGTGGGACTACAGCAAGCTAAAAAGTTCTTTCATAGCAATAAAAACAATCAACAAAGTAATAAGATAACCTACTAAATGGGAGAACATATTTGCAAATGGTATATCTGATAAGGGGTTAACACTTTAAATATATAAAGAATTCATATAACTCAATAGCAAACAAACCAACTAAAAAATAGGCAAAGGATATGAAGAGACATTTTTTCAAAGACTTACATATTGCCAACAGGTACATGAAAAGATACTCAGCATCACTAGTCACCAAGGATATGGAAATGAAAACCATGATGAGAAATCACCTAACTCACATCTACTAGAATGTCTACTATCAAAAAGACAAAAATAACAAATGTTGGCACAGTTGCAGATAAAAAGGAATCTTCGTGCCCTGTTGACGGAAATGTAAATCTGTATAGCCACAGTGGAAGACAGCTTGAGATTCCTCAAAAAAATGAAAATAGAACTAATATATGATCAATGCAGATGGTGATTGCAGCCATGAAATTAAAACATGCTTACTCCTTGGAAGGAAAGTTATGACCAACCTCGATAGCATATTAAAAAGCAGAGACATTACTTTGCCAACAAAGGTCCTTCTAGTCAAGGCTATGGTTTTTCCAGTAGTCATGTATGGATGTGAGAGTTGGACTGTGAAGAAAGCTGAGCACCGAAGAATTGATGTTTTTGAACTGTGGTGTTGGAGAAGACTCTTGAGAGTCCCTTGGATTGCAAGAAGATCCAAACAGTCCATTCTAAAGGAGATCAGTCCTGGGTATTCATTGGAAGGACTGATGCTAAAGCTGAAACTCCAATACTTTGGCCACCTCATGCGAAGAGTTGACTCATTGGAAAAGACTCTGATGCTGGAGGGATTAAGGGCAGAAGGAGAAGGGAACAACAGAGGATGAGATGGCTGGATGGCATCACCAACTCAATGGAAATGAGTTTGAGTGAACTCGGGAGTTGGTGATGGACAGGGAGGCCTGGTGTGCTGCGATTCATGGGATCGCAAAGAGTCGGACACGACTGCGCGACTGAACTGAGCTGAACTGAATATATGATCCAAAAATTCCATTTCCGTATATTTATCCAAAGAACATAAAAACACTAAATTGAAGAGATATATGCACTCTTAGGTTTATTTACAATAGAGAAGATATGGTATATAGACACAATAGAATATTACTTACCCGTAAAAAGAATGAAATTGTGCCTTTTGCAACAACACAGATGATCTGGAGGTGAAATAAGTCAGACATGAAGAGACAAAACCTGTTTTGCATGTTTGTTAACATTTACCACTTTCTCAAATCTTCTTCAGAATTAAATCTATTGCATATGCTGTTTGGTTGAAGCATGCAAATAATATCCAGCCTCACTCATAACTAGAAAAGATTGGATCAGATACCCTCTGAGAGGCTCTTAGGAACTCACACACAACTTTGGGAAGCACTGGTCGAGAAAATTTTAAAATAAATTGACTGCTGCTGCTGCTGCTAAGTCGCTTCGGTCGTGTCTAACTCTGTGCGACCCCATAGATGGCAGCACACCAGGCTCCTGCATCCCTGGGATTCTCCAGGCAAGGACACTGGAGTGAGTTGTCATTTCCTTCTCCAATGCATGCAAGTGAAAAGTGAAAGGGAAGTCACTCAGTCGTGTCCGACCCTTAGCGACCCCATGGACTACAGCCTACCACCAGGCTCCTCCACCCATGAGGTTTCCCAGGCAAGAGTACTAGAGTGGGTTGCCATTGCCTTCTCTGACTAAGAAGTGATAATCTAGTCTATTTATTATAAAGTAGCATAAACAAAACAGTACGGTGTTGGCAGAAAGAGAAAAAATAGACCAATGAAACAAAATTAAGATTCTGCAACAGATATACAGATATGTGGAACCTCTACTGACAGATCACAAAAGTGAACTATAAAGCCACAAGGAAAGGATGATCTTCAATAAATGATGCTGGGATAATTAGAAATCCGTGTAAGAAGAAAACAAACTTTACTCCTCCTTTCTACCATACAAAAAATCAACTCCCAGTGGATTTTTAAACTAAAACAATCACACTTTTAGAGGAATAGAGAAGAATATCATAAAATCCTCGGGAAAAGAAAATATTTTAAGTTTCCTTTTAACAGAAAAATCAAAAGCACTAACCATAGATTTAAAGACTGGTATTTTGACTGCATTAAAATTAAATTATTTTTTCCTACAAGTGTCAAGAATTTGAAGGCAAGTCATAGAATTAAATTCGAGTTTGCCATCAAATCAATAAAGGAAGTATAAATGCAGAATATAGACACCACACAATAGGATATATTCAAATGGCCCACCATCAAATGAAAAATTTGTCCTCTTCATTAATCATCATTAATAAGGACTTCCCTGTAGATAAAATGGTAAAGAATCCGTCTGTGATGCAGGAGACCAGGGTTCAATCCCTGGATTGGGAAGTTCCTCTGAAGAAGGGAATGGCAATCCACTCCAGTATACTTGCCTGGAGAATTCTGTGAACAGAGAAGGCTGGTGAGCTACAGTCCGTAGGGTCACAAAGAGTCAGACACAACTGAGCGACTAACACACATACACAGTCGTGTCCAACTCTTTGTGACCCCATGGACCACAGCATGCCAGGCTTCCCTGTCCATCACCAACTCCTGCAGCTTGCTCAGACTCATGTTCATCAAGTTGGTGATGCCATCCAACCATCTCATCCTCTGTCATCTTCTCCTCCTGCCCTCAATCCTTCCCAGCATCAGGGTCTTTTCCAATGAGTCAGTTCTTCGCATCAGGTGGACAAAGTATTAGAGTTTCAGATTCAGCATCAGTCCTTCCAATGAATATTCAGGACTGATTTCCTTTGGGATTGACTGGTTTGATCTCCTTGCAGTCCAAGGGGCTCTCATTAATCATCAGAGAAAGGCAAATTAAAACCATAGTGATATATCACATATACCCACCAGAATATCCAATATTAAAAAGACTGACAATGTATGTGCTTGCAAGGATGAGGAGAAACAGGTACACTCATAAAGTTTGGTGTTATCTATAGAAGCTGAAGCCACTCACCCTCTATGACTTAGCAATTTCATTCCTGTGTATTGACTCCACCAAAATTCATTCATATACACCAAGAGATAAAGAATATTCATAGCAGCCTCATTATTAACAGTCAAAAGCTGGACTCAACCTAAATGTCCAGGTACATCTGACTGGATGGTTTAATTATCTTCATTCAATAGAATACTGTAACAGTAGTAAGAATGCATAGACAATACTTTTATGTAAAAGCAAGGATAAATCTCACAAACATATGGCTTTTGAACAAAAAAGCCATATGCAGAGGGAAAAAAAAAACACTTCTTGGAAGATCTTATGCATCTAATATTTTATAGTAAAAGTGGTTTTTAAAAAGGAATACATTGTTATGTAATAACATTTATAATCACACCTGTTACAGAAGCCTTTCTAGGTACCCAATATGTATTATCTTATTTACTGTTGAAAACAACCTCCATATAACAGATGATTATCAGACAAAGGTTAAATATTACCACAATCACAATTGACAGAGCAAAAAATAAATACAGTTCTGATTCTGGAGCTTTTAGAATAGTCTGCCTTACATGCATTTAATCTTGTGAAGTTGCAAGGAAGGAACTATTATTTCTATCTTCTATAAGAAAAATGAGCCCTGAAGAAGTTCAATCATGTGTCCAGGGTCACAGAGCTAGGAGAAGCCTATTACACTGCCTCCTTTTAGTAAGACAAATAGGCATCTTTTTTTATTTTTTGCTTTACACAATTTTACTGAAATATAGTAGCATCCTTGCTTACTAAATAATTTGGTGCATAAAACATGCTCTACTGAGCCATATGACCTGTTTATCCCAAAATATAATGTGATTTCCCATTTCCTAAATAAGAATTGAGAAGCAACACACTTTTGTTTTTGGCTTTCCATGGTAATATGTAACTAATGATTTTACTTCTATGACAGTGAACCTCACAGGCAAGCAGGACTAGTTTTGAAACCAATTTGAAAAAAAGTACAAAACAGCTAACCAGAGAAACAGTCAATGCTGCTTCTGAGATATAGTTGGCTAATTCCTTTCTGTTCCTTGTATCTTTTTTTAAATTAACTTCTTTTATTGGAGTATACTTGATTTACAATGTTGTGTTAGTTTCTGCTAGACATAAAAATGAATCAGTTATACATATATCCACTCCTTTTTAGATTCTTTCCCCATGTAGGTCAATAAAGAGTATTGAGAAGAGTTTCCTGCTATACAGTAGCTCCTTGTTAGTATTTATCACAAACTGCAATTATGAAAGGACAAGAAATCACATAAGGAAGATCAAGGTGATTGAGAGAAAAACACTAGAGAGAGAAAAAGTGGAAAGTGGTTAATAAAAAGGCCAAAAAGGAAGATAAAAAATTAAGTTTAATGAGAGAAAATAAGATTTTAAAACAGAATTTCCATTTCTTGATGTCTTGAATAGGAAAAGGAAGGAGGGAAGAAAGAAAGAAATGGGAGGGAGAAGGGAGGGAGGGAGGAGAAAGATCCTTCCACCCTAGCAATCATTCCACCCTGCCACAGAAAGGGTGGTAACAGGAATTTCCATTCTGAATTCTGCCAGTTTGTGGAATCAGATCAAACTCTCAATGACTCCCAGCATTTAATCACCATTCTTCTCTAACTTTCTCAGCCTGAATTGAAAAAATGACATCCCACATTCAGCATGATGGTACAATATAATGCTGCCTTCCAGCAACTAGCCTTGTAATTTAGGTGAATGACAACTGGCTCACCAGTAAAATAATGTGATGTCTATTGGTGACCTAAAGGCTTCAAAGCAACATTCACTTGTTCCCCTGCTCTGAAAATAAATAGTTTACCACAAATTTATTATTTCGGAAGGACCTAACTATCACTATTTGAGTCACCACAGTACAGGGTAGTTCTGTTAATACTGGCATCATAATACTTGGTGTCAGCTTTCAAAACAAAATGAATCTCATCAGCATCTCTTATCATCTTCCTTTTGTGCTCCTTTAATTGCACTAACAGTCTCTTAATGTGGCATAACAGCCTAAAAGGAATGTTTAGTTTTAGCCATCAATTTCCTGCAGACTCTTATTCCAAGAAATTTCCTACTGTCATTGGCATTTGTCTTGTTTTCAAACTTCATCCTGTGTTATTTGTAAATATACATTCCCAAAGGAAAAAATGAAATTCAAATCTTATATTTCCGTGAGGAAGACAAGAAGCTCAACTGTTTTCTGAAACCTATAGAATAGTAGAAATACCATCTCTTTGTCATATGAGAAGATATTCCCAATCTTTTCCAAGGGAACTGCAGCAAAGGAGAAATAATTCTTTACTATCCCGAATGCTGTTTCAAATCCTGAAAGATGATGCTATGAAAGTGCTGCACTCAATATGCCAGCAAACTTGGAAAACTCAGCAGTGGCCACAGGACTGGAAAAGGTCCGTTTTCATTCCAATCCCAAAGAAAGGCAATGCCAAAGAATGCTCAAACTACCGCACAATTGCACTCATCTCACATACTAGTAAAGTAATGCTCAAAATTCTCCAAGCCAGGCTTCAGCAATACATGAACCGTGAACTCCCTGACGTTCAAGCTGGTTTTAGAAAAGGCAGAGGAACCAGAGATCAAATTGCCAACATCCGCTGGATCATTAAAAAAGCAAGAGAGTTCCAGAAAACATCTATTTCTGCTTTATTGACTATGCCAAAGCCTTTGACTGTGTGGATCACAATAAACTGTGGAAAATTCTGAAAGAGATGGGAATACCAGACCACCTAACCTGCCTCTTGAGAAATCTGTATGCAGGTCGGGAAGCAACAGTTAGAACTGGACATGGAAGAATAGACTGGTTCCAAATAGGAAAAGGAGTACATCAAGGCTGTATATTGTCACCCTGCTTATTTAACTTCTATGCAGAGTACATCATGAGAAACGCTGGACTGGAAGAAACACAAGCTAGAATCAAGATTGCCGGGAGAAATATCAATCACCTCAGGTATGCAGATGACACCACCCTTATGGCAGAAAGTGAAGAGGAGCTAAAAAGCCTCTTGATGAAAGTGAAAGAGGGAAGTGAAAAAGTTGGTTTAAAGCTCAACATTCAGAAAACGAAGATCATGGCATCTGGTCCCATCACTTCATGGGAAATAGATGGGGAAACAGTGGAACAGTGTCAGACTTTATTTTGGGGGGCTCCAAAACCACTGCAGATGGTGACTGCAGCCATGAAATTAAAAGACGCTTACTCCTTGGAAGAAAAATTATGACCAACCTAGATAGCATATTCAAAAGAAAAGACATTACTTTGCTGACTAAGGTCCGTCTAGTTAAGGCTGTGGTTTTTCCAGTAGTCATGTATGGATGTGAGAGTTGGACTGTGAAGAAAGCTGAGCACCGAAGAATTGATGTTTTTGAAACTGTGGTGTTGGAGAAGACTCTTGAGAGTCTCTTGGACTGCAAGAGATCCAACCAGTCCATCCTAAAGGAAATTAGTCCTGAATATTAATTGGAAGGAGTGGTGCTGAAGCTGAAACTCCAGTCCTTTGGCCACCTGATGCGAAGAGCTTACTTATTTGAAAAGACCCTGATGCTCAGACGATTGAAGGTGGGAGGAGAAGGGGACAACAGAGGATGAGATAGTTGGATGGCATCACCAATTCAATGGGCATGAATTTGAGTAAACTCCAGGAGTTGGTGATAGACAGGAAGGCCTGGTGTGCTGCATTCTCTGGGGTCACAAAGAGTTGGACATGACTGAGCGACTGAACTGAACTGAAGGTAGTGATTATTTTACAAATATTTTCTTCCTTCTCTCTGCCCTCAAAATTTTCTGTATTGCTTCTGTATAATTTAGGTAAAGTTATTTATATTTTGTGGAGAAGGCAATAGCACCCCACTCCAGTACTCTTGCCTGGAAAATCCCATTTTGAGCTAAAATTATACAAATGCTATCAACGAGGAGTCAGTTTAACTGGTGAATAATACATTCTCTATCTGAAGTAAGCTATCAGAAAAACTCATATACAAGTTAGTATCATCTGTTGATGGAAAAGAAGAACATTTAGTAACTCTTATGAAGTAGAAAATCACCACCTCTAGAATTGGAAATAACAGTACACCTAGAATTATTTGTGTCTATCACAAGAAAAGGACTCAAATGGTTTTCCTGTGTCTACTCACATTAAAATAGAAAATGGAATTGGATTCCGTTGAAGAACAATTTCATGTACCATTTAGGGCCTATTTACATGGATATGTATTCAGCAAGGGATGTCTCTCTCTCTTAGTATAACTGGCAGCCAAATCAAGGGAGAAAGGAACAACTATATTTTCGTGGATTCATCATCTGACTTAAGGTATTAAATTAGGCAGCCTGGGACAGGGAGAATCAGAATTAGACCCATCAGTACAATAGACTAGAATAATCCTTAGCCAAGGGTGATTCTACTCACCAGGGGATAATTAGCAATATCTGCAGACATTATTGACCATCACAGTTGGAGGTTTCCACGGAAACTAGTGGATAGAGGCCAAGGATACTGCTAACATCCTAAAATACACAGGATATTATCCCCCACCATGAAGAATTATCTGTCCCTGAATATCAATAGCATCAAGGTTAAGAAATCCAGGCCTAGGGAAATACCCATAAGTATAAATGATAGGCAGATGAAAAGTTAAAGTTAGAGAAACACAATACATTAGGTTCAGTGAGATTTCATTATTGGTCAAAGCATATAAAAACTAACTAGGCTATAGTTTATTTCTGGATTTATATGTTATTTCTATATTAAAGTATATCTTGAAGTCAGTGCTTCTTAATTCATCATGCCATTTTAAGATTTTAAATATTGTTCTAATACCAAAATCTTGACCAAGAAAAAAAATTAATTGATATATTATATCTTATCAAAAATAAAACTTCTTATCAAAAGTCACTATTAACAAAAGGATATTATTAAGAAAGTTAAAGTATAATTCATAAACTAAAAGAAAATATTGACAAAACATATGTCTTATAAAGAACTTTATCCAGAGTAAAGAACTCTCAAAATTCAATGAGAAAATATTCTATTACAAGTCTGCAAAAGATGTGAAAAGACAGTTCACCAAAGAAGATATATAGATATCAAATAAGCACATGAAAAGATGTTAATATCTTTAGTAGCCAGGGAAAAGAAAATTAATATCATAATGTGATACCACTTGACACCATTTACAATGTCTAAAATCAAAAGACTGACCCTATCCAGTGCTGGGGAGGATGTGGAGCAATTAGAACTTTCACATGTTGTTACTGGGAAATCCCAACCACTTTGGAAAACAATCTGATATGTACCTACACAAATACCTGGACAGAGATATACACAGAATATTTATTTACAAAAGTAAAAAAAAAACTGGAAATCACCCAAACGTCCATCAAAAAGTGAATGTAAAAAATAAAATTATAGCATATTTATACAATGAAATACTCCTCAGCAATAGAAGGGGTTGATGAACACACAAGGATAAACTTAAAATAATTTTGCTGAGTAAATAAGACAGAAAATTATATACTGTATGATTCCATTTACACAAAGACCCATATAATGCAAATGAATCCATAATAACAGAAAGTAGAATCTTTCTATCTTTCAGAAATGATTTCTTTCAGAAATGGTTCTCAGTGGAAACCACTAAGCAGTAGGACATTTAAGGGAGGATAGAATTATTGATACTGAGAGCCATAAGGAAACCTTTGAGGGTAATGGGTATGTTTACTATCTTGACTATGGTAAAAATTTCATGGATATAAAGGTCAAAAGTGAAAAAAAAAAAAAGCCAAAAAACTATTCATTTTAAACAAGTGAAGTTTCACTTCAGTTCAGTTCAGTTCATTTGCTCAGTCGTGTCCGCCTCTTTGCGACCCCATGAATCACAGCACGCCAGGCCTCCCTGTCCATCACCAACTCCCAGAGTTCACTCAGACTCACGTCCATCGAGTCAGTGATGCCATCCAGCCATCTCATCCTCGGTCGTCCCTTTCTCCTCCTGCCCTCAATCCCTCCCAGCATCAAAGTCTTTTCCAATGAATCAACTCTTCGCATGAGATGGCCAAAGTACTGGAGCTTCAGCTTTAGCATCATTCCTTCCAAAGAAATCCCAGGGCTGATTTTCAGAATGGACTGGTTGGATCTCCTTGCAGTCCAAGGGACTCTCAAGAGTCTTCTCCAACACCACAGTTCAAAAGTATCAATTCTTCGGCGCTCAGCCTTCTTCACAGTCCAACTTTCACATCCATACGTGACTACTGGAAAAACCATAGTCTTGACTAGACGGACCTTAGTCAGCAAAGTAATGTCTCTGCTTTTGAATATGCTATCTAGGTTGGTCATAACTTTTCTTCTAAGGAGTAAGCGTCTTTTAATTTCATGGCTACAATCACCATCTGCCGTGATTTTGGAGCCCAGAAAAATAAAGTCTGACACTGTTTCCACAGTTTCCCCATCTATTTCCCATGAAGTGATGGGACCAGATGCCATGATCTTCGTTTTCTGAATGTTGAGCTTTAGGCCAACTTTTTCACTCTCCTCTTTCACTTTCATCAAGAGGCTTTTTAGCTCCTCTTCACTTTCTGCCATAAGGGTGGTGTTTACTGTGTATCTATTATACCTCAATAAAGTTATTTTAAAAACAAAAAAGAATATTTTCCTGCAAAAGACACATCAAAGCCTTCATTGTTTATTGTTTTGAGATTTTTTTAATAAAACCTTATTTTTAAGATAGAACCTTATTTGACCATTCCTTAACTGCGATATAGTAGCAAAAACTCTTGATTAACTAACAAGCCCAGTGACAGTTCTAAGTAAAACTGTGAAAGCCCAGATTGAAGTAACCTAGTTTTTATGTAATAACCAAATAGAAGTAAGAAGTGAAGTTGCTAGGTCATGTATGACTCTTTGCGATCCCACTGACTGTAGCATACAAGGCTCCTCCATCCATGGCATTTTCCTGGCAAGAGTATTGGGGTGGGTTGCCATTTTCTTTTCCAGAGGATCTTCCCAACCTAGGGATTGAACCCAGGTCTCTTGCATTGCAGGTAGATGCTTTACCCTCTGAGCCACCAGGGAATCCTGATAACCAAATAGGACTTCTACAAAAAGATTCATGCTGCATATTAGAATATCATTCTACTGCTGTTGCTGCTAAGTCGCTTCAGTCGTGTCCGACTCTGTGCGACCCCATAGATGGCTAGTAGTGCTTAATATGTGTTTCAAAACCAATGAACAAATACTTACTGAAAACCAACACAAGTCATTCTAGTTTGAGCCGCTGTTTCACTCTAAGAATTCCCAAAATGTTTACAGAAATAAAACTACATATTTATATTATATATGTACATATGTAAAAACATATATAACTATACAGTTTACATATAATAAAATTATATATATATGAATAAACCTGTAAAGATGAAGGGAAAATTTGAACAGAAAATTATTTCAATGGAATTTTTATAAGGTATTCCCACGGGTTTGGATAATAAGAAATCTATATTAGAAAATGAGGGCTAACTGAGATATATCATCAATTGATTCAACATATATTTGTTGTGGGTCCACTAGATAAATGCTGGAAATACAGCAGGAATTAGAACAGTCTCATGGAGCCATGTTTTATGAATTTTATATTCAAGGGGGAACAGTGGGCAGTATAAATTTAAAAAGTAAAACTATATATGCTATCAGATGGTAACAAATACTAAGAAAGAAAACAGAGCAAAGAAGAATAGTTGAATGTCACACTTTTAAATAGTAGGTAGGCATCCTAGTAATGCCTCACTTAAAGGATAATTTTAAAGCAAAGACTTGAAAGAGGTAAGAGAATACGGAGAATAATATGGATAACCAAGAAAAGCACTTCAGAAAAGTAGTCAGTTCCCTCTGAAGGTAAGATCAGAGAGGTAAATGTTCAGATCCTATATGGCCTTACAAAGACTTGGGCTTTTACTGCGTATGATACGAAACACTTTTAAGGCTTTGAGTCCAGGAATGATGTGATGTGGCTTTTTTTTTTAAAGATCATCCTAATTATTTTATGAGGGTGGGACAGGGAAAAACCAGGAAGGAGTTAAGAGGCAATTTCAAAAATCTAGGCAAGAGATGACAGTTGTGGCAGACAACCCCTAGGGTGACTTTCAATGATCCTTGCCTCCTGGTGTCTACACCCTTGGACAATCCCCTCCTCTGGGTATGAGACCTGTTTGCTTCTAACCAACAGAAAATGGTCAAGATAATGGGATGCCATTACCATAATTGCCTTAAGACTTCATCTTGCTTGCAAAGCCAGAGGAGAGATTTCCTCTTACTAGCTTACTTCCACAAGGCATGTTCAAGAAGCACTTGGATCAGAAATCAACAGAAGGTTTTGAATCACTAATGGCAGCCCCCCTGCAAGAAACTGAAGCTTTGGTTATGCAGCCACAAGGAAATAAGTTTTGACAATCACCTATTGGCACTTTGAAGTTAACCTTTCCCCAGTCACGCCTCGGATGAGATTGCCAATTAGACTAACATCTGGACCGGACCCTGAGGAAGTACAACTCCAAACCAGAGAACACAGACTATACCCAGTAAAACTACACCCAGACTTCTGACCTACAAACTGTGAGATAATAAATGCATTAATATATTATTGTGTTGTTTTAAGCTGTGAATGTATGGCCATTTGTTATGTAGTAAAACTAGTACAACAGCAGTCCAGGTTAGGGTGATAGAGGTGGTTAAGAAGTATCACAGCTGCAAGAATTAGCACTGAAAGTATTAGAGGCAGTAAGATTTAATAACTATTACAACAACCAAAGTTAGGAAAGACTCCAAGGTTTATTGCTTAGACCCCAGAAAGAAACCAGAGAAGGCAATGGCACCCCACTCCAGTACTCTTGCCTAGAAAATCCCATGGATGGAGAAGCTTGGTAGGCTGCACTCCATGGGGTTGCTAAGAGTCAGAGACGACTGAGCGGCTTCATTTTCACTTTTCACTTTCATGAACTGGAGAAGGAAATGCAACCCACTCCAGTATTCTTGCCTGGAGAATCCCAGGGACAGGGGAGCCTGGTAGGCTGCCATCTATGGGGTCACACAGAGTTGGACATGACTGAAGCAACTTAGCAGCAGCAGCAGCAGCAAAGAAAAGTCCTTTTTCTGAAATGGAGAGAAGTGTGGAAAGTGCACGTTTGGAGGAGATGAAATCACATGTTTATTTCAGGATGATTTAATTTTGAGACAATGAGTAGGGAATAGTAAATTGCATACAGGAACTAGCTGCTGCTAAGTCACACTGGAGTGGGTTGCCATTTCCTTTTCCAATGCATGAAAGTGAAAAGTGAAAGTGAAGTCGCTCAGTCATGTCCGACTCTTAGCGACCCCATGAACTGAAGCCTACCAGCCTCCTCCATCCATGGAGCTCAGTGCAAATAAGAGGCCAGCGCTGTACTTTTGGGATTAGTCAGTGTACACATGGTGTGTACAGTCATGAGACCAATAACATCTCAAAGGTGTGGTAGAAACAGATACTGTAAGACAGAAATCTAATAGGAGAAAAAGATGTCACTTAAAAACAGGTACAGAAGCTTCGAGGAAGAAATGATTCAAAGAGATTGACTATTAGTGACTTAAAGGCAGTCAGCATATTTCATTCACTTGTTACATCTTCAAGAACTTAGCATCGTATCTGGAAACCAGAAGATCCTAAAAAATGACAGGCGTTAATGAACAAAACACATAAGAGGGGCAAAGGGAAATTGTTGCTAATGGGAGATGGGAAGTTGGAGTGACAGATTTACATTAGTGATTTCCCCTCAGAGATGTCTGACCCTAAAAATAGCATGCATATTCTCATTCAGAGCATGACAGAATTCCTCTGAAACTGAAGTAGGAACCTGACAGATACCCTGGCTAGGAACAAATAGCTACCTTAAGTTCAAAACACAGCTATAGGAGAAAAAGACTACTATTGTTGTTTGCTGTTGCTTAGTAACCAGGTCATGTCCAACTCTTTCGTGACCCCCAAGGACTATAACCTGATGGGCTTCTCCAACCATGGGATTTCCCAGGCAAGAATACTGAAGTGGGTTGCCATTTCCTTCTCCAGGGGATCCTTCCAACCCAGGGTTCAAACCCAAGTCTCCTGCATTGCTGGCAGATTCACCACCACTGAGTCATCTGGGAATGTGACAACTATAGTTCAGTCACTCAGTCGTGTCCAACTCTTTGTGATCCCATGAATTGCAGCACGCCAGGCCTCTCTGTCCATCACCAACTCCTGGAATTCACCCAAACTCATTCCATTGAGTCGGTGATGCCATCCAGTCATCTCATCCTCTGTCATCCCCTTCTCCTCCTGCCCCTAATCCCTCCCAGCATCAGGGTCTTTTCCAGTGAGTCAACTCTTTGCATGAGGTAGCCAAAGTATTGGAGTTTCAGCCTCAGCATCAGTCCTTCCAATGAACACCCAGGACTGGTCTCCTTTAGGATGGACTGGTTGGATCTCCTTGGAGTCCAAGGGACTCGCAAGAGTCTTCTCCAGTACCACAGTTCAAAAGCATCAATTCTTTGGCCCTCAGCTTTCTTCACAGTCCAACTCTCACAACCAAATGACCACTGGGCAAACCATATCCTTGACTAGACAGACCTTTGTTGGCAAAGTAATATCTCTACTTTTTAATATGCTATCTTTAATTGCTATCCTGCAATTCTTTTTGGCCCAAGAAGAAGAGTGGGGAGTAGATTCATAGTTCAAAGATAGAAGACAGAGTGCTCAGGTCAACTAATAAGCCTCCAGACATTTTTAAATTCTCTATTAGAACAATTTCTTACTTTAAGATGCTTTCCTTCAACAACTCTAAGCATTGTGTGCTTTCAATACTGAGACAGAAATAGTGTTTTAAAGGAAAAACACTTTAAGGTGTCTTTTCAGTACTGCATCAGAGGTATTGTGGAAGATAAAAAGAAAAAAAAAATCTACCTGCAAGAAACTACTAGAGAATCGGGAGCCGGATTATATTCACTTTGGAGATGTTCTTAAAGTTCAAAGAAATAATATCTTAATACTGCTATAAATAATTTAGAAGCAAAATTTTTGATACTTCTAACAGATTGTCCTGCTGCACTATTATATACCTTACCAAATGCATATGTGTCTATATATATGTAAGTTATTAAATGTAGATTTTGATTAAAATCACTGAAATACCTGATAAGTAAATACCAGGAGTTGTGATAATTATCTGTTATGAGCTCAGCACTTTCTTCTATATTAGAGACTATTAAGTGGCAGGGTATGGAATTGAATACCTATAAACCTCTAGTCCTGTTGCCTCTGCCCCAGTGGTCTTTCCCTTTCACTCTACATGTGTCAACTTGGATTGACTAATTTATACATTCACACTCTTCACTTTAGATAAATGCTATAAGAATTAAAAATAAGTCACCCTGACACATGGCAATTTTGCAGAAGCTTTGGAAGTTCTTCCAAGTGTTGCTATGAGATAAATTATATATCAAAATTTCTGTCTCTGACAGAAAATTTCTTGCTACTTGGATGGAGGTAATAACTTAGTAGGTTCTTTCCACCTCTAATTTATTGTTGGCATGAGATTTGACATTTTGTCTCAGTAAGATTCTCTTTCTAAGGGGAATTTTCAATAGATAAAGTTAATTTCAGTCATTTTGAACTTTTAGCAAGTCTGGGAGACTTCTATAAAAGGACTAACACTATCAACAAATGAGGCAAGAAATTTTATATTTTAGCTTGGATTTTTTTTAAAGCAAAAAAAGGCAATTCAGTTTTTATATTACAAAGAACACTCAGAGTTTAAATATCTATCAAGTGTATCCAAAAAAAAGAAAAAGAAAAAATATAGATTTTTTTTCTTTCAATTAAACACAGATTAAAATATTCTCCCATTAAGAAATCGGATAAGTTCAAAGATTTAGAAACATACTAATTCAAACAAATTACCACTGTGTTGTCCCTCCTTTGGATAGACAGGACCTCAGCTGTGATCATAAGACACCTCCCGATGAAAGACAAGTCAGGCAAAAGGTCTATTACTTTATTATCCCAATATCTAAACTTTGTAAATACACAGTGCTTTCACTAAATTGTTTCACCTTTTCAGCTAGACACTGGGCTCTATATGCACACAGATGCAAAGTACATTTAAGCTTAAGGAGATCTAAGCAGACTAACTCATGCATACTTCTATTCAGTATCACTAACGTGGTTATGGTACATAATTACATTCTCAGAGCTAAAACAAAATATAATGTTCCCTATCTAAAATAAGGGATTTTAAAATAAAAGGAATTACAGTTTGTAACTTTGTTCATCCCTACTTAAGAATGGTAAAACTAAATTATTAAATGGTATTGGATAGCATCACTGACTCAATGGACATGAGTTCCAAACTCCAGGAAATGGTGAAGGACAGGGAAGACTGGAGTGCTGCAGTCCATGGGTCTCAAAGAGTCAGACCTGACTAAGTGGCTGAACAACAACAACAAATGTGTGTGGTAAATACTTATTTTCACTTAATATCCACAAAAATCTTATAAACTAGGGATTTTCATTCTGATTTTAAAGATGACAAACTAAGGTAGAAAGATGAAAACTATCTTATTCAGTAAGTTCATTCATAAAATTAAGTTTACCCAGTTCTGACTACAATGACAATGACCTTTTAATAGCTAAGTACTTAAATAACTCCAATGCTTAAAATAATAAACTAATATATTACTTTAAGCATTAGAGGATACCCAGGAAGTTGAGACTCATAATTTCAGTTTTAACCAAAGTTCGAGTAGTACTTTGGTAGTCTTGTTCTCATGCAATGAGGGAGGAAAAAATATATTTTCAAGATATATATATCGGTGAACTTTCCAAGTTCTGGAGCTCCTACTTTCCCTTTTGTTCTCAGCTTCTCTGTATTCTTGTAGTATTCTCTCACTTCAAAGAAGATCCTAAGAAATGGTTGTTGGATCCTAATTGACCCCATTCTTACCAGAGGATGCCCCCCTAAATCTGAAGCCACCTAGGTTAAAAAATGCAATTGTATGTTCTTGCCAAACAGAAGAGCAAAATCTACAACTATTTTAATATCCTAATTATTCCTCCATAAGGTATTCTACCAATCTGCCTCAAATATTCAGATTTCCACTTCAGTTTTATTTTGGATCACAAAGAGAGAGAGACGAAGTTAACTTTCATATATTTCCATAGTATGTTTCTTTCATATCCAAGATAGGCCTATTCACATGCTGCAGAAATGGAGTAATACAGAGATTTTACTTGAAGTAAAGGAAAAGTTTGATTAGCGTCTTATATAAAGACACGCTTTGTGAAACACCTTCAATAGCTTTGAAGTGAACTGAAGTGAAAGTCACTCAGTCATGTCCAACTCTTTGTGACCCCAAGGACTATACAGTCCATGAAATTCTCCAGGCCAGAATATTGAAGTGGGCACCCATTCCCTTCTCCAGGAGATCTTCCCAACCCAGGGATATAACACAGGTCTCTGTCATTGCAGGCAGATTCTTTACCAGCTGAGCCACCAGGGAAGCCCAAGAATACTGGAGTGGGCAGCCTATCCCTTCTCCAGGGGATCTTCCTGACCCAGGAATTGAATTGGGGATTAAAGCTTTACCTCACAGGTTAAGGTATTACCTGTGAAATTTACGTATTGATATAGATCTCATTTTTCCTGAATACTTTAACAAAAATTGGCAAAGATTACTCAAAGATTATATCATTAGAGCTAACCTGGGTAAGGGAAGAAATTGTAATGTTGGTGGGGACAGAGTTATTGCACTAGCTCAGATCCTGGAGCCATGGAAATAAATGTGAATTCATCAGTGTTCCTTCAGGAATAAAAAGAGAGAGAGAGAGAGAAGGAGAAAGAATCTGAAAGAGTTATTTCATTTCATTGCTTGCTATTTTTCTGCCTTTGACAACAGCTTCCAAGTCACAAGTAATATTAGAAGAAAAGAAAAGTCTAGATGGAGGAAAAGGAAATGGGAAGACATGATGAAAAGAGGACAAGGTTTGGCAACATTTTCAAGAGGTTATAAAAGGGTCATAATTCGGGACTAGAAGCATAAATTGAGAATATTAGTTACTTTTGTGCAAGTAATGTTATAAATAAATATGAATTGATATGCTCAAATTTACCAGATAAAATTTGCCTTTGGAATTCCAAACAGAACAGGGTTCCCTTATAATGGGCTTACAAGTCTTAGCCTTCTCCCTGATGATTTTACAATTTCTACAATCCCAAAGTGCTATTAACTTTTGAATTATAGAAAGAGAATAGGCACTTTTTCATCACTATTACAAGGAGGATAATCATTTTTAATTTCTTTCCCCATGCTCTTAATCAGTTTCCTTGAGTTCCTCTCCACATGGAAAAAAGAGATTTAACACTTCTTCTTTCTGGGTGACAACAATAGAAGCCATATAAAAAGGCAAAAGTTAGCATTTTAACTTGTACACTGTGGATTGGCTTTAGATATCACATTGAGAAATGAAAGTCTTAAGCAAGAGAGCAAAATGCTCATAATTTAAAAGGAAACATACTTCTTTAAGGATTTCGCAGGTAGCGCTAGTACTAAAGAACCCATCTGCCAATATAGGAGACATGAGACAGCAGGTTCCACCCCTGGGTTGAGAAGATTCCCTGGAAGAGGGCATGGAAACCCACTCCAGTATTCTTGCCTAGAGAATCCCATGGACAGAAGAGCTTGGCAAACTACAGTGCATAGGGTCGCAGAGTTGAACATGACTGACACAACTTAGCACGCACGCTTATTTCTTTAAATGTGTTACCTGAAAGATTTTGATGATAACACAGTTCAACAGTTTTAAATAAAAACTAAGACGTTCAGTTAAACACATAGCCCATCTGTCTAAAAACTGGAGAAATATTTGGTCGTTCATCATTTTAATTGGATTTTTTTGTACGTGGAGGCTTGGGCGCCCCAGATATTTTTTGCATTTTTTAAAGCAGAACACAGCTTCTTCTTTCTTCAGTATGACATTTTACTGTCCCTTCCTCCCTTCCTTCTTCCCTCTCTGATCTCTAAATTCCACACTTCTAATTGCTTTGGTCTGAAAGTGTAACATAGAGAAAAAGGAAGGATTTGAAGTCTAGCAGTAACAATTCTCAAGTCAAAGGTTTTTATGGGTAAAGCTTGAAAGATTTCTAGAGATACTTATACTACATCCTAAATAACTGCTCTTTTTAATAAAATAATTTCTAACTATTTTAATAAAAATAATATTAAATGTCAGTGAACTTCTTAGATGATGAAAGAGAGATCAACTTTAGGTCAGGAAACCTGTCAGCATGATTTCTTCCAAAACTATGCAAAATGTCTCATAAGAAATTGCCATAATGCCCACAACTTCTATATCAACAGCAACCACTAGTGCCTGTATTTTAAATAGGAGGCACAGTTCTCCATTAAAACAAAAAAAGACCACTGACTTCCTCTACAGGTCTTAAAACATTATACTATTGCATGGTAAGTATTTATCCTGAAGTTCTTACCAAATCTAAAATCTGCAGAAGGTTTTTGAGTGCTACAAATACATGGAGGAAGGATTTAGCCATAGCTAATATTAAATGTACAGGTTCATGTTTTTACACCAACAAAAAGCAACAATAATTGTCAGTTCCAAAGTTGTTTGCAAAGGGATATAGTGACAATTTATTTTTTTCCTATCAAAGGAAAAATATTAAAAACATCTCACTAAAGGAGAATAGCAGAAAAATCAGTTCTAATTTATCTGTCAAGAATATTCTGTAGGTATACAAAGGGTTTCCCTTGTGGCTCAGCTGGTAAAGAATCTGCCTGCAAGGCTGGAGACCTGGGATATATCCATGGGTTGGGAAGATCCCCTGGAAAAGGGAAAGGCTACCCAAGCCAGTATTCTGGCCTAGAGAACTCCATGGACTGTGTATAGTCCATGGGGTTGAACATGACTGAGCAACTTTCACTTTCCATACAAACAGAATTATAATGTTCTTTTAGTGATAGACCTGACATTATGAGCACATAGATATTTACTGTTAATGATGCAAATAACTGATAGACTTACACAGTGGTACTTCCATATTTGTTAACAATAGATTATTTATCCAAGTATTGGTATCCTTTTAGTAAAATTCTCACAATTCTATAAGACATTCAATTAAAAATAGAGAAAACACACCAAAATACTCTACATTAAATGAAAGCTCATGGGGAAAAAAAACTATATATATACACACACAAATATACATATAGGTACATAGAGATAAGAATATATTCATCCATAATGCTTATTATATTGTCGTACTTCAAGGAGGTAACGGATACATGAAGGAGATATTTTTTAAAAAGAAAAGTAAAATCAGAAATTAAAATCAGAAAGTAGTAAGCAAATATGAAAGTCATGTTGCTCTGAAGACAAGTGTCAGTAACAGCACTGCAATAAGACATTTAGTCTTGGCAAAGAGTAAAAAGGTAGAGCTGAATTCAAGATTCTTGAATTAAGCCAAGACTCTGGAAGAAAACTAAAGATTTGCTGCTGCCAGGTTAAACAAATGCAAATTATCTCTAAGAAAAGCTTCTGCATTATAGGTTTACAGGTTTTGTTTTATATATGGTGCTATATAAGACTCAGAAAATTATGTGTGTAAATATATTCATTTATGTATCAAATGATATATATATTTGGCATATACCATTATATATAGAGAGATATCTTCAAGAAAATTAGAGATAATCAGGGAACTTTTCATACAATGATGGGCACAATAAAGGACAGACATGGTATGGACCTAAAAAAAAGCAGAAGATATTAAGAAGAGGTGGGAAGAATACACAGAAGAACTATACAAAAAGATCTTCAGGATCCAGATAATCATGATGGTGTGATCACTCACCTATAGCAGACATCTTGGAATGTGATTTCATGTGGGCCTTAGAAAGCATCACTGCAAACAAAGCTAGTGGAGGTGATGGAATTCCAGTTGAGCTATTTCAAATCCTAAAAGATGATGCTGTGAAAGTGCTGTACTCAATATGCCAGCAAATTTGGAATACTCAGCAGTGGCCACAGGACTGGAAAAGGTTTTCATTCCAATCCCAAAGAAAGCCACTGCCAAAGAATGCTCAAACTACCACACAATTGCAATTACCTGACACGCTAAGTAAAGTAACGCTCAAAATTCTCTAAGCCAGGCTTCGGCAATACGTGAACTGTGAACTTCCAGATGTTCAAGTTGGTTTTAGAAAAGGCAGAGGAACCAGAGAATAATTGCCAATATCCGTTGTATCATAGAAAAAGCAAGAGAGTTCCAGCAAAACATCTATTTCTGCTTTACTGACTATGCCAAAGTCTTTGATTGTATGTATCACAACAAACTGTGGAAAATTCTGAAAGAGATGGGAATACCAGACCACCTGACCTGCCTCTTAAGATATCTGTATGCAGATCAAGAAGCAACAGTTAGAACTGGACATGCAACAACAGACTGGTTCCAAATTAGGAAAGGAGTATGTCAAGGCTGTATATTGTCACCCTGCTTATTTAATTTATATGCAGAGTACATCATGAGAAATGCTAGGCTGGAAGAATCACAAGATTGCTGGGAGAAATATCAACAACCTCAGATAGGCAGATGACACCACCCTTATGGCAGAAAGTGAAGAACTAAAGAGTTTCTTGATGAAAGTGAAAGAGGAGAGTGGAAAAGTTGGCTTAAAACTCAACATTCAGAAAACTAATGTCATAGCACCTGGTCCCATCACTTTATGTCGAATAGATGGGGAAACAGTGGAAACAATGACAGACTTTATTTTGGGGGGCTCCAAAATCACTGCAGATGGTGACTGCAGCCATGAAATTAAAAGATGCTTCCTCCTTGGAAGAAAAGCTATGATAAACCTAGATAGCATATTAAAAAGCAGAGACATTACTTTGCCAACAAAGGTCCATCTAGTCAAAGCTTTGGTTTTTCCAGTAGTCATGTACGGATGTGAGAGTTGGACTATAAAGAAAGCTGAGCGCTGAAGAAGTGATGCATTTGAAGCATGGTGTTGGAGAAGATTCTTGAGAGTCCCTTGGATAGCAAGGAGATCCAACCAGTCCATCCTAGAGAAAATCAGTCCTGAATATTCACTGGAAGGACTGATGATGAAACTGAAACTCCAGTACTTTGGCCACCTGATGCAAAAAACTGACTCATTGAAAAGACCCTGAAGCTGAGAATGATTAACAGTGGAAGGAGAAGGGGATGACAGAGGGTGAGATGGTTGGATGGCATCATCAACTCAATGGACATGAGTTTGGGTAAACTCCAGAAGTTGGTGATGGACAGGGAGGCCTGGTGCGCTGTGGTCCATGGGGTCGCAAAGAGTCGGACATGACTGAGTGACTGAACTGAACTGAATATGGCTATTGCCTTGATTACAGTAGTGAACAAACTCATCAAACTGTATACATTAAATATGTGCAGTTTATTGTACATCAAGTGATTTTAATACATCTGCCTTAAAAAAGAAATTTAAAATGGTTTAAATAAAAATATTCATAGATAGATTAAATAACAGAATAAGCAAAACTGAAAAGATGAATTCAGAGACATCATTGAAGAAATTATTTCATATGTAGCACAGAGAGAAAGCAGATGGAAAATTTGAAAGATAATTTAAATATTGAGAAAAGAAGGAAAACAGCTAATATTTATTTAGTCACCCATTCTATAAACATTCAATAAGGTTTCATTTAGCATCAAGTGTGGTTTGATGCATGATACAGGATGCTTGGGGCTGGTGCACTGGGATGACCCAGAGGGATGGTATGGGGAGGTAGGTGGGAGGGGAGTTCAGGATGGGGAACACGTGTACACCTGTGGTGGATTCATGCTGATGTATGGCAAAACCAATACAATATTGTAAAGTGTGAAAAAAAAAAAAAAAAGAGAGAACTTACCAAAAAAAAAAAAAGCAGCAGATATATATTAGGCACTTTCTACTCCCTGAAGGAAAAAGGTGAGGGAAAAAATATCCAAAGCAAGTAGTCGGTAGATAGATAGTAGTTATGTGGTAGATATGTAGTATCCATGATACTGGATATGTACTAGATACGTAGTGAAAGTGAAGTCGCTCAGTCGTGTCTGACTCTTTGCGACCCCATGGACTGTAGCCTACCAGGCTCCTCTGTCCACGGGATTTTCCAGGCAATAGTACTGGAGTGGATTGCCATTTCCTTCTCCAGGGGATCTTCCCAACCCAGGGATCAATCCCGGGTCTCCCTCATTGTAGACAGACGTTTAACCATCTGAGCCACCAGGGAAGTTAGTAGTTATGGTGGGTATTATGAAAAAATAATAAAAGAAAGGAGATAGAGTCAGAGTCCCATAGATGAGAAGAGAAAGAAGAGAAATTACATTTAAAGCATCACTGCCACAAATTTTCTAGAGCTAAAGAAAGAAATGAATCCAAGGTACGGAAATGACCTACATTAAGCAGAATACATAAAAATAAATGTGTACATAGCTACTGTGCCGTGCAACCAGAAACTCTATAAGAATATCATTAAAGTAGTCAGAAAGTATTTTTATCCACAAAATAAAAATAACCAAACTGACAGATTTCTCAGTAGTGAAAATGGAATTCTCAAAACATATATTCATTTATTCAAGAAATACTTACTATTTACTATGTGTTTTTTAAAGTTAATTTTTATTCAAGTATAGTTAGTTGTTTTATAATATTGTGTTAGTTTATCCAGTACAGCAAAGTGAATCAGTTACACATATATCCACTGTTACATCCACTGTTTTTTTTAGATTCTTTTCCCATAGAAATCATTACAGAGTACTGAGTATAGTTCCCTATGCTATTGTTTTATGTTTAATATAGTAAACAAAATAAACAAAAACTTCTGCCTTCATAGTACTCTCATTTTAATGGTTGGAGGCTGACAGTAAGCAAAATAATAAATAGAATATACATTAGAAATAAGTGATATGTTGTGGGGGGGCGGGGGGAAAGACAATGACTATGGGAAATAGGAAAGGATGTTTGGAAGAGATACAATTTTAAACAGAAAGTCCAGAAAAGCCTCAGTAAGAAGGAAACCTCAGATCAAAGCCCTAAAATGAGGGAGTGAGCTTGGAATTTAGAGCAAAAGTATTCCATTAAGTTTATTGCCCTGAGGAGTACATGATTGTTATGCTTCAAAATTAAAGGATGACAGTGTTCCTGGAGTAAAAAGAGAAAAAAAGAAAATTATATATGAGGTCAAAGACAGGGAGTCTTGCATAAGAACTTGCAGTCCATTTTTAGGACTTTGTCTTTAACTCTGAGTGATAGATGAAGAAACTGGAGAGTTTTAAATAGAAAAGTGATAGAATAGAGCTGAATGGTGGCCTCCCAAGGGTACATCTGAGCCCTACTTTCTATGACTTGTGACTATTACCCTATAAAGTAAACAAATCTAGAGCTGAAAAAAATCTAACAGCGCAAAGATTGGGAGGGGATGAATGAAATCATACTATTTAAGTTGGCTACATTAGACATCAAGTAGTATAATATTAGTTTAAAATAAGTCATGATACTGTTAGAGTGACTTCTTAAAAATATGAAAGGGTATAGCCAAAAGATAACACTATTTTCAATACTCCATATTCAATATTGAATACTAAATTCAATAGGTTATTTGGCTAACCCTAGGGAATGGAAGAACCATTGGGATAAACAGAAAATAAATAGAAAAACTAGATTTAAATATAACTACATTATATTAAAAAGTTTAGCAAATGATAACAGTCTAAGTACCCCCTTAAAATTATCAGACTAAAGAAAAAACAAGCTTTTTAAAGATAAATACAAAAGACATTGAAAATAAAATGCTGGGGAAAGATATCCTGAGTATACCTGATCTCTCTTCACACTGGGTATGCAGTTATAGCAAAAGATCCATGCCCCAAAAATGTATTAAATAGACAACTGGCTTTATCTTATATTGTCAGGGTGTATGCAAAAGATAGCAGGCTCCTTAATTCTGAGTAGAGGATATTAGCATTTACCTTTCTTGCAACTAAAGAGGAGTAATATTTGGAACCATACTCTCGATCTGCAGAGTTAAATTTGGTAAATCAGCTTTCATTGTTAATGTTTAGTCATTAAGTCATGTCCATCCCTTTTGCAACCCTATGGACCCTAGCCCGCCAATCTCCTCTGTCCATGGGATTTCCCAGGCAAGATACTGGAGTGGACTGCCATTTCCTTCTCCAGGGAAACTTCCCAGTCCAGAGACTGAACCAGTGTCATCTGCATTGGCAGGAGAATTCTTTTCACCACTCAGCCACCAAGTTGGCTTTTAATCACTTGCTTATATTTACAGTAAGAAATTGAAATTGTGATCCATTGGCCCTCCCAGATGTTTTTTCCAAGACTTACTTTCCTATTGGGTAAACTGGAGCTGGGTTTTTTAACTGTTCCTGTTTCATGTTTGTTTGTTTCTTTGTTTTTAAACACCCAACATTATATGTAGCCCTTTGTGGTGACCCAGGAATGAAAATTTTTGATTACCAGTTAGCATCTAAATCAGAGGGGAAAATTTAGAGGCAGAAATATCTATTGCAAAATTGTGTAAGACACAGTGAAAAGACCAGTGATTGTTTTCTATACTGTCTTTATCTACAAATTAAATAATAAATATTAAATGTGAACAAGTCCCTGCTTCTTGGATAGCAATATTCATTTAATTTTAGAGTCAAATAAAATTGGAGATTACCAATCTTGCTGACTAAATTGTGCCCTCCACCACCACCAAATTCATATAAGATTTTTAAAGGAATAATTAAGTTAAAATGAGGTCAACAGTGTGGGATAGAATCCAAAATGACTGGTGTCCTTATTAAAAAGAAATTAAAAAACAGAGGCAGACAGAGAGAACACCATCTGAGGACACAATATAAAGGTAGTCACTGCTATATTTAAAATGGATAACCAACAAGGGGGCTTCCCATGTGGCTCAGTGGTAAAGAATCTGTCTTGAATGCAGGAGACACAGATTTGATCCCTCGGTTGGGAAGATTCCATGAAGAAAGGAATGGCCGCTCACTCCAGTATTCTTGCCTGGAAAATCCTTTGGAGAGAGGAGCCTGGTAGATTATAGTCCAAGGGGTCACAAAAGAGTTGGACATGACTTAGCAACCAAGCAACAACAACCAGCAAGGAAGCACAGGGTACTTTGCTCAGTGTTATATGGCAGCCTGGATGGGAGGGAGGGGAGTTTGGGGAAGAATGGATACATGTCTAAGTATGGCTGAATCCCTTTGCTGTCCACCTGAAACTACCACCATGTTGTGAATCAGCTATACTCCAATATAAAATAAAAAGTAAAAAAAGAAAAGGTTCAAGAGGGAGGGGATATATGTATACCTAAGGCTGATTCATGTTGAGGTTTAACAGAAAACAACAAAATTCTGTAAAGCAATTATCCTTCAATTAAAATAAATAAACTTTAAAAAAGAAAAAAAAATTGAGTCAAGCCATTTAAGACTTCAATGTTAAAAAATAAAGTTTTAAAATTCTTTATTTTTAATTAAATTTTTATTTTCACTTTATTTTACTTTATAATACTGTATTGGTTTTGCCATACATTGACATGAATCCACCATGGGTGTACATGAGTTTCCAAACATGAACCCCCCTCCCACCTCCCACTCCATATCATCTCTATGGATCATCCCCGTGCACTAGCCACAAGCATCCCATACCCTGAATCAAACATAGACTGGCAATTCATTTCTTACATGATCATAAACATGTTTCAATGCCATTCTCCCAAATCATCCCACCCTTTCCCTCTCCCTCAGAGTCCAAAAGTCTGCTCTACACATCTGTGTCTCTTTTGCTGTCTCACATACAGGGTCATCATTGCCATCTTTCTAAATTCCATATATATGTGTTAGTATACTGTATTGGTGTTTTTCTTTCTGGCTTACTTCACTCTGTATAATTGGCTCCAGTTTCATCCATCTCATTAGAACTGATTCAAATGTATTCTTTTTAATGGCTGAGTAATACTCCATTGTGTATATGTAACAAAGCTTTCTTATCCATTCATCTGCTGATGGACATCTAGGTTGTTTCCATGTCCTGGCTATTATAAACAGTGCTGCGATGAACATTGGGGTACATGTGTCTCTTTCAATTCTGGTTTTCTTGGTGTGTGTGCCCAGCAGTGGGATTGCTGGGTCATAAGGCAGTTCTATTTGCAATTTTTTAAGGAATCTCCACACTGTTCTCCATAGTGGCTGTACTAGTTTGCATTCCCACCAACAGTGTAAGAGGGTTGCCTTTTCGCCACACCCTCTCTAGCATTTATTGCTTGTAGACCTTTGGATTGCAACCATTCTGACTGGTGTGAAGTGGTACCTCATTGTGGTCTTGATTTGCATTTCTCTAATAATGAGTGATGTTGAGCATCTTTTCATGTATTTGTTAGCCATCCGTATGTCTTCTTTGGAGAAATGTCTATTTAGTTCTTTGGCCCATTTTTTGATTGGGTCGTTTATTTTTATGGAATTGAGCTGCATAAGTTGCTTGTATATTTTTGAGATTAGTTGTTTGTCAGTTGCTTCATTTGCTATTATTTTCTCCCATTCCGAAGGCTGTCATTTCACCTTGCTTATAGTTTCCTTTGTTGTGCAGAAGCTTTTAATTTTAATTAGATCCCATTTGTTTATTTTTGCTTTTATTTCCAGAATTCTGGGAGGTGGGTCATAGAGGATCCTGCTGTGATTTATGTCAGAGGGTGTTTTGCCTATGTTCTCCTCTAGGAGTTTTATAGTTTCTGGTCTTACATTTAGATCTTTAATCCATTTTGAGTTTATTTTTGTGTGTGGTGTTAGAAAGTGATCTAGTTTCATTCTTTTACAAGTGGTTGACCAGTTTTCCCAGCACCACTTGTTAAACAGATTGTCTTTACTCCATTGTATATTCTTGCCTCCTTTGTCAAAGATAAGGTGTCCATATGTGTGTGGATTTATCTCTAGGCTTTCTATTTTGTTCCGTTGATCTATATTTCTGTCTTTGTGCCAGTACCATACTGTCTTGATGACTGTGGCTTTGTAGTAGAGCCTGAAGTCAGGCAAGTTGATTCCTCCAGTTCCATTCTTCTTTCTCAAGATTGCTTTGGCTATTCGAGGTTTTTTGTATTTCCATACAAATCTCGAAATTATTTGTTCTAGTTCTGTGAAAAATACTGCTGGTAGCTTAATAGGGATTGCATTGAATCTGTAGATTGCTTTGGGTAGTATACTCATTTTCACTATATTGATTCTTCTGATCCATGAACATGGTATATTTCTCCATCTATTAGTGTCCTCTTTGATTTCTTTCATCAGTGTTTTATAGTTTTCTATATATAGGTCTTTAGTTTATTCAGGTAGATATATTCCTAAGTATTTTATTCTTTTCATTGCAATGGTGAATGCAATTGTTTCCTTAAAGAGAAAAAAAAAAAAGATTACCATCCACAAGCTGAGAGAAGCCTCAGAAAATATCCAACCCTGCTGAAACCTTGGTTTTGGACTTCTAGCCTCCAGTTCTATGATAAAGCAAATTTCTGTTGTTTAAGCCATCCAGCCTATGATACTTTGTAATGGCAGCCTGAGCAGACCAATACAATCCCATCTTCTTGTTGCTTGGTGCTGCTGTTGAGAGCCCAAAGGACTAGTCAACGTAACAAAGCAAGTTAGAAGAACTGTGCTAGAATCCATGTCTCCTGGAAACTAGTCTCATTTTAAAGTACAAATCAAAACATAGGACACAGAAAAACAAAAAGACAGATGATCTGAAGAATAGCAGAAGAGAAAGATCATTGATAGTGAAACACCTGAAGATACTCCTAGTGATCTACAGAGCACCATGTGAAAATTGGTGCACTGATAAGGCTGCTATGTTACACAAGGCAGTCCCAGGGAAGTTTGCCACATAAGTTGGTTTCAAACTTTCCCTTTTTGACCTTAGATAATAAGTCAACTGTGACTATAAAAACCGTGACTATAAAAAACACACATTAAAAGATACATACTTCATGTAGATAGTGACACAGATAAAGAGGTTTAATTATTAATATTTGAAGATATAAAAACAACCAACAGAAACTGAAAAGTGTTCTAAGTATGCCACAAAATAGAGGAAAAAAGTTAAGATAGACAATTTTATATGTGATAGAGAGTATCAGTTCAGTTCAGTTCATTTCAGGTCACTCACTCAGTTGAGTCCAACTCTTTGCAACCCCATGAATTGCAGCACGCCAGGCCTCCCTGTCCATCACCACCCAAGAGTTTACTCAGACTCATGTCCATCAAGTCGGTGATGCCATCCAGCCATCTCATCCTCTATCGTCCCCTTCTCTTCCTGCCCCCAATCCCTCCTAGCAGCAAAGTCTTTTCCAATGAGTCAACTCTTCGCATGAGGTGCCCAAAGTATTGGAGTTTCAGCTTCAGCATCACTCTTTCCAATGAACACCCAGGACTGATCTCCTTTAGGATAGGCTGGTTGGATCACCTTGCAGTCCAAGGGACTCTCAAGAGTCTTCTCCAGCACCACAGTTCAAAAGCATCAATTCTTCGGCGCTCAGCCTTCTTCACAGTCCAACTCTCACATCCATACATGACCACTGGAAAAACCATAGCCTTGGCTAGATGGACCTTTGTTGGCAAAGTAATATCTCTGTTTTTCAATATGCTATCTAAGCTGGTCATAACTTTCCTTCCAAGGAGTAAGCATCTTTTAATTTTTTGGCTGCAGTCACCATCTGCAGTGATTTTGGAGCCCCCAAAAATAAACTCTGACACTGTTTCCCCATCTATTTCCCATGAAGTGATGGGACCGGATGCCATAATCTTCGTTTTCTGAATGTTGAGCTTAAGCCAACTTTTTCACTCTCCTCTTTCATTTTCATCAATACGCTTTTTAGCTCCTCTTCACTTTCTGCACAAGGGTGGTGTCATCTGCATATCTCAGGTTATTAATATTTCTCTCAGCAATCTTAATTCCAGCTTGTGCTTCTTCCAGACCAGCGTTTCTCACGATGTACTCTACATAGAAGTTAAATAAGCAGGGTGACAATATACAGCCTTGATGTACTCCTTTTCCTATTTGGAACCAGTCTGTTGTTCCATGTCCAGTTCTAACTGTTGCTTCCTGACCTGCATACAGATTTCTCAAGAGGCAGGTCAGGTGGTCTGATATTCCAATCTCTTTCAGAATTCTCCACAGTTTATTGTGATCCACACAGTCAAAGGCTTTGGCATAGTCAATAAAGCAGAAATAGATGTTTTCTGGAACTCTCTTGCTTTTTCCTTGATCCAGTGGATGTTGGCAATTTGATCTCTGGTTCCTTTGTCTTTTCTAAAACCAGTTTGAACATCTGGAAGTTCGTGGTTCATGTATTGCTGAAGGCTTGGAGAATTTTGAGCATTACTTTACTAGTGTGTGAGATGAGTGCAATTGTGCAGTAGTCTGAGCATTCTTTGGCATTGGCTTTTTTTGGGATTGGAATGAAACTGACTTTTCCCAGTCCTGTGGCCACTGCTGAGTTTTCCAAATTTGTTTTCCAGAAATACATACATAAATGTTTATTGATAAGAAGAAAATGACCACCAAAGGAAACTAGAAACAGCTATAAATCAGTGGCTCTGAAGCTCTGAGATAGAATTGGGAACTCATGAAGCAGATTATATATCTATTATAAGCATTCTTATAGCATTTAGTGTGCATGAATATGTGTGTTGTGGGGGATGGTTTGTGATGTGTGTATAACTCTCTCTTTAAAAGAAGAAACTTGTGAAAAGAAAGCTTTCATAGAGTACATCTTTTTCTATATCCACCAAAGGGAATAGTGAAGTCCACTATACAATATAGTGCTGCTGCTGCTGCTGCTGCTGCTGCTGCTGCTGCTGCTGCTGCTGCTGCTAAGTTGCTTCAATCATGTCCGACTCTGTGTGACCCCATAGATGGCAGCCCACCAGGCTCCCCCGTCCCTGGGATTTTCCAGGCAAGAACACAGGGTTGGGTTGCCATTTCCTTCTCCAATGCATGAAAGTGAAAAGTGAAATTGAAGCCACTCAGTGATGTCTGACTCTAAGCGACCCCATGGACTGCAGCCAACCAGACTCCTCCCATGGGATTTTCCAAGCAAGAGTACTGGAGTGGGTTGCCATTGCCTTCTAGTGTATACAAAATAATATAGTCCAGTATACAATAGTATGCAATATAGTGTATGAAACATTGTATACAATAGTATACAAAATAGTGAAGTCCAGTATACAATAGTATACAAGAAAAAATATAATTCAAAAAAGTAAACAAGATCAAATAATAGGACAACAATCATGTATCTGTCTCATGCTGACTTCTCTTCAGATACAGAGGTCATCAACCCCTTCCCAATTTTCCCTAAGATCTCCTACAGTATCACTTCGGCCATGTGGGGACAAAGTCAAATCAAATCTATCCTCTGCTGTCACCTTGATACTTCTTTCCTCCTCCTGCCAAAAAAGAAAAAAATTTATAGACACCAATGAGGCACTTTATATACTAGAATGGAATTTGTCTAGCCTCTGAAGCAGAAGATGTTAAATTTCTACAAAATTTCATTCTAGTGCTAGAAATTCAATTCCAGACCATGGTATCATTTATTTTACTTCCCTGGGCTGTTGAAGAATCTAAACAAAGTGGTATTTTGTTTTCCCCTTAAATATGAAGGTTAAAAAAAGGAATTGGCAATTTTGCTATCCAAAAAGCAAGTCATAAAGAATATATTATACATCGTAAGATAACCTGTCAATCTATCTCACCTTTCATGATATTAAGATCAACCAAGAAAGACTCCTTAAAAATTACATGCCAAAGCACAATATACAATAACAAAACTTTGATAAATTTTCTGTCATAAATTGATAGACTAGAAAGTACCTTTTTATTACATTTGCTTGTCTAGAATAACTTCTGTACACAATAGAAATATAGTTACTATGTTTCTATGTCAAAATCTCAGCCGAGGACCATAACTATGTTTGCCAAAACAATGTATAACACATAAAGCCAGTACATCTTTTATTCATAAGCAACCTTCTTCAAATAATATTGAAAGAAAAATATCTAGGTTATTTTCAGACTAGGATATGAAGAGAGTAATGAATCTATTATGTCCTTGTAACAAAATTAGAGCTGTCAATACGCAGTAAAAGCTTGGTTCATAACAAAAGACCACAGAACATGTTTTTATCTGGCCTTGATACATGAGAAAAACATGATGTGCATTGTCCTGTCATAATCCACTCTATTATAGCTCTCTGAGCAGTGCATTTTCCCCTGGAGCATTTCCATTTGGTTCTCCCCTTTCTGAAGCACTGCCAATATTGTCAAACTATTTCGAAGGTTTCACTCTATTACTTTCAAAGCCACCAACACAATGTGATCCAGAGTAATGTAGCAATGCCTCTAACCAACCTGGAAATGTTAACCATGGAGTGTGTTTCTGCAGTGATGAGTTCTCTTAAGATATCACACTTTATAAATGTTTAACTCACGAAGAAGAAGTCCTACCATAAGAGCTCTCTGAATAGGTATCATCACAGGGAAGGCAAGTAGCAAGAATTGAGAGACAAAAACACTATGCAAACAGCCCCGGCAACATGAGGGACCACCCATTCCTGAAGGTTTCAGTTGCTCACTTAGACACAAATTCTAAAACTGTCTGGAGTAGAAACATTGTCCCCAGTCTCTGGCTTGAAAAATGCCCACCAACACCTTCAAGCAACACAATTAGATCTTTTCTGGGACTTTGTGAGTAAAAGAACAAAATTTTCAGACATTCCAAAAATTACTTCTCTTTCTTATTTAGCAGTCTCTCTTCTAGAAACATGACATCTCCCCACCTTCCATTACCATCATTTTATATGTATTTTGATTCAAACAGGCAGCTAATACCTGACTAATTATGCATCTGTGATCTGGAGACATGGGCTGTGGAACAGGCATTCCTTCAGGATTCAGGAAATGACCAACTGGGTCACACAACTATATTCTTACTCATAAAAACCAGAAACCAATTATATAGTTTCTTGTTTTTTTCTGCAGCAAAGATCCTATCAGAATAATTACACAGGACTTCAATAGATTGGTTTTTTTTTCCAGAAAAAATTTCTCTAACCCACCACTCAGTCACTGAAGAAAACACTCTTAATTTGTTATTAGATAAGAAAGTGCAAGGGACTTTTAACTCATCAGATAAAAAGTTTAATGTAGACTATAGTTGCAGGCTCAGAAAATATGACAATGTTCTTTAAGAGAGATTTATTACCTTTTTGAGTTAGTTCCATTGATTTTTCATGGCTATATACCTATGTTTCCTGCTGCACCACAACATCTATTTTCTATTTGGATACTTATATTTTCCATCTGCCTACTACTAACTCAAGTCTTTAATAAAATTTTAAACAGTTTTAGGGTGACCTTAGCAGACCATGCCTCTGTTTCTTTCAAGCAATCTCCAGAGACAGAGGCCAAGGTTGGTTTCTCTACTTCTAATACAAATAGGAAAATAAATTGCAGGTTAAGCTACAAACAATGTTAGATGTTGTACTTCTATCTCTAAAACAATACAATAATATTGATACAGTTGATTTTTAATACCATTGAATAACTTGATTTCAATAGTTGGAGAATAGTGTACATGGATAAGGTGATGTCATCCCACTCCAGTACTCTTGCCTGGAAAATCCCATGGATGGAGGAACCTGGTGGGCTGCAGTCCATGGGATCACAAAGAGTCGGACACGACTGAGCAACTTCCCTTTCACTTTCCACTTTCGTGCATTGGAGAAGGAAATGACAACCCACTCCAGTGTTCTTGCCTGGAGAATCCCAGGGACAGGGGAGCCTGGTGGCCTGCTGTCTAGAGTCACACAGAGTCGGACACGACTGAAGTGACTTAGCAGCAGCAGCAGTACATGGATTAAAACTGAATTTGTTAGACTTTTTAAAATTCTTTCTAAGGAAATTACAAACAAAGCTTAGAGAGTAGCACTAAGTAAGTGGTTATTAAATGCTACTGAATAGTGATGATTTCATCTGACATTTTTAATGAAATATTTGTTCATAAAAGAGAAAAATTTTAGCTACTACAAAGCCTATTCCAAAGTTGAAACCACCTAAAATAAGAATGTTAAAATGTGTGCATGGTCACAGGATAATGACTGTTCGTGTGAAAAGAGATGACCTGAAAACCCTGTGAGAAGTGCCTGTTTAATTGACAAAGGAAAAAAAAAATGATCATATTTAGTAACAACTGTCCAAAGAGACCTTAGTACTTATCTCATTGACTCTTACACCCAAAATACTACCCCCATCACTACCAAACTGACTGTGGTCACTGGTTCTGTCTGAAAACTTTCCAAGAAAAAGGAGGTTACTCCCTGCCATTAGTCCATCCAATTTGGGCAACTGAATTCTTTTTCACCCCAATTATATATATGCAATGAGTTGACTGCATTTATTTTACTTTTGATCTCTAAAGAGTTACAGTTAACTAAGTGCCATGAGACATTTTCATTTGCACTCTTAAATCAGCCAGTCTCTTGGATCTAATTTTAGAAACTAGCTTGAAAGTTTGCCTTGTTCTCCATGTTATTTTAGGTCAATATTAAAAAAAATTTACAATATACTTTTATTGTGAAATGTTTTAAACACACAGAAAAACCTAAAACAATAAATGCTTACGCACCAACTAACTTTTCACAGTTTTCATGTTTGGCCATGTTTATTTTAAATATTAAAACAAAGCAAGTCAGAACAAAATAAATCAAACAACAACCAACAATTTCACAACATGGTTGAATCATCCTGTGTGATCCTCCCAGAACCTAACTCCTTTCCTTTTTCCCAAGAACTTACCACCATACTGAATTTGCCTCAAATCACTTCTCTGTGTTTTATAGTTTTGCTCATTGCTCATATGTACATATCCTATAAACAATACAGAAATATTTAATACATTTTAAATTCTGCATAAATGATATCAGTCTCTCAGTAGACATATAGGTAGATAGGTAGGCAGATAGACAGACATACACACACGATTGAGCCTGTAACAACTGGGGTTTGAGCTGCACAGGTGCACTATTATGTGGATTTTTGTCAATGGTAAACACTGTGGTACTTCACAATCTTCTGTTCGTTAAATCCAGGGGTATGAAACCACAGATATGGAGTCACCTTGGATACAGAGGGTCTACTATAAGTTATATGGGGCTTCCCAGGTGGTGCTAGTGGTGAAGAATACGCCTACCAATGCAGGCAAACATAACAGACTCAGGTTCAATCCCTGGGTCAGGAAGATCCCCTGGAGGAGGGCATGACAATCCACTCCACTATTCTTGCCTAGAGAATTCCATGGACAGAGGAGCCTGGTGGGCTATGGCCCATAGGGTCTCAAAGAGTCAGACATGACTGAAGTGACTTAGCACACACTACAAGTTATATGCAGATTTTCCACTGCTCAGAGGTTGGGCAGTCTATGTTGTTCAAGAGTCAACTAAACATCTGTCATATTCTAAAGCTTACTTTATTCTATTTAACTTCTGAGATTTGTTTGGGTTGATGCATATAGCTCCAGTCAATTCATTTTAACTTCTGAATAACCAAAATAAAAAATTAAATACTGCAAAAATGTGCGTGCTTGAGCACATGTGGAAGAGTTTCTCTAGGGTATAAACCTAAACATGAAATTACTTGGCTATAGTAAAAAGGAGCACTGTAAGGGGATTAAACCAATGTAGACACACACCAGTAGCCTACTCCTCCACTATCTTGACAACAGTTGGTATTTTAAGACGATACTTTATGCTAATCTGATGGGAATTCTATTTCATTGTTGTTTTATTTGCATTTCTCTAATTACCAGCAAGGCTAAAGTGTCTTTGCTTATAGTGTTTGACCATCTAGCTTTCTTTGTCCATGAATTGCTTTTTTGTGTACGTTTTTTTCTCCTGAGTTACCGGTCTCTCTTTTTTTTAACTTTATATATGCTGATATAAATCATTCAAGTCTCTCTAACATGTGACTTTTATTTATAGCTATACAGATATTTTTATAGCACTAATGCAATCAAATTTGTGAATATTATTCTTTATGGTTTGTGCCTACTGTGTCGAATCTAAACAAATTTCCCTCTTTCCACAGGGTCATAAAAATAACATACATTTTCTTTTAAAATTTTTAAAATTCTGGCTTTCACATTTCTGTCTTTCATCTTCCTGGGTCATATCCTTGTGACTATGGATAAAACTTGATGTTGTTTTTTATCCACAAAGATAAGCTTTGTCCCAGTACCATTTATTAACTGCTCTAGTCTTTTCTCCTTGATTTATAATGTCATCTCTGTCATTTTTCATTTTTTGTATTTTAATGGTTCATTTCAGGTTTCTCTGTTCTTTTCCATCATTCAATATACTCTCTGAAATAATGCCACATTTCCCCCCACACTATTTTAATCGCTCTAGTTTATAATTAGCCTTGATGTCTTATAGGGAAGCACTATTACCATATGCCTCTCTGCAATGGTTAATTTTATGTGTCAACTTGACTGGGTCAAGAGGTGACCAGATTAAACATTATTTCTGCTGTATCTAGGAGAGTGTTTCATAATGAGATAAGGATCTGAATCGATGGATTTACTAAAGTAGTTCACCTCCCCAGGGTGAGTAGGTACCATCCAATCTGCTGAGGGCCTGAATATAACAAAAGATAGAGGAAAAAGAAATTTGCCCATTTTACTTCTTGTCTGCATGTTTGAACTAAAATATGAGTCTCATCCCCCCTGGATTGGAATTTATACCATCAACTCCCCTGATTCTCAGGCCTTTGAACTTGTACTGAAACTGAACCACCAGCTTTCCTGAGTCTCCAGCTTGCACATGGCAGATCATGGGATTTCTCAGCCTCCATAATTGCATAACCCAATTCCTTATAACAAATCTCTTCCTATGAATACATCCTATTGGTTCTGTTTCTCTGGAGAACTCTAATACACTTCTCTTCAAAACTGCCTTAATTATACTTGACTTTATGCTCTTCAATGACCATTTTAGTGATCAGTTTGTCAAGGAAAGTTTCTATTAGGATTTAAGTAGAAGCTGAAGTAAATGTATAGATTAAGTGATATTTTTCACATTAAGTAACCACATACATGGCAATTTTATATCTTTCCATTTAATCAGATTTTTAAAACCTTCTTCAATAGTATCTTATATTTTTCTTATATATATATTCTTTTCAAGTGCCCATAGAGCTAAAAACTAAATAGCCAGGAGTAAATTTAACATACTCCTGGTTATTTAGTTTTTAGCTCTATGGGCACTTGAAAAGAATATATATCTTTAAAAATGGCATATATAGTTTTAAATATATTTTATTTTATTTTATTTTGTTTTGTTTTTTTTTTGTCCTTCTCTTTCTTTTTTTTTTTTTATTTTTTAAATTTTAAAATCTTTAATTCTTACATGCATTCCCAAACATGAACCCCCCTCCCACCTCCCCTCCCCATAACATCTTTCTGGATCATCCCCATGCACCAGATCAGGCTCACTAATTTTCTTATTTAAACATTCTAAATCCTTCTAAATTTTTTCCCCTCAGCTTCAAAGACATATGATTAAATCTCCCACTATGACTGTATATTTTTCAAATTTGCCTGTGTTCTGTCCCTGAGGACCAGAACTTTTGGCTCTGTGTTCACTTTTCCTCCCCAGTAACCAGAATGGTGCCAAGTATATAACTTTTTCATATTCTTGGTGGATTAATTTTGATTAATATATAGGAACTCTATTTACCCTTATACATGATTTTTGCCTTAAATTTTATCTTTTCTAATATTAATTTTGACACAGCAGCTTTCTTTTAATTCACATTTGTCTGATAAATTCTTTTTTATCCCTTTATGTTCAAATATTCGGCATGGCTTTGCTCTAGGTCTTTCTGCTGTTAGTATCATCGTGTTGTTGTTCAGTCACCCAGTCATGTCTGACTCTTTGTGACCCCATGGACTGCAGCATGGCAAGACTCCCTGTCCCTCACCATCTCCCTAAGTTTGCCCAAGCCCATGTCCATTGCACGGTGATGCCATCCAGCCATCTCATCCTCTGATGCCCCCTTCTCCTTCTGCTCTCAATCTTTCCCAGCATCAGGGACTTTTCCAATGAGTTGGCTGTTCACATCAGGCGACCAAAATGCTAGAACTTCAGCTTCAGCATCAGTCCTTCCAGTGAGTATTCAGAGTTGATTTCCTTAAAATTGACTGGTTTGAACTGCTTGCTGTCTAAGGGAATTTCAGAAGTCCTCTCCAGCACCACAGTTCGAAGTCATCGATTCTTTGGTGCTCTGCCTTCTTCATGGTCCAGTTCTCACAACTGTATGTGACCACTGGGAAGACCAAGCCTCGACTATATGGACATTTGTCAGCAGTGTGATGTCTCTGCTTTTCAACACACTGTCTAGGTTTGTTATAGATTTCCTGCCAAGAAGCAATCATCTTCTGATTTCACAGCTGCAGTCACCATCTGCAGTGATTTTAGAGTCCAAGAAGAAGAAATCTTCTTCACAACTTCCACCTCTTCTCCTTCTATTTGCCATGAAGTAATGGGGCCAGGTGCCCCATTACTAACATCATGGGGCCATGATCTTAGTTTTTTTAAATACTTCCTTTAAAGCTGGCTTCTTCACTCTCTTCTTTCACCCTCATTAAGAGGGTCTTTACTTTCTCTTCTCTTTCGGCCATTAGAGTGGTATCATCCACATATCTGAGGTTGTTAATGTTTCTCCCACCTATCTTGATTCCTGCCTGTAACTCATCCAGCCCAGCATTTCTCATGATGTAGTCAGTGTATAGGTTAAATAAACAGGGTGACAGCAGACTGCCCAGTCGTACTCCCTTCTCAATCCTGAACCAATCAGTTGTTCCATGCAGGGGCCTAACTATTGTTTCTTGACACACATACAGCTTTATCAGGAGACAGGTAAGACAATCTGTATTCATTTCCATTCAGTCGCTCAGTCGTGTTCAACTCTTGAGCCCTCATAGACTGCAGCTCGCCCGGCCCCCCTGTCCAGCACCAACTCCTGGAGATTACTCAAACTCAAGTCCATTGACTCAGTGATGCCATCCAACCATCTCATCCTCTGTTGTCCCCTTCTCCCCGCACCTTCAATCTTTCCCAGCATCACGGTCTTTTCAAATAAGTCAGTTCTTCACATCAGGTGGCCAAAGTATTGGAGTTTCAGCTTCATCATCAGTCCTTCCAATGAATATCATACTCCACTCACCAGGTATAATCTAGAGTTCATCTAATTTGTTCCATTTAAAAATATTTTAATGACTATATTTTTCATTATTAATGTTCCTTTTACATAACCGTCTGTCCTTCCTTGATTTATGTTTATATACTTTATAACATTATGCTCCTTCATAAAACATTGTCTTAAGTATTCTAGACAAATATTTAAAATCCCTTGTGCTGCTGTTCTTATGGTTTGTTTCTTTGGGAATAAATCCATGTTTTGAGTGTTGATGGGCTGTCTTTTGCAATTACAATTACTTAGGCTTTTTTGAATTTTGGTTTGAGTGCTCATTTTGAATATTTAGTTTTTGTTTCTGTTATTATTTTGTCTTTCCATCTTTCTCTGTGTTCTTTCTTCTACATTGAAAGGTTTTGCAGTTGTCACTTTTCAAACCCTCAGTACTCTAATGGAAACTGAGGACTCGTGCCCATTGTGCTGTTGATAAAATTACAGATTCAATTAGTGGTCCAGGGCACAGCTTAGTTCAGACCTGGTTGGGAGATTGTGTAGGACCATGCAAATCTCTAGTTCAGCTGCTTGCTTACATCCAATACCCCATATAATGGCAAGGTTTTATTTTTCTCTCAGTTTACTTTCATAAGCTTCTTGAACAGTTCCTGGATACAATCAAGGAGTCTTCTTCAGGGTCCCATCCCCTATGAAGTACTTAAATTTCTTTTGTCCCTAAAGGGTTGAATGAAACCACAACTTTCTGCTGAGGTCAAGGGCCAGAAATTGTGTAGTCCATCTACAGTCATCATTTTTTTGTTTCATCTGAGTCAGATCCATGGAGATTCTTTTTCTTTATTTATGATTTTGTTTTGTTTTGTATTTTAGCATAGCAGTGTAATTTTTATTTTGCCTTGTCATAGTTTATCTATGTGTTTGAAGCAGAAAATATGAATTAAAGCATTAACTCATGGTCTTATCTTGACCGGAAATCCATATTATGATAATTTTGAAAGGTGACCCCACCTTCCTACCTATTATATTTTTCTAAGTTTCACATGCATGCAAAATTCCTTGAATAGAGTTATGTTGCCAGTTACAAATCTCTCAAACTAGGATATTGTCATACCCATATTTATTGTACTTGTTACTGAAATCATTATAAAAAACTGTCACATGTTCTGCTGAGATTCAAATACCTGTATTATTCAAATATGTGTATTATTTACTATAAAAGGAAAAGTTTAACCTAGTTACTCTTAGTGAATTCAGTGATCAGTTTTCTAAAATTTGCTTGGGGGAGATACCAACTTTATTAGCCCACTTAAAAAGGAAAACACCTCTTTTTCGTGGCGCCTTGGAGGCTGTCGGCCACTTCAGAATGAAGCTGAACATCTCTTTCCCGGCCACTGGCTGCCAGAAGCTCATTGAAGTGGACGATGAACGAAAACTTATGGCCACAGAAGTTGCTGCTGACGCCTTGGGTGAAGAATGGAAGGGTTATGTGGTCCGAATCAGTGGCGGGAACGACAAGCAGGGTTTCCCCATGAAGCAGGGTGTCTTGACCCATGGCCGAGTTCGCCTGCTTCTGAGTAAGGGGCATTCCTGTTACAGACCAAGGAGGACTGGAGAGAGCGCAAATCTGTGCGGGGTTGCATTGTGGATGCCAATCTGAGTGTTCTCAATTTGGTCATCGTGAAAAAAGGGGAGAAGGATATTCCCGGACTCACTGATACTACAGTGCCTCGTCGCCTGGGTCCCAAAAGAGCTAGCAGAATCCGCAAACTTTTCAATCTCTCTAAAGAAGATGATGTCCGCCAATATGTTGTGCGAAAGCCCCTAAACAAAGATGGTAAGAAACCTAGGACTAAAGCACCCAAGATTCAGCGTCTCGTGACTCCCCGAGTTCTGCAACACAAACGCTGACGTATTGCTCTGAAGAAACAGCGTACTAAGAAAAATAAAGAAGAGGCTGCAGAATATGCTAAACTTTTGGCCAAGAGAATGAAGGAGGCCAAAGAAAAACGGCAGGAGCAGATCGCCAAGAGACGGAGGCTGTCCTCCCTGAGAGCTTCTGCTTCCAAGTCTGAGTCCAGTCAAAAATGAGGTATTCTGAGAGTGACAAATAAAGCAGACCAGACACCAGCTCTCCCTTCTTGACTTTTAATTGGTGATCAGATAGATAAATGAAGGTCCACAAACATGGAAAAGGAGGTGCTGCATAATCTAGCAGTGGAATAGGTCTGCAGGAGATCCTTGAAAGTGACAGTCCTTCAGATTCAGAACCAGACCACATATGATAGTGGAAGCCATGGCCAGAACAGAGTTCCTTTAGTGGGTGTCTCAGAATTCTTACATTGATTGATTGACTTTTCAGCAAGGCGTGGGACAAGATAGAGGAAATAAATGACTTAGGACTATTAATCTTTGACAGACTTTATTTTAAGGAATGCAGTTTCTACAGGATATATGAAAAGTGCCCTTGTGAAGATGGACATTGTCATATGTAAAAAGAATAACTTGTGAAAAACACAGTTAATGGATACCATTTCTAGAATAGTTTTACAAAGCTTTTAAAAACAGTGCAGATTTAATACATTAACAGAAACCTTTTCAACTCAAGTGAATTTATTTACATTTTTATTATATTTCACACTCTGCAAGGGACTTGACTGTACCTGTTTTTAGACACTTGCATCTATGAAGGATGTGCACAGAAAAAAATAAAAAATAAAAATAAAATAAAAAGGAAAACAGTATGATAAATACTATATCTAAGCCAGGAATTCTGCAAGGCCCTGTTTGCTAGTACCTCTCCCATTTTCTGCAATTCTTGAAAATTAAAAACAGTGGCTGCTTTTCCACCTCTGCATCTTTGTTCAACCTCCATCCCAAAAGTATTCCCTTAGTTCTGAAGAACTGACTTGATTCAAAAGAGCAAGTAACCCACTGTTATCTGGCTGGAGCTTCCATTTTCCCTTACTTATGTTTGCTTACACTCTACTTGTCAGTTTGTAATTTATTTTCCTTGATAAAAAAGAACAAAGGATAACAGAGACTGAGTAGTTAAGCTTTCTAACATCTCTACAGGGCTTCTCTGGTGGCTAAATGGTAAAGAATCTGCCTGCCAATGCAGGAGCCATGAGTTTGATCCTGGGTCAGGAAGATTCCTGGAAAAGAAAATGGAAACCCACTCCAGTATTCTTGCCTGGGAAATCCCATGGACTGAGGTGCCTGGAGGGTTACATCCATGGGGTCACAAAAAGTTAGACAGGACTTAACAACAAAACTTCTCTGCACAGTAGAGCATCTTCCTCCACTGATATCCTTATTCTTTCCTTAATTCCCTTTCTTGTTTCCACTAGATTCAAAGTATTCTAATCATACCTCTGAAATGTTATCCCTTTTATGTCTTTTATGCCTATATTTTTATAAACACGTGCTCCCTCAATAACTTCTAATAGTTTTAAAGTAGTTAGTTAATATTTATAGAGAATGGCTTATCTCTTTATTAAATATTTGAGCTTTGGATTTTGAAAATGTCTTTAACAGCATGATCAAATGACTAAAGTCTCTGATTTCATATACATAATCCTTTGATAATATTAAGGATATCTATCTGGTAATAGTAATAGCCATATCAATATCTAACTTTACGAGCACTCATCATGTATCAGTGAATTTCACCAAACACTTTACATGAATTATCTCATGAAATCCTTAAAATATCCTAAAGTAGCACACTGGATTAAATAGTGTGCCCCCAAAATTCATGTCTACCTTGAATCTCAGAATGTGACCTCTCAGAGTTCTGGGAGCAAGTCAAAATACAAGGCATTGGCAGTTTCATGCTCTGTGAAGACTCCATGGGAAGAAATCTTCTCACCTCTGGAAGCTTCCTAGCCAGGAGCCTGGTGGTTGATGGAAATCCTTGACCTCCTTGGCTTTTGGACTCCTCACTCCAGTGTCTGCCTTTGTTTTCATGTGACATCCTCTCTGTGTGTTTTCTCTTCTTCTTAGGGTGACAGTCATAGGATTAGGGCCCATCCTTATCCAGTGTGACCTCATCTTCAGTAATTATGCCTGTAAAGCTCTATACAATCAGCAAAGACAGGACCAGGAGCTGACTATGGCTCAGATCATGAACTCCTTATTGCCAAATTCACTCCTAAATAGAAGAAAGTAGGGCAAACCACTAGACCATTCAGATATGACCTAAATCAAATCCCTGACAACTATACAGTGGAAGTAACGAACAACTTCAAGGGATTAGACCTGATAGACAGAATGCCTCAAGAACTATGGACAGAAGTTCATGACATTGTACATGGGGTAGTGATCAAGATCATCACCAAGAAAAGGAATCGCAAAAAGGCAAAATGGTTGTCTGAGGAGGCCTTACAAATAGCTGTGAAAAGAAGACAGGTGAAAGGCAAAGGAGAAAAGGAAAGATATACCCATTTGAATGCAGACTTCCAAAGAATAGGAAGGAGAGATAAGAAAGCCTTCCTCAGTGACCAATGAAAGGAAATAAGGAAAAGATTAGAATGGGAAATACTAGAGATCTCTTAGCAGCAGCAGCAGAGATCTCTTCAAAAATTAGAGCTAGCAAGGGAACATTTCATGCAAAGATGGGCACAATAAAGGACAGAAATGGTATGGACCTAAAAGAAGCAGAAGATATTAAGAAGAGGCAGCAAGAATACACAGAACTATACAAAAAAGTTCTCCATGACCCAGATAATCATGATGGTACGATCACTCACCTAGAGCCAGACATCCTAGAGTCCAAAGTCAAGTGGGCCTTAGGAAGCATCACTGCAAACGAAACTAGTGGAGGTGATGGAATTCCAATTGAGTTATTTCAAATCCGAAAAGATGATGCTGTGAAAGTGCTGCACTCACTATGCCAACAAATCTGGAAAACTCAGCAGTGGTCACAGGACTGGAAAAGGTCAGTTTTCATTCCAATCCCAAAGAAAGGCAATGCTAAGAATGCTCAAACTACTGCACAATTGCACTCATCTCACACGCTAGCAAAGTAATGATCAAAATTCTCCAAGCCAGGCTTCAATAGCATATGAACCATGAACTTCCAGATGTTCAAGATGGATTTTGAAAAGGCAGAGGAACCAGAGATCAAATTGCCAACATCCGCTGGATCACTGAAAAAGTAAGAGAGTTCCAGAAAAGCATCTACTTATGGATGGATGGAATTAAATGAAGACAGTACTTTATTGACTATGCCAAAGCCTTTGACTGTATGGATCGCAACAAACTGTGGAAAGTTCTGAAAGAGATTGAAATACCAGGCCACCTGACCTACCTCCTGAGAAATCTGTATGCAGGTCAAGAAACAACAGCAAGACATGGAACAACAGACTGGCTCCAAATCAGGAAAGGAGTAAGTTAAGGCTGTATATTGTCACCCTGCTTATTTAACTTATATGCAGAGTACATCATGAGAAACACTGGGCTGGATGAAGCATAGGCTGGAACCAAGATTGCCAGGAGAAATATCAATAACCTGAGATAAGCAGATGACACCACCCTTATAGCAGAAAGTGAAGAACTAAAGAGCTTCTTGATGAAAGTGAAAGAGGAGAGTGAAAAAGTTGGCTTAAAGCTCAACATTCAGAAAACTAAGATCACAGCATCTGGTCCCATCACTTCATGGGAAATAGATGGGGAAATAGTGGAAACAGTGACAGACTTTATATTTTTGGGCTCCAAAATCACTGCAGATGGTGACTGCAGCCTTGAAATTTAAAGACGCTTGCTCCTTGAAAGAAAAGTTACGACCAACATACATAGTTTATTAAAAAGCAGAGACATTAGTTGCCAGCAAAGGTCCATCTAGTCAAAGCTATGGTTTTTCCAGTAGTCATATACAGATGTGAGAGTTGGACTATAAAGAAAGCTGAGCACCGAAGAATTGATGTTTTTGAACTGTCATGTTTGAGAAGACTCTTGAGAGTCCCTTGGAAAGCAAAAGGATCCAACCAGTCTATCCTAAAGGAAATCAGTCTTGAATATTCATTGGAAGGAGTGATGCTGTGGCTGAAACTCCAGTACTTTGGCCGCCTGATGCAAAGAACTGACCCACTGGAAAAGACCCTGATGCTGGTAAAGATTGAAGGCAGGAGGTGAAGGGGACAACAGAGGATGAGATGGTTGGATGGCATCACCCACTCAATGGACATGAGTTGGTGACGTACAGGGAGGCCTGGCATACTGCAGTCCATAAGGTCACAAAGAGTCAGACATGACTGAGCAACTGAACTGAACTGAAGTTTGAGAAAGAGATGTGTATGTATGAATACATACATATGTACATACATAAACACAGATATACAAACACATGCATTCTTCAGATCACCATGAAGGTGTATAGATATGAGTGCTATGAAAGCTCAGAAGTAGACAAAGCATTGCAGGATAGTTTCATCAATTGTTTTTCTTATCAAGGAGGCAAAACTTGAATCTTAGGTTTTGATGGAATTAAATGAAGACAGTACATATTGGAGTGCTGGGGATAAAGTGAATGAACATATTAGAAGGTGGAATGTTGCAGCTGTTAAACCATTCTGGCTGAGCATAGAATCCATAAGAGGGTTAAAGCAAGGATAGGGTTGGGAATGCAGATGTAGGGAGATGATGGAATATCATATACACTAGGACAGGAAGTGGGCCTTCATTGTAAAGGCGAAAATTGTAAAGTGAGTGTAAAAGCATTTTGCTTTAATGAAATACTTAATGAAAATTCTCCATTTGGAAGAGTAATCCAAAAACTATATAAAAATGTGACCTTTTGGAAAACAGTGTTAGTGGGAGAGAAACTTTTAGAGAACAAAACAATAATCTAAGTATGAGGAAGTAAAGGCATAGATATGATTGGAAGCAAAGGAAAGAAAATGGTAGGATAAGATTCAAGAATGCTGCAAGGAGATAAGAGGAATTAATTCCTGATTGACTTGGATAGTGGGGAAATAAAGAGAAAGGGAAAAAGGAGGCAGAAAGAATTAAACTGATGTTCAATACATAAAAATAAAGAGAGGAAAATGAGATTAGAACAAAAATTGTCATTTTAACAAATCCAACTTACCCATATCCATGATCATTATAATTATCATATTCTATCTTGAAAATGGATTGACTCAAATTTCTTCTACTACAACTGTTTTGATTACACACTGTGATCTTTTTCCTATATTTACATAAAATAGTAAAAGTTATAGACCTTTGAAAATTATAGTTAGATGTAATAATTTTGGAATTACAGTCCCATATCATTAAATTTGGAGTTAGATATAAACACATAACACATTTTTCTAGGAAAATAATAGTAATTGGGTTAGCTAAACAAATGAAACTGTGTTTTTTTTTTTTTAAGGCTACCTAATAAATTTACCTAATTTATTTGTAATAAAAAATGAGACCGGTATTCACGATCAGCCTAATCAACTGATCTTTAATGTGTATAACATGGAAAATCAGGAAAGCATTAACCAGATTTCAGAGAGAAAGTTTTACGTAGTCAGCAAAATACAAAATGTCTTATGTCATATAATGTTCCTCTTTTCCAAAGCCATGAAAAAAAAAAAATCAGATTCATTCAACTTCCAAGCAGAGTTAACACATAAAAAGTAAAATACAATTTCATTGCAAATGTGCTACAAAATTTTTCATTTTTTACAAAATGATGCAAATCAGTTCAGCTCAGCTGCTCAGTTATGTCCAACTCTTTGCGACCCCATGAATCGCAGCACGCCAGGCATCCCTGTCCATCACCAACTCCCAGAATTCACCCAAACTCCTGTCCATCGAGTCAGTGATGCCATCCAGCCATCTCATCCTCTGCTGTCCCCTTCTCCTCTTGCTCCCACATCCTCCCAGCATCAGAGTCTTTTCCAATGAGTCAACTCTTCGCATGAGGTGGCCACAGTATTGGAGTTTCAGCTTTAGCATCAGTCCTTCCAAAGAACACCCAGGACTGATCTGCTTTAGGATGGACTGATTGGATCTCCTTGCAGTCCAAGGGACTCTCAAGAGTCTTCTCCAACACCACACTTCAAAAGCACCAATTCTTCAGTGCTCAGCTTTCTTCACAATCGAACTTTCACATCTATACATGATCACTGGAAAAACCATAGCCTTGACTAGACGGACCTTTGTTGGCAACATAATATCTCTACTTTTGAGCACACTGTCTAGGTTGGTCATAACTTTTCTTCCAAGGAGTAAGCGTCTTTTAATTTCATGGCTGCAATCACCATCTGCAGTGATTTTGGAGCCCAAAAAATAAAGTTTGACACTGTTTCCACTGTTTCCCATCTATTTCCCATGAAGTGATGGGACCAGATGCCATGATCTTTGTTTTCTAGATGTTGAGCTTTAAGCCAACTTTTTCACTCTCCTCTTTCACTTTCATCGAGAGGCTTTTTAGTTTCTTTTCACTTTCTGCCATAAGGGTGGTGTCATCTGCATATCTGAGGTTATTGATATTTCTCCCAGCAATCTTGATTCCAGCTTGTGCTTCTTCCAGCCCAGCGTTTCTCATGATGTACTCTGCATAGAAGTTAAATAAGCAGGGTGACAATATACAGCCTTGACGTACTCCTTTCATGATTTGGAACCAGTCTGTTGTTCTGTGTCTGGTTCTAACTGTTGCTTCCTGACCTGCATATAAGTTTCTCAAGAGGCAGGTCAGGTGGTCTGGTATGCCCATCTCTTTCAGAATTTTCCAGTTTATTGTGATCCACACAGTCAAAGGCTTTGGCATAGTCAATTAAGCAGAAATAGATGTTTTTCTGGAACTCTCTTGCTTTTTCCATGATCCAGCAGATGCTGGCAATTTGATCTCTGGTTCCTCTGCCTTTTCCAAAATCAGCTTGAATATCTGGAAGTTCACGGTTCATGCATTGCTGAAACCTGGCTTGGAGAATTTTGAGCATTACTTTACTAGCATGTGAGATGAGTGCAATTGTGTGGTAGTCTGAGCATTCTTTGGCATTGCCTTTCTTCGGGATTGGAATGAAAACTGACCTTTTCTAGTCTTGTGGCCACTTCTGAGTTTTCCAGATTTTCTGGCATATTTAGTGCAGCACTTTCACAGCATCATCTTCCAAGATTTGAAATAGCTCAACTGGAATTCCATCACCTCCACCTGCTTTGCTCATAGTGATGCTTTCTAAGGCCCACTTGACTTCACACTCCAGGATGTCTGGCTCTAGGTAAGTGATCACACCATTGTCATTATCTTGTTTATGAAGATCTTTTTTGTACAGTTCTTCCGTGTATTCTTGCCACCTCTTCTTAATATCTTCTGCTTCTGTTAGGTCCATACCATTTCTGTCCTTTATCGAGCCCATCTTTGCATGAAATGTTCCCTTGGTATCTCTAATTTTCTTGACAAGATCTCTAGTCTTTTCCATTCTGTTGTTTTCCTCTATTTCTTTGCATTGATCACTGAGGAAGGCTTTCTTATCTCTCCTTGCTATTCTTTGGAACTCAGCTTTCAGATGCTTATAGTTTTCCTTTTCTCCTTTGCTTTTTGCTTCTCTTCTCTTCACAGCTATTTGTAAGGCCTCCCCAGACAGCCGTTTTTCTTTCTTGTATTTCTTTTCCATGGGGATGGTCTTGATCCCTGTCTCTTATACAATGTCACGAACCTCTATCCATAGTTCATCAGGCAATCTATCTATCAGAAATAGTCCCTTAAATCTATTTCTCACTTCCACTGTATAATCATAAGGGATTTCATTTAGGTCATACCTGAATGGTCTAGTGTTTTTCCCTACTTTCTTCAATTTAAGTGTGAATTTGCCAATAAGGAGTTCATGATCTGAGTCACAGTCAGGGGCAGCAGCCAGGAGGAGCTACCCATGCCCAAGGTCAGGGGCAGCGGTCAAGAAGAGCAACCCTTTGTCCAAGGAGCTGTGGTTGCGTGGGCGCAGAAGGGCTGAGAGGAGCTACTCCATGTTCAAGGTCAGGAGGGGTGGCTATGAGGAGATACCCCTCATCCAAGTTAAGGAGCATTGGCTGTGGTTTGCTGGAGCAACCCTGAAGAGATACCCCACGTCCAAGGTAAGAGAAACCCAAGTAAGATGGCAGGTGTTGCAAGAGGCATCAGAGGGCAGACACACAAACCATACTCAAAGAAAATTTTTTTTAGTCAATCTAATCACACACCACAGCCTTGTCTAACTCAATGGAACTAAGCCATGCCCTGTGGGGCCACCCAAGACGGAGAGGTCATGGTGGAAAGGTCTGACAGAATGTGGTCCACTGGAGAAGGAAATGGCAAACCACTTTGGTATTCTTGCCTTGAGAACCCCATGAACAGTATGAAAAGGCAAAATGAAAGGATACTGAAAGAGGAACTCCCCAGGTCAGTAGGTGCCCAATATGCTACTGGAGATCAGTGGAGAAATAACTCCAGAAAGAATGAAGGGATGGAGCCAAAGCAAAAACAATACCCAGTTGTGGATGTGACTGGTGATAGAAGCAAGGTCTGATGCTGTAAGGATCAATCAATATTTCATAGGAACCTGGAATGTGAGGTCCCTGAATCAAGGCAAATTGGAAGTAGTCAAACAAGAGATGGCAAGAGTGAACATCGACATTCTAGGAATCAGTGAACTAAAATGGACTGGAATGGGTGAATTTAACTCAGATAACCATTATATCTACTACTGTGGGCAGGAATTCTTTAGAAGAAATGGAGTAGCCATCATGGTCCACAAAAGAGTCCAAAATGCAGTACTTGAATGCAATCTCAAGAACGACAGAATGATCTCTGTTCATTTCCAAGGCAAACCATTCAATATCACGGTAATCCAAGTCTATGCCCTAACCAGTAACACTGAAGAAGCTGAAGTTGAATGGTTCTATGAAGACCTACAAGACCTTTTAGAACTAACACCCAAAAAAGATGTCCTTTTCATTCTAGGGTACTGGAATGCAAAAGTAGGAAGTCAAGAAACACCTGGGGTAACATGCAAATTTGGCCTTGGAATATGGAATGAAGCAGGGCAAAGGCTAATAGAGTGTTGCCAAGAGAACGCTCTGATCATAGCAAACACCCTCTTCCAACAACACAAGAGAAGACTCTATGCATGGACATCACCAGATGGTCAACACCGAAATCAGACCAATTATATTCTTTGCAGCCAAATTATGCCAAAGCTGCATCCAAATGCCTAACTGAACTTGACTGGATGGAAAACTATAATTACTAACACATTTCATTTACATAAGAATAAATGGTTCCTTAGTTTTTCTTCCCTAAAGTACTAAGGATAGAGACCACTCTGACTTACCAGCTATACGGAACGTTTATGGACCTCATCATTCACGCCAGCATGATGGAGTGGAAAGTATGACACATCAATCCCACATTAAAAGGCTCTCACTAGATGACTTTGTGATTCAAATACCTTTCACATCACAAAAGAATGTATAATTCCCTTTCCCTTCTTATCACCATAACAGCAATATCTTAGGGCTTTGTCTAATATCTAGCATCAACAGGTAAGGCAACCACCAAGCTAATGTGGCTTTACCTCATTAGAGGAAAGGTGAAAAATCCAAAGTCTAATTCTAATTATGAATCTACACAGTTTTAAGATGAAAGATTAGAAGGTGACACTGTTTATTGTCTTAAATGACATAGTGTTGAGAGACTTCTTGCATATATCTCTATAAGTTCATTTCCATCTCATTTGTGTTTTCTGCTCTGCACATACTGCCCCTCCAACATACCTATATATCCTGCCATAGTACTAAGAATGCTAAAATGATATTTGATGTATCTTCCCACTTAGAAGCATGTTTACTATATCAAGAACCTTTTAGTTTTCTCCTAGATACAAATGTCTCTGTATTATTGCAATCTAGACTATTTGATAAGTTGGTATGACACACTGGAAGTGGAAACTATTATCATTATGTCAGTTTGTATTCTATTTGAGGATGTGTGTTGCTCTAATCAAAAAAAAATACCCTAACAAAATTTTCCACAGAGTAAAGAACTTCACTTGTGGAGTTTATTCCTCTTCTTGATCTTCAAAATCTCTTGGAACTGATAAGTATTTATTTCAACAACTGTACTGCAAGCCCAAATGTTTTAGATTGGTCTCAAGTATCATATCTCAAAGTATATTTATATTATCCATAATATCAAGCACAGTGTTAAATGCAACCTGGAATCTGAGGAAATAGTTACTGATTTAAAACAGGAAATTATTTTATTTTTTTAGTCTGATTGAGAGGTGGTCTAGTATTGTCCAAACCAAAGAAAATACTTTGTGGCTTCTAAACTGGGACATTTAGGGGAAATAATTTGAAGATAATTTCCATATCATAAACCAACCATCCTCTCTTCACTTTGTAATTTAGAATTTCATAGCAATAGTTTGATTTCAAATACCAACCTAAATGACAGCCCCATCATTCAAATTCTGAGGGCAGATGGCTGACCTTCTTGTCAGACTGGGAGAGAGAGCTCTGCATTTGTTCAATTTGTAAAGGTCTCCATTAAACAGATCCTTTATTAAGGGACCTGTTGCTCTAAAATAAAAACTGAAGTGCTGTCAAAATATTTTATGTTCCAATTACTATTTTAGTTATAAAAGTGTAAGCATTCAATTGAATTTTGAAAATAATCACTCTTCCATGTACACTCCCCACCTTCTACAAATCCATTTGGAAAAGTAATCTCTCTGAAAGCCAAACCAACATTAGAGATGTGATAGCCATAAAAAAGCCCTCGTAACAAGTTCAGTATCTTGATTTCTAAAACTTTTAGAAGTTGTAAGTTAAAATCTATTAAAGAAGTAAAAATGAAGCAATAGAATAGAATGGACTTTTGAGTCAGACACAACTGGATTTTGTTCATGGCCTATTTACTCACTAACTCTAAACTTTGAGGCAGTTTACAATGGGCTCTGGTTTTCTCCTGGATGAAGTATGAGGTAATTGGTTCTCCTTCATAGGTGGTTGCGTGAAGTGATGTAATGATATATATGCAGTGACCATACAGGACCTGACACGCAGTATCTACCCAATAAATGATAGCATGCACAACTTCAGAGAGGGGAGGATGGAGTGGCAGCATGAAGGAAAGAGGGGAAAGTGTGAGGAGAAAGGATTTTTACCAAGGGCACAGCTCCCTTTCTTAAAGAAAAGGCATGGGTTACAAGCCCAGAACTGAGGAGCTCAGTACCTGGTTAATATTCAGAGGGGACTCGAGTGAGTGAGTGAATGCAGGAAGAGGCAAAAATAACTAAAAGACAAAGAAATGAAAAATAAAGAGAAGCGAAAAAGAAGAGCTACTCAGTAGCTCTGACTGTGCTGAGTATACCCATACACATGTGAAATAATTAAAGTACAAACTACAAACCACTGGGACAGTGTCACCATCATGAGCAAATGTGAGCAAATGTAGACCAGATCAATTATAATTTGAAAGACTGGCCTGCATAAATGTGCTTCTAACAACGCCTAAGAACTATTTACCAAACTAAAACAACTTGTCCACATTCACATGAATGTGAGTTTAGGCAGCTGGCTGTACATCTGAGTGTCAGAACTCATGGGCCCTCACCATGGAGGCAAATGTGCTTCAGTTGTTGGTTCCCCATTCCAAACCCAATGAAAAGACCTAAGGTCTTTGGTGCCTACACCCTGGTTTTATTTAATCTATTTTCTCCCAGTTAAAAATTGTCATTTGTGAGCCTGTATGCTTTTTATTCTAACCAAATGACATAAATTTGAAGAAAACAAAAATAGATCATCCAATAGTGAACTGCAAAAGGTGCACTCAAAACAGAAACAAAGGAAAAGAGAATAACTTTCATTTCTTAGAACCTCAAGTTGTTAAGACCATACATTCTCAATTTCTGCACTGCCCTTAAGCAAGGAAGTTTATATGGAAGTTGATTATGTTTTGAGGCACTGGAATTTAAATTGATTCTTATTATCTCAGAATATAGAAACACTTAAGACTTAAGCAACAGCTGCAACTTGTAGATGACTTCCAAATGAGCTAAATACAGAGAGCTGGGGAAAATAAATTATGAATATATGTAAATATAGACAATTTAGCTTATCAGTTTTTTTGATATTTGATTTTTGTAAAATTTTTTCTTTAGTTGTATCTCACATTTAATGAATCATTTCTAATTTTCTGAGGCGCTTGCCATTACATTGGTCTACTTTATGCTGTTTCATAATGGGCATGAGAAAATATTATATTTTATCAGCATTAATTAGACCCAACATCTTTTAATACACTCATCCACTTTATTAGGGATGAAGTCATTATTTTGATGCTGTTTTAGGCTAACTCATTTTTATAGACCCACATTGAAATACATTTATAGAAAAATGACAGTTCACGTATAGATACTAAGAAAACTTCAGAGTAGGTTTTGTAGACTAATTTATGGATTCTCTAACAAGTTTCTTAACTAATATAAGTGTAAAATATGTAATCCAGACTATTCAGTCCATTATTGATCTATTCCTTTAGACCATTGCCAGAATGCTGTCTTTTAGAGTCTTTAGATCTGAGATCTTGGTTTCACTCTCAATTTATTTATTTCCACTTCTGCAAACTGACTGAGCCATGCCCTGGCTAGATCCTGGTGCCACAGATCTTGCCATCAGGAACTTACAGTCAAGGAAGATAGAAAAGTAAAGAAGGAAATAACTTATGCTTGCAACAACAGACATCTGAATACAGAGAGGAACCAGAGAAGAGAATGCTTAGCTGGAGATATCTATCTGTCTATAGGAACATGTTAGAATGGCTTTGGAAAGGCATTCGTTGTTGAGCTGAATATCAAAAGATAAATAGGTACCTCCTACTATGTGAATGAATGGGGAAAATGGGAACGATGTACCAGAATGAGCTGTATGACGAAAAACAAAACTGGAAAATTTCAAGTAGATGTATCTACCTTTGGGATGAAATGCCAGAAGAACATGACAAAATGGAAATCTGGAAATAGTAAATAAGATAAAACCATGGATGGCCTTCTCTGATGCCCTAAAAAGTCTGGAGTCTTGAAGGGGAATAAAACATCACATTACTTATTTTTCAAAATCTCTCTCTCTCTTGTGGTAGTGGAGAATTTGGATCCAGGACGTACTAGGCTGCATGCAGGAAGACTGGCAATACAATATTGAATAATGCAGGTGAGAAAAGGTAAAGGACTTGAAATGAAGCACTAGTTGAGGAACGTGAAGGGGAAACAGAAAAGAGAAAGCTAAAGAAAGGACATCTAGGATAAAACCCAGGTTCAGAGACTAGCAGTTTGGGAAAAGGCGTAGGACTCTCACAGAAACTGAGACAAATAAAACAGAACTATCAGTGTGAAAGATAATCTTCAGGATTTGACTTCTTGAATTCAGGTGCCCCTAGGATATCCAGACAATCTGCTTACAGACAATTAGATATAAGAAAGTAACATCAAATTTTCATGCATCTGAATATTTTAAACTATTTTTCTGATGATAAAGCCTTCTTCAGTGATCAATGCAAAGAAATAGAGGAAAAGAACAGAATGGGAAAGACTAGAAATCTCTTCAAGAAAATCACAGATACCAAGGGAACATTTCATGCAAAGATGGGCTCGATAAAGGACAGAAATGGTATGGACCTAACAGAAGCAGAAGATATTAAGAAGAGGTGGCAAGAATACACAGAAGAACTGTACAAAAAAGATCTTCACGACCCAGATAATCATGATGATGTGATCACTCATCTAGAGCCAGACATCTTGGAATGTGAAGTCAAGTGGGCCTTAGAAAGCATCGCTATGAACAAAGCTAGTGGAGGTGATGGAATTCCAGTGGAGCTGTTTCAAATCCTGAAAGATGATGCTATGAAAGTGCTGCACTCAATATGCCAGCAAATTTGGAAAACTCAGCAGTGGCCACAGGAGTGGAAAAGGTCAGTTTTCATTCTAATTCCAAAGAAAGGCAATGCCAAAGAATGCTCAAACTACCACACAATTTCACTCATCTCACATGCTAGTAAAGTAATGCTCAAAATTCTCCAAGCCAGGCTTCAGCAATACGTGAACCGTGAAATCCCTGACATTCAAGCTGGTTTTAGAAAAGGCAGAGGAACCAGAGATCAAATTGCCCACATCTGCTGGATCATGGAAAAAGCAAGAGAGTTCCAGAAAAACATCTATTTCTGCTTTATTGACTATGCCAAAGCCTTTGACTGTGTGGATCACAATAAACTGTGGAAAATTCTGAAAGAGATGGGAATACAGACCACCTGACCTGCCTCTTGAGAAATCTGTATGCAGGTCAGGAAGCAACAGTTAGAACTGGACATGGAACAACAGACTGGTTCCAAATAGGAAAAGGAGTACGTCAAGGCTGTATATTGTCACCCTGCTTATTTAACTCCTATGCAGAGCACATCATCAGAAACGCTGGGCTGGAAGAAGCACAAGCTGGAATCAAGATTGCTGGGAGAAATATCAATCACCTCAGATATGCAGATGACACCACCCTTATGGCAGAAAGTGAAGAGGAGCTAAAAAGCCTCTTGATGAAAGTGAAAGAGGAGAGTGAAAAAGTTGGCTTAAAGCTCAACACTCAGAAAACGAAGATCATGGCATCTGGTCCCATCACTTCATGGGAAATAGATGGGGAAACAGTGGCAACAGTGTCAGACTTTATGTTTTTGGGCTCCAAAATCACTGCAGATGGTGATTGTAGCCATGAAATTAAAAGACGCTTACTCCTTGGAACAAAAGTTATGACCAGCCTAGATAGCATATTCAAAAGCAGAGACATTACTTTGCCGACTAAGATCCATCTAGTCAAGGCCTTTTTTCCTGTGGTCATGTGTGGATGTGAGAGTTGGACTGTGAAGAAGGCTGAGCGCCTAAGAATCGATGCTTTTGAACTGTGGTGTTGGAGAAGACTCTTGAGAGTTCCTTGGACTGAAAGGAGATCCAATCAGTCCATTCTGAAGGAGATCAACCCTGGGATTTCTTTGGAAGGAATGATGCTAAAGCTGAAACTCCAGTACTTTGGCCACCTCATGAGAAGAGTTGACTCATTGGAAGAGACTCTGATGCTGGGAGGGATTGGGGGCAGGAGGAGAAGGGGATGACCGAGGATGAGATGGCTGGATGGCATCACTGACTCGATGGACTTGAGTCTGAGTGAACTCCAGTAGATGGTGATGGACAGGGATGCCTGGCGTGCTGCAATTCATGGGGTTGCAAAGATTCGGACACGACTGAACTAACTGAATATCCCTTGGAAGTAGAGATGGGTAACTGTTAGGAAGGTTCTTCAAGCTCATATATAAACAATACAAAGTCAAATATAAAAGGAACCTGCTGAGAGAGAGAAAAATTACAATGTCTAGAAAGCAACTTATCTTGTCCAACAAAAATAAAACAGAGACCCTGGAAAGAATGAGATTTTAGAGTCAATTTGAGGTCCAGTTGAGTCAAATCTCAGCTCAACTTTTACCAGCCTTATGAGTGTGTGCGTGCTAAGTCAGGGAGTCATGTCTGACTCTTTGCTACCCCATGGATTGTAGCCTAGCAGGCTCCTCTGTCCATAGGATTGCTATATGAGCTATATGGGCAATTTATACAGCCTCAATTTGTAGAGTAAGGGTGGTATAATATCAAGCTTATGTTTGTTGAAATAAATATTTCAAATCACTTGCATAAAGTACCAGCACAGAGCCTTCCCCTTTCTAAAAATACTATCTAACTTTAATCATTGTTGATGAGTTCACTATTTCAGTTCAGTAGTTTCCATCCTGATGATGGCTGCTTGTGAGACACACACATCTTTCAAACAGTCTCTGGAATGTTCACAACCCTGGAAGGCAAAGGTTAAGATGAGTGATAAGAACAGGTAGCTGACAGATGGCTTTGATCTCACTGTTTCTACTTCTGAGCTGTTTGTAGGACTCCAGTTGTTTTATTTAAAGTGGGAATGATTTGCTCCTTGACACCACCCAAAAACTTTATGAATTTGCACTATCATCTTCATTTTTCTTCCTTATGCAAATGAAAACATTATTTCAGAGGTTTATGTGGTTTTCTTAAATTTTCCTAATTAGGGGCAAGGTGAGAACTGTTTCAATCAGGACTGTACACAGAGCTGGCACAAACATCTCTTTCCCCCCCAGAAAAAAGTTTTAAAGGGGGATTATTTGTTGGGGAAAGAAAAATGAGACTCAGAAGCTCAACTTGAATAAGCCCATTATTTAAGAGCCACACTGTCCCTCTGAGACCACAAAAAGCACAAACTCCGGCTCTTAGAGCAATCCTGCTGCTCAGCCTTGGCATCCTCTCCTCCAGCTGAATGTGTCCTTCTTGGAAAACAAATGTAGAAAACAGAAGGATCTTTATCTGCCTTCCATGCCTGCTCCTAAAGAGATGCAGAAGTGTGTAACATACAGAGGATCGTACACTCTCATACACATATATTTTAATCATTTAAAATTTATTGCTGAGTAGTAATTCATTGATGGATGTATCACAATTTGTTTTATCAATTCACTCATTGAAGGACAAGTCACTTCCAGTTTTTGGCTATTACAAATTAAGATGCTATGAATATTTGCATATACATGGACAGTGCTGAGTTGTGTTTTTTTTTTTCTTTTGAGTAAATATCTAAGAATGGAATGGCTAGATTATATAGTAAGTGCATGTTTAAATATTTAAGACATTGTCTTAATATTTAAGTTTTCCAGAGTGTTTGTACAGTTTTTATTACCACCAGCAGTGCAAGAGAGTTCTGTTTTCTCCACATCCTTGCCAAAACTTACTTTGGCCAGTTAATTTAATTGTTTGCCAGTTTTAGAGCATATTTGTACCCCATTGTGATTTTATATCACCCTAATGAGTAAAGATGTTGAGTATTTCTTTGTGTTCTTATTTAGCACCAGTATATATTCTTTGATGAAATGTATGTTTAAATCTTTTGCCTGTTAAAAAATAAACATATAGAATGTCAGATGGAGCTCAAAGATGCCACTTGCATGGTTTTCTGTCAATCTTTAAACCCTTAGTTCCAGTAAATCTATGTTGTATATGATCACAACACTGGTCTACCTAGCCCCTTGAATTTCTTTATAACAAAATGATTTGCACATAACTGTCTAGGAGGAATTATGTGACTCAGATATTAATGTAAGACTGAAAAATTAGGATAATTTCTACTCTACAAATCCCCACTTAATATAATCAGATGCAAAAGTAAACAATAAACCGGTTTTTATTTCTGTGGGGGATGATTTTATGGCTCTGGATTCTAGAACCCACTCCCTGGAGTTCTGAGAAACCAGTTCAGCCCTCATCACTCTCACTTGCAGGAACACTTGAGAAAGCACTTCTGAAGCTTAGAGACCTTTTCTAAATGATGATCTGTCATCCACTTATAAGAAACATCACTTTTGAGGACACCAAAAGAAGTTCCAGAGAAAGCATATGGACATCAGGAAATTATGTTGCCTTTTGATCATGAACAAGTCATCTGCAAGTGTCTCCTGAGACCCAAGATTGGCCCAGGACCTCATTTTCAAAGAGAATTGATGGGGCATTAAAGCCAAAAGCATCTGGGACCAACCAGACAACCCAATCAGCTTATCTTTGCATGAACTATGACAGAGACCAAATGTAACTCCAAAAAGTATCAAAGCAATTGCCTGTGGATTCTGCCAATAGAGGAAAATGCTGCCAGTGAAAAAGAGCATTCCTGGCTTAGCAGCTGGAGTTTCAAACTGCTTTTTAAAAATGAGCAAAAATAGAAGTACAAAGAACTGATGGTCAGCAACAGTTTGGGAAGCCTAAAATGAAAATATTTAATAAACTGTGTCTGTAAGTCACACCATAAATCTTCCATTGCCTGACTGGCTATTTCTCACCCAACAGAAATGCTTCTGTGTTAGACAGCACATCCTATTCAGTTGCTCAATTTTCTTCTGATATGTTTTCTTTAAGAGTCAAAGGAACGCAGTGATTAGGAAAAAGGGGTATGTGCTAGAAGCTTTAGTGACATTACCTCCTTTACTTCTGCTTTTACCTCAAGAAGAAAATGTAGTGATCTGAATTTTCAGATTCAGAGAAAATTTTGAAACAGGAAAATCTTGAAACTCATGGTTGAAGAATTCAAAGCCTCTCAGAATCATAGTCTCAGAAAAGACCTTTGAGATCCTCCAATAACATTTCCAATTCAAGGCAAAGTTCACCAGCCTCTTCTTGCACATGTGTAGAAATGGGTAACTCCCTGGTTATAAGGGTGTTCATACCATCACTGCATAGCCCTTATTATTAGAAAGCTTTCCTCAGATATCTCCCACAAAACTCCAGGTACCCCTTTAAACTCTGATATCTGATAAGTTCAAGGCCAAGAGAGCTATTCATTTCACATTATGCCCCTCATTTCAGTTATTAGGTGACAAGAACTATGGCTTCCCAATTATTCTTCTTGACAAACTCCCAACTTACACAATTATGGCTTCCCAATTATTCTTCTTGACAAACTCCCAACTTACACAATTAAGCCTGGGGTAACTATTAATCTTTAACATCTTCATCAATTCCCTTTCCATATTTGAGGATCGTTTGAGCTTCTCTGGTAGCTCAGATGGTAAAGAATCTGCCTGCAATGCAGGAGATCTGGATGAGAATGGCAACCCACTCCAGTAATCTTGAATGGAGAATTCCATGGACAGAGGAGCCTGGTGGGTTACAGTCCATAGGGTCGCAAAGAATCAGACATGACTGAGCAACTAACACATACACACACACACAAGCATAACAGCATAAGAGCTTTCCTGCTCAGATGGTATGAATCTGCCTGCAATTCAGGAGACCTGGGTTTGATCCCTGGGTCAGAAAGATCCCCCTTGAGAAAGGAATGGTTACCCACTCCAGTATTCTTGCCTGGAGAATTCCATGGACAGAGGAGCTTGGTGGGCTACAGTCTACCTGTCCATGGGATCGCAAAGAGTTGAACATGACTGAGCAACTAACACTTACACATATTTTCAGGCATAAGAGCTGGTGGCTCAGCACTAATGAATCTATCTGCAATGCAGGAGATGTAGGTTCAATCCATGGGTTGGGAAGATCCCCTGGAGGAGAAAATGTCAACCCATTCCAGTATTCTTGCCTGGGAAATCCCATGGACAGAGGAGCTTTGCAGACTTCAGTCCATGGAGTTGCAAAGAGTCAGACACAATTTAGCTACTAAATAGCAGCAGCTGCAGCAGACATAAGAGATGCTCAGATGACTGAATATAATAAAGATGGTGAAAAAGTTCAGGAGCAGTCTGCTAAGGTTGATTTTGTCCATTGTTAGGTTGACTCTGTCTAGAGGTAGTATGTTGGTAAGCCTGACATGTGCCCTAAGTCCACTAGAATGTATCAATCTGCTATGCAAGCTTGAAAGCATTCTTGTCTTCTCTAGGCTCACTCATAGGCTTCTTCCCATCCCCTCAACACTCTAAATTTGCCTGAAGCTCAACTTGTACCCAATATCACCCTAGACACACACTATGCTCAATCCCAGCGCATTTTTCACCTCATTCTAACCCTGATCCAATCTTAACTCAACTTCACTCTTACCCCACATCAGAAAGGCTGTTCCAGGAGCCATCAGTTCCTGCAATATCCTTAAATTTAAGCAAACAATATGTCTTTTTATATCAATACATGTATACATTTGATCTTTTATTTGTAATCCAACTGGAATGGTCCAATACACAATCATAAGGCATCTGGAAGTGAATTCAGTATTCCAGATGTAGCAGGATCAGCACAGAGAACAAAGGGAATATTACTGCCCTTGATCAAGACATAATACATTATGAATATAACCAAAGTTTCAATTAGCTTTCTGAGCAGTGATAACATATGCATGCTGAATCTACAATCAACTGAAATGAGGAAGTCTTTTTCACAATAGCATATTAAAACACAACCTACCAGTGAGTCTGTGATAAATAATATTAGCTGATGGCAATGTAAATACTTTAGAGTAATGTTATAGACCAAAGGTAAATTTACATTAAAATAGAGCATACTTTTTTTAACCATGTTTATCATTTCAGGGTTAACCAATTCAGTCTACTGTTTCCTAAACACCCCTCACTTATCCAATAATCATTACTTCATTTCTGCACGTAAGATTTTGATTCTTATTAAACTGCTTGAGAAGAATAGCACATTAAGTTGTCAAGCATAGCCAGGAGAGGAAGCTTTGATAGAGAATGAAAGAGAAGAATAAAGGAGAAAAATAAATATCTAGAGTGAAATGAGCAGAAGGGCTATGGAACAGGAGACTGAGAGCACTAAGGAAAGCTTCACTGGGCCACCAGTGCTTATGAAAGTTAATGCTTCTGATGACCAGGGTAATACCTCCATCTAAGACTCCTGAGTTCCCAGGGAAGTGTATGTCAATTTCCACATTCTTGGAAGAACAACCTACTTCTCCACTGGTGAAAGCTTCAGAAACATGCCCGTCTCTCTCTATTGTAGATTCTTGGTATTTTTGGAACACAACAAATATGAACAATATAGGTTCATCAACTTACTATTCATTAATTACTTCATTCATTAATTTTCAAGAATCTTGTTTTATTAAGATTAGTTTTTACTAGCTTCTAATGTGGAAAAGACTTAAGGTTGAAGGATTAAAGGCAAAGGAGTTTCGAGGACTAATATTCAGTGCCTTAGAGTTCTCAATCAAGGCAAAATTTAAAATTGGAAGTATTCAGTGTTACTGGTTAATATATTCATACTCCTGATTTATCAAGCAACAGAAGCCTAATGTATCAGCTTGGACTGATTTTATAGTGGAGACATTTTGCAGAAATAATCTCTCAATGGCCTAGTCTAACTTTTTTCTAAATAGCCTTAGTTTGATTGTCACATTGCAAATCCCTAATAACTATTATGTAGCTCATTCTGTCAATAGAATCCTTTAGATTAATGCCTGGTTCCAGGAATTAGATCTTCTTATCACAATAATAAACCCAGGAGGGGCACTGCCTCATTATTATGAGAAGAATTCAGAAAGAAAATGCCTGTCTTGTACAGATGATTTTATCAATGAGATGTGAATATATATATATATGCACAACTTCTAACAGGGTTCATTATAATTGCAGTGGTAAAAATGGAGAGGTCAATCTGCTATCTGAAAGCACTGCTCAGACTGCTGTGAAGGCTCATTTCCTGATTACATGTGGATACTTAGAAATGAGCCATGTGTCGACATCAAGCATGATGTGATGTGACATGATGAGAGAGGCTGACCCTGTGGTTTGACATAATGCTGAGACCATCACTCAGAGATGCACTCAATGATACATACATGCTTTCTGCATTCCATGACCCAGTCAGCAACAGAGCAAAGTCAAATGTCACTGAGCTTTATAGGCTCTGTGATAAACAAACAAGGAAGGGGAGGAGAGTGGTGTAAGAATGAATTACTCAAAGCTTAACACATAGAAAACCACCCAGTGAAGAAGCAACCATGTAAATTAGCAGGAAAGGAAAAGGACTGGTGACATAGAGTCTGCAGAATGGCTAGTATGAATGACAATAGTATGTGTCACTGCAACTCTACGCCTTCCTTCCTGCTATTCTTCAGTGGCATAGCACTTGTAAAAAGCATGCTTTTAAACAAAGAGAATATTTGTAGAAACTTGGAGTGCTATACCTGGGACTTCCCTAGTCCATGGATTCCTAGGAGATTTAAGGTGCCTTAAATAACAGATTTCAAGAGTTTTCATTTCAGATCTGCTTGCATACTGGCTTCCGTTAAGGGCCCAATCTTGATTATTATAATTTACCCTCAATGCTATACTTTGATGAAAGAAAGCCCTGAATTCATTGGGTGGTACATCTTACTGCCTTAGTGACACAGATGTCTTCTCCCAAGCCAAGAAATTTTCATGGGAATCAGAATTATAGCCCAGCTCAACAAAGATGAGTAACGAAGAGCTCTATGTTTTGAGAGTGAATGAATTGATTCAGTTTTCCCAGTATGATCTACCTCTCAAGAACTTTAGAAAGCACCAGTCAAAACAATCACAGATAGAAGAGATGATTTTTTTTTTCTGTGAAGTCCACTCAGAAGTGTGGCAAGACCAATCCACAAATGACAGTTTAATAAAAACAGTCCTTTGTTCCCCCACTGAAATTTTTGTTCACCTCACATTTACTATATTGTTTATTCTTCTTGTCCTTTGAAGTTTCTAGAATGTCCCTTCTGTACTTAATTTTTCATGCTTCTTACTTCCCAGGAGTTTGAAAGTGAATTTCCCTCCTTTGGGCCATGTTTTCATGGGATTATGGCAAATGGGGACAGGTCTAATAGTCCCTTATTAAGCAGAATTATTATTATTTTTTTTTTTTACCTCAAGGATTTCAGATATAATCAATTGGCCTGTTGATAGCAGTTTCCAGTCATTTAGAACAAGCTGATTAAAAAATTCATCTGCACTCTCATTTTATATAAATACTTACAATAGTCTATTTAGGGTGTCTTCAAGTGGCTCAGATGGTAAAGAATCCGCCTGCCATGTGGAAGACCTGAGTTTGATCCCTGGGTTGGGAAGATCCCCTGGAGAAGAGAAAGGCTATCCACTCCAGTATTCTGGCCTGGAGAATCCCATGGGCTATATAGTCCATGGGGTCACAAAGAGTTGGACACGACTGAGCGACTTTTACTTTCACAACTTTATAAAGTTCAGAAGTCAACCAAAGGATAACATTCTAGGACCATGCATCCAAGAATCGTATCATTGTTCTCTGGTTGAAAAGTCCTACTCCAACTTCCTTGAAGGGTACCTAAGGGGCATGATAGTTACAGCAGCTACCAAAGACACAGCTAATCATACTTCAAACAGAGCCGCGTGATTCTGCCTTGTGAAGTAATAACACTGAAACTTCTTATTTTTACTTCTAAGGTTAAATATATTCTTGTAATAAGGAGGGGAGAATAAATAGATCCAATTGATTTCTTTATATTAATTACATGTGATTATTTCTTTTGGAAAAGTACTTTAAGCTCGCTTCATTGATCAAGCCTCTCAGAAAACAAATACACAAAGTAGCCTTTTCTGTGTGTTGCCTACAATAATGAAATACAAAAACTCACAGTAGATAAACAATCAAATCTTTAAAATACTTTGAAATCAAAATACAAATGTCTCCTATCTTCCTCTTGGATCACAAATTTTAAGACAGACCATTCTTCCATAGGAGTCAGAAGCCACCTGATAAGTGTAGTTGGTAAACATTTCCAAAATAGGAAAACAAATGAAAGATGACAACAAATGTAAAATTAGAGGCATCCTCTTGAATCGTGAAAGCATTCCTTTTAGCTTAAGAATTACTGACATCTCAAACTACTGCAGTGACAATCCATTGCAATCTACCTTGATCATCTTCTTCACATGAACAGTATTTTCATTTTAAAAGTCATGTGTGCACAGCAAGCCCATGGAAAACTCAGTAATGTGCATGGCCTTAAAGGGAAAATGACAAGTTTCCATTTTCTCTTCAGTGGTTCTATTGAAAATAAAGTGTGTTGAATGAGTCATTGGACTTTTGATACCAGTTGGAGAGTGACTTGTGCCAAAACTGGTGAAATATGCTGCTGCTGCTAAGTCGCTTCAGTCATGTCCGACTCTGTGCGACCCCATAGATGGCAGCCCACCAGGGTCCTCGGTCTCTGGGATTCTCCAGGCAAGAATACTGGAGTGGGTTGCCATTTCCTGCTCCAATGCATGAGAGTGAAAAGTGAAAGTGAAGTTGCTCAGTCATGTCCAACTCTTTGCGACCCCATAGATGGCAGCCTACCAGGCCCCTCCATCCATGGGATTGTCCAGGCAAGAGTACCGGAGTAGGTTGCCATGTCCTTCTCCTCTGGTGAAATATATCTTCCATTAACTCCCACAGTGCTTTGTAAGAAACAAATTTGATTTAAAAATCATGCTTATATACCACCTAGTAGTAAGGGTAGAGTCCCTTGGATTTCCAGATGTCTGTGAAACGTTTTTCTTCTAGGAAGAAGGTAACTGTGGTAATGTAATACCCATAAATGGGACCAAAGGGTTGAATGAAAGTAGTTAATACTTTATTTATTAATAGCAATAGCATTTACATGCACCAGGAATTGTGCGGAGCACGTAATTCATGATCAATCACTTCTCTCAATGATATAAAGTGGGTAGTATTATACCTACTATGAAAAAATGTGTGAAAGTATTAGTCACTCAGTCATATCCAACTCTTTGTGACTCCATGGACTATAGCCCACCAGGTTCCTCTGTCCATGGACTTCTCCAGGCAAAAATAGTGGAATGGGTTGCCATTTCCTTGTCCAGGGGATCTTTTGAACCCAGGGATTGGACCCAGGTCTCCTGCATTGCAGCCAAATTCTTTACCATATGAGGCACCAGTGAAGCCTGATATAGATATAGATATAGATGATATAGATATAGATATAGATTTAGATATAGATATAAACACACACACACATATATACACTAAAGTTAAAGCTATGGTTCTTAGAATATAAGAAATATAATCAGACAGTAATTAGGAGAGCTGATTGGGATTTTCTGCAAAACCATTTCCTTAGACTAGAATATTTTATCCCCAGGGAATAAAAACATTAAATATTACTTAAGTGGTAATTGGAGAAGGCAATGGCACCCCACTCCAGTACTCTTGCCTAGAAAATCCCATCGACAGAGGAGCCTGGTGGGCTGCAGTCCATGGGATCGCTGAGTCAGACACGACTGAGCTACTTCACTTTCCCTTTTCACTTTCATGAATTGGAGAAGGAAATGGCAACCCACTCCAGGAGAATCCCAGGGACGGGAAAACCTGGTGGGCTGCCATCTATGGGGTCGCACAGGGTCAGGCACGAGTGAAGAGACTTAGTAGCAGCAGCAAGTGGTAATTATGAGACTGCAGTTTGAATCCAGTTTTACTGACAGTTGGGAGACACTGGGCAACTGTGCCTGAAACTTCATTCCTCATCCATCAAGTATAAAGCATAATAATACTTACATCATAGAAGTACAGATCAAATAACTTAATACACTTTAAAATCCTGGATGAACAACCAAGAACATGCAAGTATTTCCAGCTACTAGTTTTATGGACCCTCATTTTGTCACTTACAAATTGAGACAATTAAGACTGTTTTGGCAATGATTCTATGACAGTCTACCTTGTGACTTGGCAGTTTCTTTATTTCTGTCCTGCTCTGAGTGGTTTGCAGCCCCCATGCCTAACCCAGAGGTGATCCAAAGAAGACACTGACCCTTTAACAAATTACTAACACCAGGTCAGGTTCAACAAAGAGAAATGGCATGAAGCAAATCAAGGTCATTGTACCAGCACTGAACACCTGCCCCCAGAAATAGCTATAGTATTACTCCCTTTATTTATTTATTCAGTAAATCTTATTTTCTACCTATGTGTTCCAGCATTTCTCATGGGGTGGGGAAGAAACCCTCCAGTTTCATCTAGTTTACATTATGGTAGAAAAAAAAAGACACTAAAAAAATAAAGAATATGATCTCAGATAATGAAAAGTGCTACAAATAAATTTTGAAAGAAACAGTAAAGAAAACTATTAGGCCTATCAAAGATGGTAAAATTTGAATCAAAAATTAAATAAAGGGAGCAATCAGTTCAGTCCCTCAGTCGTGTCCAACTCTTTGCGGCCCCATGAATTGCAGCACACCAGGCCTCCCTGTCCATCACCAACTCCTGGAGTTCACCCAAATTCACGTCCATCGAGTCAGTGATACCATCCAGCCATCTCATCCTCTGTCGTCCCCTTCTCCTCCTGACCCCAATTCCTCCCAGCATCAGGGTCTTTTCCAGTGAGTCAACTCTTTGCATGAGGTGGCCAAAGTATTGGAGTTTCAGCCTCAGCATCAGCCCTTTCAATGAACACCCAGGACTGGTCTCCTTTAGGATAGAAGAGAGCAATAGAACCATTTAAAAATCAAAGGTAAATGTTTGGAGCAGAGGAGATAGCAAGCCCAAGAGCCCAGATATGTGAATAAGATCAGCAAGTTCAAGGAACAGCAGGAAAACAGTGTAGCTGGAGTGGAAGAGGTGGAAAGGAGGTCAGAAGACAATTTCTTTGATAGACAAGGACCAGTTCTTATAGCGCCTTATAGACCAAATGTCGTGCTTAAACTGGGCATTTTATTTTTACTGTTATTTTGCCATGAAACAGAGGTTTGAGCACAGAAGTAGCATCAAATGGTTTCTATTTTTAAAAGTCAAGTGGCTGTTGTATGGGAGACTACTGCAAAAGTCCAGATGACAAATGGTGCTTTGAACCAGTGGTCGTATTCAACAGTTGGTTTGGGGATATGATTCAGGAAGTAGTATTGACAGGACCTGATAAACTATTGGCCATGGAGTGAGAGTAAATGAGAAAAATCAAAGAATGGTTCCAGGATTACCATTTATTAAGATGGTACAGAGAAGGACGAGGAGCTGAAGAGGATACAGTTCATATACCTGTACCACTTCATTTGCACTCCATTTCTCATGATGTTAGCTCAAATTTGCCTCAGGGTTTTTTTCTTACACATTTATCTGATGTGAAGTGAAGTTGCTCAGTCATGTCCGACTCTTTGCAACTCCATAGACTGTAGCCTACTAGGCTCCTCCGTACATGGAATTTTCCAGCCCAAAGTACTAGAGTGGGTTGTCATTTCCTTCTCCAGGGCATCTTCCTGACCCAGGATGGGCTTTCTCAAATTTCCCACTTCTCAAGGCAGGTCTGATTTTATATTTTTCCCATATAAAGTTATGATCAAAGTTCAGGTTGAGAGGGAAGAGACAGCACAGAAAAAATTCAGCCTGTGGGTACAGAAACAGTCATTGTTTCTCAATATATAAAAAGCACTTTCAAACTTGAACAAAGAGAATGGTCAAAAGAAATGAACTGAGTACTATATGCTTTACTCGGTTCTGGGTATCATAGGACATTTAATAAAAGTATTAAACGCTAATTGCTGTTAAGAAATTAAAATTCAGTTTTACTGTACAAACTGTATGTACAGTACAATTGCAAACAAAATAAAAACTCGCAATCACATGATTATGGCTTAAAAAGTACAAGAATTTAGTGTAGAAAAGTTGGCTGGTTCTTATCTGACAGTATATAGTACAATGACTGGCATACATACTCCCAATAATTTTTTCAAACATCAGTAAGTTAATTAGTTGATTCATCAATAGAACCAAACTAGTTGGGATTGACACTATTTAAGAGGAGGACTTTTAAAAATTGAATTTATACAGTGTTATTCTGTGCAAAATAATGTGAAAATGTATAAAATAGGCCAATTACTAGAATAATGCAGAGGTCCAAAGAAAAACATCATGCTATTTAATTAAAGAAACAATACATAAGAATCAGCCTTTTGCTCTCTCTATCCATACACCATTTCATTTACATGTAAAGGTCTATCTTTTCTATTCTATTCATCTCCTCTTATAAGATAGATTTTCCATGAAAGGAAAAAAGAACCCCACCCCCCAACCCAGGCTTTCCATGAAAAAAAAAGAAAAAACAACTCAAAGAATAGCGTATACTGGTCTTCATCCACCGACTGAACCTTGCTGCCACCTAGGCGAAAGAAGTCTGTGTACTGCTGCCAAGAATCTCCGGCAGGTAGGGAGGTCAATCCTCCCTGAGCCTCCCTGTGTATTTGTAGGTCAGCTTATCTGGTGGGCAATTTTGAATATTCAGGACCATCTGACAGCAGCAGAAAACTTATTTCCTAAGGAAATATTATTCACTGCTTTGATCCTTGGTTATCTCACCTATTGCCTAAAAGAGAAAAGCCACAGCTATTTACCAGATTGTCAGCTTCCTCTCCAAGCTGATTTTATCTTTGCCCTCAACTTTAAGTCAAATTACAGAGGAAACAGACCACAAGTGAACTGACTTAACAACGAACCCAAGATACAAAGGGGTCCAGCTGACAGGAAGAATTCACTCTCATAATTTCTGCTGCGCTGCACATTCTAAAATACAATACACTCATTGTCACTTATGCAAACAGCACTTTGGACATTCTCCACTGAAAAGGCAGGTATAAGCCACTTTTTTTTTTCTTTGTACTCATCATACCATAGGCAGCCTGTTCATATTAATTTGATTAAGAAAAAGGCTGTCTTCCTTGTCTGTCTACTTTCATTCTTTGAAATGGAGCAACTTATCTCTAAGTTTTCTATGAAAGAAAGACCTAAAACATAGTGTCCTTCCCTAGGGGGCCCATCATCTAGCTTCACATTCCACCCTATTTACAAGGTTAGAATCGATATTTAATCCCCATAGTACAGATGAACAGCTTAGGGAAATTCACTGGTTTATCACAGGGGAAGCAAAAAACTAAAGAAAATAAGTTTCACATATCAAAAGGACAATTTTTACTTTCTCTGAATGACCACCAGCAAATAACTTATCGTCCAGAAGGTCAAATAAGAATTTACTCTCACACTAATTTGCCAGGGCAGCCATTTAATTCAGGTATTTCTCCTCCTCCTCTCTATGCCTCCACCAACTATTGTTAGCAAATACACCAGGTAGGACTTATATGAAGACTCGGTTGTGCTCTCTGAAGACATTTCAAGGCATGAGTCTTCAGTAGGATATGTTTTCCCCTTATTTTCGGTTGAATTTAGGAAAGTTGTTGCCTGCTTGCATAGATGCCTTTCCAAGCAGTCAGATCATATTCCAGTTTGGTGAGAAAGCCTTTGACTAAGCCAACTTTCTCTTTACCTACTATGACAGACAGGCCCAGGATGAAAATCTATGCCTCCTTGGGATGGTTGAGTGGCTATTAAAAGGTGCTTTAGTGTCAGAACAGAACTGACTTCCCTGGAATATGTTCTCAGAACAGAAAGAGAAAGAAAGGATGTGGGAAACTGACCCCAATGGAAAAAAGGTCCGAGTCAGTTTTTTGGTTTTTGTATTTGGACACAGTTTGACTAAAAATAACTACTAAAAACTTAAGAGCCAGACTTCCAGAATTCATCATAGACTCAGAAATCATTAAATGTATCAAATTTGACAAAACTGCAAGGGAATAGACTCCTAGAAAAATATATTGTGGGGAAACCAATTCTCCTTAGGCTCTGTTTGATGGAAAAAGACTCTCAGTAAATCATTTAGTAGGATTGTTCTTCACCTCTTTAAAAGCCAACAGAAGGTACAGGAAAAATATTACTTAATTGGCTATCAGTAGGTTTTGAATTCAGTTCAGTGTTTTTGAACATCTACCAGGAGAGAGGCATTGTAAACACATAAGAAAAAAAAAAAAAAAAACATACAAACCTTTGTGCATAAGCCGTAACCCAGAGGATAAAAACAGGATTTGAATGGCTACAGTTGAAGTCAGGAAAAGCTATTAAAAGACACGAAAGTGACAGGGCTCAGAAAATTATGAGATCTTGGGAATAAGAAAAGCTTTCTGAAAAACATGGCATTTGAGTTGTCCTCCAAGGAAAATTTCTGGGGTCGAGCCCACAGGCGTCATGCCTGGAATCTCCCCCAGGGTGTTAGAAGTGTCCCTAAAGGCATGTCAAGACACCACCTGGAATATTTAGTCCAAACACAATTATCCTGGGCCTATGGAGATATCGCACAGGTTAATTGGTGAGGCTTCCATGAATTAACCAGCTGTCACAAGCTGTTAGGGTTAACAGGATTGCTGTGAAGCCAGCAATGATAGTAATAGAACTTGATACTGAAGAAACACTCTTCTGGCTGTTTACTGATCATACTTCATCTTTTCAGCTCTTCTTAAATAATTTCCACAAGGAAAATTCACTCTTTAAAAATTGCATAGAGTACAGTAGGCAGAATGCACTGAAAATTCTATGCAATGGAACCATCAAGAGCTGAAGTTCAAGAGATCAAGATCAGTAGTCACATGCCATGGTCTGCAGCATTTTGGTGTTTGTCCAGTAAGCTAAAAATGGTTTGAATGTTGTTAGGGTTGTTAAAACTAAAAGGAAAATATTAAGGAATATACGTCAATGAAGGCTGTGTATGGCCATTGTCTAAAATATTTACTATCTGACCCTAACTTTTAAAAGAAAATATTTGCTGTCCCCTCTCTAGATGGCCAGTATCTGAGGTTTGATACCGCAAGAATCATTAACAATGTAATGTTTATGAATTAGTGTTAAAAAAATTTTTTTTAAATGTAAAACATCCTCAAATGCATTTTTATGTAGCCATAACTGAAAATATTCTAAATGGTATATATGGAAATACTGAGGCAGAGAGCTAGGATAACAATGCACGAGAAAAACTAGATTTCCAAATCGAAATTCTTTCATTGTAACTCCTAGATGAGGTATGCTGATGATAGTTTATTTGTTTAGCAAGCATTTATTAAGTACCCTCTGTGTGTAGGAGAGATAGAAAGAAATATATTTGGCACTGCTTTAATAGGTATGATGTAGAAAAAAGTAGTACTTTGGAATTTATCTAAATAAGTGTATCAGAGAAAGCTATAACACACATAAGCACATGAAAAACAATAGATCACATAGGAAAGGGCTATGGACACAAAAGTCAGAGGTGGTGACTGCCAAATGGAACAACCAGTGCAAACTCATTGAAGTGCAAAGTCTTGAACTGCCTTAACAAAATCACTTAGTGCATTAGGAGAAGAAAAGAAGTTTTCCTTATAGAAGAAACAGGACAAGAGGCAGAAAGATAAGGAAGAAAAGAAGCCAAGGGCTAATTTTAGAAGTAGCAAGAAAGAGATAGAGATTCTAAAATCAGGTGACTTTATATAGGGGACCAATTGAAGGCTTTGGGTAACTTTTTAAACAGTCTATACAATTTTTTTAAATTAAAACTTGCTTTCTCTTTGTAATACTACAATAGAAATCTCAATAATGTTAAGCCAGTCTGGTGCTGAGTATGTATAACACATATCATGCTCATTGTAATCCTGTAAGGTATGAAATTTGGAATATTAACACCCATTTATTACTGAGACCCTGATATTTGGGGAGGGGAAGAAAAGGCAGGAGTCAGGGCAGGTCTCCTAGTCCCAGTGGTGAATGCTCTTAGCTGGAATAAAAAGCTCCTTGTTCAAAGGGAACTTGGCAGTTTATGACAAAAACAGAACAGAAGTGGCAAGCCCTATAAGGAAAAAAAATTATTGCCAACAACAGTTCCTGGGCCTTTAATTCAAACTCATCGTGCATGCCTGGAAAGAGGATTCATGACAGGCATGCATTTTGAGAATTTGCTCTAGAAACAAATTAAGAAATAAGATTGAAATCATAACCAAGTAGTAAAGGAAAAAAATTAATAACACTTATCAGAAAATGAGATACTTGTAAGGACCTCAGAGTTTTCATTTATCCACATTTTTTTAAGTGACAAGAAGCAAAGCATGTATAGAAATCATGTGTTCCATGTGTCAGTCAACTTTCTCTTTCCCTGACACTGATGGCATGTATTCCTTTGCCTTTCTTTTCTGACATTTAAGGAATAGGCATCTCTGATAAAGCACATAAAATGCAACTGATCAGCCAAGCCTTTAGGTAAATATTTCTGTTATAGCATGTGTTTGCTGTTTCTAAATTACCGTATGTTTTTATTGTAAACAGGGACTGCTTCATTTGTTGAATAGCAATGATCCATTATGTTGACTATTTTTGATATTATATTGAGTTTGAAACTAGAAAGGGAAAAAGAAAGCTCTGAATATTCCTAACCTTGCCATTCTTGTTTCAGAGACAGAAACCATTTGCATTTTGCCACCTACTGTCTTTTTTCAAATTATTTCCATTTCTATTGGGCAAAATCAAAGAAAGAATTAATTTGTTCCAACCTGTAAGTATTGATTAATAAACATTTTAAAAATTCTCCACTCCCCGTTGTTAAATGGCTAAGAAAAGTATTGCTAGAACCACAAATTCATAGCGCTCTTAGTTTTTATCTCAGAGTACAAACCATCTTACTTTAAAAGCTTGAAAACAATCTTTCAAGTGACTAAATCCTGGCTGGAGTTTGTGGGATGATGCAGCAAAGGCTGTAATGAACGACTCCAACATCCCAGAACTCTGCCTGACAGAGCAATGTATACAAACCCGTTCCTGGCTTTTATTGAGCTGCACCAAGTATACAATTCTCCAGTGAGCCCAGGAGTCAGGAACTGTCAATTACAAAGAAATGGTTGGCAGACTGAATGAATATTTGTGTGTAATTATCACAGCATTCACCAGCAGCAAAGACTCCAGAGTGGTGCACACAAATGTCAGTGTCTTTCCCTGCATAAAACACCCGTTTTTACACTGTGTGATATCAATGTCTAACAGAGGTGATGAGGCAGGATGCAGGCAATTTATTTTGCCAGCCACATGTGACCCAAGATGTTACACACCACTGAACAGCAACTGCTTTTGCCAAAAGCATTATTTTCAAACATTTAAGAAAGTCTCAGCCTTTCTTTGGCCATCCGAGAGCCCCTCTCTCCCCTAGCTTTATGTGTAGTCCTAAAGGACAAAGCTCAGGACATACTTTTTAAACAGTTGCAAGCTCCTCAGGAGTCCTTTAGAGTCCCTCTTTCTTATATATAAAATGAAGTTGACAGATACCTTAGCTCAGATGCTTTGTGATTGGAACACCCATATTTCCTTTCAGGAAAAGTTTTGGAGGCGTAGTTCCAAACTTAATGGCTCAATTAATGCCTTGCAAGTGGTACCAGCAAATCTACTAGCATCAGTTCTCTCCAGAGGAGGAAAATAAGAATGACCACCTCCCTTGCAGAGTGACAAAGTTCTGTTCTGAAACACAATCCTTCTAAAACAGTATTTTCTCTTCATCTTGTGAGGCCAGACATTCATTTGAAAGTATGAAAAAGAGTCTTCTTCTTCTTCCTAGGAAAATACTATTGGATGTTCATGAGTGCACACACACCCCTACACATGCTGACTTCATACACACGTGACCTGTGCAGTCACAAAAGGTCACCTGTTCAGTAGGTTCTCGTGGTTGTTTTAATACTCTGATGTCACTATCTTGAATTCTTAATGATTTTACCTTTGAACGTATGCTTTGTAAGAGAAATTCAGTGGGATGTTAGAGCATGAGCAGAGGAGAATGAAAAATACACATGTCCCCTGTCCTTGCCACTCCATCGGTATATAGAATTTGCAACACCCATGAGCACAGAATTCAGTGAACCCTCAATATGTGGGCATTCACTAAGACTCAAACCAAGGACAAGGCAAACATGAGCATCTACTAACGAGTAAGCAGGGCACTAACTTCCCCAAGAAGCCACTCTTTCAAATCAAATAAAAAATTTTGCTTCAAATACAGAAAGAAAACTAATGACCAAGGAGTCCTGTTGTATACTTTGTTTCTGTCCCTTCCCTGCATTAGCCAACCCCCTATGCTGAAAATGATGACATAGAAGGAAAAGACCAGGTAACCCATGTTTGTTTACATGGGAAAGCCATCAGTATTGAGTGTTGATAGACTGTATGTGTACCAAGAAATGGTAAAAACAGTTGAGTTAGTTATGTGCGTGTTTCTACTGTTCTGGTAAGAACAAAATATATATGTACAAACTACAAAATAAGAACTGTACAAATCTGATGATTCTGTGTACAAGTTAAATGCTTTTTTAGTAAAATTATTTGCCTTTCAAACTTGCAGTACACAATAAATATAAATGGTAAAATGCAAACTAATACTTTTAAATATTTCATTTTTCTTTATTGGGAAATTAAGAATGGCAAGTTGAAAGACACACCATGGAAGAAATAAAAAACATTGTATTTTAGTACTTTAAAGATACTATAGGTTATAAAAGAGAAAGGTACTTTCTTGCTCTTTTTGAACAAAGGGCCCATGTTTTCTTTTTGCAAGAAAAACCAGAAAGTAGGTAGCCAGCCCTGCTTCTAAAAATATTTTACATACAATTTCAAGAGATTTCCAGGCTCTGACAAGGTGGGAAGATGTTAAGAGGATATATATCCATATGCATGTAATTGTATTAGCTTGCTTGGGCTGCTGTAACAAACACTACAGACTGGAGATACTTAAAGAGTGAGTATTGGTTCTGTCAAAATACAAAGTTTTTTTTAGAGTTAATTCCTTTCTCTAATTCTCTTACTACATCTCATCTGAAGGGTTTTTTGAAGTATCTGTGACTTAAGGTAGCCCTTCAATTCAGTTCAGTTCAGTTCGGTCGCTCAGTCGTGTCCGACTCTTTTTGACCCCATGAATCGCAGCACGCCAGGCCTCCCTGTCCATCACCAACTCCCGGAGTTCACTCAGACTCATGTCCATCGAGTCAGTGATGCCATCCAGCCATCTCATCCTCGGTCGTCCCCTGCTCCTCCTGCCCCCAATCCTTCCCAGCATCAGAGTCTTTTCCAATGAGTCAACTCTTCGCATGAGGTGGCCAAAGTACTGGAATTTCAGCTTTAGCATCATTCCTTCCAAAGAAATCCCAGGGCTGATTTCCTTTAGGATGGACTGGTTGGATCTCCTTGCAGTCCAAGGGACTCTCAAGAGTCTTCTCCAACACCACAGTTCAAAAGCATCAATTCTTCAGTGCTCAGCCTTCTTCACAGTCCAACTCTCACATCCATACATGACTACTGGAAAAACCATAGCCTTGACTAGACGGACCTTAGTCGGCAAAGTAATGTCTCTGCTTTTGAATATGCTATCTAGGTTGCCCTTACTCTCCTTTAAAAGAAAAATTTTATAATATAGCATAATCAGTAACAAAGATAAGATGAATTTAAAGATTTCTATGCTAACAACCTGAGATTACTCTTTAATTATCCAGAGCTCTCAAAACAATCGCTGTCTATGGTTCAGTGTTCCACTTTATTTTTTAATGAGTACATATCAAGAAAGCATTATATGTATCTAGATGATTCCATGAAGTTAGTTCCATTAATGTGTCAAATACTTTCTGGCCCTTATCTAAAATTAATCTCTAATAGAATTTAGAGCCTTTAAATACTTCTGTTCTTCGAAAACTATAAATCGTGTTGCCAGAAGTTGACCAATAAGAGGAATTATGGGCTGCAGTTTTGAGAAGCGGATACAAAAGGCAGGAGTAGCATAATCTTTTCTTGCCCCCAGTAATTTCTGAACACTGGAAGTACAATGAGGGAAGGTTGAAAAATTATTTGATGCCTGATGTTGACAATATCCACATCCATTTAAACTCACTTTCATGCCATGTAACAATAGCATTCTTTTCATATATGGATGGGATGTATTCAGTACACCTGATTCAGTAAAAAGTGAACTATGCCCAGAAGACTTGCATTTTAGCACAGTTTTTGACAACTAAGTCCATGGCCCATGATAGGTTAGCCATTCCATCTCTTTTTCTTCTTCTCTCAAAGGAGGGTAGTGAACAGAACTTTTTCAGCATTTAGGCTTCTTTTAAGAATCACCTAATTCATCAACAACAGCAAGAACATGGGGCCTGAGCACCACCTTACCTGAGGAACTGGGTGAGAAAGGAGGGGAGATCAGACTCAGCAACAGGTCCTGCAGAGACAGGTGTGATGGGGATCACTCAGGGCCTGGGGGTGGGGGAGGCTTATCAGCACTGGGGGCCCTGGGCTTTCCTGGTAGCTCACACAGTAAAGCATCTGCAGGAGACCTGAGTTCAATCCCTCGGTCGGGAAGATCCCCTGGAGAAGGAAATGGCAACCCACTCCAGTACTCTTGCCCGGAAAATCCTATGGACGGAGGAATCTGGTAGGCTACAATCCAGGGAGTCACAAAGAATCAGACATGACTGAGTAATTTCGCTTCACTCACTCAGAATCAAAGGACTTCTCTTGTGGCTCCACCTGCAATGCAGGAGACCTGGGTTTGATCCCTGGGTTGGGAAGATGCCCTGGACAAGGGAAAAGTTACCACTTCAATATTTTGGCCTGGAAAATTCCATGGACTGTATAGACCATGAGGTCACAGAGTCAGACACAACTGAGCAACTGTCACTTCACTAAGAATCAAGAGGATGTCTGACAGCCTCTGAAGATACAAGCATAAGTCATATAACAATGAGATTCGGGTTCTATCCCTGAGTTGGGGAGATCCTCTGGAGGAGGAAATGGAAACCCACTCCAGTATTCTTGCTTGGGGAATCCCATGGACAGAGGAGCCTGGTGGGCTACCCATAGGATCACAAAAAGTTAGACATGACTAAAGTGACTTAGCATGCAAGCATTTGGGTAAGTGAAGTTTAAAGAAGTGTATCCCTAAGAAAGGCAATGCCAAAGAATGCTCAAACTACTGCACAATTGCACTCATCTCACACACTAGTAAAGTAATACTCAAAATTCTCCAAGCCAGGCTTCAGCAACATGTAAACTGTGAACTTCCAGATGTTCAAGCTGGATTTAGAAAAGGCAGAGGAACCAGATATCAAATTGCCAACATGCGATGGATCATCAAAAAAGCAAGAGAGTTCCAGAAAAATATCTATTTCTTCTTTACTGACTATGCCAAAGCCTTTGCGTGGATCACAATAAATTGTGGAAAATTCTGAAAGACATGGAAATAACAGACCACCTGACCTGCCTCCTGAGAAATCTGTATGCAGGTCAGGAAGCAACAGTTAGAACTGGACATGGAACAACAGACTGGTTCCAAATAGGAAAAGGAGTATGTCAAGGCTGTATATTGTCACCCTGCTTATTTAACTTATATGCAGGGTACATCATGAGAAATGCTGGGCTGGAGGAAGCACAAGCTGGAATCGAGATTGCCAGGAGAAGTATCAATAACCTCAGATGTGCAGATGACACCAGCCTTATGGCAGAAAGTAAAGAATAATTAAAGAGCCTCTTTTTTTTTTTTTTGTCTGTTTTTGTTTTAATTGGAGTCTAATTACTTTACAATATTGTGGCGGTTTTTGCCATACATTCATATAAATCAGCCATGGGTGTACATGTGTTCCCCATCCTGACCCTCCCTCCCACCTCCCTCTCCATCTGATCCCTCAGGGTCATCCCAGTGCACCAGCCCTGAGCACCCTGCCTCATGCATCAAACCTGGACTGGTGATCTATTTCACATATGATAATATACATGTTTCAATGCTATTCTCTCAAACTATCCCACCTTTGCCTTCTCCCACAGAGTCCAACAGTCTGTTCTTTACATCTGTGTCTCTTTTGCTATCTCGCATATAGGATCATCTTTACCATCTTTCTAAATTCCATATATATCCATTAATATATCGCATTAGTGTTTTTCTTTCCAACTTACTCTGCTCTGTATAAGAGTCTCCAGTTTCATCTACCTCATTAGAACTGTTTCAAATGCCTTCTTTTTCATAGCTGATTAATATGCCATTGTGCATACGTACCACAACTCTCTTATCCATTCATCTGCCAATGGACATCTAGGTTGCTTCCATGTCCTGGCTACTGTAAACAGTGCTGTGATGAACATTGGGGTACATGCATCTTAAAGAGCCTCTTGATGAAAGTGAAACAGGAGAGTGAAAAAGTTGGCTTAAAACCCAACATTCAGAAAACTAAGATCATGTCATCTGGTCCCATCACTTCATGGCAAATAGATGGGGAAACAGTAGAAACAGTGACTGATTTTATTTTGGGGGGCTCCAAAATCACTGCAGATCATGACTGCAGCCATGAAATTAAAAGACGCTTTCTCTTTGGAAGGAAAGTTATGACCAACCTAGATAGCATATTGAAAAGCAGAGACATTACTTTGTCAACAAAGGTCCATCTAGTCAAGGCTATGGTTTTCCAGTGGTCATGTATGGATGTGAGAATTGGAGTATAAAGAAAGCTGAGTGCCAAAGAATTGATGCTTTTGAACTGTGGTGTTGGAGAAGACTCTTGAGAGTCTGTTGGACTGCAAAGAGATCCAACCAGTCCATCCTAAAGGAGATAAGTCCTGGGTGTTCTTTGGAAGGACTGATGCTGAGGCTGAAACTCCAATACTTTGGCCACCTCATGCAAAGAGTTGACTCATTGGAAAAGACCCTGATGCTGGGATGGATTGGGGGCAGGAGGAGAAGGGGATGACAGAGGATGAGATGGCTGGATGGCATCACTGACTCAATGGACATGAGTTGGGTAAACTCCGGGAGTTGGTGATGGACAGGGAGGCCTGATGTGCTAGGGCTCATGGGATCACAAAGAGTCAGACATGACTGAGCAACTGAACGGAAAGAAGAGTTTAAGACTCACTTCTCTCCAATTGAATAAATACTATTAAAAATCTGTTTTCCAAAGTCGGTTTTGTGTTCAGATAAGTTTGTGATAGGTTTTGTGTTCAGATTCCATCGAAAACCTTGGGATTGTAGAGAAGATGGTAATAAAAATCATAAGACTTTGAAAGTTAAAACTCATTCAGTCAGAACAGCTAGGCTCTGTCAGTTTCCAGCTTTCAATTGCACATCTTACACCAAAAAAAAAAAAAAAAAAAAAAAAAAGTGACTCTATTCCAAGTAGATACACGATTCAATACTGAACAAAAAGATGCAAGGCCTATAGTAAGTTTTGTCACCTTTTTTTTTAAACTACATTTTGTGTATCAGGACTAATGAATGTCATTATCACATAAGTCAACACTGATATTGGTACATATGAAGTTTGTTAAGTAAAGAAATTGTGAATTTTATTGACTTTACCATCAGTTTTACCATAATTCAATGGCCTACCCGCAATGTCTATATCCATTGCATGCATGTTTAAGAAACAGATTTCCTGATCCTGCCATTGACTTACTGAATCAAATTCTCCTGAAACGGGGTCAGGAATTGATATAAAGTTTCCATGTGTTTCTGAAATCAATCAGGGTTGGGAATCACTAAATTCACAGTTCTGAATCTGGAGCAAATATATAATAGAAACCAAGCAAACCCATTCCCTTCCTGCTGTTTAAGGGCCTAAAGGCTGAAAGTTAGTCTCACAGTTGTGTCCAACTCTTTGAGATCCCATGGACTGTAGCCAGCCCAGATCCTCTGTCCATGGAATTCTCCAGGCAAGAATACTGGAGTAGGTTGCCATTCCCTTCTCCAAGGGATCTTCCCTGCATCGCAAGCAGATACTTTACTAACTGAGCCATTAGGGAAGCTGCTGTTTGGGGAAATCACTCAATTTCACTATTTGCTTTTTCTTGATTAAAAACTAGTATCTCCTTGTGAACTTGAGGATGTTTTTATTTAATTCATTTCAACTAACTGTAACAGAGTGCATTGGCTTGCAAATTTTAATATGCATTAGAATCACCTGGGGTTTTGCTAAAATTCAAATGTCTGGGCACTATCAGATACAACAACTCAGTAAATCCAATGTAGGAGAATGGAACTGACATTTTTAACAGCATCTCAGACTCTTTAAAAATCCGGTCAACGTAAAGCTGCTGAAGTATGTGCAATGTGTTCTTAGATCCTATCTTGCTTTGTATGCTGATTTGTAACTTATATAGAACTTTCATAATAATGCTTTCATTTTATCTTCACAGACGGAGAGATAGGATAGGTATCATTGATTCCATATTACAGATAAAGCCCAAAAATGTGACAAATATTAGGTATCAGCAGATCTAGGAATCAAAACTAAAACCATGATTGGGGCTCCTTTGAACAGTAAAGACAAAAAGAAAAATATAATATGCTGACCAAATCTCTTATTTCCTTAACTAATGATATTCAGAAATTAATTTTGAAGAAAGTTGGATATGTTTCGAGTATCTTAAACAAAATCCAAATTCCTCTCTTCAACAAATTGTAAAACATCTATTTTGTAGGGGAGACCATGGTAGGGACTAGTAACATTTTAAGATTCAATCTATCAGAAAAGAAATAGATACTAACTGATTATGAAAAGTGTGAGGAGTATTGAAAAATATGAGCGGGGAGGGTGTTATGGACTGAATGCTGCTGCTGCTGCTAAGTCGCTTCAGTCGTGTCCAACTCTGTGCCACCCCAGAGATGGCAGCCCACCAGGCTCCGCCATGCCTGGGATTCTCCAGGCAAGAACACTGGAGTGGGTTGCCGTTTCCTTCTCCAATACAGGAAAGTGAAAAGTGAAAGTGAAGTCACTCAGTCGTGCCCGACTCTTAGCGACCCCATGGACTGCAGCCCACCAGGCTCCTCAGTCCATGGGATTTTCCAGGCAAGAGTACTGGAGAGGGTTGCCACTGCCTTCTCCGATGGACTGAATGCATTATCCCCAAATTCATGTGTTAAAGCTGCAAACCCCAATGTGACTGTATTTAGAGATAGGACCTCTAAGAAAGTAATTAAGGTTAAATGAGGTTATAAGGGTACAGCCCTGATCTTATCGGACCAGTGTCATTAAAAGAAGAAACACAATGGATGCTCTCTTTCCCTCCCTCTCTCCCCCTCTCCCTTCCTCTCTCCTCCTCTCCTTCCCCCTCTCTCTCTCTCTCTCCTCCTACGTACACACACCAAGGAAAGGCCATTGAAGAAACAGACCATCAGTCATCTACAAGATAGGAAGAATGTCCTCAGCAGACACTGAATTTGTTGCCACTTTGATCATGAACTTCTAGACTTCAGACTGTGAAAAAATTAATTTCCATTTTTTTAAGGCACCCAGTGTGTGTGTGTGTGTTTAATTGTATCCCAAACAGATTAACACAGAAGGAAGATCTAGACACTAAGAGCAATGGTTGGATTTAGCAGTGTCTGGTATAAGGCCTAAAGTTAAGACCCAATATTATGGGCCTTAACATCTGGTCAAACCAGCACGACCTCAAATGACCTAACTGCAAGTTCCAATCCCACTCCACTCCCACAGATCAGATTCATAGCCAAACAAATTTCCTTATCAAAGCAACCAGGCACAGTTCCTGTCTATCCCTGAGTAGTGAGTTTCAGTTCCCTTCCAGATCATAGAATTATCAACACAGCTATCACATTCTCCATGGAGCCTAGGGCCATTCTATCCTTGTGAGTCTAAAAACCTGGGCAATGAGTAATGGGATTAATAAACTGTTGTCAGTCTCATTTGTCTGGTGTTGAGTACTATGTTTGGTCACCTCCATACCATAGGGTGGGAACCCCTTTTTCACCAGTGGGGTGAAGGAAAGGAGATTAAAACACAGTGGATATGCTGGATCTGCCCACCACAGGTACTTGAAAGGTCTAATTTAATAGAATAAACTTTACCACCGTCTTAACTAGAATCTTTCTTGAAAATGTCACCTAAAATCAGATTCTCTGGCCTGTTAGAGCAGTGGAGATAGACTTCCCTCACGCATTATGTGAGGTCCTCCAAATGAAATGAAAAATTACATTAAAATTGGGTGGGGCCATGCATCACTCTCACTTCTGTGTGATTTTGACTAACACATTGGTCATAAGTTTCTCTAGCAATTTTTAAGCCATGTGGCTCTAAAAAATGATTCATAAACTGTAAACATGAATGAACAAATGCCAGGAAATCTCTATAATAAAGAAAACTTGACTTCCCTAGTGATCCAGGAGTTAAGAATCCGCCTGCCAGTGCAGGGGACATGGGTTCGATTCCTTGTCCGGGAAGATAACACATGACACAGGGCAACAAAGTCCGTGCACCACAACTGCTGAGCCTGCACTCTGGAGCCCGCTAACCACAACTGCTGGGCCTACGTGCTACAACCACTGAAGCCCGTGCACCTTAGAGTTTCAATTCCCTTCCAGCTCATAGAATTATCAACACAGCTATCATATTCTCCCACGGATCCGAAAGGCATTCTATCCTCATGATTCTAAAAACCTGGGCAATAAGCTCTGCATAAAAGAAGCACCACAATAAGTCCACACAATACAACTAGAGAAAGCCCTCACATACTGCAAGGAAGACAGTACGGCCAAAACTCTATTAATTTTAAAAATAAAATTATGTAACAAATAGTCTAAAGCTAAGACAACATTTATGATGCATATACATGCCTCCCACAAAATGTTTTGGAGAACTGTGTCTTCGTAATTTTAATTCCATCAAAGAGGAGCACAAGTGTGCGCAGCATGTCTTCTGTTTCCCAAACTATTCACCAGAACCTGTGGCTGCTTAAAATTGACAGACTCAAGTGCCACCAGCAAGGCCTGAATGAGAAAGGTTTTTGCAATTCAGCCTCTGTGGTCTCTCATATAAATATTGCTTTGAGCTGGACATTGAATAAGCCCAAGGTAGCACTATAATGCCAACCTGACAGACACTTTACAACCTCTGCCAACATAACACTATATCAGCATTTTGCTTAAGCATGAAAGAAGAATGTTCTGGAAATCATTCAAAGTGATAAAGTAGTCCCCAAAGAGATTTAGAGTAGAGTTTCCAGCTATTAAGTATTTCTCCACGTTTTCCGTTATCCCTACTGGGGATGAGAACACAGGGAAGAAACAATTCTACACAGAAGTATTCCAATCCCTCTATGATGCCATATTATTGTCTCAGACTCTGGGTCCTGAAGTCCTGCTCACTGGACTGGGATTTCTGCTCTACATTTTACTAGCTGCAAAAAGAAGGATCTTCAAGTTTTGCCTGTGTCTCTATGCCTCTGCCGCCTCCTTTTAAGTGGGAGGTCTTGAGACAGGCCTGAAACTAGGACATTTTGCTGCAAATGTTTGTACCTGGACAAATGTCTCCTCCAGCAACAAAATACAAAGAAACTGTAAGGGACTAAAAATAACTGCATGCAGTGCACAGTTGGGACAAATTATGGACAACAAGATACAAAGAGACCAAAAGAGCCCAACTGCCACTTCTGAAGAGCCAGGAGTAAAAGCAGGAGGTTGGGAGCAAAAGCTGGGTATTGCACATGCCCCCTGCACACACCACTACCAAAGGGATAGGCAGACCACCTAAGGTACCCCCTGAACACACCCCTACCCTCACCTTATATAAGGAAGAAGCTCAACTGCCTCTTGGTTTGCAAGCAAGCAAGGGACCCTGTAGCTTGTTCTTGCTCCCACTGCTGCAGCAGGGACTCCAATAAAACCTTGCCTGAATTTCAAGTCTGGCCACTGATCAATTCCTATTAATTAAGAGGACCAAGAACCCTGATCCGTAACAGTTTCAATGACCCAGTGCTGTACAAGGAAAATTAGTGAATATATACTAATCCCTCAGCACAATAGTTGGCCCACAGTGAGTGCTCAATAAATATTAACCATTTTTTATTACTGTCATTTTAGATTGGTTGGCTCCCCTTCAAACTGGGGTAAAGCTTATCTGTGCCATTTTCTGTTTAGAACAGGATAAAATGATGTAGTTGTTGTTGGAAAAGGTCTTGAAGATGATGTAATCCAATCATTCCTTTCCTTCATTTTGTGGTTGAGGAAACAGATAGTGTAACCTGCCCAGAGTCATGGTATAGATAAAAATAGAACTCAGGACTCTGGATTCCCAAAATTTTAAGAGCAAAAATGCCCTTGCACAAAGAACCATCAGGAGGTCTCATTGTCTAACCAAAAGCAAGCTACATGCAACCTTCATCTTAGAGAAAATCTCAGCTTCAAATCTGTTTCCTACTTCAGTTTTCCTTTATTCTGATAGATTCTAATTTTTTAATGAGAAACATCTGAGTGATACATACCATAAATAGCTTCAAATTTCCATACCAACTCCAGTAGCAAACAGATAAACAAAACTGAAGCATTTCTACCAAGCTTGCAGATTGGCATTTACTGTATATTTGCAAGAAGCTCAAACTAAAGCTAATTTTCCCACAAAATCAAAGTTTGTATTATTCAGACAGATTCAGAATTGTTAAAAATATGCCCAATAACCATATTCATGCAATACATTTTCTTTAAAAAATTAGTAATGTTAAAGAGCAGACCTAAGTACTGAACACAACATTCTGGTTTATAACCTACAGCTAAAGATTGCTAGCTGACTGGAGTGTTTAACAACCCTAAACCTATTTTACAGTTTGGATTCAAGAGCAAAATTAATTTGAGATTTTAAGAACTCATACCATTAGTTAGCATCCTTAGGAAATACAGTAAAATTTCTCTACTTTTCTCAAACTCAAATGTGTCTATCCTATTGATATATGAGTATAGGCCCTGACTTATGACCCCTAGGTTAGCCTTAGTCAGGATAATTAGTGGTACACATGCTTTTCACAAAGGGCATGGAGCAATAACCTGAATGACATATGCCTTAGTGTTCTCATCGAGAGAATGAGATAATACAATTACTTAGCTCATTGGTTTGCTATAATGATGTAATATCTGTTAAGAGATAAGAACAGTGCCTTCAACCTAAATAACACTCAAGTATCAGTGAATATTAGTATTATTGTTATCCTAGTAATTTTATTAATATTGGTATTATTATTAACCTCAGAAATACATCTAGGATAGAAGAGTGAACATTAATATTCTTGATAGATGTGTCTTCCGTTAAAGAGAATAATCAGCATTCCAAGTTGGTACCTGCCAAGGCCTCTCTAGTTTATACTACTGAGCCCTATAGAGAAAGTTACTTAAGAAATTAATCTTTGTCTGGAAAGACTGAAGTTTTGCTCCTGGATAGTCATGACAAGAAGTTTGTAACCTAAAGCCTTATATGAAGAAAATCGCTGACAATATTGAACATAATTTAGATTGGTGCTAAGTCCCTTAAGTCTTATCTGATTCTATGGGACCCCATGGACCATAGTCCACCAGACTCCTCTGTCCATGGGATTCTCCAGACAAGAATACTGGAGTGGGTTGCCATTTACTTCTGCAGGGGATCTTCCCGACCCAGGGATCAAATCTGCATCTCTTAAGTCTCCTGCATTGTCAGGCAGGTTCTTTACCACTAGCACCACCTGGGAATCTTATAATTTAGATTATTTGGAGATAATTTATAGATGACTTTTTTCCCTTCCTACATCTATAATATAATATTGGAATTCTCCTATGCATTTGCATCTTAGAGAAAACTATTTCAGATTTGCATCAGAATCACAGCAGTAGGTTTGTATTCAGGTGCTACTTTTGCAGGAAGAAAGAGATTTACTGACATGTAAAGCAATGGAAATGAAAAGTGTCTGCATTCTTTCATGTGCTTGTTTCAACCTTTCATGATAAGAGTTGGAGCCAAAAGGCTTAAACTACAGTACAAAGGAGATAGCACCACCATGATTTTCATTTCTTTTAACCCAATTGTAATTTTATGTTTAGCATTTTGGTTTTAAACACTGGACTGTGGAGTGGGCTGTGACATTTACTCATAAATATTTATTTACCCATTTTAAGTTCAATTCGCTTTGATTCTGTCAGTGATAGGAAGGCAGAAAAAACATGGTCTTTGTTCTCATGTATTAGGCGGCCTATGTAACATACTATAAGTCCTAAGTACTATGAGTCTAAGAGAAGAAAGCTCTTCTATAAAGTGAAAAGCTCTGAAAAGGGGTGACCATATTTACCCTAACATTGGAAATGAAATCCTTTTGCAACTTTATATTACAGCCAAGTAAATGCTATACAGTCATGTCAGACTCTTTGAGACCCTATGGAGTATACAGTCCATGGCATTTTCCAGGCCAGAATACTCGAGTGGGTAGCCTTTTCCTTCTCCAGGGGATCTTCCCAACCCAGGTCTCCCACATTGCAGGCAGATTCTTTAAGAGCTGAGTCACAAGGGAAGTCCAAGAATACTGGAGTGGGTAGCCTATCCCTCCTCCAACAGATCTTCCCAACCCAGGAGTCGAACCAGGGTCTCCTGCATTGCAGGCAGATTCTTCACCAACTGAGCTATCAGGTAAGCCCCAAATACTATACAAGTCAATACTAAAAGATATTAACCATGTGCCTTAATTTAAATGACATCATAGAATCCTTATTACAAAGTTTCTAAAAGTTAACACTAATTTTCTTGAGTCATCTAGGTCCACAACAAATAGATCTGAAATCTCCATAGCTTTTATGTACATAATGAATTTTGATAAAATGACAAATGTCAGGAATTCAAATAAGGTGATCTCTATGTTCACTGATTCCAAACTGAATGAAATATTATGCTATTTAATATTTTTTTCTCTTCTTTATGCCCTTTCCTTATATTTCAGAGCAAACAATCCTCTCCTTTGTACCAACACATTTTGATTAATAAACATTTTATACCTTATAGGAAAATCCAATAGCTCACTGCATTATAAAGCTGCACGGTAAATATAAATGATTGGATATAGACAATTTAGCATAAAACTTTTCACATAATGAGATGTCATCCTTTTCTTTCTCCGCTAATCTAAATTGTAGATTACTCTGTAAGTTATTTTCCAAGTAAGTAAATATATTAATTTCTGAGAATAAAATAATATGAAATTTTAAAGAAAGCCCCTGGAAGCACACCTATTCTCATTTTATAAAATGCTGGGATCATCCTTAACCTCTGAAAAAAACAACAGCATTAAAATAGAACTTTGAAAATATAGTTATTAGGGAGAAAACTGTTTTTAGAATTGAAAGGTATTCACTTAGTCAATGCAATGTCATATATTCAACAGCTATGTAACCCTGCAACAAGGAAATTATAATGGAAATATTAAGAAGACTTTTAATTAAAGCAGCATTGTCTGTGTCTCTTTCTCCTCCTGCTCAATAAGAGTATTACATTTTTATCTAAGAGATTTTGCCTTTAAGTTCTATATACCTGTCTTTCATAACATATTTTGAGGTAACACCACACTGGTAATCAGTATTAGTCCTAGGTTCTCAAACCTTGACAAGATACAGAGAGAAGCCAAGTACTGTCTTTTGTTGTCTCAGATGATAAAGAATCTTCCTGCAATGAGGGAAACCTCGGTTCAGTCCCTGGTTGGGAAGATCCCCTGGAGAAGGGAACGGCTACCCACTCCAGTATTCTGGCCTGGAGAATTCCATGGACAGAGGAGCCTGGCGGGCTATAGCCCTTGGGGTCACAAAGAGTCAGACATGACTGAGTGACTTTCACACACATTATTAAACATGCATCTTCACATTGATTCCCATTCAAGAAGATATTATAGAGAAAATATGGAAATGGTATTGATAGGAAATCACAGCTGACAGAGAAAAGGAAGAGAGCCACACATGCTAGGGAAAATATTTATTATGGCTCCCTTAGTCTTCAGTCGCAGTAAAGAGAGGAAATGCGGGTAGGAAGTCTTATCAGCCTGATCCCTATTAATTCTAGTTATTAGGGACCCATGCTTCCCTAGTGGCTTAGAGCCACCGTCCCCACTTCAGCCTTGCCCATTTCTGTGTTTTTCTTTATATCTTTTCTTCCTATAGGACTTTCTTCCTCACTCTTTGCCAGCCAGTCACACACTTCTCAGCCTTCAAGGAGATGAATGTCAAATCTCCTCCTCAACAAATGTGCCCCATCACACCTCCTGGAAGTAATCTTTCTTTGCATTAACTTCCAGAACCCTTATATCTAACCCCCAAATCTGTAACACGTTTACTTCCCAAGGAAAAGTTCTTTTTTTTCCTGCATTTACTGTCCTGTTCCTCACTTTCTTAATAACCCTATTGCCTGACCAATACTTCATTAGGGGGGAGGGGAGGAAAATTTGAGATGGGTCCTGAGTGTTGACTGTATTGTATACACTTGATAAGGAAGATAGAAGGGAATTCCAAGTCAAGCATTAAATCTCAACCAAGAACTTTGACCCAGAACTGGGCAGGGGTTACACAAGGTAAAATGAGTATCAAAGACTCATTGTGGGGGTGATTCATGAGAGGCACAGTCCTTGCTCTTGTTCAGGTGACTGAATATCAAACTGACATATACCATCTCACATACATTATTTACTATGTCCTCAATGGAAGCAATTTTAAAAGAAAGTATAATGATATACAGTTGTATACACCATGAAAATCATAAACATATGCCTACAAAATATAAATCTGTCCAGTTCAGTTCAGTTCAGTCACTCAGTCATGCCCGACTCTTTGTGACCCCATGAATCGCAGCACGCCAGGCCTCCCTGTCCATCACCACCTCCCGGAGTTCACTCAGACTCACGTCCATCGAGTCTGTGATGCCATCCAGCCATCTCATCCTGGGTCATCCCCTTCTCCTCCTGCCCCCAATCCCTCCCAGCATCAGAGTCTTTTCCAATGAGTCAACTCTTCGCATGAGGTGGCCAAAGTACTGGAGTTTCAGCTTTAGCATCATTCCTTCCAAAGAAATCCCAGGGCTGATCTCCTTCAGAATGGACTGGTTGGATCTCCTTGCAGTCCAAGGGACTCTCCAACTAGACTCATTTTCCCCAATATTACCTGTTTGCAATTGCTCATTGGTCTTGTCAGGTGCTAAAGCAGATTTCAAAAGTTGTGGAGAGGGGATGGAGTATGGAAGGAAAAGAAGATTTAAGGAAACTTTATCTATGAACTTTATTGTTTTCTGAGAATTTTAGGAAGATTCTTCTTTTCCCCTATTTTAGAAGCTTTATTGAGAATCACTGATTAGAGCAAGAGTGGAAAGTAATACTATATAGATGGGAAGAGGTCAGTTTAGTTTGGGTCCAGCCACATACACTCAGGAAATTATTTTTGTGGCCCCTGCCTTAAGTCTCAGTAGAATTTAGTGTGCCTGAACAGTGAATTCAGATACACTGCTTTCCAATATTTCCTCCATTTATTTCCCTGAACCATTTTCTTCTTGCCTAGTCAACTGGTATAACTATGTAAGCATTTGGCATTCTAGCTGAATGAGAATGAGATGAAATGGCAGCTCTCCCAGCCCTCTTATTTCACAACATAGAAGTAAAACTGGCAATGCAGAGAATGTCATAATTCAGATGTGTCAGTCCTGAGATGCTCAAAGTGGTTAGGAGCAGAAATACCACAGCTCATTCTGAACCACAGCTAAGAACAGGGATGTTCCATCCTGCTGTCCAGAGTGACATCTACTGGTATCACCAAGTCCAAGGCTTTACTGTGAAACAAGTCTCCTCTTTCACTTGAATATAGGCAGAGAGGTGAATGTGCAAAGACATGCAGGAAATTGAAAAGCCAGTCATTCGTGGAAGAAGACTTGTGGGCCCAGAGCTCTTATAAAATCCTTGCCCTCCAAAAAGAAAGTTTCAGAACAGGTGAAACGGAAAGAAATGGGGATAATATCACACTAGGTTTTCTTTTGGTTTTGGAGAGAGAACACACTTTCTTAATCCAAATTATAGAGTTAGCAACTCTATGATCTGACCAAACGAGAGCCAATTTTACTATTTAGAGAGAGGTGACAATGTTCAAATCTGCCAAAACTAAATGGGCCAATTCAAGCATGCAACTACATACCAACCCATGCAGCAAGAGGCCTGCAGCTGACCGCTGAGAGATCTGTGGCTCCGTTTCAACACTGAATCTACTTTTAAAAACAAATAAGTAAGGAATTATCCAGAGAATTGCCTTCAAATATTTCCTTATACAATGATATGGAATGGCTACAACTCAAGCAGTAATAAAGACACCATGCATTAATTGTCTGAGGAAGAATAGAAATATAGGGTGAGACTCCTGTCTCAGTGAATGATGGTCTTCTTGGAGGTAAATTACACACACACACAAGTGACCAATATTAGCGAATGAACGTTCAGTATCAAGTGAGAGGTCATTCCTCTGCTCTCCATTCTGTAGTCTGTCCTTTCTCACATCCCTTTATCTTTGAAAAAAATTATCAAATATGAATGTTTATTAGTCAATAAGATTCTTACCCTTTATCTTATAAATGCCACCTTTCTCTAACTTCTTCAAAGACTAATATAGCTTCTGTCTCCTCTTTATATAGCACACATCCCTCAAGTCATTGCAATATGGCTCTGGCCCCACCATCCCACTAAACTACCTACCTAATGTAGAATATGACCTCCTAACCATCAAATCCAAAGGACACTCCTCATCTTATTTAATGTCTCTTTCTTGCTTAAATATATTTCTGTCTTTGCTTTTCAGGTCACTATTACTCCTGAAATCATGTCTTCATTCCTAAAGTCTCTTTTCAGTCCCATAGAATCCACCATTAAGTATTTCTGTGAAAGACTGTGCTGGACACTGGGTACACACAGATGAACAAGATGCATTCGCTAACACAGACTTCTCTTCCTCCAGTCATCCCTTAAATACTTGTGGTCCCTGGGATTTTCCTGTCTTCAGCCTTCTTATGCACAGAATCTCCCAAATGGAGCATACCCAATTCACTGGACTATTTAAACATCTCTATCTGCATATTCCACAGGCATGCTGCTACTGCTAAGTTGCTTCTGCATATTCCACAGGCAGCCCACGAGGCTCCCCCATCCCTGGGATTCTCCAGGCAAGAGTGCTGGAGTGGGTTGCCATTGCCTTCTCCAATGCATGAAAGGGAAAAGTGAAAGTGAAGTCGCTCAGTCATGTCCAACTCTTAGCGGCCCCATGGACTGCAGCCCACAAGGCTCCGCCATCCATGGGATTTTCCAGGCAAGAGTACTGGAGTAGGGTGCCATCGCCTTCTCTGTTTCCACAGGCATGCAAACACCTAAAACGGGATTCTTTACTTTCTCCTCTAAAACCTACTCTTATTCTCACAGTATAACACGGTCTTCAGCTCTGCTTTTGATCTGTCATATCTAACTGAATAGTACATATGATTAATTCTATCAAAAAATGTTTTGATGTTAAAATTCTACTGCCAAAAATTTAAATGCAGTAGCCTCCAATTGGTTCTCTCTCCTTCCAGGCTCTCCTTGTAATCAGCTTCAAAACTTCATTGAAGATTTGTTTTCTGAAACACAAGCCTGATCATTGCACTTCCCTCCTAAAATATTTTCCATCATTCCCCTCCCTATAGGACAGAACAAACTTAAAATTCCTTTCCAAATTGTTCTACATCCTTCATAATCTCCGCCTCCATTACCCCTGTCTACCTATACAGCCTTATCCTTATTACTCCCTCAGATACTCCCTTAACTGCAGACATGCTGAACTACTTCTTGTTCCGCTAACATAGATAGTTATCCAAATGTGGATGGCTCTGAACAAGGCTTTCCTACAAAGCTCCTTTCAGGGAAGTGAATCACTAAGGCTATTTGGACAATTTCAAACTTCAGTCTAAAAGACCTGGCCTTAAATAAAGTACTAGAGAGGTAGTGCACAGAGAAAAGAAGATGAAGCACTGACCTGAAAAGGCGGGGGTGGGGGGGGCAGTGGCAGGGGGGAACCTTAGTTTATTTCTCCAGGAAATTTTCCCAGAGGAACTAAACTCTTGAAAAGTCATGATTACATACAGCTGTTGTATATGATGCATTAAATCAGAATAATAAGAAATGGAGAAAGTACCACAGAGGAGGGGCGGGGGGAAGCCAAACAATTTGAGGTCAGAGAATCTAATCTGGTGCTTAAAAGGCCTCATGATAGATATCAAATCAAATTCAATAATCTACAAAAATGAAGCCTCTTTAAGTTGCTGCTCTATTTAAATGAATGTAATAAATAGGTTCCTGAAGAGGTTAACAATGTGATAATGTGATATGGGAAATTTCTCTTTCATTAGCAGAAAAGAAATGAAAAACAATCCGAAATTCTAAGCAAAACAAAAAGTTGTACAAGAAAGTCACAGTCCAAATGTGAAGTAAACCAATACAAGATTTTGAATAATCAATGAGATGCACAGAAGTAAACAATTTCACTTTGATTCCTAGAATATAATCCCTTGAGCAGCACAGCTTTAGTGACACAGGGTCATTCATAACATGTTGTTGTTGTTCAGTCACTCAGTCATGTCTAACTCTTTGCAACTCTGTGGATTGTAGCAAGCCAAGTTTCCCTGTCCTTTGCAATCTCCCAGAGCTTGCTCAAACTCATGTCCATTGAGTCAGTGATGCCATCCAACCATCTCATTCTCGGTCATTCCCTTCTCCTCCTTCCTTCAATCTTTCCCAGTATCAGGGTCTTTTCTAATGAGTCAGCTCTTCACATCAGGTGGCCAAAGTATTGGAGCTTCAGCTTTAGCATCAGTTTTTCCAGTGAATATTCAGGGTTGATTTCTTTTAGGATCAACTGGTTTCATCTCCTTGCAGTCCAAGGGACTCTCAAGAGTCTTCTCCAACACCACACTTCAAAAGCATCAATTCTTCGACAGTCAGCCTTCTTCACAGTCCAACTCTCACATCCATACATGACCATTGGAAAAACCATAGCTTTGACTTTTATGGACCTTTGTTGGCAAAGTAATGTCTCTGATTTTTAATATGCTAAGTTTGTCATAGTTTTTCTTCCAAGGAACATGGGGCTCTTCCTAAAATGATATTACTAAGCACTTACTATGTGCCAGGCATTATTCTGGGAACTTGATAAGTACTCTCTTATGTAATGTTCACAGCAACACTATCAGGTAGGTACTATTTTATGATCATCTTACATAAGAGGAGATGAAGACACAGAGAAGTTAAGAAATATATCCTCAACTGAAAAGGCCAGATGGGAAGTAGCAGAACTAGACTTTGAAGCCATGTGGTAGAGTTCCGCAGCCTGTGTTTTACCAGCTACATTAGTTCACTGGGTCTTCAATTTTTATAATTAACTTTGAAATGAAGCATAGGAAGCATAATTACAGTTACAGGTCAAAGGATCAGTGTTACACACCTTGCTGATGTAAGACTGAAGGAAAATGAGGATGTTCTTTCTTCATCTTACATAGATAAGAGCTATGGTATATTTTCCAAAGTCAATTCATTATAGAATGTACTTTTCAGAATATAAATCATCAGTTCAATTCAGTCACTCAGTCGTATCCCACTCTTTGAGACCCCATGAACTGCAGCACACCAGGCCTCCCTGTCCATCACCATCTACCAGAGTTCACTCAGACTCACGTCCATCGAGTCTGTGATGCCATCCAGCCATCTCATCCTCTGTCGTCCCCTTCTTCTACTTCCCCCAATCCCTCCCAGCATCAGAGTCTTTTCCAATGAGTCAACTCTTCGCATGAGGTGGCCAAAGTATTGTAGTTTCAGCTTTAGCATCAGTCCTTCCAAAGAAATCCCAGGGTTGATCTCCTTCAGAATGGACTAGTTGGATCTCCTTGCAGTCCAAGGGATTCTCAAGAGTCTTCTCCAACTCCACAGTTCAAAAGCATCAATTCTTTGGCACTCAGCCTTCTTCACAGTCCAACTCTCACATCCATACATGACCACAGGAAAAACCATAGCCTTGACAAGATGGACCTTAGTCGACAAAGTAATGTCTCTACTTTTGAATATGCTATCTAGGTTGGTCATAACTTTTCTTCCAAGGAGTAAGTGTCTTTTAATTTCATGGCTACAGTCACCATCTGCAGTGATTTTGGAGCCCCAAAAAATAGTCTGACACTGTTTCCACTGTATCCCCATCTGTTTCCCGTGAAGTGGTGGGACCAGATGCCGATATCTTCGTTTTCTGAGTGTTGAGCTTTGAGCCAACTTTTTCACTCTCCTCTTTCACTTTCATCAAGAGGCTTTTTAGTTCCTCTTCATTTTCTGCCATAAGGGTGGTGTCATCTGCATATCTGAGGTGATTGGTATTTCTCCCAGCAATCTTGATTCCAGCTTGTGTTTCTTCCAGTCCAGCATTTCTCATGATGTACTCTGCATATAAGTTAAATAAGCAGGATGACAATGTACAGCCTTGATGTACTCCTTTTCCTATTTGGAACCAGTCTGTTGTTCCATGTCAAGTTCTAACTGCTGCTTCCTGACCTGCATACAGATTTCTCAAGAGGCAGGTCAGGTGGTCTGGTATTCCCATCTCTTTCAGACTTTTCCACAGTTTATTGTGATCCACACAGTCAAAGGCTTTGGCATAGTCAATAAAGCAGAAATAGATGTTTTTCTGGAACTCTCTTGCTTTTTCCATGATCCAGCAGATGTGGGCAATTTGATCTCTCGTTCCTCTGCCTTTTCTAAAACAAGCTTGAATGTCAGGGAGTTCACGGTTCACCTATTGCTGAAGCCTGGCTTGGAGAATTTTGAGCATTACTTTACTAGCATGTGAGATGAGTGCAATTGTGCAGTAGTTTGAGCATTCTTTGGCATTGCCTTTCTTTGGGATTGGAATGAAAACTGACCTTTTCCACTCCTGTGGCCACTGCTGAGTTTTCCAAATTTGCTGGCATATTGAGTGCAGCACTTTCACAGCATCATCTTGCAGGATTTGAAACAGCTCCACTGGAATTCCATCACCTCCACTAGCTTTGTTCATAGCGATGCTTTCTAAGGCCCACTTAACTTCACATTCCAAGATGTCTGGCTCTAGATGAGTGATCACATCATCATGATTATCTGGGTCGTGAAGATCTTTTTTGTACAGTTCTTCCGTGTATTCTCGCCACCTCTTCTTAATATATTCTGCTTCTGTTAGGTCCATACCATTTCTGTCCTTTGTCGAACCCATCTTTGCATGAAATGTTCCCTTGGTGTCTCTAATTTTCTTGAAAAGATCTCTAGTCTTTCCCATTCTGTTGTACATTATAGAATATACTTTTCAGAATATAAGTCATAGATATAAGTAAACCCACCAAAAGACAAAAGATAGTAATAATATAACTTTTAAAATGAGGAAGTATAGAGAAGAGAAAGAAAGGCAGGATTTAGTCCTGGTGTCTCAACTTTTATAGCAAGGAGTAATAGTTATTTGGATAAAATTAAGAAACAGATATTTAAGTTTATTAATTAGAAAACCTGAAGCTGAAATAGCTGAAAGCAGTAATCTATGGAGAGTAGAACTTTGAAAGAGAAAATAAAGATAAAGAAATTTCTAATTTTGTATTATGCTCTGATTATTTTCTTTATTATTTACATTTTCCTAAAATTTAAAATAATTTGAATGACTCTGAAATGATAATCTATTAAACAATAAAGCAAGTTATAAAATGGTATCCATGTTTGTATATGTATGTATAAGTCTGTGTATATATATACGCATATGTGTGATTTCATACATATACACAGACAGACACATTAGAAGATAGATACATACAGATACATTGAAAGATAGAAGTTAATATTCACTATAGTTATTTCTAAGAATAATTTTAATTTTCTTCTCAGGTTCTTTTGCATTTTCATTTTTCTTACAATAAATATGTATGTTATCTTGTTATTAAAAATATTTTTTAAAACATGGTTTTGTTTATACAGTATTTGAGAGCTGGATGGAAATGAAAAGAGATTATTTACCTGATTAAATGTTATTTCTTCTGTTAAGAAATTAAAAAATCATTTTAAGAAATAGTCTTAACCTTCTGGAACCCCTAATTCTTCAGAAAGCTAGACATATCTTTGATGAGTTCAAAGTGCCAAGATCTATTCAAGTTAAAAGAAATTTATGCTTTTTTGAGAGTTATACTGCTATGTAATATTTAAATATCACTTCAACCCTACACATTTCAGATCTTAAGGAAAAATCAACTTTTAACATTTAATCTTCTTATTAAAATATAAAGTTCATCTCTCTTAAATGTAGGTTTTCAACACTACAAACTCCTTTCCAAGATAGTCATGCTTAGGATCACATGACCCATGTGTGCTGTGTGACAATTACCCATTGTGAACATATTCAACTAATTTACACAACAGACATATAGGAGGGGGGCAGTCCTAAGATGGCAGAGGAATAGGATGGGGAGATCACTTTCTCCCCCACAAATTCATCAAAAGAACATTTGAAACACTGAGTAAATTCCACAAAACAACTTCTGAATGCTGGCAGAGGCACCCAGGAAAGCAGCCCATTGTCTTCGAAAGGAGGTAGGAAAAAATATAAAAGATAAAAAGAGAGACAAAAGAGGTAGGGATGGAGCTCCATCCCAGGAAGGGAGTCTCAAAAAAGAGAGAAGTTTCCAAACACCAGGAAACACTCTCACTGCTGAATCTGTGGTAAGCCTTGGAACCACAGAGGGCAACACAACCGGCAGGAAAAATAAGTAAATAATTAATACCTACAGATTATGTACCCAATGGTAACTCCCCCACCGGAGAAGCAGCACCAGACACCTGTATTTGCCACTAGCAAGTGGGGGCTGGGCAGGGAGCTGCAGGCTGCATTGCTTAAAGTCAGGACTAGGCCTGAATGCTCCAAGGGCAACCTGAGAGAACTAACTTGGGAGAGCAAACCAGACTGTGGGATAGCTACCACACGAAAAGCCCTAACCTAAGACGCCACCACGCTCACTCACAGAACAAAGGACTGAGCAGAACTAGCCAGCTGCCGACCGGTCCATCCCCCTCCAGTGACAGGCAGGCGAGGGCAGCCAGAGCTGGAAGGGGGCAATCATGGCCCCAAAGAGGCATTATCTACCAAACTTCAAGCAGGCTTCGTTGCTAACCAAGACTTCTTGGGATTCTGGATGGTCAACATCTGCCTGAGAAGGTGTGCCAATTTGTACACTCAGAAAACCTAGTGGCAGGGACGGGGGAGGCGATAAGTCTCAGCAACCGCGCTCACCAAACACCTGGTCACCTGAGCTGCTCAGACCTGGGAAGGGCACAAAACGCAGGCCTAACTGAGTCTCCACCTCTGAGGGCTAGCCAAGTGCCTGAACTTCAGTGGCTTAGACTTGGGAAGTGCATACATCTCAGGGCCGGCCTCAGACAGCTCCTGGCAGAGCAACCTAGAGCCTAAGCAGTGTAGACAGGGAAAGCACACATGCCATGAGCAGGGGCAAACCCAGTGTGGCTGAGACACTTCCAGCACATGCCAGTGTTATTTGTTTGCAGCATCCCTCCCTCCCCACAGCACAACTGAACAAGTGAGCCTAAAAAAATGTCCACCACCATCCCCTTGTGTCAGGGCGGAAATTAGACACTGAAGAGACCAGCAAACAGAAGTAGCTAAACCAGGAAGAACCTCCTTGGAAGTGACAATAGAGTAAAAAAAAAAAAAAAAAAAACTGCAATAGAGTAAAACACTGTAGTTAGTACCGACTACATAGGAAGGGGCCTATGGATCTTGAGAAATATAAGATGGATCAAGGAACTATCCAAAAATGAACTGACCCCACTGCCCACAACACCACCAGAGAAAGTCCTAGATATATTTTTACTATTTTTACTACCATTCTCTAATTTTTTTAATTTTTTAAATTAAAAAAATTTTAATTCCTCTATTACTTTTAATTTTCATTTTTATAACCTACTATTATTTTGCAAAAAAACGAGACCCTATTTTTTTAAGCAAACTTCATATATATATATATATGTTTTATAATTTTTGTGACTTCTCTTTTCTTTAATATTGTATTTTTGAAAATTCAACCTCTACTCTAGATTGTTAATCTTTGCTTTTTGATATTTGTTATCAATTTTGTACCTTTAAGAACCCAGTCTTCAGTACCCATGGGAGCAAGATTACTGGCTTGACTGCTCTCTCCCCCTTTGGACTCTCCTTTTTCTCCACCAGGTACCCTCTATCTCCTCCCTCCCTCTTCTCTTCTCTACCCAACTCTGTGAATCTCTTTGTGTGTTCCAGGCTGTGGAGAACACTTAGGGAACTGATTACTGGCTGGATCTTTCCCTCTCCTTTTGATTCCCCCCCTTTATCCTCCTGGCCACCTCTGTCTCCTTCCTCCCTCTCCTCTTCTCTGTGTAACTCTGTGAACATCTCTGAGTGGTCCAGACTGTGGAGTGCACATAAGGAAGTGATTACTGGCTAGCTTGCTCTCTCCTCTTTTGATTCCACCTCATCTTATTCGGGTCAACTCTATCTCCCTCCCTCTTCTCTTGTCCATGTAACTCTGTGAACCCTTTGGGTGTCCCTCACTGTGGAGAAACTTTTCATCTTTAACCTAGATGTTTTATCAATGGTGCTGTATAGATGGAGAAGTCTTGAGGCTACTGTAAAAATAAGACTGAAAACCAGAAGCAGGAAGCTTAAGTCCAAATCCTGAGAACACCAGAGAACTCCCGGCTCCAGGGAACATTAATTGACAGGAGCTCATCAAATACCTCCATAACTTCACTGAAACCAAGCACCACCCAAGGGCCAAAAAGTTCCAGAGCAAGACATACTATGCAAATTCTCCAGCAACACAGGAACATAGCCCTGAGCTCCAATATACAGGCTGTCCAAAGTCACTCCAAACTCATTGACATCTCATAACTCATTACTGGACACTTCATTGCACTCCAGAGAGAAGAAATCCAGCTCCACACACCAGAAAACCAACACAAGCTTCCGTAACCAAGAAACCTTGACAAGCCACCTGTACAACTCCTCCCACAGCGAGGAAACTCTACAATAAAGAGAACTCCACAAACTTCCAGAATACAGAAAGGTCACCACAAACACAGCAATATAAACAAGATGAAGAGACAGAGGAATACCCAGCAGGTAAAGGAATAGGAGAATGCCCACCAAACCAAACAAAAGAGGAAGAGATAGGGAATCTACCTGAGAAAGAATTCCGAATAATGATAGTGAAAATGATCCAAAATCTTGAAAACAAAATGGAATCACTAAGACAAGGATTGAGAAGATGCAAGAAAAGTTTAACAAGGACCTAGAAGAAATTAAAAAAGAGTCAATATATAATGAATAATGCAATAAGTGATATCAAAAACACTCTGGAGGGAACAAACAGTAGAATAATGGAAGCAGAAGAAAGGATTAGTGAGGTAGAAGATAAAATGGTATAAATAAATGAATCAGAGAGGAAAAAAAAAAAAAAACGAGGACAATCTCAGAGACCTCTGGGACAAGTTAAATGCCCCAACATTTGAATCACAGGAGTCCCAGAAGAAGAAGACAAAAAGAAAGACCATGAGAAAATATTTGAGGAGATAATAGTTGAAAACTTCCCTAAAATGGGGAAGGAAATAATCACCCAAGTCCAAGAAACCCAGAGAGTCCCAAACAGGATAAACCCAAGGCAAAACACCCCAAGACACATATTAATCAAATTAACAAAGATCAAACATAAAGAATAAATATGAAAAGCAGCAAGGGAAAAACAAATAACACACAAGGGGATTTCCATAAGGATAACAGCTGATCTTTCAATAGAAACTCTTCAGGCCAAGAGGGAATGGCAGGACATACTTAAAGCGATGAAAGAAAATAACAGCCCAGATTACTGTACCCAGCAAGAATCTCATTCAAATATGAAGGAGAAATCAAAAGCTTTACAGACAAGCAAAAGCTGAGAGAATTCAGCACCATCAAACCAGCTCTCCAACAAATGCTAAAGGATATTCTCTAGACAGGAAACACAGAAAAGGGTGCATAAACTCGAACCCCAAACAATAAAGTAAATGGCAATGGATCATACTTATCAATAATTACCTTAAATGTAAATGGGTTGAATGCCCCAAGCAAAAGACAAACACTGGCTGAGTGGATACAAAAACAAGACCCCTATATATATTGTCTACAAGAGAACCACCTCAAAACAAAGGACACATACAGACTGAAAGTGAAAGGCTGGAAAAAGATATTACATGCAAATAGAGACCAAAAGAAAGCAGGAGTAGTAATACTCATATCAGATAAAATAGACTTTAAAACAAAGGCTGTGAAAAGAGACAGAGAAAGACACTACATAATGATCAAAGGATCAATCCAAGAAGAAGATATAACAATTATAAATATATATGCACCCAACATAAGAGCACTGCAATATGTAAGACAAATGCTAACAAGTATGAAAGGGGAAATTAACAATAACACAATAATAGTGCGAGACTTTAATACCCCACTCACACCTATGGATAGATCAACTAAACAGAAAATTAACAAGGAAACACAAACTTTAAATGATACAATAGACCAGTTAGACCTAATTGATATCTATAGGACATCCCCCCCCCAAAATGATTTTAACCTTTTTCTAAAGTGCACACAGAAACTTCTCCAGGATACATCACATCCTGAGCCATAAATCTTGCCTTGGTAAATTCAAAAGAAACTGAAATCATTCCAAGCATCTTTTCTTACCACAATGCAGTAAGATTAGATTTCAATTACAGGAGAAAAACTATTAAAAATTCCAACATAGGTTGTTTCCATGTCCTGGCTATTATAAACAGTGCTGCAATGAACATTGAGGTACATGTGTCTCTTTCAATTCTGGTTTCCTTGGTGTGTATGCCCAGCAGTGTGCCAGTCTATGTTCGATACAGGATATAGGATGCTTGGGGCTGGTGCATGGGGATGATCCAGAGAGATGCTATGGGGCGGGAGGTGGGAGGGGGATTCAGGATTGGGAGCTTGTATACACCCGTGGTGGATTCATGTCAATGTATGGCAAAACCAATACAGTATTGTAAAGTAAAATAAAGTAAAAATAAAATTTTTAAAAAAAATTCCAACATATAGAGGCTGAACAACACGCTGCTGAATAACCAACAAATCACAGAAGAAATCAAAAAGAAACCAAAATATGCATAGAAATGAATGAAAATGAACACGCAAAACCCAAAACCTGTGGGACACTGTAAAAGTAGTGCTAAGGGGAAGATTCATAGCAGTACAGACATACCTCAAGAAACAAGAAAAAAGTCGAATAAATTATCTAACTCTACACCTAAAGCAATGAGTAAAGGAAGAAATGAAGAACCCCAGGGTTAGTAGAAGGAAATAAATCTTAAAATTAGTGCAGAAGTAAATGAAAAAGAAACAAAAGAGACCATTGCAAAAATCAACAAAGCCAAAAGCTGGTTCCTTGAGAGGATAAATAAAACTGAAAAACCATTAGCCTGACTCATCAAGAAGCAAAGAGAGAAAAATCAGATCAACAATATTAGAAATGAAAATGGAGAGATCACAACAGACAACACAGAAATACAAAGGATCATAAGAGACTACTATCAGAGATTATATGCCAATAAAATGGACAAAGTAGAAGAAATGGACAAATTCTTAGAAAAGTACAACTTTCCAAAACTGAACCAGGAAGAAACAGAAACTCTTAACGGACCCATCACAAGCACGGAAATTGAAACCAATCAGAAATATTCCAGCAAACAAAAGCCCAGGTCCAGACAGCTTCACAGCTGAATTCTACCAAAAATTTAAAGAGCTAAGACCCATCCTATTCAAACTCTTCCAGAAAATTGCAGAGGAAGGCAAACTTCCAAACTCATTCTATGAGGCCACCAGCACCCTAATACCAACACCCGACAAAGATACCACAAAAAAAAAAAGAAAACTACAGGCCAATATTACTGATGAACATAGATGCAAAAATCCTTAAAAAAATTCTAGCAATCAGAACCCAACAACACATTAAAAAGCTCATACACCATGACTAAGTGGGCTTTATGCCAGGGATGCAAGGATTCTTCAATAACCACAAATCAATCAATGTAATATACCACATTAACAAATGGAAAGAAAAAAACCATACTATTACCTCAATAGATGCAGAGAAAGCCTTTGACAAAATTCAACATCCATTTATGATAAAAATTCTCCAGAAAGCAGGAATAGAAGGAACATACCTCAACATAATAAAAGCTATATATGACAAACCCACAGTAACATTATCCTCAATGGTGAAAAATTGAAAGCATTTTCCCTAAAGTCAGGAACAAGACAAGGGTGCCCAATTTCACAACTACTATTCAACATAGTTCTGGAATTTTGGGCCACAGCAATCAGAGCAGAAAAAGAAATAAAAGGAATCCAAATTGGAAAAGAAGAAGTAAAACTCTAACTGTTTGCAGATGACATGATCCTCTACATAGAAAACCCTAAAGACTTCACCAGAAAATTACTAGAGCTAATCAATCAATATATTAAAGTTGCAGTACATAAAATCAACACACAGAAATTCCTTGCATTCCTATAAACTAATAATGAGAAAATAGAGAAATTAAGGAAACAATTCCACTCACCATTGCAATGAAAGGAATAAAATATTTAGAAATATATCTACCTAAAGAAACATGGAGAAGGCAATGGCACCCCACTCCAGTACTCTTGCCTGGGAAATCCCATGGATGGAGGAGCCTGATAGACTGCAGTCCATGGGGTCGTGAAGAGTGAGACATGACTGAGCGACTTCACTTTCACTTTTCACTTTCCTGCACTGGAGAAGGAAATGGCAACCCACTCCAGCGTTCTTCCCTGGAGAATACCAGAGACAGGGGAGCCTGGTGGGCTGCCGTCTATGGGGTCACACAGAGTGGGTCTCTACTGAAGCGACTTTGCAGCAGCAGAAGCAAAGAAACAAATGACCTATGTATAGAAAACTATAAAACACTGGTGAAAGAAATCAAAGAGGACACTAATAGATAGAGAAATATACCGTGTTCATGGACTGGAAGAATCAATATAGTGAAAATGAGTATACTACCCAAAGCAATCTATAGATTCAATGCAATCCCTATGCAACGGTATTTTTCACAAAACTATAACAAATAATTTCACAATTTGTATGGAAATACAAAAAATCTCAAACAGCCAAAGCAATCTTGAGAAAGAAGAATTGAACTGGAGGAATCAAGCCTGTCTGACTTCAGGCTCTACTACAAAGCTACAGTCATCAAGACTTCAAAGACATCAAAACTCCTCTCCATGCTGAAGAGGGTGTGGAGAAAAGGGAACCCTCTTACACTGTTGGTGGGAATGCAAACTAATAGAGCCACTATGGAGAGGAATGTGGAGATTCCTTAAAAAACTGGAAATAGAACGGTCATATGACCCAGAAATCCCACTGCTGGGCATACACACCGAAGAAACCAGAATTGAAAGAGACACGTGTACCCCAATGTCCATCGCAGCACTGTTTATAATAGCCAGGACATGGAAGCAACCTAGATGTCCATCAGCAGACGAATGGATAAGAAAGCTGTGGTATAAAAACACAATGGAGTATTGCTCAGCCTTTGAGAAGAGTACATTTGAACTGGTTCTAATGAGGTGAATGAAACTGGAGCCTATTATACAGAGTGAAGTAAGCCAGAAATAAAAACACCAATATAGTATACTAGTGCATATATATGGAATTTGGAAAGATGGTAACAATAACCCTGTATGCGAGACAAGAGAAGAGATACAGATGTATAGGGCAGTCTTTTGGATTCTGTGGGAGAGGGCGAGGGTGGGATGATTTGGGAGAACAGCATTGAAACACGTATAATATCATATGTGGAACGGGTCACCGGTCCAGGTTCGATACATGATGCAGGATGCTCGGGGCTGGTGCACTGACATGACCTGGAGGGATGGTGTGGGGAGGGGGGTTCAGGATGGGGAACACATGTACACCCATGGCAGATTCATGTTGATGTATGGCAAAACCAATACAATATTATAAAGTAATTAGCCTCCAGTTAAAATAAATAAATTTATATATTTTTAAAAAGACACATAAGAATAGCCATGTTAAGTGACACAGCGTAGGATTTCCAGGAAGATACAATGGATTTTATGATAGTTGAAGAGCTCAATAATTCCATGTAATAATTTCCTCTAACACAGATAAAGTGCAAATTTTAAAGTGCAAACTAGTATTACAAATAAATCAACTGAGAACCAGAGAGGGTTAGTGACTTCCTTCAGGTTATGCAGCTGATATGTGAGAGGAAAGAATGACAACTCATGCCACCTGCCTGCTTTCCCCTGAAAGAGCTTCTCCTGTCATAACACACTGCCTAATGGTGAAAGACACATAACAGAGTCATGAATTTGGAGATTCTCTCCTTGTTGACTTGTCTGGGAGGGTATTAACAACACAGTCCACACATAATTCATCCCTCACCTGGATTTACAACGCACTTTCTCTATGAGACTCCAGAGTCCCCAGTTCTGGTTGCAACCTCTCCTAATGTTTTGTCCCCCAAATGGAATTCACACTTGGGGTCACTCCTCCTTGCTGTTCAAGACCCATAGCAGTGTCCTCAACTCTGCTTCAAAACTTTTCACCTGGAAAGCTTGAACTCCCCATCCCCTCTCAGAATGTCTTCTTGTTCATGTTGGTTCATATTACCATTGTGAATATATTCTTTCATTTCCTCAGTTGTAAAGCCTTACCATTCCCTTTGTTTATGAATCTCAAGAGATTCTGACTTCTTGCAAAAATCCAAAGGAGACAGCTAGTCACCTTTCTTTACTCATTTTCAACACTTTTGTTTTTTCCTTTATCCTTGGATCTCACATGAATACTTAAAAAATCAGTTCCCTTTAAAGCCATTTTCCTGTCAGGAACATAAACTTGCATCCAGTGGGACAAGTACGGGGAGATCTATATGCAAAAGTACCATTTGCATTTTTGTCTCATTTAAGATTTAATAATAAATATCTTTTATTAGGTATCAGACCCTGAGCTAAAAGTTGGGGATTTGAGAATGTATAAGAGACCTTATTATTCCTTAACCTTAAACATCTCACAGTCTTGGGTGGGAGCAATGGGAGTGCTAAGCTGTTAGGTTCATGTGCAATGAATCCTTTAACCCTGAAGGGAGTCAATACACAATAGATGTGAAAAATGCTATGGCAACAGAGCAGAAAGTGTGTTAATTCCTTACAACATGAGAGCCAGGTTTTGAAGGATTAGTCTAAAATCACCAGGATGGAGAGCAAGGACCCTCTAAAGAGAAAGAACATTAAGTTTGGGGTAAGAGAAGCTGACTGAGAGAGAGTATCAGTCTGCAAAGACAGGACAAGAACAGTACTTGAAGGCAGAAAAGAAATGCCACTGTCTGCTCTGAGCCCCAGCCTGCAATTAAACCTGAGCACACTTGGCTCCCTATGTGAACTGTCACCCTTGGATAAAGCAACACTGCCTGGCTTCCATGGCATCTTTTCTGGGCACAAAATTTCATTTTAAAAGACACTGGGAAGCCAATCATGGAGCAGCAAAAACAAAAGCTGTCTGCATTCCCCTGCTGCAAGAACTCTCCTTTAGAGGAAATGTTGAAGCAAAGAAAACAAATAAAAGTTGTTCTGAAAGGAGAGGCAATTAAATTTTTGCCAGACATGACAGGAAGCTGAGAACTAAAGCAGACAGAGTAATGTCTATCTTTGGCACACCAGACAGGGAGGAGAAGAGCATGTCTTTGATGGCAGACTTTATTTTAAAAGTACTAACTGACATTTTGAAAGGACATAAAAACACAGAGAGGAGAGAGCCCTTCAGCCTCTGCTGTCTGGGTGGCTGAAGCTCCAAAGTGCCCCCAGGGTTTTCATTTTCCTAGTCTAAGGTTAATGGCAAGATAAGGTGTAGGAAGGAAAAGGAAAAAAAAAAAGAATAAAACAAATCCCTATCTTAAAGCAGCCATACAAGTCCACATGATGCATTTAAGTTGAAAGTATAAAGAGAAAGACATTTCCTGGCTCCTGAAGGAGGCTGGCAGAAGATAACCAAAGCAACAGAAGGCAGAGTTCTGTCCATCATCTGAACAGTCAGTGAAGTGCATACATGCTTTTACAGGGAACCCTGTTCCAAGAGGACAGGCACAAAAGCTCATGTTTAAGGCACCAGTTACTCAAAACTTCAAGAAAGTCTTGGCTTTTTCATAGGCACACTTACAGCTGAACAGCTGCCTGTGGTCAGGAGCCCAGCACACCGAGGCCTCCAGATCTTCAGAGCACTTCTCTTGTCTCTTTCTTTCCCTGACCCCTATGCTCCTGTCATTCACAGAAGGCATAACTTATATGTTTCTTGCCTCTTGATCCTCCTAAAACATTTTGCCCCATCAAAGAAGTTTAGATTTAAGTGTTTCTTTTTTTCATTGTCATTGAGCTGTGAACTTCTCACAATCCAAATTTCTCCCTCTCTCCCAGAGTCATGGAGACATTACACTTTACCTTTGAAATGAGGATGGTTATGATTCCCTCCTTCCACTATTTACCTCCACTCAGGTAAAGGGGATTCATATCATTCTGACAGGAGGCATGAAGGATAGAAACTGGAAAAAACAGGTAGCCAATGAGAATATGACTCAGAGGATGGTCTATTTCCAGTCCTGCACTTATCAACACTTATATCAGTTCAATGTGAGTAAATACAGAAGAGGAAGAAGAGATGTATACAAGTAAATAATTCAGTACCCACTCCATCCTTTTGGCTTTCTCACATGAAGATTCTACACAAATTCTCAGCAGCCCAGTATCTCCAACTTACCTCTGACCAAGTCACTGTGTGCTGCAATCAATGCGAGCATTCAGTCACTGTTTATCAAGTTCCCACTCTGGGCAAGGTGCTAAGTTAGAGGATACAGGAATGAAGAAAAGGGATGCCAGCCTGTAATGACATCATAGCTTTAGCCAAAAAACTTACCGGGAGCCTGAGCCCAGGGTGAGCAGGAATCTGGAGAGGGAGTTTCATTAGGGAAAACATCTGACAGGGCAAGTCAATCCAGGCAGATCCAAGGTCTCAGAGTTCAGTCAGGGAATCAGAAACAACAGTCCTGGCAAAAAGAGGACAGTGACATGAGCGCAAATCCCAGGACAAAGTTTATTTCCTACCTAATCCATTTTAGATTTCTTGTTGTCTATAAAGACCCAGGACCTGGGGAAATAAATGTATCCAGAAAGTGTTTCAAGGCCCTCAGGGAAAGCTTGATGCTGTGTGAGCACAAAAACAAATTATCAAATTGCTTCATAACCTCCATAAAATAACATGCTTTGTTATTATAATGGCTAAAACAAAAGCAGAGTTGCCTGTACATTGAAATAGCTCATTTTGCCACCGCCCGCCCCGCCCGCCACCCCCCCACACACACACACACACAAGATTTCAAAAGGACAATTACAAACATAAGAATAAGAAAGGAAAAGGAGAAAATTAAGTTTCTTATTTAAGCGACCAATATACACACAGAAGTTCAAAGAAAACAAAATTTCAGCATAAATTACAAAAAGTCCTCTCAATTGTTTTCAGAAATGCAATTTAACCATGAAGAAAATCTCTCTAATTTCTTGAGATGATTAAAGGGAAGGCTAGTTTCTTAATTGCCTAGTTGCGAAACACATTAGAGCATGGATGGAGTTTCAAGATTGAGATTCTGGCCAAATATTATTCTCTGCATTTCTACTTTGTTTCAAAAAAGGAAAATGACTCAGGAAAATATGGAGCTGTTTTTTATGAAAAAGAATCAAAAAGAAATTACAGCTAGGAGACACAATTAATCAGAAAAGATGACAGATAGGAGTCATAGTTAGGAACCAAAATACCTCAAGATTTTTCTCAGAACTAAATGGAAATAAAATTAAATGTACATCTTCAATTTTATTATTGGGAAATCACTGCAGGAGGCAGATAGGAAATACTCTCTTTCCATTATTTTACAAAGCACAGAGAGCAGTTTTCCAGACAATTCCAGCACTTTACAAAATGCCCAGAAGCAGCAGATCTCTGCAGAAGAGGTCACACACTCATAGGCTCAAGATATAAAGCAGACAGATTCAAGTCAATAGGAACATCAAATTAGTTTGCTGGTTATTGAGTGGAGAGGGCACTTGCATGCCCTGGTCCCTGAACTACTGCCTCAGTCACACAGCTCAAGTCTGATATCAATCTAGAGGAAATATCAATTTGGTCAAAAAAGAAAAAAATCATACCGACCTAGATTGGCCATCTGTGTGTTTTAATTTTCTGAAGGTTAAAAACAAATTAATGAAAGACGTGCTTAGTATTTTAAAACTATATGCTAAACATTCATATGGTGCAATGTTTTTTTACCTACTTAGAAGTTTGTCAATTTCTTTCTCTTTCCTCAGTTACTGATAGGATTCACAAAGTATCCATGTTATGAGTGTGGATAATGTGATTCCTGTTTAGAAAATGAGAAGGGGTGTGGATTAGGGAGTGACCAAATGACTTCTTTTGGTCCTTCCAGTTCTGAAATTATATAGTTTAATGGCATTCATAACTCTTATTTTTTATTTATTTTTATGCATTGGGGTATAGTTGCTTTACAACACTGTGCTAATTTCTGCTATACAGCAAATCAGAGGATCAGTCATATGTAAACACATATCCCTCTCTTCTGGATTTTCCTCCCGCCTAGGACATCACAGAGCACCAACTAGGGTTCCCTATGCCATACAACAGGCATTCACTAGTTATCTATTCAATGCATAGTAATGTATACATGTCAACCTCAATCTCCCAATTTATTCCATGCCCCTTTCCCCCTTGGTGTCTGTATATTAGTTCTCTATATTTGTATCTCTATTACTGCTTTGCAAATAAGTTCATCTGTACCATTTTTCTAGATTCCACATATATGCATCAATAATGACATTTGTTTTTCTCTTTCTGACTGATTTCACTCTGTATAACAGTCTCTAGCTCCATCCATGTATCTACAATGACCCAATTTTATTCCTTTAATGGCTGAGCAATATTCTATTGTGTATATTTACCACAACTCCCTACAAATAGCTGAGAAAAAAAGAAAACCTGAAGGCAAAGGAGAAAAGGAAAGATATACCCATCTGAATACAGAGTTCCAAAGAATAGCAAGGAGAGATAAGAAAGCCTTCCTCAGTGATCAATGCAAAGAAATAGAGGAAAACAATAGAATGTCAAAGGCTAGAGATCTCTTCAAGAAAATTAGAGATATCAAGGGAATATTTCATGCCAAGATGGGCACAATAAAGGAAAGAAATGGTAAGGACATAGAGGAGCAGAAGATATTAAGAAGAGGTGGCAAGAATACACAGAAGAACTATACAAAAAAGATCTTCATGACCCAGATAACCACAATGGTATCATCACTAACCTAGAGCCAGACATCATAGAATGCAAAGTCAAGTGGGCCTTAGGAAACATCACTACAAACAAAGCTAGTGGAGGTGATGGAATTCCAGTTGAGCTACTCCAGATCCTAGAAGATGATGCTGTTAAAGTGCTACACTCAATATGCCAGCAAAGCTGCAAAACTCAACAGTAGCCTCAGGACTGGAAAAGGTCAGTTTTCACTCCAATCCCAAAGAAAGGTAGTGGAAAACAATGTTCACTCTACTACACAACTGCACTCATCACACACACTATCAAAGTAATGCTCAAAATTCTTCAAGCCAGGCTTCAACAGTACATGAACTGTGAACTTCCAGATGTTCAAGCTGGATTTAGAAAAGGCTAGGAACCAGAGAACAAATTTCCAACATCTATTGGATCATCAAAAAAGCAAGAAAGTTCCAGAAAAACATCTACTTCTGCTTTACTGACTACACCAATGCCTTTGACAGTGTAGATCACAACAAACTGTGGAAAATTCTTCAAGAGATGGGAATACCAGACCACCTGACCTGACTCCTGAGATATTTGTATGCAGGTCAAGAAGCAACAGTTAGAACCAGTCATGGTACAACAGACTGGTTCCAAATTGGGAAAGAGTTACATCAAGGCTGTATAGTATCATTCTGCTTATTTAACTTCTATGCAGAGTACCTCATGTGAAATGCCAGGCTAGATGAAGCACAAGCTGGAATCAAGATTGCCAGGGGAAATATCAATAACCTCAGATATGCAGATGATACTACCTTTACGGCAGAAAGTAAAGAAATTAACTAACGAGCCTCTTAATGAAAGTGAAAGAGGAGCGTGAAGAAGGCTTAAAATTCAACCTTCAGAAAACTAAGATCATGGCATCTGGTCCCATCACTTCATGTCAAACAGATGGGGAAACCATGGAAGCAGTGACAGACTTTATTTTCTTGAGCTCCAAAATCACTGCAGATGGTGACTGCAGCCATGAGATTAAAAGACACTTACTTCTTGGAAGAACAGCTATGACCAACCTAGACAGCATATGAAAAAGCAGAGACATTACCTTGTTGACAAACGTTCACCTAGTCAAAGCTATGGTTTTTCCAGTAGTCATATATGGATGTGAGTTGGACCATAAAGAAAAGCTGAGTCCCAAGGAATTGATGCTTTTGAACCGTGGTGTTGGAGAAGACTCTTGAGAGTCTGTTGGACTGCAAGGAGATCAAACCAGTTAATCCTAAAGGAGATCAATCTTGAACATACATTGGAAGGACTGATGCTGAAGCTGAAACTCCAATAGTTTAGCCACCTGATGCAAAGAACTGACTCATTGGAAAAGAACCTGATGCTGGGAAAGATTGAAGGCAGGAGGAGAAGGGAAAAACAGAGGATGAGATGGTTGGATGGCATCACCAGCTCAATGGACATGCATCTGAGCAAGCTCCAGGAGTTGGTGATGGACAGGGACGCCTGGTCTGCTGTAGTCCCTGGGGTTTCAGGGGGTCAGACACTAGTGAATGACTGAATTGTACTGACCACATCTCCTTTATCCATTAATCTGTCAATGGATATTTAGGTTGATTCCATATCCTGACTATTGCAAATAATTCTGCAATGAACATTGGGGTGCATGTGTCTTTTTGAATTATGGTTTTTTCAGTATATATGTCCAGGAGTAGTATTACTGGGTCATGCTGCTGCTGCTGCTAAGTCACTTCAGTCATGTCCGACTCTGTGCGACCCCAGAGACAGCAGCCCACCAGGCTCCCCCATCCCTGGGATTCTCCAGGCAAGAACACTGGAGTGGGTTGCCATTTCCTTCTCCAATGCATGAAAGTGAAAAATGAAAGTGAAGTCACTCAGTCATGTCCGACTCTTCGTGACCCCATGGACTGCAGTCCACCAGGCTCCTCCATTCATGCGATTTTCCAAGCAAGACTACTGGAGTGGGGTGCCATCACCTTCTTCGTACTGGGTCATAATGTAGTTCTATTTTTAGTTTTTCAAGAAATTTCCATACTGTTCACCATAGTGATTGTATAAATTTACATCCCGATGAACAATGCTAAAGGGTTCCCTTTTCTCTACACCCTCTTCAAGAATTTATTGTTTGTAGATTTTTTTGATGGTGACCATTCTGGCTGGTGTGAAGTGATACCTTATCGCAATTTTGATTTGCACATGAAAAGATGATCAACATCAGTAATTTTTAGATAAATAAAAATTATAATGCTTATTTAAATGACTTGACTGAAAACCTAATGCAAAAAAAATCAGTAGTCATCATTTTTGTTCCAAAGGCACATCAGTTCAGTTCAGTCATTCAGTCATGTCTAACTGACACCCTGTGGACTGCAATAGTCCAGGCTTCCCTGTCCATCATGAGTTCCCTGATCTTACTCATGTCCATTGAATCAGTGATGCCATCCAACCATCTCATCCTCTGTCATCCATTTCTCCTACCTTCAATCCTTCCCAGCATCAGGGTCTTTTCAAATGAGTCATTTCTTCACATCAGGTGCCCAAATATTGGAGTTTCAACTTCAGCATCAGTCCTTCCAATGAATATTCAGGACTGATTTCCTTTAGGATGGACTGGTTGGATCTCCTTGCAGTCCAAGGGACTTTCAAGAGTCTTCTCCAACACCACAGTTCAAAAGCATCATTTCTTCGGCACTCAGCTTTCTTTATGGTCCAACTCTCACATCCATACATGACTACTGGAAAAATTATAGCTTTGACTAGACGAACCTTAGTTGGCAAAGTAATGTCTCTGTTTTTTAAAAACTGCTGTCTAGGTTGGTCATAGCTTTTCTTCCAAGGAGCAGGCATCATTTAATTTCATGACGGCATTTACCATCTGCAGTGATTTGGGAGCTCAAAAATAAATAAATAAAAGTCTCTCATTGTTACCATTGTGTCCCCATCTATTTGCCATGAAGTGATGGGACCCGATGCCATGATCTTTGTATTCTGAATGTTGAGTTTTAAGCCAACTTTTTCACTCTCCTCTTTCATTTTCATCAAGAGGCTGGTTAGTTAATTTCTTCACTTTCTGCCATAAGGGTGGTTTCATCTGCATAACTGAGGTTATTGATATTTCTCCTGGCAATCTTGTTTCCAGCTTGTGCTTCATCCAGCCTGGCATTTCACATGATGTGCTCTGCATAGAAGTTAAATAAGCAGAGTGACAATATACAGCCTTGATGTACCCCTTTCCCGATTTGGAACCAGTTGTTTGTTCCATGTCCAGTTCTAACTGTTGTCTCTTGACCTGCATACAGATTTCTCAGGAGGCAGGTCAGGTGGTCTAGTATTCCCATCTCTTGAAGAATTTTCCACAGTTTGTTGTGATGTACACAGTCAAGGCTTTGGCGTAGTCAATATAGAAGAAATAGATGTTTTTCTGGAACTCTCTTGCTTTTTTGATGATCCAACAGATGTTGGCAATTTGATCTCTGGTTCCTCTGCCTTTCCCTAATACAGCTTGAACATCTGGAAGTTCACGATTCATGTTCTGTTGAAGCCTGGCTTGGAGAATTTTGAGCATTACTTTGCTAGCATGTGAGATGAGTGTAGCCTTTTCTAACTCAATGAAACTATGAGTTAGACAGGCCACCAGCTGCGCAATATGCTACTGGAGATCAGTGGAGAAAGGCACATACTAGGTTCTCAAATGACTGCTGAATGAATGAATTCTTTTCAGCAAAAAAATATTAACAGAAAACTGTTGTATAAAATAATAGGTTTTCCTGGATATATACGTGTATGTGTGTGTGTGTGTATACAACATACACAGAAATACATAGCATATATCAATATTATTTGTGCATTTTTTAATTTTTTCATTTGTTCTATATTTATTAGATAATATTCTTCCACAGAGAAAATGTTTGCTCATGAATTAGAGTATTTAGCTTGCCACAACTATTGCAGAAGGCAATGACACCCCACTCCAGTTCTATTGCCTGGAAAATCCCATGAATGGAGGAGCCTGGTGGGCTGCAGTCCATGGGCTCGCGAAGAGTTGGACATGACTGAGTGACTTCACTTTCACTTTTCACCTTCATGCATTGGAGAAGGAAATGGCAACCCATTACAGTGTTCTTGCCTGGAGAATCCCAGGGACGGGGGGAGCCTGGTGGGCTGCTGTCTATGGGGTAGCACAGAGTCGGACACAACTGAGGCAACTTAGCAGCAGCAACTTGCCACGACTATAGTTCCCACTGAAAAACTAAGATAAATGTATAATAATGTGTCTTTAATCACCAATTTTCAGAAGGTTTCAACTTAATGGTTGCCTCCAAGGGTGGCAAATAATTCATTTTTTTAAAAACGTTTTCTTCTTTTATATCTTTATGGACCCATGGATACTTATGTGTTTCAATCAACTATAGTCATATTCTTTCAGATGTAGAAAAAGTGCCAAATTTGGCCAAATGAGAACCTCTTAATGCTTGTCCCTCTGACCCTTTGACTCAACCCTTCAGTCTGTAAGGGTTTCCTTGTTTTCTAGCACAACAAGTTTTCCTAAATTCACCATGAATTTTCCTTCCTTCAAGTCCACAATCAGCCATTTCTCCAAAGAATCCAGATTCCTTTCTGTGAATGGTATTTAGAAAACAAAATTTGGGCATTACAATGCTGATTCCAGATAAGGTGCCATTGCTCTTGTGTCCTTCCGCTGAACAGAAACAGGATATATACTGTGTTATCATGAAATAAGGGCTTCCCTGGTGGCTCAGACAGTAAAGCATCTGCCTGCAATGCAGGAGATAAATTTAACATTACAGGATTTTCATTTAATTTCTTTGATTCAATACAATAGTATCTGTTTTTCATACACTGGAGAAATCTCAGTTTAATTATTGGCTTATTCTGTAATATATAAGAAAACCCAAAGTAACAATATCAACATCATTGTTAATAACAACATCAATGAATGATATTTAAGATTTCCTTGGAGCTCTTTTCATTATTAGACTATATGCCACTAATTTTGTGTCTGTATTCTTCTGGCATCAACGAAGTTGCAATTTTATTATGTCAGTTGTCTTTTTATTAATATTTTTAGTAATAGCCCCTCTTTTCCTCCAGACAATGTATATTGTTTCATGACTATATCACAATAAAGTTCATTTATAACATCTTTTCCACCCTTTCTTCTTCATCATGTACTTTTAGTCAATATTCATATCTTTCTCAAGTGCCTAATCTTTGTACGCTTAAATATATTAAAGCTTCTATTATTTGTCAGCTTTAGATAATATCCAAAGAAATCATTTAATTTCCTCCCTGTGTTATTTTTACTTTGACATTACATTTACCACTAACAAACACTTCTTTAACCATTGTCTACAACTTTAAGATCTTCAACCTAGAATTAAATATATAAAGTATTCACCACTGATCTCTCTGTCAAAGTCCCCCATACCACTTTTTAAATTGTTTATTTGTAGTAGTTTCCTAGGGACAATATCTCCTGAATTCTTGAATGTTCCATATTTTTCCTATAACCTTCACAAATTTAAAGTACAACTTGAATGGAATAATATCCTTCATCTGTTTTCTTAAGTATCTTGAAGATACTATTCCTTTACTTATTGTTTTGAACATTTATTAAGAAAGTCAGTGTCAACCTACTTCCTTTCCTTTATAAATGACTCTGTCTTCTTTCTTTACTGTCTTATAGATAATATCCTAGGTTCATTTTTACATGCACATATGGCCCTCTTAATATGTAGATTCAGATCTTCATTTATATCAATATATTTTCTTGAATATGATTTTAAACATTCATTCTAGCCCACTTTTGCGTTCCTTTTTCAGAGGTGGCAAATATGTGTATCCTGCATCTTAAATATTAAACCCAACCCACTCAATTCTTTAGTTGAATGCCATGAAAAATGAGAGCCACCTCTCTGAATCAAATATTTATAGCTGCTAAGTTGTATGTAGCCTTTGATTTCTGACCCTATTGTTCCTCTTTAGTGGTACCAGGACCAAATACTGTAGTCTAAAACATGCTGTTACTGTTCCTCTTTGAATACACTATTTCAGTTGCATCACATTTTAATGTTTTTCAGTATGTGAATTAACTACACAAGCTATTTTCATGGCCCTTCTATTCCCTTGACAGAAATTCTGACTGATATGGATGGGCTACCACATACCCTCTTATATAGTTTTATCATGAAACAATCACTTTCATTGTTCTCCACAGTAAAATTATTTATGTTGAGGATCTTTTTACTTCTGCATTTCCATAACTCTACATCTTTGGCTATAGATTAAAACAGACAAGCCTCATATCAAATTCTAAATTAGGAACACTTATTAGATGCCTATTGTGTGGAAGACAGTACACCAAGATATGGCACAATGAAGAAGATTATATCATTATTTTCTTTAGTAGGTTAGTCTAGCAAAATGAGTAAGATATAGATATAAACCCTGTGTGTATCTACACAGGTATACACATACATATACATAACATGGATCATGATAAGAAGTAGTAAACAATCAAAATACACAAATAAAACTTACTGGGAGTTTAAGCCAGAGAAAGATGACTTATGGTAGTGGAGATCCTGGAAAACCTTGTATAAGTAGTGGCCTTTCAGTCTCAAAATATAGAAAAGCTTTAGGTGTAAAGGAGATCAGAGAAACACATTTTAAGAAAACAGTATATTTAAGGAAAAGGCTTAGAAAAAGAAAAGTTTGTATTGGATGTGACAAATAGCAGTAGTTTCATTTGCTTGAAACACTCATAAATAACATTTTTTTAAATGAACTGATTGTTTAGAAAAAGAGGATAAAATATTTGAGCTTTGTTAGAGAAACAACATGAGGCCAAAGTTCAGAGCAGAAGAGTGATATAAGCATTTCCCAAAGATTAATTCAATATCAGAATACAAAACTGACTGGAATAGAGAGAAATTGTAGGCAGTGATATCAGTGAAAAGTCAGCTCCAACAGTCAAAACAAGAAAGAATCAAAGATATCTCTGTATATAAACACAGACCAAAACAACCAGTCTTTTGATAAGATTATACCCCTTTTCCATAAAAGAACTATTTAGAGGCTTTATGGAGTATGTATTATTTAGGCATCTACAATAAAGGAAATGTATTTCTGGTTTAGTCATAAAACCTGAGAGCATTGCTCTGCTCAGGCATCTACAGAATAAATGACGCAGTCTGCACCATGACAAAGCAGTCTGACATGCTGTATTCACATTAAGAAATCTGAATTTAGTATCTGCAATAAAGAATCTTAAAAAAAAATCTACTCAATCTACTCTAAAGCCCTCTCTCCTTTTCTCTCTCACTTTTTCTGCCAAATTGTATCTCTTTCCCTTTTAAAACCAATTTCAAGAGGTTAACATTGTCCTGTAATTATATTTTATCTCATGCAAGGATGGTCACTGACAATCTAAGCTAATCCAGGATTTTGTTAAATAAAAAGTCCAAATAGGGTCACTTAGGTTGAATAGAGTGATTTTATCCCTTCATCAAATCAAACATGTGGGATTCACTTCTGCTAAAATTACCTCTCTGGATCTTTGCCTACAGTGTGATGAAGGTCACTGAGTTGATTAAAGAGTTTGTGGCAATAATAGGGTCTTTGGCAGATGCAATCTGAAATGATCAAAAACTGAGAGCAAAAAGGGATTTAAATGGTTCAATGGAGATAATATACCTGAAAAATCCAGTCCCTGTGCTGAATTATTATTATTTCAAGCAGAAAGGATTCTATGAGAAAAGAGTGACTAGATATTTTCCCGTTGAAACTTTCAGAGATTATGAGAAAGAAGTTTAAAAATCAAAGATCAAGGTAAAACAGGGAAGAATTCTAAATTCAGAAATTAAAGTCACTGGAGGCATCTGGGAACTCCCTCCACAGAGTATAGGAGAGTGACAGAGTGACAGTTCCAGTGTTTGGAACACAAAGGAAAAGACCAAATGAACATCACTCATCTGTCATTGTACAAGGCCTTACACTGCTAGTTATTCGGTCATGTGCTTACATCTTGCTCTCTAATTAGTCTGTAAGTTCCCTGAGGACAAGAGTGCTTCATTAATCTTCTCTGTATTGTTAGTACCATGCATAGGGCAATGCATTCAGGATGCTTGACATAACATATATAATTCAACAAAATGGCCTTAGAAGTTTCCTTATCATCCATTGTAAGGGATAAATGCCTTGAGGGATAAAACTCTCTCTTGTTCACTATTGTATACCCAGAATCTAAGGCATTAGGGGGGTTTCCCTTATAGCTCAGTTGGGAAAGAATCTGCCTGCAATGCAGGAGACCCGGATTCAATTCCTGAGTCGGGAAGATCCCCTGGAGAAGGAAATGGCAACCCACTACAGTATTCTTGCCTGGAGAATCTCATGAACAGAGCAGCCTGGTGGGCTATAGTACATGAGGTCAGAAGAGTCGGACATGACTTAGTGACTAAACCACCACCACCAAGGCATTATGGACTCATAGTATTTGTTGCACTCTGAAAGCATGCACACTTGGACAATTTTTTAAACAAATGAAAAGAATTGACAGTATCCATGGTCAACTAACCTATACCTGTTTATATATCTTAGGCTATGTGTGCAGCATCTTTTGAAGAACACCACTGCTAGAAATATTTACTTGATTTCAGTCCAGGTAAGTAACATTTGCATTATCTGAAACAATTAAATATATTTAATGTATTAAATACATTAATGATCAAGAAAATTCTTTCTCTAGAGTTGGTCATGTAAAAAAATATGTTAAGTAGGTTAAGATGTCTAGCTAACAGAAAAAAATGTCTAGCTAGTAGATACCTTCTAGTTATACAATTGTGATCTCACAAACATCCTTAATATTCAGTGGGCCTAGCAAAAAAGCAGTCCTCTACGATTACACATTGTAGAAGTCATCTCTCTAATGCAATGGGCGTATAAGAGAGAGGAAGCAGCTTTTGCATTAATGTAGGCTTATTTCATAAACAACCTGCTCACCAACCCAAAATGCTACAGATCTCAACTTCAGTATCTAGGGAACTATAAAATTAGGTATACAAAAGACTAAAAATTCAAATTCATAATTACAAAATTTAGGGGATATTTTGCATTAAATAGAAGAGCTTCCAGGATGCATTGTGCTTTAAACGGGTCCCTGCTGAAGTACATATGCACACCTTCATTCAACCACAAATGTCTTTTGTGGAGCGGGGTAGATTAGAGCTGAATGATGCACAAAGAACTAAACAATCACTGCAATCAAATCCTAATCAGTAGCTCAGAGAGAACCAACTGCTGTGCCCATTTAAAGAGAGAAGAGAAAGAAAAAATAAAACTTGAAAGACAGTCTTGTGAACTGAAATGGGAGACCCAGAGCTTCCATTTTAGACTTTTTGTGATGTTGTCAATGTCTCAGAAATCAGTGCCATGACAATGTTCATCGCTTTTAAAGAAGAGAAACTATAGAGAAGAGAAATCATTGGGGATTATTTTCCCAAGTTTCCCAGTCACATCTTATATAAACTGAGTTTAGAACAGTTCATAATGACCATCATGGCAGTGGTGGTGAAGTAAGAAAGTGAAATACTATTACTGAATATATCAACTGGACCAGTGCCAGCATCCTTATCTGGGCCGAAACCCTTTGTCTCAGCCAGGGAGGTGCTTTCTCTAGCCAGATTCATGTAGCCAGTAAGGAAACCAATGCTGAGGCTGGAACAGCACAAGCTTTACTCAATGGCTAAAGAATGGGGAAATGGGAACTTAGTTTGCAAATCAACTTTTCAACCCAGTTCCAATGGACGTACTATACATATAGGAGAGTCAAGGTAAAAATCAAGAGGATTGGAAAGAGTGGAAGGAATGTATATGACTTATTTTAGAACACGGGTGTGATTTGGACCCAGAACTGATGCAACTCTCCTTTTCAGTCTTGGTATGCTCTTTTCTGGTTGTTGTCATGGCAATCATCAATCATCAAGATGCTAATGGGTGTGTACATTTAGCAAGCTAAGGTATTACAATGAGCATATAATGAGACTCAAGGTCTACTGGAAGTCAAATCTTCCACCATCTTGGGCCTAGCTGGTTCTAACTGGTTTATAACTCCTTGCAGCTTCCTCCTGAAATTTACATAGGAGTACTGTAAATAGTTTATGTTGGATGGAGGGTCAGGGGTATGATTCTGGGGTAATAGCCTTGATAACAGTATTATGAATAAACACTCTACCAGGAAAGAGATATGTGGTTTAGTGCCAGGTCTTCACATAGTATTTTGGTCAATTTAGCTTAACAAGTATTTAGGGGGTGATTCCATTTTCTCATCATACAGTGAAAGGGTTAAGCCAGATTGTTTCTGGGAGTCATTTCCACCTTTGACATTAATTTCTAGGTCCCCAGTTACCTAAATCAAAAAACACATACAACACTCAAACCTGGACACACAGTTTGCTCCACTGGCTCAAGATCTCCTAGAAAGATCTCACCCTGCTCTGATTCCCACCTTTAACACAATAAAACACAGGGTAAAGAAAGCGCCGATCTGTGTTTATGTAATTATAAAGAGTGTTGCTCCTTCACTTGCCTTCAGCTTAAAAGGCAAGTTATTTCCCTTCTTCATAAACCACATCTTTATTTAAGAATCACCTTCTTAATGAATACTTCCCTCACCAATCTACTGCTTCAGTCTCCAAACCAACAATTGTGTTTCCTTTCCTTTTTTAGTTCTTTCTCCTAGCACTTATCACCCTGTATTTTATTTATTAATGAAGTTTATTATAGAGGAGAATGAGTTCATTGAGGGCAAAAATTTTTATCCCATTTTTTTCACTGCTGTATTCCCATTATAATGCTTGGCACACAGCAGGTGGTCAATAAATATTTGTGGAATTAATGAACAAATTAATCAGTACTTTGCTCCCAGGATAACTGTGAACTAAATTTCTAGTTAATACAACTAAGATTTCATCCCAGTTATACATCTTCAATGGAGCAGCTATACAGTTCATAAAAGAATCATATAAAATCCTCATTTTATATCTTGGCATTAGGATATTTCTAATCTGCAACATTATACACATTCTCAAGTGTACTAGCAAATACAACACCCGTTGTGTCCTTTATAAGCTATCTGCAAAAAGTGAATCAAAGTTAAAAACTCAGAAACGTAAAAAGTATGTTAAATGCTTCATAGGAAGCCTTGGTTGGATATTAACAGAATCTAGATTAAATAAGTTTATTATACAGATTCTTTTTAGATTGATCCCTCAAAAGCACCAACTACAGTTGAAGCACCCTAAAAACAGCTTGGACAAGAGTCAATTAGAAAACCATGGCCATGTTATAGCACTGTGGTTTACCTTGAAAGATACACTGAGTTTAATGTAGGAGAAAACTGAAGCAGCCAAATGGTTTCAAAGGTGCTTCAAAATCACCCAGCTAAAGTAAAGCAAGGTTACTTAAAGTATGATAGAAAAGTAAAAGCTGGATATGTATGAAAAAGGTTTTGAACAATAACTGGAAAATTTACTAAGGAGTTAAGGAGATACATGACAATAACTTTATGGCCATGTCCAGAGTTTTATAATGCACCAACTCAAAATCACTATCCTCCCCCAAAACATTCAAACTTCAGAAGTCTGTTTCTAGTCAACTCATTTATCTCACAACCAAATAGCATAAATTAAGGAAAGTAAGTAAATAATATGCTTATGTCAAGACTGAAAGTCAAAATTCTAAGGGTTCATTTATAACCTGTACAATATGGTATAATACTGAAGATACATGCCCATTTTGCCTTAATAGAAAATACAGATGAATGCATACTCTCATACCTTATTTTTGCATATAGGGAGGAAATCTACCAAATGATAAATAGGAATGTGAAAAAAATCCTTACTCCCAGAAAAAGTCCCTAAAATATTACCTCTGATTGGGGCTTTAGGGTTCAGATATATTATCTTTTAAAAGTCCAACTGGAGAAGCTCCTTAGCTTTGCAAAATTAATGTTTGGATGATAAAAAAAAAGTAAACTAAACTTAGGCCTTTTTGACAGGAAAGAAATGAAAGAAGAGACCCCCACCTTTGGCATTTGTGAAAATGAAGAGATTGCGATCTTAAATTTATAATGTAGAATCTGTAAAGGTTCTACCTATTCTCGAGTTTTGTGGATTGACTATATACAGCAATTATTTTCAAGAACAGCAGCAGGAAATAAAAAGAGGAGATGGGAAGCAAGGTTCTGCATTTTGAGCAGCTTTTTTAGTTAGGAGTAAATCTTACACAGGCCGTGAACATAAAGAGACTCAATAAGAGGAGCAGACCACATGATGGAAAAACGAGGATTTTAAATGTCAGTACAAAAGATGGCAGTCACTGGGGTCCCAAAAGCACCAGTGGGGTAAACAGGACCTCGCTACACATCACCCTACCCTACTTACACTAATTACTGTTCATCCACCCTGAAGTCATCAGCAAACGCTGCCTTGCTGTTCCCAATGTCCTCCAGTGGGGTAATCTCAAATGAAAACCGTCATTCCTTCCAGTAAAGCTGATGGAACATTCTTAATTCAAGAAAAATGCTTTTCAATTTTCCTGCACCAATATGCCCAAATAAAAGAGGCTGATGAAATGATGAAAATATCAACTTTGATAAGCAATGGTCAGAATGGAGAGATGGGATTTTGGACTGGTTGGGGTGGTCATAACTGTAAAAAAAGTCATTATACAAAAAAGACAATATTCTTCGGCACTTGAGTGTGATCTATTCTGATCTTGGTCTTTTAACTTAAGTAAAGCGGGACAAATTCTGTCACATTCGCTTTGCCATCTGAGCTACCAGGGAGGCCCACATTCACTTTAGGGACCTCTAAAAGGCCCACATATAGCACCCACTTTCTGCATCACTGTTCTGTCTTCCCATCTCTAAGTCACCTTCCAGTTATCTGACCCCCATACATTCCTATGCTCTCCTCTTCCCTGGTCCTCATATCTCTTACTTTGCCCAAGCACTATCTCATTTTGATGACCCAATTTTACCCATTTCTTCAGTTGACTGATTTGACTGATGACATTTAACTATCAATTTTGTATACCTTCTGGTTTTCAGTGTCTCTGAAGTTCCAGATAAAGGATAGTCCCACTGGGCCAATGCAAACCAGAACTGCTCTCCAGGCCTCTACTCAGGGAGGAGGGCTCAGACAGGAGCATCTCTCTCCAAGTGGTAAATGTTTCCTATTTATGTATTTAAACACTGTTACGGCCATCTAAAAACCCCTGGATCGTGTCACTTATCCCTTGAATAATTTAGCCCTTGGTTCACTGTAACTCTCTTCAATACCCCTCCTGTCATAATTTTGTTGATTTCAATATCCACCAGATAGCTATCCAATAATACCCTTGTTACTCATTCCTTGAATTTCTCCTCCTTTGACCTTATCCTTGACCTAAAACTGAGCACCTATTCCCACAGCCAGATCATGGCACTACTAACAACTGTACCTCTCCACTAACCTCAGTTTTTTTTTAATTAATTAATTTCTTTTAATTAAAGGCTAATCAGTTTACAATATTGTAGTGTTTTTTGCCATACATCAACATGAATCAGCCACGGGCATACATGTGTTCCCCATCCAGAACCCCCCTCCCACCTCCCTCCCCATCCCATCATCACACTTATACAGGCTTCAATCGACATGCAAGGCTCCACTCTTATACTGGACCCCATATTCCATCCTTAGTCAGTAACTCACCTTGTGATATTTCCCTCCCTTTTAGATCATTCCTATGAAAATCTACCTGCTACAATATCTCCCATTCAAAAAGGAACTGGTATTCCAACTGCTACCAGCTTCATAAAACAGCAATAAAACCTCTCTCTACCTATCACTCCTTATTCTACCTACCCTACTTCATTTTTCCCCATAGCGCTTATTATACTATGGTGAAAGAAATTATATTTGTTTGTCACCTGTGTATCCTCACTAGAATGTAAATTTCCCAATGAGAGACAGTTTTGTTCTATTAAATATTTCTAGTTGCCTAGACATTAAATATTTTGTTCTATCAAATATTTCTAGTTGTCTAGAACATAAGGCACTCAATTAAAATCTGAAGAAGTAAGCAATCTTTCATGCAAGGGATCAAGGCATCTTCATGAGTTATCCTCATTTACAACCACTAGGGAGCAAGGCTGTTCCCTTCTGTGTCTCTACTTCTATAGTATCTCTAGACATCTTGACCAAGGTGATTTATTATCTTTCTTCTGCCTCTGTAGCATGTTAGATTCAACAAACCTGTTCCCTGAACCACTAGTTCTCCTAAGCATCATCGATAACATGCATCCATCTTTTTCTCTACAGTTCATATAGTCGGTCTTTTCCTGTTTGGTTCACATCCAAAATTAAATTCATTATAACTATATATGCTTCAATTATATTCACTTGATCACATATCCATACACAATATTAGAAATCATCCCTGACCGTACTACTCAATAATGGAAAAATTAACATCTCCACATATGAGAGGCAGTGATATAAAAGCTTGAGTATTACAGTGCTTCCATTGATAATGACTTCAAGACCATTTGATGACCCATTAACTGCAACATCTAGATGCATCTTCTGATTACCATGTCTTGTATGACAAGCCAGTGTATTCCAGATTGCCAGGCTGCTAGGTGGCTGGATGAGTGGAATAGAGAGCATTCACAATGTTAATGAGGACTTTAGAGAAGTCTAACTAATATAGGTTAAAACTTTATGCAATCTACCTAAACTGTGTGGACCTTTCTCCTGCACCTAGTCTATTATTCAATTACAAATAAGAGTGGTTAATGAGTTAATATGAAACCTTAGGCATTGTTCTTTGGTAACTTGTCTCCATTGTCAAGTAAGCATATAAAGCTAGTTTGTTACTTCACAGAAATGTAACAAATTACGATGATAACTCATACCACTCTTCATTTATCTTACTTGTCCTGAGAAGTATAATGGAAATAATATTCTCTTTACTAGAGATGTTAATTCAAGCACTGTTGCTAGCAATCTAATTACATTTTCACTGATAAGATCCTTACTTTGAAAAGGGAAAGTGACACTTAAATATTTACAGTGTGATTATTTACACACAATTCCAATTATTCTTAGAAATATTTCTGTGAAAGCAAACAAGAAAAGCCATACTGGTAGCTTCAAGATGGAAATATCCAATACTCATTGTTCTATTGAATTTAATACCAAATATGAATCATTTGGAAACTTGATAAAACTATAAATAGAAAGCAACTGTCCAGTATCTAATCAAAATAATCCCTTTAATACTATCTTATAGCCTTTGAAATAAAAAGGCAGCTAATAAGAAGACTGCAACCTTGTGAGGATCATGTATCAAAACCAAAACAAACTTGGCATCATTTCTGCACAAAAGCTGTTAATCCCCTAAAACAGTGCTGTGCTAATTTGCTTAAATTAGAACTACGTAAATCTGAGAATACTGGAGTGTCACTCTCCATTTCCCACAGAATCTGAGAAAATTTACAAGTTTTTGTTCATTTGTCATGTTTGTATGACACTGAATATTGTGTAACGGATCAGTTCAGTTCAGTCGCTCAGTCGTGTCCAGCTCTTTGCGACCCCATGAATCACAGCACACCAGGCCTCGCTGTCCATCACCAACTCCAGGAGTTCACTCAGACTGACATCCATCGAGTCAGTGATGCCATCCAGCCATCTCATGCTCTGTCATCCCCTTCTCCTCCTGCCCCCAATCCCTCCCAGCATCAGAGTCTTTTCCAATAAGTCAACTCTTCGCATGAGGTGGCCAAAGTACTGGAGTTTCAGCGTTAGCATCATTCCTTCCAAAGAAATCCCAGGACTGATCTCCTTCAGAATGGACTGGTTGGATCTCCTTGCAGTCCAAGGGACTCTCAAGAGTCTTCTCCAACACCACAGTTCAAAAGCATCAATTCTTTGGTGCTCAGCCTTCTTCGCAGTCCAACTCTCACATCCATACATGACCACAGGAAAAACCATAGCCTTGACTAGACTGACCTTTGTTGGAAAAGTAATGTCTCTGCTTTTGAATATGCTGTCTAGGTTGATCATAACTTTCCTTCCAAGGAGTTAAGCGTCTTTTAATTTCATGGCTGCAGTCACCATCTGCAGTGATTTTGGAGCTCCCCAAAATAAAATCTGACGCTGTTTCCACTGTTTCCCCATCTATTTCCCATGAAGTGATGGGACCAGATGCCTACACTGCTTCTAAGTGTACATGCTCCAAAAATTCATGATATGGACCCACATTCACCATTATCACAGGTTCTCAAGGGACTAGACAAGGAGGCTGGTGATGTCTTATTAACAGACTACAGGTCTCCAGGATAGGAAATCAAAGATGTAGCCCCATTTCCTTTAATGTTAAAAATATAGGAACATAGAATCATTCTTGAACGTGTGCTTTTTGCTGAAGTTTGAAGGATGATATTGACAAAAAGCCACAATAAGAAACTTTAAAGATTCAAGTGAGCCACAGTTAAGAAAGGATAAATTGAAATCAACACCTTTCACTATGAGCCTAGATCCATATATACTGCCCCCTTCCTCCACCATGTAGTATTGATTAGTTTCAATTCCAAATATCTGGCTTCTGACATTTTATTTATAATATTTAGGACAAACCACTACATATTCCTAAACAGGAACCTCACACCGCCTTGTCCCACACTTTGGCTCACATGTTTCCAGCTCCTGAAAAGTCCTGTGCCTTCATTCTCATAACAAAATCCTAAATTCCTCAAGTTTGATTTAATTCTAAATTTTAGGGAGACCCATTAAGGCTAGAACAGTAAGGGAATTCTGAAAATCATTTGTGACCAAACTGCTTCTTTTTTTTTTTTTGGCCGAAAAACACTCAGGCGTTCCAGCAAGTTTGTGTGACTTACTCCAGTATAAGAGGCAGGTATGTACTGACTCCATGCTCACATGCCCCTAATTCCTAATCCAAAGCATTCTATGATTTCTCCAGCTCAGCTGTGACTTTCTCTCTCCCTGGTATCCCTTGGCCTTGAACGTCCATTGCATTTATTTGGCAGTCACTGGGCTGTGTGCTCAGTTGCTTCAGTCATGTCCAACTCTTTGTGACACTATGGACTGTAGCCCAACAGGCTCCTCTGTCCATGGGATTCTCCAGGCAAGAATACTGAAGTGGGTTGCCATGCCCTTCTCTAGGGGATCCTCCCGACCCAGGGATCAATCTCTTATATCTTCTGCACTGAAAGGCAGATTCTTCACCACTAGCACCACCAATGACCTCTCTCCACCACTAGCACCACCAACAACCTCTCCCCACTATGTGTGCCTAATAACCGCACATGGATCATAAGATTCTCCTCACAGCAACTGACACAAAGCAACCATCAACAATATTTGTTCCACCTTACCATGCATGAGAAATGCTGGACTGGAAGAAACTAAAAGCTGGAATCAAGATTGCTGGGAGAAACATCAATCACCTCAGATATGCAGATGACACCACCCTTATGGCAGAAAGTGAAGAGGAACTAAAAAGCCTCTTGATGAAAGTGAAAGAGGAGAGTGAAAAAGTTGGCTTAAAGCTCAACATTCAGAAAACGAAGATCATGGCATCTGGTCCCATCACTTCATGGGAAATAGATGGGAAACAGTGGAAACAGTGTCAGACTTTATTTTTGGGGGCTCCAAAATCACTGCAGATGGTGACTGCAGCCATGAAATTAAGACGCTTACTCTTTGGAAGAAAAGTTATGACCAACCTAGATAGCATATTGAAAAGCAGAGACATTACTTTGCTGACTAAGGTCTGTCTAGTCAAGGCTATGGTTTTTCCTGTGGTCATGTATGGATGTGAGAGTTGGACTGTGAAGAAAGCTGAGCGTTGAAGAACTGATGCTTTTGAACTGTCGTGTTGGAGAAGACACTTGAGAGTCCCTTGGACTGCAAGGAGATCCAATCAGTCTATTCTGAAGGAGATCAACCCTGGGATTTCTTTGGAAGGAATGATGCTAACGCTGAAACTCCAGTACTTCGGCCACCTCATGCGAAGAGTTGACTCATTGGAAAAGACTCTGATGCTGGGAGGGATTGGGGGCAGGAGGAGAAGGGGATGACAGAGGATGAGATGGCTGGATGGCATCACTGACTCAATGGATGTGAGTCTGAGTGAACTCCTGGAGTTGGTGATGGACAGGGAGGCCTGGTGTGCTGCAATTCTTAGGGTCGCAAAGAGTTGGACACGACTAAGTGACTGAAATGAACTGAACTGAACCACAATATTTGTGACAGTCAGTGTTCTCACTATATTATAGATATGTTGAATACTTGAACTCAACTGGAATTATATGTCAGCAACCTGCAAGAGAAAACTTGATTAGTTTCCCTTAGTCCAAAAGCCAAAATCCTTATTCCATTTGTACAGTTCAATGGCAGCAGCCACAAAACATTCCCAAGATTTCCAAGATCCTTGTCATACTGTTCTGTGCATGGAACCAAGATTATGTGGATGTTCAGAAATGGGGGACCAAATTCAAAGGGACAAAAAATGTGGAGCCAAGTTGTTAAGCTGAATGAAGGATCAAGTGATGCTCTGACGTGTGGCAGAGATAACATGGGCTACAGATCATAATTTCTTGGGAATCTCCCTGACTTCCGTCCTGCTGACACTGAGGAATCTGCTGAGTCTGACCTTTGGTTTCCCTCTTCTTTGACTCAGGTGGTGGGATAAAGATTTCTAAGGTATCTCATATCTGCTCTCCCAATTCCTACATGCCTGTGACTGTCATCACCAACTGGCCATCTCTGCAGGCCCCAAGGATCTTGTCACTGCTAAAAGCAACAGATGCCACTTTTGCTGCCATGGCAACAACATCTGCCTAGGATAATTTCACACATACAAGGGCCTTGAGCAAGAAGAACAAATAAGACACTGCGTGGCAGATGGATAAACACACCTGTCCTTGCCTCTGCTGCTCCCTGCCAGTGAAAGCCACCTCAGGGAGGTCTTAACCAAAAAATATCCAATTTCCATGCCAGACACCTGACTTTCACAGATATATGCCTTTCTATTCTGACCTCCCAGCCTCCCACACGCCCAAGGATTCAGGAATTTCTATGTCCCAGATGTCAGCTAGACCCATCCCATCCTCCCTGTGCACTGAGTAATTTTTTCATGATTAACTTTCCTTATCTTCTAAACATATCTGATGTGTATCTTTTTCTGATACCTTAGTTTTTTCCATCTTTTATTTTGATGTGCTAGGACAAAGTTTTCACTCTACTACTGTTCTCACAAAGGTTCTTGGTATTGAGCTCTAGCATTAAATTCCTTTTAAAGCAAGTCTTCATCAAAGTCCTGGCTAAGGAGCTTTGGCTTTTCTTCAGGACGCTCCCCAAGGTGCATGCACATCTTGTGATGCCAGCTGGCGTGGCAGCCGTGCTTCTTATCCTGAGTCCTCAGACTGTGGCTCTTTCTGTATATCTTCTCACTCTAAAACTCTGTCAGAGGTTTTTCCTGCTCCTCTTTAGTAAGAATGGTTTCCTGTTTGGCATTCAAGCTGGAAACCAATTCTTTGAGTTTGTAGAACGATGCTAACACACGTCCAGATTTACATGCAAATCAATTACATCAAGCTCCAAATCAGATCCATCATGCTAATGCTGAAGACAGGTGTATATAGAGCCACCACCACAACCACTGCAATCTTTAAACAGCACCTGTTATGCAACTACGTGCTTATAACGTGACACACAACATTTAACCACAATGGATGCTGTCCTCTTGAAAATTACAACCCAAGGTGCACAAACCATAAGATGCATTCAGGGAACATAAAGGGATATGTAAGCCAATATATAAACATACAGTTGAACAAATTCATACTAGGTAAGTGAACAGTTCACTCTTAAGATTTGTTTGCTCTTGATTACTACAATTCTCCAAGGAGAAAGTCAAAGAGCTATATATTTCACAATAGATAGGCACTAAATTTTGCTTCAGAAATTATAACCAGAAGCCAAAAATGTCTCCAAACTCATTACTATCTGATATGAAATATAGAGACGAGCTGGGATCAATAAACATTTCTACACAGAGTGTTATTTCATCAGTCTTGAAATCACCCAAAGGCCCTAGTAGTACAAATGGGCAGAAGCACTCTGGAAATGCTCCACAGGGTAACTGAATGGTCTTCCCCACATCAGCAAGTAGGCAATGGATCCAGATTCAAAGCTTTCCTAAAACTACTTATTAATTACTATTGGTTTATTGTTCCTCAATACAAGTAGCAACTGGACTATTCTACCTCCTAAATACAGCTAGCTTTAACCTCCATTTGAGGTACAACAGTAATAATTTATTTTTAGATGCTTGATTCTAAGTTTATAGACAGACTCAGATGACAGCAAAGGCCTCTTAGGTAACTGTAACAAATAAATGCTCTTTGGGATGTGTTTTACTAAGAGAAGTTCTTATTGTTGTTTGAGATAAGTTTAGTAGTGAAAATATAGTCCCACAACTTGGCTGATTCTGAACCATAACATTAGAATGGCTAATATGTAAGCAGATTAGTGAAGAAAAAAGAACAAAATGAGGGCAATATCTCCAACTTCCCTACTCGTAAAAACAATCTTCCACTTGACATTTACATTCTCTTGAAGTACATTATTAATGCTGCCCATATATGATGATCGGTCAGCCATATCTGTCATAATTCAGGCTGCCCTGCCAACTATTGTCTGGATCAGACAGTCTAGACACAGTTAGTAAATCATACCTTTTGACATATTTGCCACAGTGGTATATTCTTCGCAATTAACTTTCCCTTAATTTCTGACTAGCATTCATGGTAGAATCTGGCATATATTAATGGCCCTCTACTCACCCACAACTTCATTAATAATAGGGACATGTTAGGAAATATAATATTTTTCATTTCTAAAGAATAAATGCTGCATTCATTTTTAAAAGTATCTTACAGTTTTTAACTGGGGAGGTGGTAAATGAGGGAGAAAACAGAGATAACAGGCAGCCAACAAATATGTAAGTTACCCAGAATGCCAAAAAATGGGATTCCCAGGTGGTTCAGCAATAAATAATCTGCCTGCAAGAATCTGCAGGTTCAATCCCTGGGTCAGGAAGATAACCTGGAGGCGGAAATGGCAACCCATTCCAATATTCTTGCCTGGAAAACCCCATGGACAGAGAAGTCTGGCGGGCTACTCTTTTGCCCAACTTTCAAAAGAGTGGGACACGACTTAGCGACTAAACAACAACACAGTGCTGAGTGATACACAATATAGTTTTGGAGAAAGTATAACACTGAAATATTGGTGAAGAAAATTTAAAACTAGAAGTATCATTTTTATGAGTAGAGGGACTCAGAGTCATAAAGGTATCAATTTCCACTAAATCAGAGTATTTTCATTCAAACAAAATATCAACACATGTTAATTAAATTTGACAAACTACTTTTGAAATTTATTTGAAAGACTAAAAGACCAGGAATAGAGAAAATATTATTGGAAATGATCAAGGTAGATAGATGCTGCCAAACATATCAAGATCTATTCTAAAACAATAGTAATTAGGGTAGTGTGCTCTTGACGTGGTGACAAACAAACCAAAAAGCAAAATAAAGAGTCTATATGTTTTTAATCTGCATAACTAGTACAATGGTCCATGCAACATTTGACAATTTTTTATTAAACATTTATTGCTTATATTGATTAATGTTGATATTGAGATACATTCAGACTTAGTTTTTTTCATTTTAATCAATGCAATATTTCATCATGTGAATAGACCTTAATTTTTTCAGTCTTCTGAGTATATTTAGGTTGGTCCTCAGTTTTCCACTCACATATGGTCTGATGAACACTTTTGTTTTTGTGTACTTGCATGAAGGGCTTTCTAAAATAAAATTATACTTTATCCATAAGAGATGCTTATCTTCAAAGTTATAAGTTGTTTTAAAAAGGAATTACAGTATGTAATTTCCATCAGAGGTCATCTTAACCTATACCTTCACCAATTTGGTATTTTCAATATTTTTTTAAATTTTTGCCTATTTGGGTAGTGTGAACTTGTATTTTTGCTTTAGTTTCATATACCTGGTTACAATTGCAGTTGAGTATATATATTGGTCATTCAGGTTTCCTCTTTAATTACTATTAACATCTTTTGCCCTTTTTTCTTATTTTATTCTGATTATATCATCTTTGCCTTCCTATTTTAAAAAATATTTTTATTATAAACTACTCATGCATGTAAATACTTTAAAAAATAAAACCAAAATATGCATCATGTAACTATGATGTAACTTTTTAATAACATTCTCTTTTTACTAAACTTGTTTCACATTTTTTAAAAACAAATCATTCTAAATAATCTTGATATCCATGCTTACCTTTCCTGTACAGTATTGGATTGCATATTTAAACCTTAAAGAAAAGTTATCACTATATAGGTATTTAACTTCACAAACTACTTTTTCTTTTTTTTACTCAACATTATACCTCATGAGGACTCATGGAGCACATAATCATTTTGATTTTTTATAGATGTTATATGAATATGTTATAATCTGTTTATTAATTTTCCTCTGGTGAATATTTATACTGTTTTCAGTTTTTACCATTGTAAGCAGTTTAGCATCGAATATTTTTATTACAGTATATAAAGGCAAAAACATACGACACTGGAGGAGGACCCCTCTTTCAGTTCAGTTCATTTCCGTCGTTCAGTCATGTCCAACTCTTTGCAACACCATGAATCGGAGCACGCCAGGCCTCCCCATATATCACCAACTCCCAGAGTTCAATATGACTCACATCCATCGAGTCAGGGATGCCATCCAGCCATCTCATCCTCTGTCGTCCCCTTCTCCTCCTGCCCCCAATCCCTCACAGCATCAGAGTGAGTCTTTTCCAATGAGTCAACTCTTCACATGAGGTGGCCAAAGTACTGGAGTTTCAGCTTCAGCATCATTCCTTCCAAAGAAAACCCAGGGTTTCTCTCCTTCAGAATGGACTGCTTGGGTCTCCTTGCAGTCCAAAGGACTCTCAAGAGTCTTCTCCAACACCACAGTTCAAAAGCAACAATTCTTTGGTGCTCAGCTTTCTTCATAGTCCAGCTCTCACATCCATACATGACTACTAGGAAAACCATAGCCTTGACTAGATGGACCTTTGCTGGCAAAGTAATGTCTCTGCTTTTGAATATGCTATCTAGGTTGGTCATAACTTTCCTTCCAAGGAGTAAGCGTCTTTTAATTTCATGGTTGCAATCACCATCTGCAGTGATTTTGGAGCCCCCAAAAATAAAGTCTGACACTGTTTCCACTGTTTCCCATCTATTTCCCATGAAGAGATGGGACCAGATGCCATGATCTTTGTTTTCTGAATGTTGAGCTTTAAGCCAGCTTTTTCACTCTCTTTCACTTTCATCAAGAGGCTTTTAAGTTCCTCTTCACTTTCTGCCATAAGGGTGGTGTCATCTGCATATCTGAGGTTATTGATATTTCTTCTGGCAATCTTGATTCCAGCTTGTGCTTCTTCCAGCCCAGCGTTTCTCATGATGTACTCTGCATATAAGAGAAATAAGCAGGGTGACAATATAGAGCCTTGATGTACTCCTTTTCCTATTTGGAACCACTCTGTTGTTTCATGTCCAGTTCCAACTGTTGCTTCCTGACCTGCATATAGGTTTCTCAAGAGGCAGGTCAAGTGGTCTGGTATTCCCATCTTGAAGAATTTTCCACACTTATTGTGATCCACACAGTCAAAGTCTTTGGCATAGCCAGTAAAGCAGAAATAGATGTTTTTCTGGAACTCTGTTGCTTTTTCAATGATCCATTCGATGTTGGCAATTTGATCTCTGGTTCCTCTGCCTTTTCTAAAACCAGCTTGAACATCTGGAAGTTCATGGTTCACATACTGCTAAAGCCTGGCTTGGAGAATTTTGAAGACTCTTGAGAGTCCCTTGGACTGCAAGGAGATCCAACCAGTCCATTCTAAAGGAGATCAGCCCTGCGTATTCTTTGGAAGGAATGATGCTAAAGCTGAAACTCCAGTACTTTGGCTACCTCATGTGAAGAATTGACTCATTGGAAAAGATTCTGATGCTGGGAGGGATTGAGGGCAGGAGGAAAAGGGGACGACAGAGGACAAGATGGCTGGATGGCATCACCAACTCGATGGATGTGAGTTTGAGTGAACTCCAGGAGACGGTGATGGACAGGGAGGCCTGGCATGTTGCAATTCATGGGGTTGCAAAGAGTCGGACACGATTGAGTGACTGAACTGAACTGAACCTGAAGTAAACATGATATTGTAACTTGGCAAGTTTGCTTGTAACTTACAATAATTATATCAGACAACATTTTATCTGAATATTTATGCAGTTATTTCTACCATCTTATTTTGTAGTTTCTACTTACCATTCATTTCTTGGCATCATTTTTTCCTGTCTTTGATTAGACTGATTAAAAAAACAACTTCTTATATATTTGTTTGAAAGCTAAAGATTGAAAATTTCCTTTTAATCTTTCTTAAAGTGAAGAAAACTCTTTCTTAAAGTTAAGGTATCTCTTAATATGGGAATTTTTCCAAAAGCCAAATTTTCAACTTTATATACTCTTCTTAATAATATGATTTATTCACCCTTGAACTTTACAACTTATCTTACTATTGCATTGATCTTTTATCTTATTTGTGTTGGGGGAAAGCACCATCAACGGTTACATTTCATTACCTTTTCTTGAAGTTTCTGTTATATTTTTTGTAATTCATATCTTCCCTCTGGGTTCACTTTTCTTTTTGCTGAATTACATTTATTTCCTTTACAAAGCACCATGGTTAGTAAATTCTCCAAGTCTTTGTCAGACTGTTTCGTTTTGTTTTGTTTTCATTTTGCCGTCACTCTTGAAAGAGAGGTTAGATACGAAACTCAGTTAACTGGTATTTTCCCTCAGCTCAGTGAAGTTGTCTGAGAGTGTTTATCAGTGATGAAGACCTGATGGGACCAAGCAATAGAGGCTAGGGAAAATCTACCCTTTTCTTTCCAGAATACTTTCTTAATTTTGGCCAGGTAGACACATTTTGGACTGCACATATGTCCATTTCTTCTACTGCCCACACCAACTTGCATATAACCACTTATCTGGGTCAGGCTCTAAGCTAACCATTTCACACACAGTCTGCAATTACCTAACAACCCTATAATGACCCCAGTACAATGACAACTACTAGGGGAATTTAATTCTTAAAACCTTATTGCAGACTTCAGGTTACATCAACATGGTAGACTGAGATAATAGACACCTTGTTCTTACTGAAACTACAAATAAATGATGGGGAAAATATAATGGACATTTAAAAGCATAACCCAAACAAAACATAGCATATAGAGAGACTAAGTGCAAAGCACTAAGCAGGCTAAGTAAGATGGTTCATTAATGGGTATTCCTGCAAAAGTCTCCAGAAAGCTGATTCTACAAGGCCAGGTGAGCCAGCCTTTCCTGAGGTTCTCCATGCAAGGCTTGCATGCAGATTTCCATGTCACCACATATCTGGGCAGCCTCTCTGGTCATGCTGGCCCAATGCTAAGTTCAAGGCAGGTGCATGGGCACAGCTTGCCCAGCTCTGTGCCTCAAAGCCTGCAGGGTCAACGTCAGCCTTCAGGCCAGTCTCTGCTGCCTCAGGCATTGGGCACAGCAGGTGTGGATGCTGCCACATTCCCCTTAGGACTATTGAAAAATTGAAACTTAGATTTGTCTTCATCTCAGAGGCACAATGTAGAAAAAGGTCATTTATCTCAAAAAACATAAAAGAACTTGGATTAGTTTGTCAGGATTTTTATTTCAAAACTGCCAGATTGATTCTTTATACATTCCTACATCTAGGCATAAGTTTTAGCAATCTTATTTGGAAAGAAATGATATTTAGAGAGAAAACAAATCCCTGCCTCTGAAATTGGCTACAGGAATGAAGCTATACCACATTTTAACCCCTTCTACCCTTGCAACTCATTGATTTCCAGCTCAAAATTTCTGTGTGTGTTTTGGCCAGGATTCTTTCAGTTGTGAGTAACAGAAAACCCAATTCAAACCAGCATAAATGAAAAAGGGAACTTCTTAGATGAAATAGCTAAAACACCCAGGTCTTTTTTCCAAGGGTCCAAAAGTCACTGACACTTGGCCTCTCCCTGCTATTTCATTTTACTTTCTTTCACATTAACTTTATTTTCAACGTCCTTCATTCTCAAGGTGACAAAGTAGCTCTGCTCATATATTCATCTTTGAGCCAACCACAGTGGCTGTGGGAATATGATGTTCAGATCTGGAGATCTGAGGTATATACCAGCCACACACACCCTTGCCCCATGCATGGAGAATAAATGAGGATTTCCCAAAAGAAAACTGAGGTGATTTATCCAGAAAACAGTGAATGGATGTTACTTGATGCAAATAATAGATGCCTACTGCAATCTTAATTAAGTTAAATAATGGCAATTAACACACTTGCACTTCATATACAAATTTAAGGGTACCTAAAATTATTTTTAAGTCGAAGGATTTAATTTGCATAAAAAATAAAACAGACTGACAGCAAACTTTCTAAGCATTCTCCACTCATTTTAATCAAACAATAGGACAAATAAATGAAATCTTACAGGCCTCATGAGCAATTTGTTGCTGATGTTGTTTTAGAGACGATGAAGAGAGAAGGCACTCAAGATCAAATATACAGATTGAGCCTGATCCCCTAATTCTGGTGTTGAAAAACAAACAAACAAAAAAGAATGAGCCAGCATTAAGTATAACGTTCCTTCTCTGGTGTTTGTTGTCTTTATTTTTTACATTAAAAATTTATGCGTGGTTCCTAAGAGAGCTAAAGTAATTAGAGACGAAAAATCTTTAATTCTCAATGACTCATCTCCCTCCCATCTCTGTAGGATTTCATAGGAAACTGCTTTGACATATCATCAGCTGTAAATTACTTTAATGGCTTCTCTACTGCATTTAACTCCTACCTATGAAAGTGATTTAGTCCCTTAATTTGTGCAACACCTGAACACATAAACATCAATACCATTCAGAGATCTAGAAGAATGTCATTTGCTATAGTACTTAAGAGCAAATTAAATTTGTCGCCAAAAAATATTAGTCACTTTAACATTCATCTCAGTGTAATCAAATAGTTTCAATTAGATTAATAGCACTGAATTCTTTGCGGATGTTTTCATAGATAAGAATTTTATTAAACATGAGAATAGGTATTGCTAAAATAATAGTATTTCAAGTACCCTGATGTCTAATATATCTGAAAATTAAGGCTAGCAGTCATTGAGTACCCTTGTGTGCAGAGAAGGTACTATATTCTCTAAAAGCATTTGCATGCACTGACAATATGCATTGATTTTGAAAACATTAACTGATAAGGATTCTTTTTAAAATTCTAAGTCTGTTCAAAATGTATGTGTCCCTCAAAGTATCAAGTAAACTGTTATTTGGGCTCTCTTGGTGGCTCAGTAGTAAGGAATCCACCTGCCAACCAGTTCAGTCCCTGGTTCTGGAAGCTCCCCTGGAGAAGGAAATGTCAACCCACTCTAGTATTCTTGCCTGGAGAATTCCATGGACAGAAGAGCTTGGCAGGCTACAGTCCATAGGGCCACAAAAAGAGTTGGACATGACTTAACAACTAAACAACAAGTAAGTAAGTGTTAGTCGCTCAGTCATGCCCGACTCGGTGACCCCATGGACTGCAGCCCACCAGGCTCCTCTGTCTATGAGATTTTCCAGACAAGGATACTAGAGTGGGTTGCCATTTCCTTCTCCAGGGGATCTTCCCAACCCAGGGATCAAATCCATGTCTCCTGCACTGCAGGGAGACTCTTTACCAACTGAGCTATAAGGGAAGCCCATAACAAATTGTTATTTGCCATACTGGATACACCATCTGTATGGATTCAAGTATCATAGGTTCAAGACCTTGAGTTCAGGATAAATTTAAAGATGGTCACAGATAAATACACTTTAATGAAACTGATAGGGCATTTTTGACAACTGAAGAAATAGAGCACTTTTCTCATCTTGCCAGGCAGTCACTGCCATATTTCTATTTCTGTACTCTGCTTTTCTCAGTATCTCATAAAATAGTCAGGGAGTTAAGAAATCGCGTGTTAATTACATTTACAAATTGGTAAGATACATATATGTATACACATACACACATAATCATATGTAAATTCCAGAAGCTCTTGCTCAGGGTGGAGTGGCAGAATGAGATAGGCACTATCAATTAAAACAGCAAATAAAGAACAGAATTTAGTACTAAATCATGAAAGAAACAACACATTGTATAAAACAAAGAATTCTCAGTGAAAGGTGGTTGATAAAGAATAGGAATATTTTAGAAATGCATATATGAAATAAAGACCAAAATTTAAAACCTTAGCCTTTAAATTAAATATAGTTCCATTTGAAAATCTATATTTGTTGGTTAAATTATAGATTTAATAAATCCACATTGAGAAACTAGCTACCTGGGAATAAGAGACCCTAAAGTGACAATTTCTCATTAGACCTAAGTTACTTTTTGATATCAAGAAGAGAATGTCTTTAAAAGGCAAGTTATACTTTCATAAGAGAGATAAAAAACTAAGTTGAGATATTGTGTGTGTGTGTTAGTTTCTCAGTCATGTCTGACACTATGCGACCCTATGGACTATAGCCCACCAGGCTCCTCTGTCCATGGAATTCTCCAGGCAAGAATACTAAAGTGTGTTGCCATTCCACACAGACATTAAAAAGAGCGAAATACTGCCATTTTAGCAACATGGATTAACCTAGAGAATTTATTTCTTTAAGTCAGAAAAATAAAGACTAATACATGATATTCCTTATATGGGGAATCTAAAGAATAATACAAATGAATCTATATACAAAAACATATTCACAGACATAGAAAACAAACTTCTGGCTACCAAAGAAGAAAGTGAGATGGGAAGGGGCAATTAGGAGTATGAGAATAACAGATACAAACTACTATATATAAAATAGATAAACAATAAGAATTTACTATTTAGCACAGGGAATTATGTTCAACATCTTATAATAATCTACAATGGAATATAATCAGAAAAAATTATGGAATCACTAATGAAGTACACCTGAAACTAACACAATATTGTAAATCAACTGTACTTCAATAAAAAAGTAAGTTGAACATAAGAAGGAAAAACAATATAAGCATCCTAGAAAGCCCCTTTCTTCATAGCTTTAACCCTCCTCCACCAATACCTCTGTATTTACATGCTATCTATTCCTTTGAGGATCTTTCTTACCCCAAACCCACTCAGCTCAGAGAATATATTCTCTGTATTATCTTCCCAGAACCTTTCTAGGTATTTTCCAAAGCTCCCACCTCTGTGTTCCCAAGTACTTTGTTTACTTTAAAAATTAATCACAACAATTAATAGTTATGTAGGATTTACTATTATTCAAAAATCACTCAGGCTTTTACATACCCATTGCAACTCTATGAGTTGGTGCTACTTAATTTAAAAATAAAGAATCTGAGGTCTTCAGTGGTACCTTGACTGACCATGGTCACAAGGCTAACATGTAATAGCAGCAAGTTTACCCCTAGGAGATCTCACAGTAAAATACCTCCCTATGACCCACTTCCACTGACAATACTGACCCTGAACATGTTGGGTTGTGTTGAGTCTGTCTGACTGAAAGGCTGGCTTTCAAGGAGAGTACTTCTTGTTCATATTTTCACATCAGAGATTAACAAAAGCACTAGCACCTTGTAAACCTCAAATGTCTGCTGAATAAATGAAAGAATAAACAAGTGACTGAAAGTTTGCTACTTACTGATTAAAATTTTCTTCAGTAAAACAAGACAATACTTATTAAGTTCCATACTAACACTAGGAGGCCTGCCATTCTGTTCTCTTTTTCACAGTAGTGTGTGTGTGTGTGTGTGTGTGTGTGTGTGTGTGTGTGTGTACATACACACTGCTGTTTAATTACCAAGTCTCATACATACATATACATACATATATATGGGTTTCCCAGGTGACAGTAGTGGTAAAGAACCCACCTGCCAAGACAGGAGACATAGAGATGCGAGTACAATCCCTCAGTCAGGAAGATATTCTGGAGGAGGGCATGGCTACCCATTACAGTATTCTTGCTTGGAGAATCCCACGGACAGAGAAGCCTGGCAGGCTACAGTCCACAGGGTGACACAGTTGTCAGACACAGTTGTCAGACACAACTGAAGAGACTTAGCACACAGGCATATGTACCTGTGTATATATATACATATGTGTATGCATATATGTATCAGAACTAATTAAAAATGAATGGAAACATATCCATGATTGAATAAATTTTACAGGTTTTTCTTAGTCCTTCAAATTTTATCTGTTTCTTTTTATAAGTGCCTATTTAACTTTTTCAAAAGAAGGATTTGCCTTTTAATGGGAAGTCGGCATTTCATCATAAAGATAAAACACAATGTGCTCAACTTATTCTGTTTCTAGAAGGTTCCTTTTTATCTTGAATATTTAGCCAGCAGAAAAGATAGATTCCTATATATATATATTTCAGGCATGAGAGATCAGAGCTCTACTAGACTGAAAAGAATGAAAAATGAAGCTTCCATTTCTGTTGTACTGAAAGATATAATTTGCAAATGCTTCATTATCACTCAACTTCTGTTCCAGGAAAGAACTTGCATATCTGAAAAAATCAGTCAGCTCTGAGTTCAAGTTTGAACAATGAAGCATTCATCAAAGTCTGGATTATTTGGATAACACAGCTTTTTATTCAAATAGCATTTTGTGTCTCCCAGCAAACAATTTCTAAAGAATCACTTTCATAATTGCTTTTTTTAAACCACAGCATTTAGGATACTGGTGGCATTAGCAATTACATTACAAAGTCTGTCTGTAATTACTGCTGATACCCTCAACGGCAATGATTCTTCGTGGTTTGGGAGTCACCTTTTGACCATCTGATGAAAGCTATGGATTCTCTTTCCACACCCCCCTCAAAAAAAAAAAAACACATATACAAAAACAGATAAATACTTAAAATTTGCATGGCATCTCAGGGGACACACAAATGCCCCAAAGTTCACTCATGGGCTCCGCCTGATTCATAGTTATTCCTGGTCCCTTTAAATACGCAGGCTCTGAGAAGATCTCAAGACTTTGTCTCTTCCCAGGTCTTTTCTATGAAAGAGCCACTCTGAAAGACAAGGATACAATGGAGGGCTCAGGAAGACTCAGAAGAAGCTATGTCACTAAAGTGACAGAACTCTCACGAGAAAGCAGAAAGTGTTTATTTAAATAATTAGATTTGGGGAAATGTTCACTTCTTTTTCTCAAACTTTGTTCTGCAAAATTCAGTCCTTCCTTTGACAAAAATTGAATGAGTTTCCTGCTGCCCCTCAAAAGTCCAGGGCGAACCTACACATAAGGAGTGGAGTGAACCCCTAGGACCTGGCTATGTCTAGAGGAAAACGGTTCTTGAGACCTTCCCAGAGGCCTGAGCATCCTGCCAGGATCAGCAACCAGAAAGCCAATGTCCTTATCAGCAGTGCAGGGTTCATGTACCTAAATAGTCATGGTGCATAACTTCCAATGAATATATTAGAACACCAGATATCAAAATCCCTCTGTTAGAGTATATACTAACCGTGACAGTAATGACCTTGGCAAACTTTAAATTCAAACATCACACACAGTTCCAAGTTGTGTTTATTCATAAATGATGGAATTCCTTAAGTTATTTAACACCTATCTGGTCAGCCTTCTCTTCTCCAGTGGACCACACTCTGTCAGTATTCTTGCCTTGAGAACCCCATGTACAGTATGAAAAGGCAAAATGATAGTATACTGAAAGAGGAACTCCCCAGGTCAGTAGGTACCCAATGTGCTACTGGAGATCAGAGGAGAAATAACTCCAGAAAGAATGAAGGGATGAAGCCAAAGCAAAAACAATACCCAGCTGTGGATGTGACTGGTGATAGAAGCAAGGTCTGATGCTGTAAAGAGCAATATTGCATAGGAAACCTGGAATGTCAGGTCCATGAATTAAGGCAAATTGAAAATGGTCAAACAAGAGATGGCAAGAGTGAACATCGACATTCTAGGAGTCAGCGAACTAAAACGGACTGGAATGGGTGAATTTAACTCAGATGACCATTATATCTACTACTGCAGGCAGGAATCCCTTAGAAGAAATGGAGTAGCCATCATGGTCAACAAAAGAGTCCGAAATGTGGTACTTGGATGCAGTCTCAAAAACAACAGAATGATCTCTGTTCATCTCCAAGGCAAACCATTCAACATCACAGTAATTCAAGTCTATGCCCCAACCAGTAATGCTGAAGAAGCTGACGTTGAACGGTTTTATGAAGACCTACAAAACCTTTTAGAACCAACACCCAAAAAAGATGTCCTTTTTATTATAGGAGACTGGAATGCAAAAGTAGGAAGTCAAGAAACACCTGGAGTAAGAGGCAAATTTTGCCTTGGAATGCGGAATGAAGCAGGGCAAAGACGAATAGAATTTTGCCAAGAAAATGCACTGGTCATAGGAAACACCCTCTTCCAACAACACAGGAAAAGACTCTACACATGGACATCACCAGATGGTCAACACCGAAATCAGATTGATTATATTCTTTGCAGCCAAAGATGCAGAAGCTCTATACAGTCAGCAAAAACAATAATGGGAGATGACTGTGGCTCAGATCATGAACTCCTTATTACCAAATTCAGATTCAAATTGAAGAAAGTAGGGAAAACCGCTAGACCATTCAGGTATGACCTCAATCAAATGCCTTATGATTATACAGTGGAAGTGAGAAATAGATTTAAGGGCCTAGATCTGGTAGATAGAGTGCCTGATGAACTATGGAATGAGGTTCGTGACATTGTACAGGAGACAGGGATCAAGACCATCCCCGTGGAAAAGAAATGCGAGAAAGCAAAACGGCTGTCTGGGGAGGCCTTACAAATACCTGTGAAAAGAAGAGAGGTAAAAGCCAAGGAGAAAAGGAAAGATATATGCATCTGAATGCAGAGTTTAAAAAAATAGCAAGAAGAGATAAGAAAGCCTTCTTCAGTGATCAATGCAAAGAAATAGAGGAAAAGAACAGAATGGGAAAGACTAGAGATCTCCTCAAGAAAATTAGAGATACCAAGGGAACATTTCATGCAAAGATGGGCTCGATAAAGGACAGAAATGGTATGGACCTAACAGAAGCAGAAGATATTAAGAAGAGGTGGCAAGAAGACACGGAAGAACTGTACAAAAAACATCTTCATGACCCAGATAATCATGATGATGTGATCACTAATCTAGAGCCAGACATCCTGGAATGTGAAGTCAAGTGGGCCTTGGAAAGCATCACAACGAACAAAGCTAGTGGAGGTGATGGAATTCCAGTTTGCTGTTTCAAATCCTGAAAGATGATGCAATGAAAGTGCTGCATTCAATATGCCAGCAAATTTGGAAAGCTCAGCAGTGGCCACACGACTGGAAAAGGTCAGTTTTCATTCCAATCTCAAAGAAAGGCAATGCCAAAGAATGCTCAAACTACCACACAATTGCACTCATCTCACACTCTAGTAAGGTAATGCTCAAAATTCTCCAAGCCACGCTTCAGCAATACGTGAACCATGAAATGCCTGATGTTCAAGCTGATTTTAGAAAAGGCAGAGGAACCAGAGATCAAATTGCCATCATGCTGGATCATGGAAAAAGCAAGAGAGTTCCAGAAAAACATCTATTTCTGCTCTGCTGACTATGCCAAAGCCTCTGACTGTGTGGATCACAATAAACTGTGGAAAATTCTGAAAGAGATGGGAATACCACACCACCTGACCTGCCTCTTGAGAAATCTGTATGCAGGTCAGGAAGCAACAGTTAGAACTGGACATGGAACAACACACTGGTTCCAAATAGGAAAAGGAGTACGTCAAGGCTGTATATTGTCACCCTGGTTATTTAACTTCTATGCAGAGTACATCATGAGAAACGCTGGACTGGAAGAAACACAGCTGGAATCAAGACTGCTGGGAGAAATATCAATAACCTCAGATATGCAGATAACACCACCCTTATGGCAGAAAGTGAAGAACTAAAAAGCCTCTTGATGAAAGTGAAAGTGAAGAGTGAAAAAGTTGGCCTAAAGCTCAACATTCAGAAAATGAAGATCATGGCATCTGGTCCCATCACTTCATGGGAAATAGATGGGGAAACAGTGGAAACAGTGGCTGATTTTCTTTTTTGGGGCTCCAAAATCACTGCAGATGGTGATTGCAGCCATGAAATTAACAGACGCTTACTCCTTGGAAGAAAAGTTATGACCAACCTAGATAGCATATTCAAAAGCAGAGACATTACTTTGCCGACTAAGGTCCGTCTAGTCAAGGCTATGGTTTTTTCTGTGGTCATGTACGGATGTGAGAGTTGGACTGTGAAGAAAGCTGAGTGCCAAAGAATTGATGCTTTTGAACTGTGGTGTTGGAGAAGACTCTTGAGAGTCCCTTGGACTGCAAGGAGATCCAACCAGTCCATTCTGAAGGAGATCAGCCCTGGGATTTCTTTGGAAGGAATGATGCTAAAGCTGAAACTCCAGTACTTTGGCCCCCTCATGCGAAGAGTTGACTCATTGGAAAAGACTCTGATGCTGGGAGGGATTGAGGGCAGGAGGAGAAGGGGACGACCGAGGATGAGATGGCTAGATGGCATCACGGACTCGATGGGCATGAGTCTGAGTGAACTCTGGGAGTTGGTAATGGACAGGGAGGCCTGGTGTGCTGCGATTCATGGGGTCACAAAGAGTCAGACATGACTGAGTCACTGAAATGAACTGAACTGGTCAGCCTTCTTTAAATCTATTCTATACTTCTGTGGGTAATGATTTTTTAAAAATATTTTTGAGAGAAATTCAAGAACAACAAAAACCAAAGGTGGATCATTAGATTTGCATAATGATTAAAACTGAAATTATATAATTGGGATTTATGAGATGTTATTTAGGAGTACTTCTTTATTTTAAGATAATAAATGGATGTTTAGTATTCACACAGCAGAATTGTATAACAGTCCTCTCATTGGGGAGAATTGAGATAGTCCACAGAGAAAACCTTCGGAAGATTAATTGGGTTTCCCAGTTGTTCATTTGACTTGGCTCATATAAAAATTAATGTTAGGGAAATCTGAAGGGTGCTGCACAACTGGAATCTGGCAGTTTAATTGCTTTGCACAAAAGACCAATGGTCCTGGGTCTTGGGTGTGCCCTTGTGTGCACTAAGGCAAGGGACAAAGCCCTTGCAAAAAACTCCATGCTCTTGACTGTTACAGAGAGACAAACAGGAGCATTGTGTCCAAGGGAGAGGGGTATGAATTCTGCTGAATAGGAATCTATTTTTAGACCTATTCACTTGCCTCTTTTTAGATTCATTATAATTTTAACGCATATACGAGAACATTGTTTCCAAGGAAGCACTGATTTATGTCCTCCACAGACAAAAGAACAGAAATAAGTCTCACTCCAGATGAAGATTAACTCTACTTTTAACCATGCTTTGGATGGGAAGTAGTCTCTGCTTATATCTGGCAGCCCTGTGAATACGTGTGTGCCCTTTACGATATACTTCAGCCAAGGCGCAGTAAAGATAGATGAGTAAATTTAGGCAGATTCAATTAAAAGTGATTCTTCTGGGGTACATTATTTACACAACAGGATTGAATTTCAAACATAGTCTGAATATTTTCATCATATTATACAATTCTGTGTTATCCAAGAAAAACAAGTACCATTCAGTTTTAGCATTAGTATTATTTTAATCAAAATTGAGTAAGTAATAATAAAAAATTGTATGCTCTTGTCCAAACTGTTCCAAGCTGTTTAAAACATATACACAAAACCAAGACAAGAAAACAAAACTAAAAATATATAGAGAGAGAGAGGAAGAGAAAAATTTTTAAAATCCTATACCCACTATCTCAGAGAATTAATGAGTCCCATTTAAGAAACTACCCAGGACCTCTCTATCTTAGGCCATCCTTACTGTACAAAAGCCATTCTTTGAAGACATAGGAAATTTCTTTGAATTCAACTAACTGCCTATTCTTGTGTTTTTAAAGAAAGGCCTGCAATGAAGGTAGGAAATGGAGGTTCTAGTCATGAATGCTCCTGAATATCTAATGGGCTTCGGACAAATCACAGAACCTTTTAGTACTGTCTCACTTTCCCAACCCAGGGATCCAACCCAAGTCTCCCACATTGCAGGTGGATTCTTTACCAGATGAGCCACAGGTGAAGCCCAAGAATACTGGAGTGGCTAGCTTATCCCTTGCCGGGGTCCAGCCCCAGTGGATCTAGGGAATTCGAAGGGTGGACGGCGTTGGTGTGAGAAAAACTTATTTACTGATGGATATAAGAAATATAAGATTAGATTAGGAAGAAACAGTGTAGTAGGAGAATTAAGTGGAGGAAGAGGGCTGAATAGCTTGGATTATGCGGAAGACCAATAAAATTCCAGACAAGGAATTTGCACCATCTACGTTGGGCCACCGGCGCTTGCTTGAATATCTAAGGGTGCCTCGCCTTAGGCTCCCTTTCGCGCGGGTCTTAACAGCCAGGGAAAGTAAGTAGACTTGGCAAGCCTCTGTGGCCCAGATGGAAATTCTGCCTGAAATTAAAGTAAAGAGCAGCGGGAGGAAAAGGGGAAAAGGAGAGAGACACACACACACACACACACACACACACACACACACACACACACACACACACACACGGGGGAAACCAGTCCAGCAACTAGCTCCGTCCTCTATTGTTCAGAAGGCCTTTTATACTTTGGATAAAACGTGGAGATCAATGGGTAACACAAAGTTATGCAGCGTTAGCAGTCCAGACTCTTATCAAAACCAGGCTTTTCTCTCTGCATACCTAATTGAATACACAAGTCTTAGGTGATTTACATCATCTTCCAGCCAAAAGGGCCAATTAACATTTTACAGCCTCTTTTCTGATAAGGGTTTGTCAACCAGAAGACTTATTTGTGTTGATCTTCCCAAGGTCTGGTGCCACTCTCAGAAAGCTAAATAAAGTTATATTCTTACACAGCAAAGGTACAGCAACTTATAACAAGTAGAGGGAGTACAGTGATTTACAGCAAAAGAGAAGCAATTAACTCAAAAGTCTAGTGTTGCTAACATCAAAACTACTATGTATCTTTTTCTACATCCTGCTTACATTGAGTAACATCCTTCCAGGTGCCTAAAAGAAAGAATATGGAGGCCTGGCAGCAGTCATTGAGTTAACAGTGAAAACCCTCTACCAATATAATTTTTAACTCTTTAGAAAAGGCTCTGTATCTTTAAGATGCTTTCAAGCTTTGCGCCTCTGCCTCTCGAGGTTGGGGGGCTGTAAGCAATTCACAAGCTGTAAGAGGTCCGGGGAACCTGTTAGGCAAGCTAGAGAGCAATCAGAAGGGGTTAACTGAAACATCCCTTTCAAATGCAGAAGACTAACGCCCTGAATTGACTTTTTTCCAGAGAATATGAGAAGAGTGGAAAAGCAGGCAGATTCTTATTTTTTGGGGGGTGGATGCTCAGGAAATTCCAGGGGGAAAACCTGAGGTCTGATTAGCCTTGCCATCAGAGCTCTTGCCGCATGACCTTGTCACGGGTGGAATTCCTCACGCTGGCTCCCGGCAATCCCTTCTTCAGGGTATCTTACTGACCCAGGAATCGAACTGGGGTCTCTCCTTCATTGCAGGTGGATTCTTCACCAACTGAGCTTTGAGGGAAGCCCTTATTAAATTAGGGTAATTATCATCTGAATCTCTGAGATAATGGAAGTAAAACTATGTTTATTATACTTTACAAAGAAAGTTGTATTATGAATTAAAACATTAGTAAAATACTAAGCACTTTTCATTTAAATAAAACATTAAGATAGATACTTGATACCAGTTGTCTGAAGGAGTTTCTCCACTCAGCTCTTTTATGTCAAAGAAGGATCTGTTCCATGATGCTTTGCAGCATCTCATGGAAAAATTTAAAGCATAATATTTTGCTCCTGAAATGTGTTCTCTGTCCAGTATCCTAAATACTACAGGAGAAGAGAACATGTAGAGAGAAAAAGCTGACCTCTGACCAGAACTGACTCTATCTTAATCAATTATTTTATTTCCCAACACAGGAGATGTTTCTCTGAATCTCCAAAAGAAGGCAAAGAGAGGAAGCTGCCTAGATGATAATTAATAATGACCATTACTGCAAGATTTGTTGGAGGGAATTCTCTTTACACTAAGCATTGAGAGCAATCTCATCTCTTCAATCACCACTCCAAGATACTGTCAAATGGGTTTTAACATTAGCAGAGAATCTAATTTCCTTTGCAGTGCCAAGTGACGTGTATTTATTAAGGAGGAAAGAATTTGAAGTAGAAAGAAAAGTCAGGTATCTTTCAATGTTCAAGAAAACCCAATGATTTATTTTCTGGTATTTAGGAGGAAAGATTTATGTTCATTCTATCTTATCTGTATTAGTTATCTATTCCAATTTAACGAATTACCCCAAATTCCTCAGACCAAAACAAAGCATTTATTATCTCCAACAGTTCCCAATCATCAAGAACCTGGGAGGAGCTTAACTGGCTCTGGCTTTCTCACTAGGTCACAGTGAAGCTGTCAGCTAGAATTACGGTCATCTCAATAGTCAACTGAGTCCAGATAATCTGCTCCCAACCTCACCTATATGGTTGTCGACAGGTCGTCCTTTCTCACTGGCTGTTGGTCAGAGTCTTCAGTTCCTTACTCTATGGGCTTCTGAATCGGACTTCTCACAACATGGCAGCCTACTTCCTTCAGAGCAAAATATCCAAGAGAGAGAGCACCCAAATTGCAATTGTGTATATGCTCTTCTCAGAAGAGAAATACCATCATTTCTGTTCTATGCTATTGTGCACACAGACCAATCCTGGTACAGTGTGGGAGGGGGCTGCACAAACTTATGACTATCAGGAGGTAGCTGACATCAGTAGTCATCAAGGAGGCTGGTCACCATGTCATTTAACTTACAAGAAGCCTACAAGATAGTATACCAGCCAACCACAGAAACAGCTAGAGGCTCAGCTGGTGACATCAAGCACACAGCAAACTAATCATAAATATGCCATCTTTTTCCAGCTTCATCTGATGTATCTTTAAGGTAAATCTGTGTCCTCTTTCTACTTACGAAGTGTGCATAACAGCATTAGCTAATCCAGTGAGTCTTCACCAATATCTAAATGAAATTATCAAACATATAGTGTGGTAAGAAAGACACACAATTCCTTTCAAAGTGCTGGCATTTCAATGTACATTTCCTCTCTGGCATTCTGCCCTTCTCTGGAGAGTATGAATCTGTTTTCCTTTGGGAGAAATGGCCACAGTGAAGGAAATAAAACCTTTCTAAGTTAATGAGAAGCTAAGGAAAGGATAATTCAAACAAACCAAGTTTTTCTCAGAAAAGAGATCCTGTCCACAGTAGGCTTGCACCTCACTTCTCTCTGGCCAGGAAGATATCTACCTTAGCCCAAAAGCAACTCTTGAGCTGAACTTCAATTGTGGTGAGGTTCCCTGGTCCTCTGAGAAAAGACTTTCCCTTTTCTTAGATAGAGGTTTACATATGAGATAAACGTAAAGCATTTTATCAGAACTATGAAGGAAGGATAGAGCTGTATTACTGCAGTGAAGGAGAGCTTTACTATTTAAATGTCTGTCTGTACCAGTGATACTGAGGTGTATATATAGGGGAATAAATCTCACCTTCCTCCCTCACCACTCAACATTCTGATAAACTTTCCTACAGGGTCTATCCCTACCTCCTGAGTTGAGAATCACTACCAAATTGACCCATGCTTACTAGTGGGTGTGTCTTATTTCTCAAGAGGTTTAAGGAAGAGAATCTTTGTCAACCAATTAACTCGGTGATAACTATTCCCATGATATATACATCTACCTAAAGAATTTCTTTATCTATACTTATTAACCATCTTGTTTACTCCAAAAAATATTCACTATGATTTATAAGATTTATAAAATACAACAAAAAACTAATATGAACTACTTGTGAAAGAAACATTGTAAGAAAACTAAGTCTATGCGGCATAAAACTAAGCAAGAAATATATTTTATCCAGATGGGCCACAAATTCGGTTCTAAACATTTGAGCAGTCTGGCAATTGGAAAAGAGAAATATAATCTCAGTTCAGCTTTTGTATGAAAAATATTAACAATTTTCCTAAAATAGATACAACTATTCTTAAATTAAGATCAGACCCAGTATTCCACTGGGGATTAACATAAAGATGATACTATTCAATAAAAACAAGATGATGTGGCATTGAACTGTTTCTTATACTGACTTGATCTAAGCCTTGTAGAAAGTGACTCTGCAGGAGCATATGTAACAGAAACTGCCTCAGCCTCACTGTTTCTTCCTATCCACACTGAAACTCTCCATTTCCCGGCCATGTGAGGTCAGGCTGGGGCCATGAGACTGGATTCTGGCCAGTGCAAAATGATGTGCCCTCTGCTGAGGCCTGGGCATAACACCCCTCACTTTCTTCTTCCACAGTGACCTTGAAGGACCATATTTAAGGTGGCAGTCCCGCACTATAGAAGGAGTCTATATCCTTAGCCCAGAGGAGTGTCTCTATGAACCATACAACCTGAATTAGGCCATGACATAAGCAGAGAACAAAACTTTAGTGTGTAATTTCCCTGACTAAAACAACAAACATTATCAGTACAGGTTCAAAATCCCACCTCTCTGTAGACATGATTTGACCATCTGGGCAAAGTCTGGAATATCTAGAAGAATAGATAGATTTTAAATCTTCCACACAGTCCTCCCTAATAGTGTTTTGTTCAACTGTGTGTTTAAAAAATCCTAGAGATGATGAGAGTGAAGATATTATAGTAATAGCTAATGCTTGGGTATCATGTGCTATATGCCAGGAATTGTTTATTCTAAACTTTTCCATATGTTAACATATTGATTTCTTACAATATATTCATTCATTTAAGCCTTACCACTATCTCTAATTTTCAAATGAGGAAAACTGTGGAAAAGAAGTGACTTGTCAAGTTCCCTCAGTAAGGGCTGGCAACAGATTTAGATTCAGAAAATCTAACTCCAGGGTTGGTGCTACTAACTTCTACATTATACTTTATTTCATACAATGAGGATAAGGTTGGTATTGTGACCCCTTGAAAAACTATTAAATGCCTAAAATCTAAAGTTGTCTAAAAGTCCAAAGACTTCAAAATACATATCAGCTGCAGTATGGCTGGCATCTTCTTGGAATCGCTAAGGAGCCTAACAAATAATTAATCTTAATAGATGCCCACCCCATTTCAAGAGAATAAATCCATATGGAGCCAAGATTAGCTTTTGAAAGGATTTTCTAATATAATCCCACTGTATGATGCCTTACTAAGTTGGTTTAACAATTCCTATAATTTACTTTAAAATAACAACCTATACAGCATAATATTGGATATGTACTAGTTAGCTGAAATTTTAACTTCAGAGTAACTTTAGAGGTATTTAGGACCCTAAGTTAACTTTACAAGAGAACAAAATGAAAAAATATTTTCTGAATGAAGATAAAAGATTGGTACTTCTTGGTCACCTAATGCCACTATATACATTCCTGTATGATCCATTGGCCATATGTGGCATGCCAGAAGAAAATCAATACAATACACAAGGTCCCCTGAGTTAGTTCTCCTTGCCAAAGTTAATCTTTTGGAAAACAAATTGAAGCTTCCTGTTAACTCAAAAGATCACTTTTGTTCACTTCATGTCATTTCTTGCTAAAATGCATAATAATAAGTTTTCTGGGTTCATGTAAAATTACCTTCACTTACCTCAAGTATACATAAATCACAAAACTTACATCAAGGAGTCAACTTCTAATATTACCTTATCCAATTACTTTTTCCATAAAGGAAAAGACAGATCCAGATAGGCTAAATTACTTGTGCCAGGTCTCAAGCTAGTTAGTGGCAGAGTTACACACAAAAGCTAGTGCCCTGGCTTTCTCCTCCAAGTCTTTTCTTACCATCATACTGAGCCACAAATGGATCCCAAGCGCACATTTAAATACTGAGTCTGCAAAACATGCTTCACCAACAGGCAGGGATAAAGCATGACCATAACTTTTTAAGTATTTATCACAGTGAAATAAGCTAAAGCAGTCTAAGTTGAGGTGGAAAATGTCTGCTGCTGAAATAAATGCAACAATTTAATTCTGAAGGTGAAAAGGCAGCTCAGAGGCAGGATAAAGACGGTGAGTAGGAAAACCCTGACCTCACAAAATACATGTCTCCATCAACAGATAAGTGGATAAATAAGATGTAAAACATATATATATACAATGTACTATTGCTCAGTCATTAAAAAGAATAAAGTCTTGCCACTTTGTGTCAACACTGATGGACTTGGAGGGTATTATACTTAGCAAAGTAAGACAAAGAAAGACAAATAATGCATGTTTTCATTTATGCTGCTGTTGCTGCTAAGTCGCTTCAGTCGTGTCCAACTCTGTGCGACCCCATAGACGGAAGCCCACCAGGCTCCTCCATCCCTGGGATTCTCCAGGCAAGAACACTGGAGTGGGTTGCCATTTCCTTCTCCAACGCATGAAAGTGAAAAGTGAAAAGGAAGTCGCTCAGTTGTGTCCAACTCTTAGCAACCCCATGGACTACCACCTGCCAGACTCCTCCATCCATGGGAATTTCCAGGCAAGAGTACTGGAGTGGGGTGCCATTGCCTTCTCTGCTTTCATTTATACATGGAATCAAAAAATAAATGAACAAATTAAACAGAAATATAATTGCAGATACAGAAAACAAACGGGAAGGGGAGAGGCAAAATAGGTGATAGAGATTAAGAGGTACAAACTATTAATTATAAGATAAGCAATTCATAGGGATGTATTGTACAGTATAGGGAATATAGTCAATACTTGATAACTTTGCATGGTGTGTACTCTATAAAAGCCACTGCGTTATACACCTGAAAGTAATATAATATTGTAAGTCTGTTTTACTTCAATACTTTTTAAAAAAATGCATAGAAAAAACCTTAACAATAACAGGGCAATTTTATTTTAAAGGAAGCAGGAATATTCAATGGAGAAAAGAAAATCTCTTTAATAAGTGGTTCTGGGAAAACTGGACAGCTACAAATAAAAGAATGAGATTAGAACACTCCCTAATAAAAACTCAATATGGATTAGAAACCTATTGATATAAATCATAGCAAGATGTTTCTTAATTCAGCTCCTTGAGTAGTGAAAATTTTTTAAAATAAATAAATGTGATCTAATTAAACTTAGAAGTTTTTACACAGAAAAGGATACCAAAAACAAGACTAGAGAACCCAAAAATGGCAGAAAATATTTGCAAATAAGGTTATCTACAAATCTCCAAAATATACAAATGGTTTGTACAACTTAATATCAAAAAACAAACAATCCAATCAAAAAAATGGGCAGATCTAAATAGACATTTCTCCAAAGAAGACATGTAGATGGTTAGGAAACACAAGAAAAGATGCACAACATCACTAATTATTAGAGAATTACAAATCAAAATGACAATGCAGTATCATCTCACAGCAGTCAGAATGGCCATCATCAAAAAGTCTACAGATAAACGCTGGAGAGTGTGTGGAGAAAAGACAAGCCTCCTACACTCTTGGTAGAGATGTCATTGGTATGGTCACTATGGAAAATAGTATGGAGTTTCCTTTAAAAATTAAAAACAGAGCTGCCATATGATCTAGCAGTCCCACTCCTGAGAAAACCATACATCCAGAGAAAACCATAATTTGAAAAGACACATGCAGCCCAATCATTGCAGCACTATTTAGAAATGGCCAGGACATGGAACCTACTCAAACAAGCATAAGTGGATAAAGAAGATGTGGTACATACATGCAATGGAATATTACTCAGTCAGAAAAAAGAATGAAATAATGCCATTTGCAGCAACATGTATGGTCCTAGAGATTGTCATACTGAGTGAAGTAAGTGCCGCACAGAAAGACAAATATCATATAATATCAATATATGCAGACTCTAAAAAAAAGTGTTATAAATGAATTTATTTACAAAACAGAAATAGAGTCAAAGAAAACAAACTTATGGTCACAAGGGTGGAAAGGGAGGGCATTAATTGGGAGACTGGGATTGACATATAGGAAAAAAATATATAAAGTAGGTTAACTAATAAGAACCTACTGTATAGCAGAGGGAACTGTACTCAATAATCTGTAATGACCTATATGGGAAAAAGAATCTAAAAAATAGTGTATACATGTATATTTATAATTGATTTACTCTGCTGTACACCTGAAACTAACACTACATTGAAAATCAACCAAACTCCAATAAAATTATAAAGGAAAATATACTTTTAAAAAGTATATGAGGCTACAGAAGGGAGAATAAAATAAAAATGTGAACTTACCAAAATCTTGAAATATACATACAAAAAAATAAAGGCAGCAGTGATAGATATATCACAATACTAGAACAAATACATTTAATACAATGGTTGGATCTCCTTGGCTAATGATTTAAAATAGCCTATGATACTTGAATCTCTCCTTCACAAACACTTTTTAATTTTTTTACAGAAGTAGCTGCTTTGCAATATTCTATACCTTTTATGCTTATTCAGAATGATGACTGTTAGTATAACCCTAAGGGGACAAGTAAAGACAGGAAGAAAGAAGTTGAAACATAGCCCTATGTGATACTCTTTATTATTTACAGCCCTTCTGTACCAAAAGTAAACAACTGACAGCTCTTCAAATATGCTTAGTTGCTCTTGACTCTCAGCCTTAGTATGTGCTCCTCTCTCTCTCTGATATACCTTATATCCTACTTACATGCTTTTGGCAGAATCCTATTCTTACAAGTCTGTTCAAATCATACCTCTTCCTGGAAGCAATCTGAGTTGCTTCCCTCACCTTGAGTTAGATATTCATTCAGTGTATAACCTACATTCGGAGAAGGAAATGGCAACTCATTCCAGTACTCTTGCCTGGAAAATCCCATGGATGGAGCAGCCTGGTAGGCTACATTCCATGGGGTCACACAGAGTCAGACATGGCTGAATGAGTTCGCTTTCACTTTTCACTTTCATGCATTAGAGAAGGAAATGGCAACCCACTCCAGTGTTCTTGCCTGGAGAATCCCAGGGATGGAGGAGCCTGGTGGGCTGCCATCTATGGGGTCGCAGAGAGTCCGACACAACTGAAGTGACTTAGCAGCAGCAGCATAACCTACATCTCAGCACCTACTCCTTTTCAAGCCACCTCCCAAAAATCCACTTCTATAAAATACTAGTGATTAATGATTCAGAAAATGAAGATCATGGCATCCAGTCCCATCACTTCATGGGAAATAGATGAGGAAACAGTAGAAACAGTGTCAGACTTTATTTTGGGGGGCTCCAAAATCATTGCAGATGGTGACTGCAGCCATGAAATTAAAAGACGCTTAACTCCTTGGAAGGAAAGTTATGACCAACCTAGATAGCATATTCAAAAGCAGAGACATTACTTTGCCGACTAAGGTCCGTCTAGTCAAGGCTATGGTTTTTCCTGTGGTCATGTATGGATGTGAGAGTTGGACTGTGAAGAAGGCTGAGTGCCAAAGAATTGATGCTTTTGAACTGTGGTGTTGGAGAAGACTCTTGAGAGTCCCTTGGACTGCAAGGAGATCCAGGCAGTCCATTCTGAAGGAGATCAGCCCTGGGATTCCTTTGGAAGGAATGATGCTAAAGCTGAAACTCCAGTACTTTGGCCACCTCATGCGAAGAGTTGACTCATTGGAAAAGACTCTGATGCTGGGAGGGATTGGGGGCAGGAGGAGAAGGGGACAACAGAGGATGAGATGGCTGGATGGCATCACTGACTCAATGGATGCGAGTCTGGGTGAACTCCGGGAGTTGGTGATGGACAGGGAGGCCTGGCGTGCTGCAATTCATGGGGTCGCAAAGAGTCAGACATGACTGAGCGACTGAACTGAACTGAATGCTAGATTTACTGGGGATTTCAGAAGAGATGGTATTTGCTACATAAACTATTCGAAAATAATTTGCATCCACTTACTGTTTGATCTTGTCAAATCTAAAAAGGACATAATATGACCTACCTTCCAGCATTTTGGGGGACCTAAATGACATATATTTGCAAAATATACATCATACCAGAACAAGAAACAACTCAATTAAAGAAATACGGGGAGAGGGATGGAGGAAGGAAAGGAGAAAGAGAGGAGAGGAGGGAGGGAGAGAGAAAAACACAATTCAAAATCCTCTCCCAACTTGGCTTTTTCTCTATCAAATAGCACAGTCAGATTTTTAGATGCCATCATCTTGATGCCTTGTCATCTCAGGGCATGAGCCCACTCATCACTGATCACTCAGATGTTATGTATTTGCCAGCAATAAGCTTGGAAAACATCCCTCATTTGGAGCTACCTTGTCTGTCGCCAGGTAGCCCGAGGCACTTCTCTCCCAAATGCCAACCCAGCCTCTGTAGGGGACCTTTCTCAGCTCCCTTGTCATCCTCAAACATTTCAATAATTCATCTGTTTAGAATGCTGTTTTGATACCCGACAGCAGATTGGAAAACAGCTTTCTAAAGAAATAACAGGCAGGCAGTACCCAGTAAAGGCCCTGCTTTTGATTTCAGGAAATTCTGCTTGAACAAAACAAAAATCCCCATGGGGGCATAGCAAAAATCTCAGCAACAACAACAAAAATCCTGCGTAAAATCTGTAAAAGACAGATTCAGAAGTCTTAGAAGTTAAAAAGGCATATATTTATTATGTCATGTGTTGTGTGTTCTGCTAAGCATGCACAAGTATGCGTTCTATGATGTGAGAGACAGGAGACTTGGTGATTTTAAAAGACAAATGAATTTCCACATTGATTTAGCAAATATAGTATGTGTGTCTATATGTATATTTAAAGTATAGCACCAACTGAATCCTTTTGAGTAAACAAAGATCAGCAAGATTCTGATTTAACTGATAATATAAAAGTAGAAGGAACAAGGATTATCTAAAGAAACAAGCCTTTCAGGACCACAGAGTATTATGGAATGAATGGTTGTGTCCCCTCCAAATACCTGTGTTGAAACCCCAGCTCCAATGCAAAGATAAGTTGGAGATCGAGCTTTGGAGAGCTAACTAGGTTTCTTTGAGCCCATAAGGGTAAGGTCCTCATGATGAGATCACAAGATCAGCCAGAGAACTCACTTGATTACTCTCTCTCTCCATCTCCATCTCTATTTCTTTCTTTCTCTCTCTCTTTCTCTGCTGCGAGAGGACACAGCAAGAAGGCAACCATATGCAAGCCAAATAGAAGGCTCTCCCAGAATCAAAACATACTAAGAGCTCTGATCTTGGACTTCCCACCTCCAAAACTATAAGATATAAATGTCTGTTCTTTAAGACAAAATATTCTGTGATATTTTGCTGTGGCAGCTGGAGCTGACTAAGATACTGAGTTTCCTGTGTCAGGCATCAGGTCAACATGGAAACGTCCAGGGCAGGCAGACTGACAGACGTGGAGGGCATTTACTTTTCCAGAGGGGATATATGGAATCTAATCTTTGAAAACTTCTGTTGACTTCATCAGCCAATGCAATTCCTCCTGAATATAATTAAGCTTATATTAAAGTGACTGTCCTCTAGCCACCAAGCAAAAATGCTAATACAGACTAAAAAGAAAAAGACAAATCTGGACATCCTTTCTAGATTGAAAGACATTCTTTTAAGACTTGCTTGCTTTAATCCTATTAAGTAACTTGAGAAAATGTTCATATTATCAATGCTTAAAAAGTTTAATTTGTATATGCACAGTACTTGCCTCTCCCAAAGTGTTTTTATGTCAAATAACTACAGATATCAACTTTCTCCCCTTTCCCTGCAAACTTGCTGACTATGAATATTCCTTAATTCTTTCATTCTTTTTGCAATAAAAGCGCCCTTTCATCTATTGAAGTTAACTTTCTTCTTGCTTCCTCAACCCATGTTTCCAATTTCAATCATCTTTCTATCTCTTTCCTCTTTACCCTACTGATTCTATTTAGCTTCTAAACATGATCACATCTTTCTTGCCCCTCTACTGGGCATATACCTGAGAAAACCATAACTCAAAATGACACATGTACCCCGATGTTTATCATAGCACTATTTACAATAGCCAGGACATGGGAGCAGCCTATATGTGCATCAACAGAGAAACGTATAAAAAAGATGTGGTGCATATATACAGTGGAATACTACTCAGTCATTAAAAGAAACTAAACTGAGTCAGCTGTAGTGATACAGATGAACCTAGAGCCTATCATATGGAGTAAATTAAGAAAGAGAAAAATAAATATTGTATATTAATGTATAATAATGTATGCTAATGTATATTAATGTAATGTAATGTATCTTAATGTATAATAATGTATATAAATATGCATATATATGGAATCTAGAAAAATGGTGCTGATGACCCTATTTTCAGGGCAGGAATAAAGGTTCAGGTGTAGAGAATGGATCTGTGGACACAGAGGAGAAGTGGGGGGCAAACTGAGAGGGCAGCACTGACATATATACACTGCTGCTGCTGCTGCTAAGTCGCTTCAGTCGTGTCCGACTCTGCGGCCCCATACACGGCAGCTCACCAGGCTCTCCCATCCCTGGGATTCTCTAGGCAAGAACACTGGAGTGGGTTCCCATTTCCTATGTAGCTAGTGGGGAGTTGCTGGATAGCACAGGGAGCTCTGTGATGACTTAGAAGGGTGGAATGGAGAGGAGGAGGGAGACTCAAGAGGAAGAGGAGATATATAGATATATATAGATATATATATACACATAGCTGATTCAGATTGTTGTACAGCAGAAACTAGCAACACTGTAAAGCAATTATATTCCAATTTAAAAAATCAAAACAAAACATCCCCCCCAAAATAACAGGTCATGAGTCTTCTCTCTAGTTTCTACTCAAATCACTATTTTCTTCCGTTCTTGCCATAGTCGCTAACATTGCCTCAACCATCAAAAACAGTCGTTTTACTTTCCTTGATGTTTCCACAACATTGAGAACCTTTCACTACATAATTCTTTACTCATTGACTTTTCTTCAAAAATCTTTTCTCCCTTGTTTTTTCTCCCAGGTATACCTGTCATCCAAGTTCCTTCCTAATGCCTGGGTCATGCCTTCCTGGTTGTTTTCATCACTCTCTCCCAAAATGCAGTGATTAAGCCTGCTAACTCTCACATAAGATCACTTGATTTTGAATCCAGTTCTACCACTCACCAGCTCCATGACCTTGGGCAAGTCTCTCTGAGGTTTTGTTTTCTCCTCTGTCAGGCAAGTGTAATAGCAATAACTGTCTTATAGGATGTGATTGAAATTAAATACAATAATCCATGTAAATCTCTCTATACAGTGCTTGGTTCATGGTAGGTACTCAGTAAAAGGGAGTTGTCATATATGATTACGGCATAACTTCACACTTAGCCTTCTGCCCTTATCCCTCTGTCTAGCTGATGTCAACAAAACCCAAGCTTCACCATTTCCTAGATGATAATAACTTTTATATCCATGTTTTTTGCTCAGACCTTAAGTCTAAGAACAAGTTCTATAAAACCAATTATGTATTTTTAACTTTTCTTCTCATACAACACACAGACAAATAGCAAACTCAACATTGAGAACATTGAACACACTGGCTTTCCCTCAAAAATCTTCTCTTTCTTATATTGCATTCTCATCTATCCCCACTTACGCCAGAGGTCTCAGAGTCAGTCATTACCCAAATCATAATAATTCCTAGACATTCTCTAAATATCTCTCAAATCTTTCCCCTTCTCTCTACCCAACTGCCACTGCAGTATTTTGTATTACCTCAATAAACCTACCCAGTACTTTCCATCCTTCCAAACTTCCTTTGTCTGCTGTCATGATATTTCTAAAAAGGCAGCTTTTGTTCTATTTCCCTCTATATTTAAAAAAGTTTGATGATTCAGGATTTGATTAAGAAATAGTCCAATTTCTTGACTTAACACACAAGAGACTAATGATCTGTCTTTTTTCCTACTCCTCCAATGATACCCAGTACCACCACCACAAAAATAGTTATTGATTCCCAATTTTGTACCTTCTCCCATTATTACTGATATGGTCTCTGCCTAGACACAAATCTCAGGCATTCAAAATTTAGTGCAGTCTATTTCCTCTAGGAATTCTTTGACAGCTTTATTTCTAACACTGAGAGATCTGAGCTTTCTTTGTGAGCTAAAGCCTGCTGTGCTTAATGATTATACAGTATTTTAAATTTTCTGACTGTATAAGAAAAAATTGGGTCCGGGTTCCTAAAGCCTAGCACAAGATAAGCATGTGAAAGATGTCCAATAAATTGTGTGCCACTTAACAAATCCATGGATCTCACAACTGTCTTGTGGTGTATATAGGACAAGTATTATTTTTGTAAGTGTATTTAACAGATTTATTGAGATATATTAAACTGCACATTCTTAAAGTATACATTTTGATATGTTTTAACATCTATGTAATTGATACCATAGCCAAAATTATGACAATGAACATATGGATCACCTCTTAAAGTTTCCTTAGGACCCATTTTAAATTGAAGTATAGTTGCTTTACAGTCTTCTTCAGGGCATATATAATTAACCCCATTTTACAGAAAAACATAAGAAGTTAAAGTTGACATCTCAGTCTTGGAATCCAAGAGCTCTGTGACTTAGGAAAAAATAATATTCATTTCTTGGTCTTACTATGAGTAAAACAAAGGTTAGCTGAAGGCTCTGCTCACATTAATCATTTTCTGAGCAACTTTGTCTAATTGCAAGATTTACTTGGTGCCATACCTTTAGTTGGACATTGAAGGAGATACTTTATCTGTTCTAGAGGATTTAATGATACATGTAATGTCATACATTTGAGTCTAATCAGCCTTTCTTAATCAAAATCTACCTCAATTTTTTTTTTTTCCTTTTTGATATTGGGAGGATGTAGCCTCCTCAGTGGAGAGGGCAATGGCACTCCACTCCAGTACTCTTGCCTGGAAAATCCCATGGGCGGAGGAGCCTGGAAGGCTGCAGTCCGTGGGCTATCGAAGAGTTGGACATGAGTGAGTGACTTCACTTTCACTTTTCACTTTCATGCATTGGAGAAGGAAATGGCAACCCACTCCAGTGTTCATACCTGGAGAATCCCAGGAACGGCGGAGCCTGGTGTGCTGCCGTCTATGGGGTCACACAGAGTTGGACACGACTGAAGTGACTTAGCAACAGCAGCAGCCTCTTCAGTTCAGTTCCGTTAACTTGCTCAGTCACGTCCAACTCTTTGCAACCCCATGAATTGCAGCACGCCAAGCCTACCTGGCCATCACCAACTCCAAAAGATCACTCAAACTCATGTCTATCCAGTCGGTGATGCCATCCAGCCATCTCATCCTCTGTCATGCCCTTCTCCTTCAGCCCCAAATCCCTCCCAGCATCAGAGTCTTTTCCAATGAGTCAACTCTTCGCATGAGGTGGCCAAAGTACTGGAGTTTCAGCTTTAGCATCAGTCCTTCCAAAGAACACCCAGGACTGATCTGCTTTAGGATGGACTGATTGGATCTCCTTGCAGTCCAAGGGACTCTCAAGAGTCTTCTCCAACACCACAGTTCAAAAGCATCAATTCTTCGACGCTCAGCTTTCTTCACAGTCCAATTCTCACATCCATACATGATCACTGGAAAAACCATAGCCTTGACTAGATGGACGTTTGTTGGCAAAGTAATGTCTCTGCTTTTGAATATGCTGTCTAGGTTGGTCATAACTTTCCTTCCAAGGAGTAAGTGTCTTTTAATTTCATGGCTGCAATCACCATCTACAAGGATTTTGGAGCCCAAAAAAATAAAGTCTGACACTGTTTCCACTGTTCCCCCATCTATTTCTCATGAAGTGATGGGACCAGATGCCATGATCTTCGTTTTCTGAATGTTGAACTTTAAGCCAACTTTTGCACTCCCCTCTTTCACTTTCATCAACAGGATCTTTAGTTCTTCTGCACTTTCTGCCATAAAAGTGGTAGTCATCTGCATATCTGAGGTTATTGATATTTCTCCTGGCAATCTTGATCCAGCTTGTGCCTCCTCCAGCCCAGCGTTTCTCATGATGTACTCTGCATATAAGAGAAATAAGCAGGGTGACAATATATAGCCTTGACGTACTCCTTTTCGTATTTGGAACCAGTCTGTGGTTCCATGTCCAGTTCTAACTGTTGCTTCCTGACCTGCATATAAGTTTCTCATGGGGCAGGTCAGGTGGTCTGGTATTCCCATCGCTTTCAGAATTTTCCACAGTTTATTGTGATCCACACAGTCAAAGGCTTTGGCATAGTCAATAGTCAGAAATAGATGTTTTTCTGGAACTCTCTTGCTTTTTCCATTATCCAGCAGATGTTGGCAATTTGATCTCTGGTTCCTCTGCCTTTTCTAAAACCACCTTGAACATCTGAAAGTTCACAGTTCACGTATTGCTGAAGCCTGGCTTGGAGAATTTTGAGCATTACTTTACTAGCATGTGAGATGAGTGCTTTATGCGGTAGTTTGAGCGTTCTTTGGCATTGTCTTTCTTTGGGATTGGAATGAAAACTGCCCTTTTCCAGTCCTGTGGCCACTGCTGAGTTTTCCAAATTTGCTGGCATATTGAGTGCAGCACTATCACAGCATCATCTTTCAGGATTTGAAATAGCTCAACTGGAATTCCATCACCTCCACTAGCTTTGTTCATTGTGATGCTTCCTAAAGCCCACTTGACTTCACATTCCAGGATGTCTGGCTCTGGGTGAGTGATCACACCATCGTGATTATCTGGGCCATGAAGACCTTTTTTTGTACAGTTCTTCTGTGTATTCTTGCCAACTCTTCTTAATATAATCTGCTTCTGTTAGGTCCATACCATTTCTTTCCTTTATTGAGCCCATGTTTGTGACTGGTGATAGAAGCATGCTCTGATGCTGTAAAGAGCAATATGGCATAGGAAACTGGAATGTTAGGTCCATGAATCTAGGCAAACTGGAAGTGGTCAAACAAGAGATGTTAAGAGGGAACATCAACATTCTAGGAATCAGTAAACTTAAATGGACTGGAATGGGTGAATTTAACTCAGATGACCATTATATTTACTACTGTGGGCAGGAATTCCAGAATGTCTGGCTCTAGGTGAGTGATCACACCATCATGATTATCTGGGTCATGAAGATCTTTTTGTACAGTTCTTCTGTGTATTCTTGCTACTTGTTAATATCTACTGCTTCTGTTAGGTCCCTACCATTTCTGTCCTCTTTTGAGCCCATCTTGGCATGAAATGTTCCCTTGGTATCTCTAATTTTCTTGAAGAGATCTCTAGTCTTTCCCATTCTATTGTTTTCCTCTATTCTTTGCATTGACTACTGAGGAAGGCTTTCTTATCTCTTCTTGCTATTTTTTGGATCTCTGCATTCAAATGGGTATATGAACAAAGCTAGTGGAGGTGATGGAATTCCAGTTGAGCTATTTCAAATCCTGAAAGATGATGCTGTGAAAGTGCTGCACTCAATATGCCAGCAAATTTGGAAAACTCAGCAGTGGTCATAGGACTGGAAAAGAAAGAAATCCCAAAGAAAGGCAGTGCCAAAGAATGCTCAAACTACCACACAATTGCACTCATCTCACACACTAGTAAAGTAATGCTCAAAATTCCCCAAGCCAGGCTTCAGCAATACGTGAATCATGAACTTCCAGATGTTCAAGCTGGTTTTAGAAAAGGCAGAGGAACCAGAGATCAAATTGCCAACATCTGCTGGATCATGGAAAAAGCAAGAGAGTTCCAGAAAAACATCTATTTCTGCTTTATTGACTATGCCAAAGCCTTTGACTGTGTGGATCACAATAAACTGTGGAAAATTTTGAAAGCGATGGGAATACTAGACCACCTGTCCTGCCTCTTGAGAAACTTATATGCAGGTCAGGAAGCAACAGTTAGAACTGGACATGGAACAACCTACTGGTTCCAAATACGAAAAGGAGTACATCAAGGCTGTATATTGTCACCCTGCTTATTTAATTTATATGCAGAGTACATCATGAGAAATGCTGGGCTGGAGGAAGCACAAGCTGGATCAAGATTGCCAGAAGAAATATCAATAACCTCAGATATGCAGATGACACCACCCTTGATGGCAGAAAGTACAGAAGAAGTAGAGATCCTGTTGATGAAAGTGAAAGAGGGGAGTGAAAATGTTGGCTTAAAGCACAACATTCAGAAAATGAAGATCATGGCATCTGGTCCCATCACTTTATAGCAAATAGATGGGGAAACAGTGGAAACAGTGTCAGACTTTATTTTGGGGGGCTCCAAAATCACTGTTGATGGTGTTCACAGCCATGAAATTAAAAGACACTTACTCCTTGGAAGGAAAGTTATGACCAACCTAGACAGCATATTGAAAAGCAGAGACATTACTTTCTCAATAAAAGTCCATCTAGTCAAGGTTATCGTTTTTCCAGTGGTCATGTATGGATGTGAGAGTTAGACTATAAAGAAAGCTGAGCACCAAAGAATTGATGCTTTTGAACTGTGGTGTTGGAGAAGACTCTTGAGAGTCCCTTGGACTGCCTGGAGATCCAACCAGTCCATCATTAGGGAGATCAGTCCTAGGTGTTCATTGGTGGGACTGATGTTGAAGCTGAAACTCCAATACTTCAGCCACCTGATGTGAAGAGCTGACTCATTTGAGAAGACCCTGATGCTGGGAGAGTTTGAGGGTATTAGGAGAAGGGGATGATAGAGGATTAGATGGCTGGATGACATCACCGACTCGATGGACATGGGTTTGGGTGGACTCCAGGAGTTGGTGATGGACAGGGAGGCATGGTGTGCTGCAGTTCATTAGGTCGCAAACAGTCAGACACGACTGAGCAACTGAACTGAATGTGGACAGGCATCCCTTAGAATAAATGGAGTAGCCATCATAGTCAACAAAAGAGTCCAAAATGCAGTATTTGGATGCAATCTCAAAAACTACAGAATGATCTCTCTTCGTTTCCAAGGCAAATCATTCAATATCACAGAAATCCAAGTCTATGCCCCAACCAGTAATGCTGAAGAAGCTGAAGTGAATGGTTCTATGAAGACCTACAAGACCTTTTAGAACTAACACCCAAAAAGGATGTCCTTTTCATTATAGGGGGCTGGAATGCAAAAGTAGGAAGTCAAGAAACACCTGGAGTAACAGGCAAATTTGGCCTTGGAGTACAGAATGAAGCAGGGCAAAGGTGAATAGAGTTCTGCCAAGAGAATGCACTGGTCATAGCAAACACCCTCTTCCAACAACACAAGAGAAGACTCTACACATGGACATCACCAGATGGTCAACACCGAAATCAGATTGATTATATTCTTAGCAGCCAAAGATGGAGAAGCCCTGTACAGTCAGCGAAAACAATAATGGGATCTGACTGTAGCTCAGATCATTTACTCCTTATTGCCAAATTCAGACTTAAATTGAAGAAAGTAGGGAAAACCACTAGACCGTTCATGTAGGACCTAAATCAAACCCCTTATGATTATACAGTGGAAGTGAGAAATAGATTTAAGAGACTAGATCTGATGGACAGAGTGCCTGATGAACTATGGACAGAGGTTCGTGACATTGTACAGAAGACAGGAAGCAAGACCATCCCCAAGAAAAAGAAATGCAATAAAGCAAAGTGGCTGTCTGAGGAGGCCCTACAAATAGCTGTGAAAAGAAGAGAAGTGTAAAGCAGGGGAGAAAAGGAAAGATATACCCATTTGAATGCAGAGATCCAAAGAATAGCAAGGAGAGATAAGAAGGCCTTCCTCAGGCAGCTTAGTATCATCAAAACAAATAACTTAATTAAAAAAATGAGCAGATCTAAATAGACGTTTCTCCAAAGAAGACATACAGATGGCCAAGAGGCACATGAAAGATGTTCAACATCACTAATAATTAGAGAAATGCATATCAAAGATATAGTGAGATATTACCTCATACCAGTAGGAATGAATATCATCCAAATAAAAAAATATCCACAAACAACAAATGCTAGAGAGGGTGTGGAGAGAAGGGAATCCTACACTGTTGGTGGGAGTGTAAATTGGTACAGCCACTGTAATGAACAGTATGGAGGCTCCTTAAAAAACTAAAAATAGAGCTATTGTATGACCCTGCAATTCCACTCCTGGGGATATACTGAGAAAAAAACATGGAGTGAAAGGATACAAGCATCCCAATGTTGATTGCAGCACTATTTACAATAGCCAGGACATGGATGCAACATAGAAATCCATCAGCAGAGGAAGGGATAAAGATGTGGTACACATATGCAATGGAATGTTCCTCAGCCATTAGAAAGAATGAAACAATGTCATTTGCATTGACTTTAATGGAGATAGAGATTGTCATACTGAGTGAAGTCACGCGGAGAAAGATAAATATTGTATGATATCACTTATATGTAGAATCTTTAAAAAATGATACAAATGAACTTACAAAACAGAAACAGACTTGGAGAACTTATACTTACCAGGGGGGTGAGAGGGGAGGTGGGTTGAGGGATAATTAAGAAGTTTGGGATTGACATGTACTCATTGCTATGTTTAAAATGGGTAACCAACAGTGATCTATTGCACAGAACACATAACTCTGCTCAATATTGTATAACAACCTAAATGGAAAAAGAATATGAAAAATAGATACATGTATATGTATACACTTGAAACTAACAAGGTTCAAGTTAACTGACAGCATTGTTAATCAACTATACTCTAATGTAAAATACAAGGTAAATTAAGTAATTAAGTGAATAAAATTGTAATGAACTAATCCAAACATGTAACTCAAAAAGTGACAGAAATCTTAAAATAATTTCCATGTAAACATTATATGACTCTTTTGCTACTTTCACAACAGGGTCTTAAGCTGAAGAAATAAGCTGAAAGATTCATCATTTCCAACCCTGAACAGACTAAGGTAAATGAACAGTCTTCAAAGTCTTTTTGTGTGAAAGTGTTTTGAAAAAAACAGTGAAATCAAAAGAAGTGAAATCTTTTATCTATTTTTTTTGCTACTTCCTGTATCAGAACAGTAGGTCACACTGTAACTCTTGGTGTCTACATACTGCAACTATGTCTGCCCACAAAGCCTTTCCAGATAGTGTCAATAGATGTCAATGAAAAACAGAAATCACCCAATTAAATATAAATTTAGTAAACAATTTTTTACTATAAGTATGTCCCCAAAATTGTATGAAATAAATATGCCTCAAATATTTCATAGAATGTACACTAAAAATTATTTGTTTATCTGACATTCAAATATAACTAGGCAGCCTGTATTCTATTAGGCAACCGTGTTCCCAGAACAAAGTCATCAAATGAGCTAACCAAAATTAACTTCATGTAAATCATTGGAAAAGACTTTGATGCTGGGAGGGATTGGGGGCAGGGGAGGGATTGGGGGCAGGGGAAGAAGGGGACGGCAGAGGATGAGATGGTTGGATGGCATCACCGACTCAGTGGACATGAATCTGAGTGAACTCCGGGAGTTGGTGATGGACAGGGAGGCCTGGCGTGCTGCAATTCATGGGGTCGCAGAGAGTCGGACACGACTGAGCGACTGAACTGAACTGAACTGAAATCCTTTTGAAGCTGTTTTAAAGGTATTTTTCCCCTTATCCAAAACTAAGCCCTGTTTTTGAGCCCACATAGACCAAATTTCCAAATTTAAACAGAAACATTTGGCCAATGTAAATTGTCAAGAGCTATGGAAAACACCTGCTCTTTCAAGCATCTTTTGGCAGGATGCACTAACTATTCCAAAATATAATTTAGGAATTGAATTACTTTCATCATTTTAGTATACTGACAAAACTAGCCTCTGGGTAAAGCACACTGGGAATGAGTTTGGGGGTAAATGTGGGCATGACGACTATGAAGTCCTTGAGAGCAGTTCTCATGACAATAAGGCTCAGAAGGATTTGCTGTCTTTCAATAGAAATCATGGCAAACCATTGAAAAGGAAGACCTAGTTAGCAATATTAGTTGAAGACCTAGCAACAAGAGGATTAGTTAAAAAATTAATTGAAGTACAAAAAGGAAAATGATCAGATACCAGAGCAGTGTAAAAAAATCCATAGTTTTCCTCTATATTATCTATAACCAACGAGAAAACATAATAGAAAAAAAATGCCACTTACCATAGCAACTACTAGGAAATACTTAGATAAGAATAAGACTATACAAATACATGCAAGATTTTCATTTCCAAAAAACCTCTAAAATATATTTTCTAGATGTTAAAAAAAATAAATAAATACAATTATATAATGCTATAATTAAAACTAAAAAGTTAACTGTCTCCAAACAATATGGCAATTTCAATGTTATCCATATGGAGTCAACAAGTGGACTTTTCACCAACCTGATCAACTGATTCTCAACTTCATGGCAAAAACTACATACACGATAATATTCAAGACAATTTTGGAGAAGAAAAATAAAGGGCAAATGCCTACCTGATATCCAAACATATCACAAACTATAATAACTAAGAATGTAAACTAGAAAGGAACCAAGAACTCAAACAAAACAAAGAATATATGTGAATCTAGAGTATGACATGGTGTCACTTAAACCAATGGGTAAAAGACTATTCAAAAAAGATGAACTATTGGAACAATTGGCCATTCATATTTTTTAAGTAAAATTTTTCACACAAAAAGTCAAGAAAAATGAGAAAAATCTCAATATAAACAGCAGATTAAATAGCTATGCTTAAAAATCTAAGCATCAATGTAAATAAAGTTGAGATTGGGATAATCTTTTTAAACAGACATGAAAAGCCAAAAGACATTTTAAAAGTTTGATGAATTTTATAAGATCAAATTTTAAATTTTCCAGAAGACAAAAGACCTTGTAAACCAAAAAATAGGGAGAAAATATTTACAATGGACAAAACAAAGAATTGCTGTGTCAGTTCCTTCATAAGACTTAGCCTCTCAGTGCCATAATTTTTTAATATGTAAAATGAAGATAATAAAAGTAAACTACCTTGAAGTATTGTTGTGATTAAATGAGGCCATATATAAATTTAGAATAGTGTCTGGCAAATACTAAGTGTATACACACACACAATGTATGTGCCGCATGCTAAGTTGTTACAGTCATGTCTGATTCCTTGCAACCCTATGGACTGGAGCCCAGAAGGTTCCTCTGTCCATGGGATTCTAGAATACTTGCCTGTAGAATACCGTGCCCTCCTCCAGGGAGTTTTCCTGGCCCAGTGATCAAACCCACAACTCTTATATCTCCTGCGTTGGCAGGTGGATTCTCTACTGCTAGTGCCACCTGGGAAGCCTGTATGGACAACTACGTAAGTCAAAACGAAAAAGACAAAAAAACAAAGGCTGGAAGACAAAATATTCACCTAAAGGAAATATAAATGATTAATTACATGACAAGATTAGCCATATAAAAAGGTTAATTGTATGAAAAAGATTAATATGAAACAATAGATGAAAAAGCAGTCAACTTCACTAGTAATCAGGGTAATATAAAAAACAGTGGGAGACCATCTGTCAATCACAAGAATGGCCAAATTAAAAAATAACAATGTTAAAAACTGAGGTGAGAATATAGGGAAATTCTAGTAATAGTAATGCAAGGGTAGCCACTTTGGAGAGCCAGGTCAATGTACTCATTTAAATTTAAAGGCACACATAGATGACAAAGTGATCCTAATTCTCCTTATCTCATTATCTGCACTCAGAGTAGACTGTAATTTCAGAGACTCAGCACAAATTGCAAACACAAACCTGAGGGCAGGGAAGGGCCACAAAGGAGAGATGACTCTGAAAATTGTAAGATGTGTTCGATTCCTAGACCTGGAAAGGTGAGGAGCCTCCACTGAGTGACCCCTGCAGAGCTGTCCACAGGTACTGTGGCCCTGCAGTACCAGCAACCAAGCTCAGCCCACCCCACATCTGTGACCAGGCAGTGGTGGACAATAGTGAAACACAACCCTCTTTCTCCCCTACCAATCCCACTGCACACAGACACAAGCTCACAGAAACACACACACAGCCCAGTCACTGCCCCGAGCGGCACACCCCAAGGATCACCAGATCATGGGCAAGGCAATGCTGGAGTAGCTAGGGATCCAGAAGGCATAGAATGGAGACAGCAAACCTGTTATGCAGAGGAGGTGGGACTCCTTGAGCTAAAAACCTCTGCAAATGCTGCACTGTCCTGTTGAATTTGACTTAGAAAACAGATTCAAAGAGAAGATCACTATTAATTTCAAGATAGGAAACACAGAGCCTTAAGTCAAAAGTGGGGCCCTTCTGAGTGAGGGCTCCCGGGAAGCTGATGTAGAGTGTGGCTGCACATTCATCTCTCCCCTCACAGAACAACCACAAACAGAAGACATCTATCCTGGCCTTTGAGTTCTTTGACCAACTGTCTTAGAGCAGAGGCCTCTGGAGGACAAGGCCCACCCCCTACCCCTGCACACAGCTCCCCAAATGGCTTTTTACATCCTCATCCTAAAAAGATGAAAGACCTTAACATTGCAATCACCTAACATTTGAACAAAAATTCCAAAGGGAAGACACAGATAAAGATCTAAAAAGAAAAAAAAATGTGATGCCAGAGGGAAAGAATAATTTGGGGGAATGAAACATTTAAAAACCTCTAACTCCTATCTTCAGAAATCCCAAGATGCTATTTTTCCATAGAAAAATAAGAGATCATTTTAAAATAAAGAGTCAAAGAAAAAAACAGAAATATTTATATGTTGAAAGTATATTAAGTTTTAAAAAACCAAAGGACAATTTGGAAATAAAGTCAAATATACCAAGAAGGAGAATAAAAAGAAGAGAATTAAAAAATATAAATGAAGAATTAATCTGCATGACCCAAGCATCAGACATTTCATTCTAATAGGAATTCTAGAAAGAGACATAATGAAAGAGAAAAATTATGTAATAAACAGTAGAGTTTTCCATGAGTGAAAGACATAAGATTCCAAAGTAAAAGACCTACTTTAAAAGAAGACCCACAGTCAGAGAAATACCTGGAAAGTTTTACAATGCTAAGAATAAGGATGTTGAAAGCTTTCAGACGGGGCAAAAAAAAACCAACAACAACAAGGTCATGGACACAGGTATAACGAGTTGATCACTTCAGACTGCTCACAATAATATTAGATGCCTTCATTATCGTAAGGAGAAATAACCTTGAAACTTTAATCCTTATTCAACCAAGTTATCAATCAAGTTTTAAGGGAGAAAAAATATGTTCATCATGCACAAAAATTTACCCCTCAGATACCTTTTCCTAGTAAGTTACTTGAGAAAACCCTAAATCAAAAAAGACATGGAAGTAAGAAATGGGATGAACATTCTAGAGAAGCAGTGAGGATAAAAGCTGGGAATGGGCTAGAGAATAGTCTAAATGAGAACAATTGAATGATGGCCCTGAGAAGATCTCTGGAAAGGAACAGTCCATAGTTTACTGAAAGGAGTTTTTGAAAATAAGATGATAAAGGCAAATAATGTGAGAAAATAAAATGCCATCAAAACAAAAAATGAAAACTATATACTGAAAAATCATAGATAGCATATATTCTTTGTGTGTGTCTTAACCTCATAGTTATAAGAATGTAGATGCTATTTGTTGGTTTTCAACTTTTAGATTCAACTTAACAAAGCACATAATCCCAGTTAACACTCTAAAGGGTATTGGCTATAAAATAAACTGGAAGGGTGAAAAGGAAAGGAAATCAGAAAGAAAAAGCAGCATCAATTATATAAAATCAGAATCCATATATCTATATATGATCGATAAGAGATAAACATTTAAATATTCTAACTAGCCAGTAGAGAAACTTCATGCAACGTTAGGACCATATTGGAGGAAAATGAGAAGGGAAGTAGCAACAATATAAGGGGAATCATAGTTCATCAAGGAGGAAGTCACTATACTATCTGCAATTGAAACTCACTAATAATGATATGGGGATAGATTATTTTGACACCTGGATATAATACCAACAGGCACATGCTCAGACTGGTTGCCCATGAGAAGTGGGGCTGGTGGCCATGAAGCAGAAATTGTTGCATCTTAACATTAGCCTTTCTTGTCCTTTTTGATTTTTCAATCAGGGGCATTTATTGCTTTGATACAAATATATACTGAGGAAAAACTGAAATAAGGGGAAATATTGAAGTAGATTTGTTATGTATCATCAAAGACATCTCTAAGACATATGATTGAATGATAAATGCATTTTAAAGAAAGGTACCTAGAGAATGATCTCATTTATTTTGGAAACCAAAAAACAATTCAACAAAAAATCCATTGTAAAACATGTGTGAATATATATAGACAAATGTATTTAAAATACATTAGAAATCATCTGGAAGTATCCACACCAAACCAGTGTCAAGTGTTACCTCTCAAAAAGGAATAGAAACCTGGGGATGGTCAGAAATATTATAATATTTTATAAAGAAAATAAATTCATGTGTTACCTCGTAATTTAAAATAAATGTTAAAAGTAATAGCCGCAGATCATGACCTGTTAATTGATAAGCCCTGATTAGTATGTGAGGTTTGGATAGCTTTGGTCCAATTTCCTTTTTAATTTTTACAGTATTACAACTTGGCTTGTAAACAAATACAATTCATTAATACTGAAAATACTTTCTTATCTTAAAAAATCAATAGCTCCTCCGATAGCTCTTGCTATATCTTTGAATAATTAGAGTCACCCTCTGATAATGTGTGTGCTGCTTAGGGAAGCATGCACATTTTGCTCTGCTTTAATTTGTTCATCTATTAAACTTGGTTTAATTTTAATTATCCAGCAACTATTAGCATGCACTTTTATGCAGAGAGGAAAGGCAAGCTTAAATCTGTACTCTCCGAGTATCACTGTTTATTATGTTTACCAGCGGGTAAAATAAAATTAAAACTTTTGCAGGAATTTAGAGATGCAAATAAAAACATTCAACATCCCTTTGCGGTAAGGCTGTAGATACAGGTGGGTACCATGAGCATTTCAGAAACTCAAATAAGAGGGGCAAAATATTCTAAAGTCATTCATGCAAGAAAGTGAAGCAGGTGGTTTCCTTTATGGCCACCTTTTCCTGGACATCCCAATATGACATCTATTTCAAATATTCCACCTTGTTGTCTCTGTGGAGCATTAAGGAACTCATAAAAATTTCAGCAACTTAGGATGCAAAACACATCACATTTAGTAACCATACTGTCTGAACCACTGGTGCAACAGATAGTTTGCCATAGTCTAAGCACTAGATATGATGCACCTGGGTCTGAGATGGGTTATCTGCTAAGGTACTAAGAGTCTTAGCAGCTACAGAAAGGCAGCAGGGCAAATTCACATCACACATTAGAGATACAAAGTTTTAGAGAAAAAGCCAAACACCCAGAATAATGGTTCCAGGAATTTGATCATGGAAGGCAAAAAAAGAAACAGAAAGGCAGGAGTACAGCCATCCCACCCTACTGGCCTCCCCGCTACATGGCAAAGGAAGAATAGTTCGGGGACTCTGAATGTAAGAGTCTGCGATTTCTCAGGCTCTGAATGTGGGTGATGACAGCTCTCCCCTCCAGTCTCTCCCAAAACTCCTGTGAAACATAATAAAATAAGGCTAACTTGCACCTAGTATTAATAGACAAATAAATCCTGAAGATCTAATGCACCGTACAGGGATTAGAGTCAATATTGCATTACAATCATCACACTTACTAAGAGATTAGACCTTAATGATTCCCACCACAATGAGAAATGATAAATATGCGGCATGAGGTGCTAGTTAATACTACAGTGGTAATCACACTGCAATATAGATGTATCGAATCAACACGTTGTACAACTTAAACAATGTTTTATGTTGAATATATTTCCATTTTAAAAAATGTAAAGCCAAGCTAGATTTTTAAAACAGAAAATAAGCTATGAAATGGACCTTTGTTGATTTTTTTTGTCCCATTGGTTTCTTTTTAAAAATTTTATTGGAGTATAGTTGCTTTACAATGTTGTGTTGGTTTCAGGTATAGAACAAAGTGAATCAGTTACGCATATACTTATATCCACTCTTTTTTCCTTTAGATTCTTCTCCCATATAGGCCATTACAGATTATTGAGTAGAATTCCTTGGGCAATACAGCAGGTTCTTATTAGTTATCTATTTTATACATGTGTGTGTATTCAGCATACACCAGAGCATGTGTATGCTCTGTAATGTTCAACTCTTTGCAACCCCATGGACTATAGAGTTCACTACACTCCTCTGTAGATGGAATTTTCCAGGCAACAATATTGGAGTGGGTTGCCATTTCCTACTCTGTGTCTCCTGCTTTGGCAGGTGGATTTTTTACCATTTGAACCACCTGGAAGCCCCATTTTATACATAATAGTATATATATGTCAATCCCAATCTCTTAATTTATCCCTCCTCCACCCCCTATCCACTAGCCATAAAAAAGAATAAAATAATGCCATTTGGAGCAACGTACATGGACCTAGAGATAGTCACACTGCATGAAGTATAAGTCAGACACAGAAACACAAAATATATGATATCATTTATATGTGGAATCTTAAAAAAGGGGGTACAAATGAACATATGTCCCATTGGATTTTTATTTCAAGCTTTCACAGTCCCTTTAGGCTCCTTATTCCACCTGTTTCCTCCGAGGTCTCAGGAAACGGCACAGCAGCTGCCTCTCCCTCCTCCCCCACCTCTAGGAAGCCTCTGTTACACAAACCTATTTGCATCTGCTTACTTCCTCCTGTGTTATGAGCTTAGTTGCTTTAGACATGTCTGACTCTTTGCAAATCTGTGGATTGTAGCCCTCCTGGCTCCTCTGCCCATGGAATTCTCCAGGCAAGAATACTGGAGAGGGGTTGCCATGCCGTCCTCCAGGGGATCTTCCCAACCCTTCTACATCTCCATATTCATAGATAAGAAACCACTGCCTGATCAAAGGCAACCTCTCACTTGTGCTCTGGATTTTCTTTCCTGCGGACCTCCTCAGGAGTGCGAAAGTCAAAGTCATTCAGTCATGTCTGACTCTTTGTGACCCCATGGATGATTATAGCCCACCAGGCTCCCCTGTTCATGGAATTCTCCTGGGAAGAATATGAGTGGGTTGCCATTCCCTTCTCCAGGAGATCTTCCCAACCCAGGGACTGAACCACAGTCTCCTGCGTTGCAGGCAGATTCTTTTCCATCTGAGCCATTGACCTGTGATCAGGAATGTATACTAACAGATACCTAACTTCTCCATTGTCCTGAGGGGAGACTTGCCCCTACTTAACCTGTCCCATCAGTTTTAGCTCTCCTAGTTCTGAATCATGGTCTCTAAAGTTTTGCTAAATACCCCTTTATGCCTCTGAGCCATGTGATTGCCTCTGAGCCATACTGTGTTCCCTGTTATACCTCCCATAGCCACTGCTTGTCTAACTCTGTCTTAATCCTTAAAATACTGAAAGGCATTACTGATTCTAGAAAGCCAGCTTTGACACCCTCCCAGTTTAAGTTAAATATGTCTTCTCTCTACTCTCACAGTATCCAGTGTTTATAATTCATTCTTTGTCAGTTTCCACTTGTCTGTGAGCTTCTTGGGAGTAGTGACCACGGGATAGCACTTTTGTAGAATAGGCAGTCAATAAACATTTGCCAAATGAACAAATGAAGCATTTTTCACCTATTGTTGCGTTTTTCTTGTTTTAAAGTAACGAAATTGAGAGTTTCTTTCCCCAGTATACTTCCTAACACAGTACCTAGCAATAACGAAGCTGAGGAGCAAAGAATAAAACCTACCTGCAGAGCACATCCTGTCCAAAGAAATCAAGAGCCTCTTATCTGCTCTTATGTAAGAAATACACTGAGAAAAAAGAATTACATATATCCTGATTCATCCAAGATATTCTCTCACAATAGAAAACCTTTCATTTCTCAATAATATGTTTCCTCTAGAGGAAGAGAATTTTTTTCTCTGGTTTCACATTGTAAAACATTTATTTCGCCCACAAAACTCTAAGAAAAGATTTTCTTTCTTTTCTAAATTTTCTGAGATGGAAAAGAGACTTGTTTTTCAATCGACATAGGTATTGGTCTTTAAACAAAATATTTCTAAATCAGAAGGATATGAAACTAAACATTTCTTTGAAAACAAGACTTTATAAAATGTATGGTGAAATCTACATGCAATAAAAACTGATTTACAAACACAGGACCATTAATTTATTCAACATCGTAATCTAATAATCGGCAAGGCAAAAGGAGAAAGTTGTATATGTTCCCAAATTCAACTGTAATAAATGTGGTATTGCTCTTTCAGACAACATAGTACCTTGGAGCACCATCACCTCATAACTCTTGGTGGAAGACAAGGGGCACCTCCCACCACAAAAGCTAGGTATTTCTTTCCCAGCCTGTCTTGGTGCCAGATGCAGACTGTGACCAAGCTCTGCCCGTTAGATGAAATGAGCTCCTCTTTGAATCAGCCCAGTAAAGCAAGCACCACATATATCCTTCCTAGTGAAAGCGGTGGCAGCTCCAAGCAGTTTCTGGACATGGCTAGGGGAGCTGGTGTGGAGCTTCTGGTGGTAGTATTTAGTGCTCAGAGCTGGAAGCATCGTCTGGATAGCCACAGCATCATTGCCCAGACATGCAACAATGGTTTATCCTTTGGAACTGCTCTGAGGTAGATTTTAGGCATTTTTCCGGGTAGCTTATCTCTATGTTTAGTTCTCCAGCCTTTCTAGAGGTATTCGAACTGTCTCATTCCCATTAATAAATCCCTTTTCTGCTTCAAACAGCCAGAATAGAGTACTGTTTCCTGTTTGCAACTAAAAGCTCTGCCTGGAGGAAGAAATGACAACCCACTCTAGTACTCTTCCCTGGAAACTTCCATGGACAGAGGAGCCCGGCAGGCTACAGTCCATGGGGTCACACAGAGTCTGACGCCGCTGCACACAAGAGCCCTGATACAGAAGTAAACATTTCAAAGTAATAATTCTTCTCAGTTTTTCCCCCTCAGTAGAGCAGAACAGAGGAGGGAGGAAGGAGGGGAGAGATTAGGATGGACACGTACGATCTGTGATGTGAGCCAGTAGTTAGCCAAGCGTCTGCGGGGCACCTGCACCATAGTCATGAGGAACATGCTTGTCCAAATGTAGATCCCCCAGACCCACTGAACCCAAATCAGTGCGCAAACCTGTGAAACTATGTTTCTAACAAGAAGTCCAGGGGATTATTATAGAGAGGAAAGTTCAGGAGCCACTGCCATAAAATGAAACCCTTAAGGGTCGCAACTATGCCTTCCTTATGTCTGTGCCTGACAATCCCATCCATTAACTAGTAGAAGAGTGTTGTTACAAAGCAGAAAATAATTAAATATCGGACAAGGCACTTGATACCTCTGGGCTTTCATTTTCTTGAGGCTTAAAGGTTTCTTGAACTTGTGACGTAAGGCTGAATATAAATTTTTACAAGATAAATGGCCCATGTTCATTATATCATAATCTGAAGAATTAATGAAATTACAGTAGTAATGACAAGGGCCTGTGTAGATAAAATTATATATTGATACTTAACATGGGTGATTTACATTTAAATAGATAAGATGAATGTGAGTAGTGATAAGATCTTAAGACTCATTTCAATGGAAATCAAAATAAGTAAATCAAAATAAAGTATTTGTAGGCCCTCACCCCAAGAAAAACAGGAATGTATTTTACAAAATATGGAACATCTTTGCCTAAATGTTTCTATCAACTCCCCTTCTAGGGATTTAAACCTGTAAATGAAAGTGTTGGTCACTCAGTCATGCTCGACTCTTTGCAACCCCACAGACTGTAGCCTGTCAGCCTTCCCAGTCCATGGGATTTTTCCAGGCAAGAACACTGGAGTGGGTTGCATTTGAACCTGGGTCTTCCATATTGCAGGCAGTCTCTACCACCTGAGTCAAAGTTCACAATTAATCCTCTAACAAAATTTCTAAATATTAGAATAACATCTTATAATAGCAACACCTGCCTTAACATTAAACTTACAAAATACTAATGCTCCAGTTCCTACCTATCTCAAACCATCTGCATCCTCTCATCCATGTCTTTAAATATATTATTCTGTTATTGAGGCTTGGAAATAGAATTTCACAGCAGACAAATATTCCATTGTCCCCTTTCTCCCCTACGTTTCCTGGTCTCCTTGCAATTCGATGAAGTCATGCAACTCTTTCTTTCCAGTGAAGTGGCAGTGACATTGACATGTGCTGCTTCCAGTTCAAGGCAATGAAAACTCATAAGAGATTCTACCACACTCTCCTTCCCTAGAATGGAGACTAAGAAACTAGGCAGGCTAAAGGTTCTAGATGGGCACCCAGAAGTGCTGAAGCCTAGGTCACCAAGCGATATAGTGGGACTCAGAACAGCCCTGCAGGAACATGAAATGCAGAAGAGAAGTGAACTATTGCATCCAACCCCAGAGCATTAAGATTATTTCAGCATCATAACCAAATGCATATATGGATCTTCTAATATAAACATTTTCCCCATTCTATAACTTATGAGCACAGAGGAGAGTTGTAAGGAGTAGAGTGAAGAACAGGAGAGAGGATAATTGAGGTCAGTTGTATTCCTCTCCTAATGGGGACTGGCAGCCCCTACGCATCTCTCCCACATTGCAAGGAAAGGCAAGAACCAGCCCATACACAGGTGTGTACTATCTGCTTGAGAACCACATAGAGTTTTCTGAATACCAGAAATTCAAACTATCCAGAAACTGACTGAAAAATTATCCCCTTTAAAGTATGATAAAAGAGGAAATTTAGACAATGGCTGATATTTCTTATCTGCAACAACAAATTTACTTTTTATGAGTGGGAAACACTAGCCATGTATGATACATAAGAAAATGCCCCTGAAAATTCTGGAGCATTCAAGAAGTATTCTTTTGGTTTTAAAGTTTTGTTTTTGGGAATAAAACTAAAACTGCAAGCATTTTTGGCAGGAAGGTTCTAAGTTAATCAATGCCTGTGGAGAATTTGAGTGTATCACTTAAAAATCACTCTTTAATAAAGAAGACACATAAAGTCTAAATTTTTGTGTATGCTCAGTCACTCAGTCATGTCTGACTCTTTGTGACCCCATGGACTATAGCCTGCCAAGTTCCTCTACCTAAGGAATTTTCCAGGCAAGAATACTGGAGTGGGATGCCACTTCCTACTACAGGGGATCTTCCTGACCTAGGGATTGAACCCACATCTCTTGCATCTCCTGCATTGGCAGGTGGATTCTTTACCACCAAAGCCACTTGAGAAGCCCTCTAAATTCTTATTCCAGTGAAGGTGAAAGTCACTCAGTCATGTCCAACTCTTTGTGACCCCATGGACTATATAGTCCATGGAGTTCTCCAGGCCAGAATACTGGAGTGGATAGCCTTTCCCTTCTCCAGGGGATCTTCCCAACCCAGGGATTGAACCCAGGTCTCCTGCATTGCAGGTAGATTCTTTACCAGCTGAGCCAAAAGGGAAGCCCTATATACATAAGAGAGAGCAGAGGTGATGCTCACCCACTTGTCTTGCTACACACTGAGTGATGGAATCTATTCCCCATGAAAGCAAGTATGTAATATATCTCTTCTGAACTAAGTGACTATGGTCCTCTTGACCTTCTTCCTCTGTCTAGGGATGGAAATTTCTCCTGCCAGATACTTTAGTAAAGTTACAAAAGTGCCCATACCAGAATCCCCTTCCAATGGAGACTGAAATTAGGTTAAGACCTGCAGAGTGAAAAACAAACTGAACTGAACTGAATGGCTATCTGATCCATACTCAGGCTCATCTCCAAGCAGAAGCTTGAGTTTCAAGGCAGAACCGGCATCAACAAAAACTGTGCTCTTGGTTTATGTGGCAGAGCTCACAGCTGACTATGCAACTACCGAAAAATGAACCCTTGAGTCAACTTCTTTTTTGAAACTGTCTTGGTCTCTAACATTTTTTAAAAATAGATTGACTATGCCTAAACAGTTCTATCCATCTCTTTAGAGGACTTTCTAATGTGCAACTGCAAGATTAGAATAATAAACCTTTGGTGAATAAAAAGTCTAAAGAAAAGCTTTCACAGTGACATTTGCAAAGCATAGGTGTCTGTATTATCTGTCAAGTCTAAAATCACTTTACAGAAACAAGTTAGGAAATATTAGGCAAATTAGACAAACTAGGACATCTTTTTTAGAATGAAACACAATCTAGGTGTCAGACTGTCAAATTATGGTATCCGTCTCTACCTCAGAATGGAATGGGCATCAATTCATAAGCCATAGCCTGGTTGGCAGATGTGTTGGTTTCTAAGGACTTTCTTTCCACAGAAATACAAACCCATGCTTTGATTTAACAGCATCTTTGGTGGTGCACACATAGTCACAGTCAATCTAGCCTCCAAAGAGGAAGCCTATTTTACTGTGATAGTGTGCATCCTGGGCATTTCCTATTCCAATTTGCATACCTCCTTACTTCACAAGTACAGGTAGCGTGGAAATACACACGGATCTTGGCCTCAGTTCAATCTGGATTTGATCCCAATTCTGTTACTTTCTAGCTGTGAAATCATAAAGAATGCATTTAATCACTCTGAGCATCTGCTCATCTTCAAAATATTTACTTCAAGGTGTTATTTGTAGAATGAATTTGATCTATAAGGTTTCCAGTAAATGACATATTTGATAGCTTACAGTGAAAGATATTAGATTCATGATCTCTGAAAAAGAAAGTTTAGCTTCAGGACCAGGGAACAGGCTTAATCACTCAAGAGCTTTTGTGTAGCAGAATTTTATTGAAGTATTAAAAGGGACAGAGAAAGCTTCTGACATAGACATCAAAAGTGAGATGGAGAGTGCCCCACCCACTAGTCTTAGCAAAGGAGCTATATACATTTTCAGTTGATTATTACAGTTCAGTTCAGTCACTCAGTCATGTCCGACTCTTTGCAACCCCATGGACTGCAGCACGCCAGGCCTCCCTGTCTGTCACCAACTCCGGAGTTTACTCAAACTCATGTCCATTGAGTTGGTGATGCCATCCAACCATCTCATCCTCTGTTGTCCCCTTTTCCTCCTGCCTTCAATCTTTCCCAGCATCAGGGTCTTTTCCAATGAATCAGCTCTTCACATCAGGTGGCCAAAGTATTGCAGCTTCAGCTTCAGTATCAGTCCTTCCAATGAATATTCAGTACTGATTTCCTTTAGGATGGACTAATTGGATCTCCTTGTAGTCCAAGGGACTCTCAAAAGTCTTCTCCAACACCACAGTTCAAAAGCATCAATTCTTCAGTGGTCAGCTTTCTTTATAGTCCAACTCTCACATCCATACATGACTACTGGAAAAATCACAGATTTGACTAGATGGACCTTTGCTGGCAAAGTAATGTCTCTGCTTTTTTGTCTCAAGGTTGTAAAGATCTTGCCAGACCCACTCCCATAACATACATTTTAAGATGACAGGATTAGTTAGAAGGTTCCTGCTAAGAAGGAGATACATTGTTGTATTGACTAAGACAAAGCAATGTAGAAGAAAGTTTGTCCTTTTCTCCTCCTTGAGAGCTCCATACTGGTGTCTGCTCCTCAAGAGCCCCACACCCCTTTCTCTTCCTCAGGGACCCGAGACTTCTTATCAACCTACCTAAGAATTCACTCTCTCATATTCTATTAATGATGTATTCACAAATAGGTCTTATCTATCTTATCTACAAGCTTAAAAACTGTAAAAGCACAAGAACTTTTCCTTGCCTAAGACTTTCCTTAAGAAATCCTCTTCTTCCAACCATCTTTCAAGATCACAAGACCCAACTGTCTAACCTGAGGACTCAGACCTATTTTATTCAAGGCAAAGGTTTAGGGATATAAAATCTGCCCTGAGTTGACAACTACACAGTACTCAGTAAGTACTCAAAACAGAAGTTCAGAAGTGACTATACATTCCATAACCTTAAAAAACAGACAAGAAAACCATGCCCATCTGAATTCTTTACAGATCTCAGTAATTGATAACCTCTTGAAAACTGAAACTCCATTAATCTTAAAAATGGTACAAATATGTTAATGACAAAGTCCAGTTTTTCCTTCCACATATTGAAAGAAAGCAGGTAAACTCTCCTGATTTTCAAACATTAAAATGAAAAATGGTTAATTTCATATTTTAGTATATTCACTTTAAGTAATTTTCTAATTTCACCATTAACTTGTTGCCTTTTTTATTTATTAATACTTCCTAATTTTAAATTGATTCTCTTACAATATTTGCTCAGTTTCCAAAAATTTCAGAAGCATTTTAGCTAAGAAAAAAATTCAGTAGCTTATCTATATTGAGTTCTGTACTGTTTTCCAAAAATTATGCTATATGCAAAGAACACTGCTCATGAACTATTAAACAATTAGAAGATAAATGCCGAGTGGAAATTAAGTTCATTTCAGTCAGTCACCATCCTAGTGTTTTATCTGTAAAGTTGTCATGAGATATTTAATCACAACTGTGTAGAATCATATAGAATTGGAATTTTAAAAATGAGTTTGCCTCATGTTAGCCCCATTCTTATCTAATAAGGGAGTTTTTCTCATGAAGCACTTAAGAATTAATAAATTATATTACCATGAATTCATTCTGATGATATAACTATAATAAGCATCAGATTTAACAATCATGGCAACAAAAACAAATTTGGCTATTTATACTATTACAGAAAAAGGATTTATAGGCATGAGACATGCTTAATCGTGTTCATTTCCTCTTTTCTCTATAAAATATATCTTTAATGGGAAAAGATATAATCTTCATCTTTCATGAAGTTGTACAATTTCCTTAATTGATAGAATCTAAGCAAATGATAAAAACTAATTTAGACTTTCATAAAAAATGTTGTGTGTGAACAAAGTGTTCTTCAGAACTCCAGTAGTAAGAAATTCCAATAGTAATAAGAGGAACGCATAGGGTTGTTTAAATTGAATAGAATTTAGTGAAGATACCCTCTAAATAAAATCAGACAGAATAAATATGTTAATGAATTGCCCCAGTACCTTCTTCCATGATACTCTTACCAATAAATGATTTCCTTCATGCCACCTTCAAAGTATTCAGCTCAAACCTGCAAAGCCAGACATACGGGCACAATGCCCATCTTCTCTATACATCCCATGTTTTCTAGATACACATTCTGTTTCACTACAGATTACATCAAGACCAAAGACCCCCACTAAGAGGTGAATCTTTTTTTTTTTTGACACCTTGAAGCATAAGAGTTGTTTCAGATTCTAAACTCATTAACATCATATATTTAGTCTCTAATTAAATTCCTAATTGATTTTTTTATGTCATTTTCATCTTAGAAATTTAGGGAACATTCTATGTTTCAAATTCCAATAGTGACAGACTTCAGAATTTAAAAAGACTGCTCTTTACAATAAGATTTAATATTTTAAAGAAAAATACATATGCCCATAAAATTTTGGATGATTACACTCCAATTTTAATAACTATTATTTGAAAATGGAATGGAAAGTAATAATCTTCCAATTAAAATAAATAAATACAATTTTTTAAAAAAGAAAAGGAAATGGTACTTTACATTTTCTTAGTTTTATTTTTGTTTACTATTTTTACCATAATGAACCTACATTAATAACTATTTTTAAACCTTTCAGAAAAAAATCTTTGCTGTTTATATTATAAAATATGGGAGAAAGTAGATTTCTTCTCACCATCACTGTTACCACCAAAGGATAAAAACAAGGTATGAATCCATTGACTAAAGTATTTGGGTTCTCTCTTTATTAATGAGGGAAAAAAAAGTAAAGTAGTTTTTATGAAACTAATATAAGATTTCCCCTTATCCAGACTGTTGAAAAGTCAGAGGGTCAGATGCAATTATAACTAAAAACAGACTGATATGGTATCTAAGTTGGAGAGCTCAGGCAGCCAAAATTCATAATATAGCAAATTTCAAATACTGATGAGTGTCTGTAGAAAGAGCAATAACATGAGAAATGATGGACTTTGGAGGAAGGCTTTTGAAGAGAAGTGAGATTTATCATAGAAAATTGAATGAAGCTTAATAGAATAGCCAAACGTTCAATGAGCAATTGAGAAAGGAGAAGTGAAATAGAAATATTAGAATCATCTCCTATAAAACTGAAAATACAAAGAATATGCACTCTGACTTGTATAATGTGGTGAGCACATAAATATTGAATTGTGCTACTTATTAATAATACATTGAAAACATCTTAAGATGCATAAAAGAAACTTGTACAGAAGAAAATGCAACTTATCTAGAGACATTGGAGCAGTCTCTAAAGAAATCAAAAGGAGGTAGAATCATGACGGAAAGAAAAACATAGCCCTTCATATATTGTGTGTACTGTGCATAGCATGAAAATATGTGCATCACTTCTTCCCCTCAGTTTACATATTTTTTCACAAGTTGGTCCTAAGTTTACATGTTACACCCTTCTGGGTACTTAGAGATTTTTTTAACATACATAAGAAAACAAAACCACAAAAGCAAAATATGTAAGGCATTTCTAACTTAGATATAACTCATAAAATGAGTCCTTCCATCTTCATTTAATCTATCAATGACCACCAAAGAGTCTAGAATCTAAACTCTATGGGGTTCAATGAAGGTCGGAAAAAGTTTAAAGCTTGTAGTAAATTTCAGTGAATAAGTAAAATGTGGAAGAATACCAGTGATCTAGAAACCTCAACTAACATTCTAGTATAAGTTTCCAAAACACACAAAAAGAAAAAAAATTCTCAGAAACATAAAACGGTCATATAATACATGGCTCTATTTCTTCAAGGAAGATAGACACAAAGATTATCAGTCAAGTCCAACTTGTGAAGAAATCTAAAAAAACTACTATATTCAAATTACCTGACCCCCACTTTCCCCCATACACGATCATTTTCCCCACCCTAAATCCACGCTCCTCACGAGGTGTTAAATGGCAACACCACCACAATGAATCATAGTATCTTCTTCACAAGGCAAAATTTTTTTTGTATTTTCACTTTGACTAGGAACTGGATGAGAATTAACTTGTAGGAAGTTCCTGGCACTATGCTCAGTGCTTCATGTGTATTGTCTAAACTTCCACTAAATGGATATGCATTTGAGTTATCAAACACCTTCTTTTTTAAGATGCAAATAATTCTTAGAGTTGAGCCTCTATTGTCCACTCAAACCGTCTAGCAAACGTAAGGTACGTTGTGTGAAAGGAGGAGGGAGGGGAATAGAACATGAGGAAGCTAACTTTGGACCACCATTTCTTGCTCTTGGTAGGGCAAAGAAGCATCCTTCAGCAGAATACCTCAGCGCAAAACATGAAGCAACATCGGCATAGTAAGCTCAGGGACCTGGACTGAGCAATATTAGGGAATGGAAGAGAAGTACAGAAGGGAGGTGGGAGGATATTTGAAAGAACCTCCATTTCAGGATTTTTCGAGGGACCTGTAAGGGGATCAGGAGTTCACTTTTCTCTTTTTCCTCTTCTTGTTTATTCCAAATTTTCAAATGTATACTATCTACTCAGTAGATATTAAATGGATAATTTAAGCCTGACTGGGATTTGATTTGCTATCTTAATTCAAACACACCTATGCTTATTTCCAACTAGATATCTAGCTATTACCTAAACGTTGAGTGTATGATTCACCTTTTTGTGACTCCAGCAATAAACTGTATAAATAATTTCTTATTCCCAAACCTAAGAGTTAGTGTCCTGAGAATTTCTGTGGTAGCAAGTTGGCAGTTAAAAATCCAAAAGAGAGGAGATATATGTCAGTGTATGGCTAATTCATTTTGTTGTACAGGAGAAAATAAAACTAACAAAATATTGTAAAGCAACTATACTCCAATAGAAGTTAATTTTTTTAAATGAAAGATATTTTGGGGGATACAGAAGTCAGCAGCAAGATAACAAAAGAAATTATGAAAACATTCCTGTGTGTTTTTCTAATCTCTAAAATAAAACACTACCGCCATCCAACTGAACAACTTTGTATACCTTTTAAAACATAAATGATGGGGAATTCACAATAAACTTCTATTTGTCATTCTTTGAATTTCCTAAAGTTATCAGGATTTGTTTTTGTCACATTTTACTTACGTTTGCAATTAATTTACTTTTCATTCAGTTAATTCAGTTTTCATTCCCATCCCAAAGAAAGGCAATGCCAAAGAATGCTCAAACTACCACACAATGACACTCATGTCACATGCTAGTAAAGTAATGCTTAAAATTCTCTAAGCCAGGCTTCAAAAATAAGTGAACTGTAAACTTCCAGATGTTCAAGGTGGATTTAGAAAAGGCAGAGGAACCAGAGATCAAATTGCCAGCATCCACTGGATCATTGAAAAAGCAAGGGAGTTCCAGAAAATCATCTATTTCTGCTTTATTGACTATGCCAAAGCCTTTGACTGTGTGGATCACAATAAACTGTGGAAAATTCTGAAAGATGGGAATAGCAGACCACCTGACCTGCCTCGTGAGAAACCTATATGCAGGTCAGGAAACAACAGTTAGAATTGGACATGGAATAGCAGACTGGTTCGAAATAGGAAAAGGAGTATGTCAAGGCTGTACATTGTCACCCTGCTTATTTAACTTCTATGCAGAGTACATCATGAGAAATGCTGGGCTGGAAGAAGCATAAGCTGGAATGAAGATTGCCAGGAGAAATATCAATAACCTCAGACATGCAGATGACACCACCCTTATGGCAGAAATTGAAGAGGAACTAAAAAGCCTCTTGATGAAAGTTAAAGTGGAGAGTGAAAATGTTGGCTTAAAGCTCAACAATCAGAAAACGAAGATCATGGCACCTGGTCCCATCACTTCATGGCAAATAGATGGGGAAATAGTGGAAACAGTGGCTTACTTTATATTTTTGGAGCTCCAAAATCACTGCAGATGGTGATTGCAGCCATGAAATTAAAAGATGCTTACTCCTTGGGAGAAAAGTTATGACCAACATAGATAACATATTAATAAGCAGAGACATTACTTTGCCAACAAAGGTCCGTCTAGTCAAGGCTATGGTTTTTCCAGTAGTCACGTATAGATGTAAGAGTTGGACTATAAAAAAGCTGAGTGCAGAAGAACTGATGCTTTTGTTTTTGTTTGTTTGTTTGTTTGTTTGTTTTAATTTTAAAATCTTTAATTCTTACATGCGTTCCCATACATGAACCCCTCTCCCACCTCCCTCCCCATAACATCTCTCTGGGTCATCCCCGTTCACCAGCCCCAAGCATGCTGCATCTTGCATCAGACACAGACTGGTGATTCGATTCTTACATGATAGTATACATGTTAGAATGCCATTCTCCCAAATCATCCCACCCTCTCCCTCTCCCTCTGAGTCCAAAAGTCCGTTATACATATCTGTGTCTTTTTTTCTATCTTGCATACAGGGTCGTCATTGCCATCTTTCTAAATTCCATATATATGTGTTAGTATACTGTATTGGTGTTTTTCTTTCTGGATTACTTCACTCTGTATAATCGGCTCCAGTTTCATCCATCTCATCAGAACTGATTCAAATGAATTCTTTTTAACGGCTGAGTAATACTCCTTTGTGTATATGTACCACAGCTTTCTTATCCATTCATCTGCTGATGGACATCTAGGTTGTTTCCATGTCCTGGCTATTATAAACAGTGCTGCGATGAACATTGGGGTACATGTGTCTCTTTCCATTCTGGTTTCCTCGGTGTGTATGCCCAGCAGAGGGATTGCTGGGTCATAAGGTAGTTCTATTTGCAATTTTTTAAGGAATCTCCACACTGTTCTCCATAGTGGCTGTACTAGTTTGCATTCCCACCAACAGTGTAGGAAGGTTCCCTTTTCTACACACCCTCTCCAGCATTTATTGCTTGCAGATTTTTGGATCGCAGCCATTCTGACTGGTGTGAAGTGGTACCTCATTGTGGTTTTGATTTGCATTTCTCTAATAATGAGTGATGTTGAGCATCTTTTCATGTGTTTGTTAGCCATCCGTATGTCTTCTTTGGAGAAACGTCTATTTAGTTCTTTGGCCCATTTTTTGATTGGGTCCTTTATTTTTCTGGACTTGAGCTGCATAAGTTGCTTGTATAGTTTTGAGATTAGTTGTTTGTCAGTTGCTTCATTTGCTATTATTTTCTCCCATTCCGAAGGCTGTCTTTTCACCTTGCTTATATTTTCCTTTGTTGTGCAGAAGCTTTTAATTTTAATTAGATCCCATTTGTTTATTTTTGCTTTTATTTCCAGAATTCTGGGAGGTGGATCATAGAGGATCCTGCTGTGATTTATGTCAGAGAGTGTTTTGCCTATGTTCTCTTCTAGGAGTTTTATAGTTTCTGGTCTTACATTTAGATCTTTAATCCATTTTGAGTTTATTTTTGTGTGTGGTGTTAGAAAGTGATCTAGTTTCATTCTTTTACAAGTGGTTGACCAGTTTTCCCAGCACCACTTGTTAAAGAGATTGTCTTTATTTTTTTTTTTCATTCTTTTTTTTTTATTTTAGTTTTTTATTTTTTAAATTTTAAAATCTTTAATTCTTACATGCATTCCCAAACATGAACCCCCCTCCCACCTCCCTCCCCAGAACATCTTTCTGGGTCATCCCCATGCACCAGCCCCAAGCATGCTGCATCCTGCGTCAGACATAGACTGACGATTCAATTCACATGATAGTATACATGTTAGAATGTCATTCTCCCAAATCATCCCACCCTCTCCCTCTCCCTCTGAGTCCAAAAGTCCGTTATACACATCTGTGTCTCTTTCCCTGTCTTGCATACAGGGTCGTCATTGCCATCTTCCTAAATTCCATGTATATGTGTTAGTATACTGTATTGGTGTTTTTCTTTCTGGCTTACTTCACTCTGTATAATCGGCTCCAGTTTCATCCATCTCATCAGAACTGATTCAAATGAATTCTTTTTAACGGCTGAGTAATACTCCATTGTGTATATGTACCACAGCTTTCTTATCCATTCATCTGCTGATGGACATCTAGGTTGTTTCCATGTCCTGGCTATTATAAACAGTGCTGCGATGAACATTGGGGTACATGTGTCTCTTTCAATTCTGGTTTCCTCGTCAGAATGGCTGCGATCCAAAAATCTGCAAGCAATAAATGCTGGAGGGGGTGTGGAGAAAAGGAACCCTCCTACACTGTTGGTGGGAATGCAAACTAGTACAGCCACTATGGAGAACAGTGTGGAGATTCCTTAAAAAATTGCAAAGAGATTGTCTTTAATCCATTGTATATTCTTGCCTCCTTTGTCAAAGATAAGGTGTCCATAAGTGTGTGGATTTATCTCTGGGCTTTCTATTTTGTTCCATTGATCTATATGTCTGTCTTTGTGCCAGTACCATACTGTCTTGATGACTGTGGCTTTGAAGTAGAGCCTGAAGTCAGGCAAGTTGATTCCTCCAGTTCCATTCTTCTTTCTCAAGATTGCTTTGGCTATTTGGGGTTTTTTGTATTTCCATACAAATCTTGAAATTATTTTTCTAGTTCTGTGAAAAATATGGCTGGTAGCTTGATAGGGATTGCATTAAATTTGTAAATTGCTTTGGGTAGTATACTCATTTTCACTATATTGATTCTTCCAATCCATGAACACGGTATATTTCTCCATCTGTTAGTGTCCTCTTTGATTTCTTTCATCAGTGTCTTATAGTTTTCTATATATAGGTCTTTAGTTTCTTTAGGTAGATATATTCCTAAGTATTTTATTCTTTTCATTGCAATGGTGAATGGAATTGTTTCCTTAATTTCTTTTTCTACTTTCTCATTATTAGTGTATAGCAATGCAAGGGATTTCTGTGTGTTGATTTTATATCCTGCAACTTTACTATATTCATTGATTAGCTCTAGTAATTTTCTGGTGGAGTCTTTAGGGTTTTCTATGTAGAGGATCATGTCATCTGCAAACAGTCAAAGTTTTACTTCTTCTTTTCCAATTTGGATTCCTTTTATTTCTTTTTCTGCTCTGATTGCTGTGGCCAAAACTTCCAGAACTATGTTGAATAGTAGCGGTGAAAGTGGACACCCTTGTCTTGTTCCTAACTTTAGGGGAAATGCTTTCAATTTTTCACCATTGAGGATAATGTTTGCTGTGGGCTTGTCATAGATAGCTTTTATTATGTTGAGGTATGTTCCTTCTATTCCTGGTTTCTGGAGAGTTTTTATCATAAATGGATGTTGAATTTTGTCAAAGGCCTTCTCTGCATCTACTGAGATAATCATATGGTTTTTATTTTTCAATTTGTTAATGTGGTGAATTACATTGATTGATTTGCGGATATTGAAGAATCCTTGCATCCCTGGGATAAAGCCCACTTGGTCATGGTGTATGATCTTTTTCATGTGTTGTTGGATTCTGATTGCTAGAATTTTTTTGAGGATTTTTGCATCTATGTTCATCAGTGATATTGGCCTGTAGTTTTCTTTTTTTGTGGTATCTTTGTCAGGTTTTGGTATTAGGGTGATGGTGGCCTCATAGAATGAGTTTGGAAGTTTACCTTCCTCTGCAATTTTCTGGAAGAGTTTGAGTAGCATAGGTATTAGCTCTTCTCGAAATTTTTGGTAGAATTCAGCTGTGAAGCTGTCTGGACCTGGGCTTTTGAACTGTGGTGTTGGAGAAGACTCTTGAGAGTCCTTTGGACTGCAAGGAGATCAAACCAGTCAGTCCTAAAGGAGATCAGTCCTGAATATTCATTGGAAGGACTGATGTTGAAGCTGAAACTCCAATACTGAGGCCACCTGATGCAAAGAGCTGACTCATTTGAGAAGACCCTGATGCTGGGAAAGATTGAAGGCAGGAGGAGAAGGGGACAACAGAGGATGAAATGGTTGGATGGCATCACTGACTAAACGGACATGAGTTTGAGTAAACTCCAGGAGTTGGTGATGGACATGGAGGCCTGGTGTGCTGCAGTCCATGGGGTCACAAAGAGTTGAACTCAACTGAGCAAATGAACTGAACTCAATCCAACCTTTCTTCTTGTCTTTAAGCATGCCCAGCTGGCCTGTTCCCACTTGAGGATGACTCTGTTGTTTCCTTTATAGGCCTCAGGTCAAACATCACCTCCCCCAAAAAGCCTGCTTCCTTTCTTTAACCTATTCTTGCCCCCTACTTTCAGCCTACTGCCCAAAGCTGTCTATCTTATTACCCCACTTTATTTTGCTAACAAGGTTGATCTCTACCTGCAATGATAATATTTATTTGGTTACTCGCTGATTATTCCTTAACTCAAGGTTGAGCCTTATGATAGCAGAAACGTTGACTGTTTTAGCCCCAACATCTTCCCAATACCTAGAAGAGTGCCTGGTGCATAATCAATGAATATATTCATCTAAAGTATGACATATATGAAAACTTAGAAAAAAATAGTAGTCAAATGTTAATAATGGGTTGAGAGCCTCAAAGGAGCCACTTATGTTTTATTTTTATTTTTTATTGCAACTCATTGAAACTTATTTCAATGAACATAAAATACTTTTTAAATCACAAAATGTTATTGGAGAAAACAATTTATACCTCTTGCAATCATTTTCTAAAGTAACACTTTTATAAAGTAACTGTGTTCAAAGAAAAAGGGATTGGGGATTAGGAAAACAAGGCACAGCAGGAAAACTGGTTTCCTTGCTAAGCCTCAGTCCTCTCATCTGGAGAATATGGTGCTAATACAAACACACTCCCAAGGTTCTTTCCAAATCTAATTCCCCTCCACAAGGCAGATGAAGACTCTTGCAGCATGATGCATATTTATGCATACATATATCACTGAGCTAGAGATGATGTTGTAGAATTCTGTCTAGGTAGCAGCTGTTAAGATTGTTAGCATGGCGGCCATATGCTGAAAACATCAGAATTTCCTATTGGGTCCAAGACTGCCATAAGTTGTGAGTTATAAGTGGGTGTAGACATGATCTTTATTATCAGTGAGACAGAACTGAGGAGTGAGCCTCAGTTACCCTAGGATGGACAAGGTGAAGTTCTAGAGACAGATGTATTAACTTTTATAACTTACTAAGTTGTTTGTAAAAGTTGACTTTCTACATTCTTTGAATTCAAGCCAAGTGAATGACTTGCTATTTCTCTCATTTGAGGTTCCAAAGTATTCTTCCTTGAGATTGCTGGAGACATTTTTTCCACACTACCAAAATGTTTTAAAATAAAAATATATACTTCATTTTAATTTCAAAAATATATTAGCTAAAAGATTCACACAGAGTACAAATAAAATTAACTAAAACAAATGAGTATTTCAAGTTACACAAATGCTTGTGCCTATCTACTGGAAGATACAATGAAGTACTCTCAGATGCTTAAACTTGGTTTAATTAGTGAGCTTGAATTAAGGGAAGGAAATCAAAATTGAAGAATAGAAAAATGAAAATACCAGGAGGCATGAGAGTAAAGGTCTAGTAGAATGAATTATAACACCAGACTTATTTGTCTGTGATAAAAGGAGCCAAATACTCTTAATTGACATAGGAACAAAATGAAAAGCAAATTTTATAGGCTGTCAAAAGGAAAGAATGAGCAAGGATGGTATTATTGCATAGAACCATTGGGCCTCCATGAAAGTCCAATGACATTTTTTAAATCTGTATGGAGTGCAGAATTTTACTTTAATGAGCAGAATTGTATCTTGGCATGCATGGGTCATATCTTTCTATCCTTATTAACAATAGAAATTTTTGTCTCACAGTTCTAGATGGCAAGAAGTCCAAAATCAAGGTACCAGGATATTCAGAGTCCTTGCCACTCAACACCAGTAGATGCTAGAAGCACCCCCAGTTATAGTGACAAACCTAAACTCTATTAGATCTAATCTTCCTTTTATATAACAAGTAGTTCATGATGTTCCCATTGTACTTATAAAACAAAAGTCATAGATCATACACACCTCCTTACACATATGAATTTCAAAAATTCAATACAGTATGAATGGCTGAGGCCTAATGTGAAGGCAAGACAAAAGGAAAGTATAATAAAATAGCATATTTACTTATGTGAATGCTCAAGCATGGCTATGTTGGGAGCCATCGTGACCTAATCTGATATTTTCTTTTGTCAGTGATAAGTAAGTTTGAACCTAAAAGATCACTTGTAGGGAGAGTACAGAAAATCAAAGAGCAAAGATAAGGGTAAACACTCAGATAAAAACCTGAATTAGGTAAATCATAACAGAGTAAACTTATTTATAGAAACAAGGTTTCTGGAACTGAATAATAAAAAGCAGTTGGGGTGAAAAAAAAAACAATCAAAAAACAAGTCAAGAAGAAGTATAGATTATCAAAGCAGAAAAAATGAGATAATATGGTATTCTTGCAGACAAACCGCAATCTTTCTAATAGTGCAGCATTATGAAGTCATATAAACTCAAGGAGTTAATTCTTAGATGTGTGGAACCATCTCACACCCTGCAATATATCTGTCATCCTTGGACCCAGACACTAAACACTAGTAGCAATCCCCATTATTGTGACAACTTAAAACACTCCCACAGATTTCCAAACAGCCATGGTGAGAACCACTTACCTGGTTAATGCCTATTATTCTCAGATTAAACATCATTACTTACCTTCTTAAGCCTGGTTTAGATTCTGTCCCTATCCCCACCCTTCAGCTCTTGGGCTCCCTTGACAACCAGTCATTCTTACCCACAACACTTGCATGAATTGTAATTGGTTTTTCAAAGTCTTACTCTCAATTATTATAGAAGCTCTATGAGAAAATGGACTAATTCTGTCCTGCTCACTGTGCCATATCAAATGCCTAGTATTATATGTGTTTAACAAATTTTCCAGAATTAAATTCAGGTTATTTACTGCAACACTGCAGTTGAATTTCTTCTTGTTCTTCTTCAAGGCAAATTTAGATTATCCAATTAAATGAATATTTTAAATAATGCCAAAAGAGGGGAAAACATTTTTTTTTAATGAAACTTATTGGCTGGAAAATACTTTGGAATGGAACACCTAGGATGGCTGGTGCCAGTCAGTTTGAGTTTTTATACCATAATTCCATAGACTGGAAGGCTTATTAACAATAGAAATTTGTGTCTCACAGTTCTAGATGGCAAGAAGTCCAAAATCAAGGTACCAGGATATTCAGAGTCTGGCAAGAAACTGCTTCCTGGTTCATAGAGTACTGCCATTGCGCTATACCCTCACATGGTGGAAGAGATGAGGGAGTTCTCTGGAGTCTCTTCTATAAAGACACTAATGCCATTCACAAGGCCTTATGACTTAATCACTTCCCAAAGACCCCAACCTCCAAATACTATTACGCTGGGAATTAGGTTCTAACATATGAATTTGAGGGGGAGGCGACCACAAACATTCAGTTTGTGTTTAATTTGCTACAATACATAATAGTAACTATAAAGAAAGCATAGGGTAATAAAGTTTCTACAATGTTCATATGATTTTGAAAAGAATTTGTCTCCATTCATTTTGAAAAAATAAAATTTCATGAAAACATTATCAAACAAGATCAATGTGGTTTGCTTTAAATTATTTAGAACCAAATAAAAGAACAGAGTAGTCTTTCTAAAGTTTAAAAAAATTCTGAAGAAAATAACAAGATACTTTAAGAAAAATATTACATAATGCTTTATATCAATTGAAAGTTACCAGTTCAAGTATGCAATTTACACCTTACATCCGGCCACTCATTACTGATATGACTGAGGTGCTAGTGACCTGGCTCTGATGCATTATTATGTATTAAATCCACATATTACCATTAAATAAATATCACATTTTATTTATGCTTTAGTTTTTTCCCAATATCCCTTTCCCATATAGGATCCTATTTAGGATACAGCATTGCATTTAGTCATCATGTCTCCTTAACCTACTCTAGACTGGGACGATCTCTCAGAACTTTTCTTTGTTTTTGGTGACCTTGACAGCTTTGAGGAGTACAGGTGAGAATTTTGTAGAATATCCCTCTACTGGGATTTGTCTGATATTTCTCCTAATTAAGCTGGAGTTACGGATTTAGGGGTGGATGGTCTCAGAGATAAAGCACCAAACATTTACATCATATCATATCATATCAAGTGTACATACTATCAACATGATTTATCACTGGCGATGTTCATCTTGGGCACCTGGCTGAGGTGGTATGTATCTACCTGCTTCTCTACTGTAAAGGTACTCTCTCTGTCTTTTCCTTAGTGTGCTTTTGGGAAGGAAGTCACCATGCAAAATCTATGCTTATAGTATAGAATGATGGTTCACATCTTGAGAACAGCTAGTTATATAAATTGCTTAGAATTCTTATACACGGGAGATTTGTCAATTATTCTTTTCATTTATTCAGCCATTTATTTGTATCAGTATGGACCCAGAAATACTTCTCTTATACTTTGGGATATAATCCACTACTACTTCTTATTTTTTGCTCAATTTTTTTCAGCTTTGGCCATTGAGAGCTCATTCAAACACCTCCTATGACCCCTTGACATGCTTCCATCAGTGTGCTTTTGTTTTCTGTTTGTTTTGCTTTGTTTTCTGAGCATTCCTAACTGTTTGTCTGGGCCTCCCTAGGGGCTCAGACAGTAAAGAACCTGACTGCAATACAAGAGACCCTGGGTCGGGAAGATCTCATGGAGAGGGGGATGGCTACGCATTCTAGTTTTCTTGCCTGGAGAACTCCATGGACAGAAGAGCCAGGTGGGGGTCTCAAAGAGTGGGACATGACTGAGCAACACTTTCATTTTACTTTATGTTACTACAAATTTCTCTAGGCTCATCTTGTATATTCCTTTAGTGGCCACAGAATTAGCTGTTTCCTCCAAGGAGCCCTTTTATATGACAATGGTATTTGCGCCAAGGGCTGGGCTGTAGGTGTACTGAAAACTACTGGGGTGTCATCGCTCCTCTGGCCTCTTAGCTGACAGAACAGGAAGCAGATGTGTGCAAATCAAACCATGTATACACGCATACATATAAATATCTGTCCAAATCTATCTACAGCAAGCAAGACACGAGTTCATTCCAGTGTCTCTAATTCTAATCCATTATCACCTGGATCATTCTAGCCTATTTTCCATTGATTATCTGCAGTCTCCCACTCCAACCAAGAGAAACTGGTCACTTTCTTAATTGTTCAATTTCAGTATACGTGTACTGTTTCAAAACTGTTAACCTGTACTTAAAATGTACTTTTCAAAGAGCTAGAGCAGAGCTAAAAGCCAATAGCTGTAAGTTTAAATGACCAACAAATACCTTCATTAGTATTCTATTTACACTTTGCTCATCAAGTTTAATCATTTAAGTAACACTCTTGCATTTTTTATTCAGTCTCAGTGGTCATCAATTTATATTAATTTATCCTAATTTCACTTGTTAGCCAGGACCTAGAATCAGTCAGTATTTTCATGTAAGAACAACTGTAATCACTACACAGAATCTCAATTAAATTAACAAATTGGTGTTTTCCACAATAAATGTGTAAATAGCCTCCTGAGGCATTGTCATTAATTATTCTTTACAGCTTAAATATTAGCTTCAGATACTTGGAAAGAGACAGGGAGAAATGACATCCCTCCGTTCCTCAGGCATTCATCCATCCACCATAATGAGAGCATTTCAAATTTTGAAAAAGAAACCTTTGGCGGGGGGGATGTAATCTTTTGTACTATTGTAGGCTCAATGTTGCTGTATAAATTTAATCTCTTTTAAAATAGCAACATTTCTTTACTGAGCACATTCTATTGGCCAGGAGCTGTTCATATGCACTGTGAGAATTCTCTTACCAGGGCTACAAAGGTAAATATGCCATCCCTGTTTTATAGACAAGAGAAATGAAACTCAGAGAAATTAAATAATTTATTCAAGGTTGAATAGCCAATAAAAATCTAAAACAATTCTCTGTTCAAAGGCTACAGTTTATCCATTATGAAAAGTGGAGTGTTGCAAAGAGTATCGTCAGAAATCAATGTCTGTTCGCACATATCCAATTCCTGTCTGTATAAGCAAAGAGACAAATTTAGGATGAAAAAAATTAAAAAAAAAAAAAACAAACAAATACATTCACTCTTTCCCGCATTTTGCCGTTTCCGTCATTTCACTTGGAACATTGTACAGGAAATAAGCTCAGGCCCCAAAAGGAAAGTAGTTCTAACAAACGACTTTGGTGAAATCAGTGGCCATATCAGGACTCATTTTGGTCATCTCTAATTCAAACTGGAAAATAAATCTGGCAACAAAATAAAAAGCTTCTCACTGAAGACAGAGCCTTCTTAAATTCGCTAACACTTTTCCTAGTTTGCTTTCTGAAAAACTGCACAAAGGAATGTGAATAGCTGAAAGACAATTTCAACATTTAAAAGTACAAATAATTCAGGCAAAGAAGTTTTTTAATTACTACTTGCTTACCATGCAAGCCAATTTTAATTTCCTTGCCTTTTTAATCCCTTGGAAAATGGCTTGTGTTTTGTTTGAGCCCAGACAAAACATAAAGTCTAAAAATGAATTAAAATAGTTTCTCTTCATACATTTAGTATGAATGACCTCTTTGTGCTGAAAATTTGGGAAAAGAGCAAAAACATGTCAGCTATAAAACATGAACTCTTTTTCAAATTAATTAAAGGCATTTTTAAATTTTGCTTTCTTTTATGAACAGAGAATTTGATCATAAATTGGTTTTAATACTACAACTGTGTCTTTTTCTTTATATGAGGAAGAAAAATAAAAAAGATGCAGCCTTAAATAAAGAAGACAGTATCTGCCTAACTGGATACAGTGAGTATGCTGGGATCTGTTTAGAGCTCAGTGCTTCTGCATACCTATAATTAAGAACAGATTCTCTGCCAAATAAACTTATAATTTGAATCTTTCTTGACTATGCCAATTATGATTTAAATCTTCCAAGATAAAGAGAGATTATTTTCTATACTTGCATAAATAACTTACATTTCAAATTCAGTAATTTTAAAAGGGCACATGAAAAAAAACTTAGAGGATTAGAATGGGTCTTCTGAATATCCTGTATTCCCATGATATTTAAAGAAGTCAGCCTCTTCTGTGATTATACTGGACTCTTTTAGGTTTGGCAACAGAATTTGAAGGGTGCTCACTGTAAACAGATGTTTAGGGGAAGACTGGCTAGATAAAAGAGAAAAATAGTAACAAATGCAGGTAGATATGACATAAACAGGAGAAAGTAAATGAAAATCTTCCAAAATAAAGGTAATTAATGTGTAAACATCTACAGCCTCCTCAGCAATAGCAGCTTAAATTTTTTTTAATAATAATAAAAAAAAGCAGGTGGATTCCTAGGAACATACAACCTACCAAGACTGAATCAGAAAGAAATTAAAAACCTTAACAGACCAATACAAGTAATGAAATTGAACCAGTAATCAGAAAACTCCAACAAAAGTCCAGGGCCAAATGTCTTCACAGATGAATTCTAAGAAACATTTAAAGAAGAGATAAACACTTATCCTTCTCAAACTATCCCCAAAAATTGCAGAGCAAGGAACACTTCCAAAGTCATCGACAAGGATAGCATCATCCTGATGCCCAAATCAAAGACATCTCGAAAAAAAAAAAGAAATCCCAGGCCAGCATCAATGATAAACATAGATGCAAAAATCATCAACACAATGTTAGTAAACCAAATGCAAAAATACATTAAAAGGACCATACACCATGATCAAGAAGAATTCATTCCAGGGATTCAAAGAAAGTTCAAATATCATAAATCAATCAATGTGACACCACATTAACAAAATAAGGTCTTCTCTGATGGTTCAGTGGTTAAGAATCTGCCTGCTAACGCAGGGAACACTGGTTCAATCCTGGGAACATTCCACATGTTGTGAGGAGACTAAGCTCTCACGCAGCAACTACTGAAGCCCAAGTACCCTAGAGCCCATGTTCCACAACAAGAGAAGCTACCACGAGGAGAAGCCCCCACACAACAACTAGAGAGTAGCCCCCTGCCTGCTGCAACAAGAGAGACTGTGCACAGCAACAAAGCCCCCAAACAGTCAAAAACAAGTAAGAGTAAAAATTTTTAATTCTTAAACACAAACCAAAAAAAAAAAAGGATAAAAATTATATGATTATCTCAGTAAAAGCAGAAAAAGCTTTTGACAAAATTTATCATCCATTTATAATAAAAACTTTGAACAAAGTGGATATAGAGGGAATATAAGTGAAAGTGAAAGTCACTCAGTCGTGTCCAACTCTTTGCCACTCCATGGGCTATACGGTCCATTGAATTCTCCAGGCCAGAATACTGGAGTGGGTAGCTTTTCCCTTCTCCAGGGGATCTTCCCAACCCAGAGATCGAACCCAGGTCTCCAACATTACAGACAGATTCTTTACCAGTTGAGTTACTGGGAAGCCCAAGAATACTGGAGTGGGTAGCCTATCCCTTCTCTGGGGGATATTCCAGACCCAAGAACCAAACCAGGGTCTCCTGCATTGCAGGCGGATTCTTTACCAACTGAGCTATCAGGGAAGCCCATAGAGGGAGCATACTTCAACATAATAAGGACCACAGACAACAAACCCGCAACCAACACCGTTGCTGTCGCTCAGTCATGTCCAACTCTTTGTGACCCCATGGACTGTATCCCACCAGGCTCATCTGTCCATGGAATTACCCAGGCAAGAATACTGGAGTGGGTAGCCATTTTCTTCTCCAGTGAATCTTCCTGACCCAGGGGTCAAACCCATGTCTCCTGCGTTGGCAGGCAAATTCTTTATCTCTGAGCCTCCAGGGAAGCCCAGCCCACATCATACCCTGCAGTGAAAAACTGAAAGCATTTCCTCTAAGATCAGAAACAAGGCAAGGATGCCCACTTTCACCACTTTTATTCAATACAGCATTGGAAGTCCTGGTCACAGCAATCGGAAAGAAAAAAAAAAAAGGAATCCAAATTGAGAAAAAAAGATGTAAAACTGTCACTGTTTGCAGATGACATGACATATTGAGAAAACCTTAGATACCACACAAATATATATATATATATATATATATATATATATATATATATATTAGGAATAACAAGTTCAGTAAAGTTGTAAGATACAAAGTTAATATACAGAAATTTGTTATGTTTCTATATACTAGCAATGAACTACCAGAGAAATTTAAAAAACAATCTCGTTTATAGTTGCATCAAAAATAATAAAATACCTAGGAATAAATCTAATGAAAGAAAGAAGGTATTAGCTGCTCAGTCGTGTCCGACTCTTTGAGACCCCATGGACTGTAGCCCACCAGGTTCCTCTGTCCATGGAATTCTCCAGGCAAGCATACTGGAATGGGATGCCATTTCCTTCTCCAGGGATCAAACCTGGGTCTCCTGCATTGCATGCAGATTCTTTACAGTCTGAGCCACTAAGGAAGCCTAACAAAGAAGAAGGTAAAAGATCCATACACTAAAAACTGTAAGGCATTAATGAAAGTAACTGAAGATGACACAAACAAATAGAAAGAATGCTCATGGATTGAAAGAATATTGCTAAAATGTCCATACTACCCAAGGCAATCTACAGCTTCAGTGTAATCCCTTTCGAATTACCAACAACATTTGTGGCAGAACTAGAACAAACAATCCTAAAATGTGTGTAGAAATGCAAAAGACACCAAAATAGCCAAAGCAATCTTGTGAAAGAAGGACAAAGCTAGAGGTATTTACTCTTCCTGATTTCAAGCTATGCTAGGAAGCTACAGTAATTGAAACAATATATTGGGGGGAAAAAAAAAAACCATAGATCATGAAACAGAATAGAGAGTTTAGAAATAAACTCATGCTTATATGCTCAATTACTCTGTGGCAAAAGAGCCAAGAATATACAACAGGAAAAAGACAGCTTCTTCAATAAATAATGTTGTGAAACTGGACAGCTACATATAAAACAACTGGACCACTTTCATATATCATATGTGAAACTAAATTCAAAATGGATTAAATACTAAAATGTAAGACTTGAAGCCATAAACTCCTAGAAGACATAGGCAATAACCTCTATGACATTGGTCTTAGCAATATTATTTTGAATCTGTTCCTCAGGCAAGGAAAACAAAAGCAAAAATAAATAAGTAGAACTACATCAAAATAAAACTTTTGCACAGCAAAGGAAACCAACAAAAACAGAAAGGAAGTCTATGGAATGAAAGAAGATATTTGCAAAACAATATATTTGATAAGAGGTTATGTCCAAAATATGTTAAGAACTCAATATCAAAAAGTAGTCAGAAGACCTGACTAGACACTTTTTCAAAGAATATATAGATTTGGCCAACAACCACTTGAAAATACGTCAATATATTATTCATCAAGGAAGTGAAGTGAAGTCGCTCAGTCGTGTCTGACTCTTTGCGACCCCATGTACTGTAGCCTGCCAGGCTCCTCTGTCCATGGGATTCTCCAGGCAAGAATACTAGAGTGGGTTGCCATTTCCTTCTCCAGGGGATCTTCCCAACCCAGGGATTGAACCTGGGTCTCCTGCATTGCAGGCAGACCCTTTATCCTTTGAGCCACCAGGGAAGCAATGAGGTAACACCTAACACATATCAGAATGGATTCCATCAAAAAGAAAATAAATGATAAGTTGTTGACGGGAATGTGGAGAAGAAGGAACCCTTGTGTACTGGCCATAGAATTGTAAATGAAAATAGAACTGCCAAGATCCAGCAATTCCACTTCAGGGTACTTACCTGAAGAAAACAAAAACAGAGTTGAAAACATACATGCATGTCTATGTTCATTGAATTGCTATTTATAATAGCCAAGATACGTAGCAATCTAACTGTCCATCAACAGATAAAAAGATGTGATATATATTATATATATGTTTGGTGTATGTGTGTGTGTGTGTGTGTGTGTGTGTGTGTGTATACATATATATATGGTGGTGATGGTGAATGGTGAAGTCGCTCAGTCGTGTCCAGCTCTTTGCGACCCCGTGGACTGCAGCCTACAAGGCTCCTCCATCCATGGGATTCTCCAGGAAAGAATACTGGAGTGGGTTGCCATTTCCTTCTCCAGGGGATCTTCCCGACCCAGGGATTGAACCCAGGTCTCCCGCATTGGAGGCAGACGCTTTAATCTCTGAGCCACCAGGGAAGCCCTACATATATATATAGTTAATATTATGTGTCAGCTTGACTGGGTTATAGTGTACAGATATTTGGTAAAACATTATTTTGGATGTTTCTGTGAAAATATTTTTTGGATTAGATTATTTAAATTTGTGGCTTTGAATAAAGTAGATTACAATCCATAATGTGAGTGAGCCTCAAACAATCAGTTAGGGGTCTTGGTAGAACCAAGATTGATTTCCCCTGAGCAGGAAGAAATTCCACTAGCTATGGCCTTTGGATTTGACCTACAACTATTTCCTGGGTCTCAATCTGCTGGTCTACTCTGCAGATTTTGGATTACCAAGTCTCCACAAATACATGAGCTGATTCCTTAAAATAAGTCATTATCTCTCTTTTTCCCTCTTTTCTTCCCTCCCTCAACTCACTCTCTCTCTCTTCCCACATATCCTGTTGGTTCTATGTCTTTGAAAACACCCTGCCTAATACAACCCAAAAGTGTGTTATCTATCTTATCTTACAAGTCTTTCTTATTTGTAAACACAGTATTACAATTTTTGAAGAAAATAACTTACACTAGATAAAAAGTTCAAATAATACAGAGAAATAAAAGCAAAGTGTAAAAGCCCCCACAAATATCATGCCCTTGTATTAAACTCCATTAGTGTATTTTTAAATTAAGTTTTATCAGAGTATAGTCGCTTTACAATGTTGTGCTGGTTTCTGCTGTACAGCAGAGTGCATCAGCTGTACATATTCATACACATATAACCCTTCCCTTTTGGACTGTCTTCCCATTCAGGTCACTACAGTGCATTAAGCAGAGTTCCCTGCGCTATACACCACGTTCTCATCAGTTATCCTTTTTATATGCAGTATCAATAGTACATATATGTCAGTCCCAATTCCCAGCTCCTTCAACTGCCCTCTTCCCCCTTGGTATTCATATATTTGTTGTCTGCATCTGTGTGTTCAGTTCTGCTTTACAAATGAGATCATCTATACCATTTTTCTAGATTCCACATATATACATGTGTTAGTACACGATATTTGTATTTCTCTTTCTGACTCACTTCTGTCTCTATGACACTCTCTAGAATAGATCATATGGGCCAGCAATACTACTTGTGTGCATATACCCAGAAGAATAAAAAAATAATTCAAAAAGACACATGCACTCCCATGTTTATTGCAGCACTATTTACAATAGCCAAGACATGGAAGCAAACTAAATGTCCATCAGCAGAGGAATGGATAAAGCAGATGTGGTACATAGTTATTATAATTTGACGAACATCTTTTTGGAATGTTCTCTCTCTATCCACACTCTTTATGGCCTACTGTTTTTTTTCAGTCAACAATTTGTCATGAGTTCCTTTCTGTGACAAAACACAGTTTATTTTATTTTATTTTATTTTTTTTTCATTTCCAAAGACTTTATTATTTTTTTTTTTTTAATTTTAAAAACTTTAATTCTTACATGCATTCCCAAAAGAAGCATAACATTTCAGGGATGTGTAAGTTATTTCCAATTTTTGATAATGTACGCATATGGGGCTGCTATGAAATCCTACACCCTAACATTACATTTTCCTCAGATGTGATTATCTCCTTATGCTGAAGACACTTCAGAGGGATTTCTGGATAAAGTTATTTTTGAAAAGAGAAAACTCAGGGTCAGAAAGATTTTTCAAGTGTAACAAAAAGAGTTTAAGTTTGGTTAGAATTCATAGCTAAGGTCTGTCAAGTTTTTTGTCTAGACTACTAAGAAGTTTTTTCTTAATAAATGTCTCACTGCAGAAGTTCCATTCACTATAGCAAATTTATATCATCCACTGAGGCCACAGCTTTGACAGAGCCTCAGATTTTATTTACTATAATCGCCTACTAGAAGACAAAGTAAATCTGTTCGTGTAGTGATTACTTACAGAGTTTTATATATCTATTAAAAGATGATAGAAATCAAAAGAGTTACTTGGGAACATCTTTTAGACTGAATGCATGTGGACTCCTAGGATTCCTGGCAGCTTTTGATAATTTTAAAGCAATTAATGTGCAGAAACAAAGGGCTGATTACCAGTGTTGCTGTTGGGAAAGTAGAAGTTTCACTCTTATGGAGAAAAGATATAGACTCTGTAAAAAGAATAATTGATACATGTGGAACTAACTCATGAACAAGCTTTCTGTCTTCATCAAGATTTTGATGATATTGAATAGAATATCTTGCATTTCATTTAACTAGATAATCAGCATGTTTAAAAAATTTAATCTTCCTAAGTACTTTTACTTCGCCAAATAAAATGATCTGTGTACCCAGACACCAACTTACATACTCAGTACCTAATAAATGCTTACTAAAAGAAAGAAGAAATGAATGAATCCGGGAAGGCCAAGTTATTTATACTCATCCATATTAACACTTATAATTGAGAATTAGGGAGTAAGCATATGTCTGTCTTTCCTTTAGGAGATAAAACTACAGCTAGTTTATAGGCCAGCACTTTCAGTATGGTAGTCACTAGCTACATGTGGCCATTTAAATTTAATTAAATTTTAAAATTTAGTTTCTCAGTTACAATAGTACATTCCAAGGGCTCAGTAACCCCACAGGACTAGTGGCCACCATATTGGACAGAACAGATATCAGGTATTTCCATTACTGCAGAAAGTTCTATTGCACAAGCCTATTGTAGGCTATAGATGAAGTAGCTCATTCACGTCCGATGCTTTGCGACCCCATGGACTGTAGCCTACCAGGCTCCTCCATCCATGGAATTTCCCAGGCAAGAGTACTGGCTTGGGTTGCCATTTTCTTCTCCAGGGGATCTTCCTGAGCCAGGGATCGAAACAAGGTCTCCCGCATTGCATGCAGACGCTTTGCCCCGTCTGAGCCACCAGGGAAACCTGTAGGCTATGCTGAACTATTAAAAATTTCCTTTCTAGGAAATGAAAAGGAATCATAATGAAGATATGGCAACACAATTAATCACTGACAGTGAGCTACTTTTCTGTTACTAAAATATAGTTATACATTAATTTCAGGTGCACAACACTGTGATTCCACATTTAAACACATTACAAAATTATCATTACAATAAATCTACTAACCATCTGTTGATACTGATGATATTCCTTATGCTGTACAAAATCTCCCATGATTTATTTATTTCATATCCGACAGTTTTTACCTCTTAATTCCCTTCATTTATTTCATTCACTCCCCCATCCCTTCCCATCTGGCAACCACATATTTTTTTTCTCTGCAACCGTGAGTCTTTGTTTTGTTTAATTTGGGTTTTTTGGTTGTTTGTTTTTGTTTTTTTTTTGGTTTAGATTCCTCAAAAAGTAAATCATACAAAATGTATCTTTTTAAAGTTTTTAAAATTTAAATCTTACATTGTTACAATAGGATATAAATGTTAGAGTGATATAAAATATTAATTGAGGGCTTGCCTGGCGGTCCAGTGGTTAAGAATCCACTTTGCAATGCAAGTAACACCGGGTTGATCCCTGATCCAGGAAGATTTCCACATGCCATGGAAGAACTAAGCCCATGAGCCACAACTACTGAAGCCCATGCCCTAGAGCCCATGCTCCACAAGAGAAACCGCTGCAGTGAGAAGCCCAGGCACTGCAACTAGAGAGGAGCCCCCACTCACTGCAACAAAGAAAGCTTTTTCCAGTGGTCATGTATGGATGTGAGAGTTGGACTGTGAAGAAAACTGAGCGCCAAAGAATTGATGCTTTTGAACTGTGGTGTTGGAGAAGACTCTAGAATCCCTTGGACTGCAAGGAGATCCAACCAGTCCATTCTAAAGGAGATCAGCCCTGGGTGTTCTTTGGAAGGACTGATGCTAAAGCTGAAACTCCAATACTTTGGCCACCTCATGCGAAGAGTTGACTTATTGGAAAAAACTCTGATGCTGGGAGTGATTGGGGGCAGGCGGAGAAGGGGACGACAGAGGATGAGATGGCTGGATGGCATCACTGACTCAATGGACGTGAGTCTGAGTGAACTCCGGGAGATGGTGATGGACAGGGAGGCCTGGCGTGCTGTGATTCATGGGGTCACAAAGAGTTGGACACAACTGAGCGACTGAACTGAACTCAAGTGAACCTGCAACAAGAGCCAGTGCAGCCAAAAATAAAATAATTTTTTAAAGTATTACGATAAAAATATTCATTGAAAATTTCCCAAAATCCTGTTAATCCCTAGGAGAAAGTTCAATCTGAGTTAGTGGAAAGTCTTATGCAAACATTTTATTAAAGAATTATAAAACTGAATTTCCTACATTTCCTCTCTTCTCTGTCTTTAACCTCCAACTCCAACCCCACCACCACCCCCATCCTCTTTACTTTCAGAGGATGCTTTTGCCAAATACTTCACAGTGAAAATGATAATTATCAAACAGAGTACATGTACACCTCAGAGATGTCCACAATAAACAGAATATTGCAATATAGTCAGTCATTCAAATATTTTGGTTTCCCAATGCATAAAAGTTTATGCGTATATTAATACTGTAGTATACTAAGTATGCAATCATGTTATGTCTAAAAAAATGTACATACCTCAATTTTAAAATGCCTTATTGCTAAATATGGTAATGATCATCTGAGCTTTTATCAGGCTGTAACTTTTTGCCGGTGGAGGATTTTTCTCACTGTGAGAATTATCAAAATGTATAACACAGAGACACAAAGTGGGCAACTGTTGTTAGAAAAATAGCACCAACAGACTTGCTCAATTCAGGGTTACCACAAAACTTCAATTTGTAAAAAAAAAAAAAAAACAATATATATGAAGCACAATAAAGTGAAGTACAATAAAATGAGGTATGGCTGTATCAGTTTGCTTGGGCTCCCATACCAATGGACCACAAATTCGGTGGCTTACTAACTGAAATTTATTGTCTCACCGTTCAGGAGGACAGAAGTCTGAGACAAAGGTGTGAGAAGTCTGAGATCAAGTTAGTTCTTTCTGAGGACTGTGAGAAGGATTCTGTTCTATGCCTCTCTCCCAGTTTCTAGTGGTTTGCTGGCAATCTTTGCTGTTCCTTGGCCTACAGACACAGCACCACAATTTCAGTCATCTCCATGGCATTCTTCAAGTCTCTGTGTTCAAATGTCCCCTTTTTATCAGGACACAGTCATATGAGATTAGGGTCCACCCCAATGCTTTCATCTTAATTTAATCATCTGCAAAGATCCTGTTTCCAAATAAAGTCACATTCACAGGTACTGGGGATTAGGACTTCAACATTCTGTATGGGGGATACAGTTCAACCCATAACAGAGACACTCCCTTAACCTGAAGTTATTTTCACTAACATCCCTCTTCCAGCATCTATCCTTCATTCCTGTCTTCCATTTCAATGGAGGGTATGCCCAGCCTCCTGGTCTATCCAGATGTGCTCTTGATCTCACACCTCATCACTCAATTAATTAAACTTCCACTGTCCTATATTTTCAATAATTGCCTTCTTGCTGAATACTTTCCACCTACTTTCCCATTCATCTCAAGTTTACAGGAACAGTCATCATTCCTGAATCCTTCAACCTTCCTTCTATCTTTTTTCCTACACTGTTCTGCTACCTTTCTTGACAATGTCCCACATAACACTTCTTTCCCTTCAAATCACATTTACTCTTCATCTACTTCAGTCTGGCTTCTACTCCCATCTTTCTACCACTGAAACTACTTTTGTTCTAGGGATAGATGACCATGTTACTAAATCCAAAAAACAATTTTCTATCAACTTACTTATCACTGAGAGTCACAGGCAGCAAACTTATCATTTGCAACTTTCAAGGCCACTCTCTTCATTGTCTTCCACCTCTTGGCTTTAATCTTTGCAGCTTTTAAACACTTCCAGATGGTAAAGCATCTGCCTACAATGCAGGAGACCCGGATTCAATCCCTGGCTTGGGACGATCTCCCAGAGAAGGAAATGGCAACCCACCCCAGTATTCTTGCCTGGAAAATCCCATGGATGGTGGGACCTGGTCGGCTACAGTCCATGGTGTTGCAAAGAGTCAGACACAACTGAGCAACTTCACTTTCACTTCACTTTTAAAGAATAAATTTTATCTTTATAACAGTTTTAGATTTACAGAAAAGTTGTAAAGACAATACAGAGATATCTCATATGTCACATACACAATTTCCCTTACTCTTATCAAGGTATGCTTGTTATAATTAATAAACCTATACTGACATATTAGTAACAACTATAGCTTATCCTTAATTCATATTTTCTTAGTTTTCACCTAAGGTCCTTCTTTTTTTCCAGGATGCCACATATGTTTAGTCATCAAGTCTCCTTAGGTGTCGCTAGCCTGGGACAATTTATCAGACTTTCCTATGTTTATGACCTTAACAGTTTTAAGGATTGTTGGCGAATAATTTTCAGAATGCCCCTCTACTGGGACTTTCCTGATGTTTTCTCATAATTAGACTGGAGTATGTGTTTGTGGGAAGGAACACCACAGAATTAAAGTGACATTGTTATCACACTGTAACAAATACACGTGCCATCAACATGACTCATCACTGTTGATGTTGAGCTTGATCACCTGGCTAAACTAGTATTTGTGAAGTTTCTCTATTGTAAAGTTATTCTTTTTACTCTCTTTCCAATCTTCTTTTGAAAGGAAAACACCATGCAGAGTCCACGCTACTGCAGTAGAGAATTGCATTCTTTTTTTTTTTAACTTTACAATTGCATTCTACATATTTTTCGGCTGCACTGGGTCTTCATTGTTGTGCATAGACTTCTCATTGTGTTGGCTCCTCTTCTTGTGGAGCACAGGCTCTAGGGCACATGGTCTTCAGTAGTTGTGGCTCCCAAGCTATAGAATGCAGGCTCAGTAATTGTGGTCATAGGCTTAGTTGCCCTGAAGCATGTGGCATCTTCCTGGACCAGGGATCAAACCAATGTCGCCCTCATTGCAAGTCAAATTCTTAACCACTAAACTACCAGGGAAGCCTGTGTTCTACATTTTTGATGGCAGAGTACCTCCATAAATTATTTGGAATTCTTCTGCATAAGGAAGTTCTCTTCGTCCCCATTTATTTAATCATTTGCTTACATTAGTCTAGACTCAAAGATATTTATTTTATACCTCAGATTATAATCCAATACTGCTTTATTTGTTGCTCAAATTTCTAGTTTTGGGCATTAGGAGCTCTTTCAATTGACTCCTGTGTACATCTGACCTATTTCCATCATTTGGAGCTTTTTTTTTTTCTTTTATGTTATTCTTACTTTATGACATTACAAAATTCTCCTTGCTAACCTTGTATGTTTCCTACATTTCCTAGAAGCAGCCACTTCCCCAAGGTTCTTCTCCTTTTATTCTTGCTTACTTTTAGGAGTCACTTATCATCAAGGCTATGGTTTTTCCAGTGGTCATGAATGGATGTGAGAGTTGAACTGTGAAGAAAGTTGAGCATCAAAGAATTGATGCTTTTGAACTGTGGTGTTGGAGAAGACTCTTGAGAGTGGGCAGGAGGAGAAGGGGACAACAGAGGATGAGATGGCTGGATGGCATCACCGACGCAATGGGCATGAGTTTGGGTAAACTCTGGGAGTTGGTGATGGACAGGGAGGCCTGGTGTGCTGCGATTCATGGGGTCGCAAAGAGTTAGATACAACTGAGTGACTGAACTGACTGATCTTCAAATGTTACAGTTTGAGGCAGACTTTCCATAGGCTATCATAAATTCTCATTCTATATTCTCTTCCTCAGCTGTCTCAGGCCCTCCTATGGCCTCCATCTAAATGTTGATAAATATCAATTGTGTATCTTTAATTGAGACCTCTTCTCTGAACTCATATATCCAACTTGCTACTCAACTTCTGTATTAAGATACCCTATGGAAATCTGGAACTAAACTTATATCTTCATAACTGCTTTCTCTGCCCCATATCTATTTTTCTTTCATTGCTGTCTGTCTTATCATCATCCATCCAGTTATTTCTACCAAAACCTAAAATTTCTGACAAATTTCTCATATCATCATATGTAAGCAATCACCCAGTCCTGTTTATTCTCATTCCCTTATTCTGCCACTATTACCCAAATCCAAGACACCGATCATCTCTCTCAGAATACTGATAAGGTTTTCTAACTTTTTTTCAATGTTTCACTCTTTTATCCCTTTAATTCATTTCCCACATGGAAACCCTGAGTGTTTATTCAAGAATACAAATCAGATCATATGTGTCAGTCAGCTTTTGCTATGTTATGCTACAGTAACAAACAGTCCAAAATTTCAGTGGACTATAACAAAGGTTCATTTTCACTGATGTGAAATGCCACCTGCAAGTAAGTGGCTTCTCTGATTTTTTCTCTAAACTCTCCTAAACTTACATTCTAAAACTAAAGAAAGTCTCATCGAAAAGAACTCAACATCAATGAGATGGGAAAACAGATACCTCCCATAGAAGGCCCCACAAAATTGAGGTACGACAAGTTTCATGGCATATGGTTCAGTTCAGTTCAGTTCAGTTGCTCAGTCGTGTCCAACTCTTTGCGACCCCATGAATCGCAGCATGCCAGGCCTCCTGTCCATCACCATCTCCCGGAGTTCACTCAGACTCACGTCCATCGAGTCCGTGATGCCATCCAGCCATCTCATCCTCGGTCATCCCCTTCTCCTCCTGCCCCCAATCCCAGGACATCCGTAAATAACCGAAGTCAATAATATAATCTACAACAATCCATCATCTTACTCATAAATATTTGAGGACTTCCTTTCAGCATCTAAAAGATCAAGCTTTACTCTAATTCAAATATGTAAAAGTCCTAAGCAGTCAAGATCTGAGGCATAAAGTTAAGAATCTCATGACAATCTCAACATCAAATAGAAACATAACTCCTCTTGATCCAGAAAAAGAACAAATGATCTGTTGACCGTATAACTAAAACACAGTGAGAGGACAAGGACAATGGAAAGGTAACAAATATTTCTCATCAAAAAAGAGAAGAATGCTAAAAAAAAAAAAAAAAAAAGAACTGCCATGTGATGCAGCAATTCCACTTCTGGATACATATCCAAAGAAAATGAAATCACTATCTCAAAATGCTCTCTGCACTCCCATATTCCCTATAGTATTGCTTATGACAGTCAATATACAGAACAAATCTAAGTGTCTGTTGACAGAAAAATGGATAAAGAAAAAAGCCTATTTTATACACATGACTACATACACATATGTATATACAATGGAATATTTTTCAGACATTAAAAAAGAAGGAAATCCTGTCATTTGGAACAACATAGATGAAAGTTGAAGGCATTATACTGAGTGATACAAGACAGAAAAAGATAAATACTCTGATCTCACTTACATGTAGAATCTAAAAACAGAACTCACAGATGGTAGCTGGCAGGGATGGAGGGGCAAAGGATGTGTGAAGAAGGTAAAAAGGTTCAAACTTTTAGCCATCTGATGCATAAGTTCTGGAGATCTTACAGTGTGGTGACTATAGCTAACAACTGTATTGTACACTTGAAAATTACTGAGAATATATCTCACAAGCCCCTTCTAATATAAGATAGAGGATTTTACTTTTGTTTGGATATCCACATTTTATCAAAACTTAGCTTTTGTTGTTGTTGTTGTTGTTGAATTTTTATTTTTAATATAAATTTATTTATTTTAATTGGAGGTTAATTACTTTACAATATTGTATTGGTTCTGCCATACATCAACATGAATCTGCCACAGGTATACACGTGTTTCCCATCCTGAACCCCCCTCCCTCCTCCCTCCTCCCTCCCCATACCATCCCTCTGGGTCGTCCCAGTGCACCAGTCCCAAGCATCCAGTATCATGCATCAAACCTGGACTAGCGACTCGTTTGATATATGATATTATACATGTTTCAATGCCATTCTCCCAAATCATCCCACCCTCTCCCTCTCCCCTAGAGTCCAAAAGACTGCTCTATACATCTGTGTCTCTTTTGCTGTCTCGCATACAGGGTTATCATTAACTGATCCCAGGTAGCTCAATTTGCCAAAAATACACATCCTCATTCTTTTTGAAATTTTCTTCCTTCTCGCCTGACTTAATTTTAAGTGCTTTGAGCCTATCAACCCTCTGTAGGAGAGTTATGCCCGTCCCCAGTTTTCCTGAGCTATTTATACTCATGAAAGCGTTTACTTGAAGTTGCCTTTATCAATTAATGGTTTTAACGAAGAACAAGGTATCTGTCTTTCAAAGAGTTTCTCAATTTTGGATTGAAGAAGTAGTTGCATTTTTCAACAACCCAGAAGAAAGCAGAAAAATGAAGCAAAAAAGCAAATCACATAACTTTTAGTTATTTCCTTGTAGACCACACCCTGATATGCCCAAAATACTTTTTCCATTTCTGGACTTAATGTAGACTTACTCTTTCTGTCAGTAATTTTAGCCCAAACTTAGACCAATTTCTAGCTCCTCCCTTCTCTTCCCTGAAGCTTTTTAAAGCCTGTCTGTGTTTGTCAGGCTGCCTTACAGGAGGATAGGAACATAAGAGATCACTTACTGGGATTTGATGTTTCTTTTTTTTTCTCTCTCTCTTTCTCTTTTTACTTATAGTTCTACTGAAATTTGGGCATTCTCTGTCAAGTTATGTTGAGTGGTTGTTGTGTGGTTTTAGTTTTTTCTTGCTGTTCTGTGTGATTGAGGATGAAATTTGCAGTGCAGGAAACTAGGCAGCTGGAATTGTCTTCAGTTACTCTTCTGTTATATTTACATTTGTACACATATATATTATTCATCAAATCTAAGAATCCAGAAAATTAAGGTGCATCACTATTCTAGGTATCATTGAGAAATAAAACATGTTATCAATGAAACTACAACATGACATTGTTTGAGAGAAGCCAGTCCAGTTTCAGGCTTCCAGGTGGCTCAGTAGGTAAAGAACCTTCCTGCAATGTAGGAGATGCCAGAGGTATGGGTTTGATTCCTGGGTTGGGCCAAACCCCTGGAGGATAGCACGGCAACCCACTCTAGTATTCTTGCCTGGAGAATCCCATGGACAGAGGAGCCTGGCAGACTACAGTCCATAGGTCACAAAGAGGTGGACACGACTGAAGTGACTGAGCACAGTCCAGTTTCAGTACTTTATATTTACACACAAAAACAACTGGTTAGCAGTGTTACTCTCTAATTGTCTTTGCTCACCTGTATTTTCTAGTTTCTATACAGAAAACAACTATAGTTTTTAAAATACGTGTATTATTTAATATAAATATTCTGATAATCAATAAATTTGTTTTTGATCACATTTAATTTTTCATAAATTGTAATCGAGTTTAAAAATGCAAAGGGTCTCAGAGATCAGACTGTGGTTACCAAAGGGAAAGGAAGAAGAGAGAGGGGTGGACTGGGAATTTGGGGTTGGTAGATAGAACTATTATGTTTAGAATGGATAAGGAACAAGGTCCCACCATATAGCAGAGGAAACTGTATCCAAACTGAGTCACTTTCCTATTCAGCAGAGATTAGCACAACATTGTAAATCAACTGTACTTCAATTGAAGAAAAAAAGAAACACACCCACAAGTCTTTTAAAATATCTACTGGATACTCTGTTTCAGTGATTTATCAATAACAAAAATTTCTTCCAAATTTAAAAAAAAAAAAAAAAACTGAATCCTTAATTCCTCCAACTCATACAGAAGATCTCAAAAGCAATTTAACCTCATGGGCTTTTTATGAGAACTGAAAAAAATATGTGGAAAGCATTACATTAAGAAGAAAAAAGCAATACTCCAATACGGTAATTAGTAATTATTTCTTTCATATTCATATGCAATAGTTTTAGCAAACTTCCTGGAAAACACTTTTTATCTTCTACAATCATATAAAAATGACAAGGAAACGGAGTAGCAGAAGAGTATAGATCCAGTAAGTATTCACTAAGCTCTTCCTTATATGGCAGACACTCAGCTGTGCCCTAACAGAATACAGAGGAAATGGTCCTGGCTTTACAGTGCTTACAGTCTAGGTGAAAACAACATACAATTGCAACATGGGATAATACTGAATTGGCCCCCAAAAAAGTTCATTTGGGTTTTTCTGTAATATTTTAGGAAAACCCAAATGAAATTTTTGGCCAACACAAGAGATGCCACAGTAGGACACAGGTACAATGGGAACAAAAAAAAGAGACATATTAACTCCACTTTCTCAGAAAAGATGATGCTTCTGCTGAGACGTAAACGAGTTATAGCAGTAAGCCCAGCTACAGGTCAGGAAGAAATCTCTAGGAAAAGACATCCTCATCAGCCTTCAGGTCTATTAACAGGAATGGTGCCTCTTCCCCCTTTCTCACATAGAATATTGCTCTTCAGCCAAGTACTCTTATATTTCTGAGTATATTCTTTCACTTGTGTTTATAAATACATAGAAACCATCCCCTCATAAATTGTAGAATGAACTCTTTCCCTTTTTTACTTTCAGAAACACTTTAAACTTTCTCTTTCCTTGTCTTCTATCCTCCTACCCCTTTCTCTTTCTCTCACACACATTCCCACACAAACACCACCACTCACCACATACTGAGTCAGGAGTTCATTGACAGTCTTGAGAAGAATCCAAAGACAGCCCCTCCCCTCTAATGGCTAAAGTTTTCTGATTATGTCAGGTGTCTGCCTGGTAAATGTCCTTTAGGAAGAGTTATCTGTTTGCAGTCTGTACAGAGTCTAATACAAATATAGCACCAGAAACTACTGACTGTCCCTTTTACATCCCACATTGTAAAACATGAGGAAGAGTGTAAACTTCATGAAGGTAGGAATTTTTTTTTCTGTTTTGTTCACTGCTTTATTCCAAATGCCTAGGCCAGTGTCTGGCACATAATAGGCACTCAGATAATATTGATAGAATAAATGAATTAACCAATCCAACAGTTTTCCAGTTATGTCAAGATATGATTAAACTTGGCTTGAACTCAAACTGGAATTTGTATTACCCTAAGGCTCAAGTAACACATAAGAATAAACAAGATATAGCCAGTTAAGGGATTTGAAGTTAAAGAAAGTCACTAGAAATACAGAGTTGCATTGCTGTTATTATATAAGAAATAATTAGGCAAAAAATCTTCGGTTCAAAAACAGGTTGGTTGGCATATTTTCATCTTACAAAGAAAACTATTATTTGTGACTTGTCTGTAACACTTTTTAAAGGACATCATACTTGAATACATAATTTCACATTATGCTCTCTGGAGAATTAGTTAATTTGGTTAAACTGTCTAACTGCTAAGTCACGTCAGTCGTGTCTGACTTTGTGCGATCCCATAGACGGCAGCCCACCAGGCTCCTCCGTCCCTGGGATTCTCCAGGCAAGAACACTGGAGTGGGTTGCCATTTCCTTCTCTAATGCATGAAAGTGGAAAGTGAAAGGGAAGTCACTCATTCGCATCTGACTCTTAGCAATCCCATGGACTGCAGCCCACCAGGCTCCTCCGTCCATGGGATTTTCCAGGCAAGAGTATTGGAGTGGAGTGCCATGACTATATAAAAGACTGAATTAAATTGATCATGCTGACTTGGTAAGCTATTATATCAGAGGAGATCACTGGTTCTGCTAAGAAGGGAACAGGTCCCCAAGGTTCCTTTCAATCTGGGAATCACAGTAGTGCATTTAACAGATAACAAAGAACTAGAGGCACTGAAATTCAGTTTTAAATAGTAAAACTGAAATATATGAACAACTGCAGAGGAAAAATAGGGACTAGTGTTTCTGAGAGCTAGGACACATTATTGAAGACCTTTGTTTGTGTCTCCAGACCCAGCAATACACAGAAGTTGACTATCCAACAGCTAGTGATGCCTGCAAACTGATCTCCCACATTAGACTGAGTGCTTCTTGCAAGCATGCACAAAATACCAAAGTCACCAATGGGTTTCCAGAAAACATTTATTGCACTTTACAACATAATGAAGCTCCCCAAAATAACTTTACACACAACTGCCAATTCAATTCTCCCAGGAATTCAGGTGTTCAGACACATATTTTATGCTGACACCATTGGACTTCTGCTGTCCTTCTAATGTGCTTTGTGAATCTGAATGTAACAGCATGTAAGAACTTCCACTATAATACATCTTAACATCATACAATAGGTCAATCTTTCTGAAATATATCACAAATTATAATTCTATGTGATTTTGAGGCCCAAAAAAATAAAATCTGTCACTGTTTCCATTATTCCCCATCTATTTCCCATGAAGTGAGGGGACCAGATCCCATGATCTTAGCTCTTTGAATATTGAGTTTTAAGCCAGCTTTTTCACTCTCTTCTTTTACCTTCATCAAGAGGTTCTTTAGATCCTCTTCATTTTCTGCCATTAGGGTGATGTCATCTGCATATCTGAGGTTACTGATATTTCTCCTGGCAATCTTGATTTCAGTCTGTGCTTCATCCAGCCCAGCATTTCTCATGATGTACTCTGCATATAAGTTAAGTAAGCAGGGTGACAATATACAGCCTTGACATACTCCTTTCCCAATTTAAACCAGTCTGTTGTTCCATGTCAAGTTCTAACTGTTGCTTCTTGACTTGCAAACAGATATCTCAGGAGGCAGATAAGGTGGTCTGGTATTGTCATCTCTTTAGGAATTTTCCATAGTTTGTTGTGATCCACACAGTCAAAGGCTTTAGCATAGTCAATGAAGGAGATGCTTTTCTGGAATTCTCATGCATTTTCTATGATCCAGTGGATATTTGCAATTTGATCTCTGGTTCCTCTCTGCCTTTTCTAAATTTTGCTTGTCTATCTGAATGTGCTCAGTTCATGTACTGCTGAAGCCTAGCTTGAAGGATTTTGAGCATTACCTTGCTAGCATGTGAAATGAATCCAATCATATGGTAGTTTGGACATTCTTGGCATTGCCTTTCTTTGGGATTGGAATGAAAACTGACCTTTTCCAGTCCTGTAGTCACTACTGAGGTTTCCAAATTTGCTGGCATACTGAGTGGAGGACTTTAACAGCATCATCTTTTAGGATTTGAAATAGCTCAGCTGAAATTCCTTCACCTCCTCTAGCTTTGTTTGTAGTAATATTTCCTAAGGCCCACTTGACTTCACATTCCAGGATATATGGTTCTAGGTGAGCAACCACACCATCATGGTTATCCAGGTCATTCAGACCTTTTTTTGTACAGTTCTTCTGTGTATTCTTGCCACCTTTTCTTAATCTCTTCTGCTTCTGTTAGATTCTTACTGTTTCTTTTATTGTGCCCATCTTTTCATGAAATGTTCCCTTGGTATCTCTAATTCTCTAGAAGAGATCTCTAGTCTTTCTCATTCTATTGTTTTCCTCTATTTCTTCCATTTCTATTGTTTTCCTCTATTTCACGTTGACAAGGTTCAATAATAATTGAAAAACTGTTGAAAGGTCATCCCAGGCTCACATAAAAGGATACGTTCTCTCACTGGTAAAACTGAGAGCAATGAATACGAAATTCATTTGAAGAACAAAAGCCAAAAATAAAAAATCTGAACTGTGAACCTTTGGGGAAAATCTTGAGGTAGATCACCTCTTAAGACTTTCCAGGAAAATCTAATAGATAAGGAGATTGCAGAGAAACTGACGAGAATGCCTGGTTTAAATGAAGTTACACTCTCAGTGGGCTTCTGATAAAGTCCTTCAGAGGAAACAGATAAATTGGTGTGTTATTTCTGAACTTCCAGATATTTCTGATATTTCTGCAACAAATTTATCATTGGTTTAAAAGATAAAAAAGCATATCAGAAGTAAAGAAGAAACAGAGGTAAAAAGTAAAATTCAAAGACAAGGCAAAAGGTGTTACAAGTTGAAGGAAAGTTCTCCAAAAGTAATAAATTCATTTCAGTTAAAGTAAAGGATCAAGATGAATTATATTATTATGAGCAATACTGAATATTTTGTTAAGTGTTCAGATAAATGCATATTCAATAAAAATGTCAAGGAAGTTGGCACAAGCTTTAGACTACACATGGTTCCTATCCATAAGATTTACAATCTAAAAAAACAAACTGAATGAAGCTGGAACTGACATACGGACAAGTAGGGTCATAGTCTAACTATGGTTAAAGTCCCAGATTAAAGTCCACACCTATGAATAATGTTCAGGACTACAGCATCAGTGAGGCTAATACCAGCAGTGGGGAAATCATTCCAATGGAACCCAAGCCTACACCAAAGCATAAAGGCCTACAGCCCAGAAGCTTCCATTAATGGACAGAAAACTCATTCATGAAGGAGCAAGGAAGTTCTCCCCCATTATCAACTCTTCCTTTCTTTCCCTCTTTATAATAATATCATCACTGACCACATCTCTAAGACTCTATTATAGCTAGATGAGGTCACATAACTAAATTATGGGCTTCCCTGGTGGCTCAGACGGTTAAGAATCTGTCTCCAATGAAGGAGACTGAAGTTTGATCCCTGAGTCAGGAAGATCCCCTGGAGAAGGAAATGGCAACCCACTCCAGTATTCTTGCCTGGAAATCCCATAGACAAGAGGAAAAGTTAAAATTTTACATAACCTCCTGCTCCTTCTGCCTCTATAACCCAGCTTGCTCCTTTCAAAGTCTAGATCCCTAGGTCTCAGAAAGTGGAGACTCATAATACTAAGAACCAGAACTTATCTCACTCTCCCTTGTCCTGCTCTTTGCAATCGCCCTAGCCCCTACAAATCTGCAAACCTGCTTAATCATGCCTGCCCATGTATAGGAAACTCTGTAACCTCTTTGTTTGGGGCTCAGAGCTTGGAGTGTTAACTCCTCTGGGCCTGATGGCATAATAAACCTGAATTCTCCACCTCTCCTAGTGTGGTGCTTGGTTTCTCGATTACTTGTTTCTGCAACATTTCTGGAGGCCCCAGCGAGATTCCAACCAGGCCAGCCCCTTGAGCCACCAGATTGGCGGCTTGGCCAGGCTGGAGGGAAGGAACCCCAAGATGAACAAGCAGGCACGCCTCCTGATGGTATTCTGGGTCCTCGGTATTTGGACCAGTGTTCTGACTCTCCAGACAGCTGAGCCCCAACTGGACTCAGTGGAGGGACAGACCAACTCACCAGGAAGGGCCACAGGGTAAGGTAAGGACCTGGGGCTGGTCCTCAGGCAGAACCTACCCCAACAGGTAGAAGAGGAGACTGGTCACCTCCTGGAGCTCCCAGGAAGGGAATAACAATTAAGGAAACCTGGGGACTCAGGAGGAAGGGAGGCATCGTGAATGATAACCTCCTTGGGGCTCCCAGGAAGGTAGCAACAGTTAACAAAACCTGGGGACTTAGGAGAAGGGAGGCATTGTGATAGCCTCTGAATAACTGTGAGTGTGTGATTGCTGATTGAACGGAGTGAGAGAAATTTTTCTTTTTGGAAACTGCAAAACCAATTCTGCTTGCATATGCAATTAAAAACAACTAGCTTGTTCAAAGTTCTGCCCAAGGAAAAGCTTGAACCCTTCCCATGTCCTTGAAATACACAACCAGCTTTGCCTGAGACCTCAGCCTTGGCAAATTAGAACTTCAAGTGAAGGGGGGAAAACGCGTCAAAGAGATATCTTAAATCTCAAACAGAAAACTGTAAGATCTCTGTCAGTCTGTCTGTCTGGATTTATATATGTCTCAGTGTATATCTTTTTTCGGATAATATTGTTCAAGTTATAAATGAGTTCTAATTTAATTGGCCTAAAGAAAAGTAAGTGCTTGCAAATCAAACAATTCTAAGTACAAGAAAAATTAACCTAAATAAATTTCAGATTCACGTGAACTGTGAAATATTTAATTATTATATATCTAGTATTAATGTTGGTTTGCTAATCTAATAAGAAAGTAGGATGTATGTTTTTAATAAAGAACCTATAAAAAATAAAATTACATTTTATTAACAGAAAAGAAAGTAGGTCTGACTTACACATGACTGTTAGAAAAAGTGATTAGAAATTTTGTGGACCCTGAAATAAATGTTTTGTGCATGGTTAAGGACTAACAACGTTTAAAATAAATTTAATTAAGTTTATCTAAATGAGAAATAACTCCATAAGTTGCTTGTATATTTTTGAGATTAGTTGTTTGTCAGTTGCTTCATTTGCTATTATTTTCTCCCATTCAGAAGGCTGTCTTTTCACCTTGCTTATATTTTCCTTTGTTGTGCAGAAGCTTTTAATTTTAATTAGATCCCATTTGTTTATTTTTGCTTTTATTTCCAGAATTCTGGGAGGTGGATCATAGAGGATCCTGCTGTGATTTATGTCTGAGAGTGTTTTGCCTATGTTCTCCTCTAGGAGTTTTATCGTTTCTGATCTTACATTTAGATCTTTAATCCATTTTGAGTTTATTTTTGTGTGTGGTGTTAGAAAGTGATCTAGTTTCATTCTTTCACAAGTGGTTGACCAGTTTCCCAGCACCACTTGTTAAAGAGATTGTCTTTACTCCATTGTATATTCTTGCCTCCTTTGTCAAAGATAAGGTGTCCATAAGTGTGTGGATTTATCTCTGGGCTTTCTGTTTTGTTCCATTGATCTATATTTCTGTCTTTGTGCCAGTACCATACTGTCTTGATGACTGGCTTTGTAGTAAAGCCTGAAGTCAGGCAAGTTGATTCCTCCAGTTCCATTCTTCTTTCTCAAGATTGCTTTGGCTATTCGAGGTTTTTGGTATTTCCATACAAATCTCGAAATTATTTGTTCTAGTTCTGTGAAAAATATCGCTGGTAGCTTGAGAGGGATTGCATTGAATTTGTAGATTGCTTTGGGTAGTATACTCATTTTCACTATATTGATTCTTCTGATCCATGAACATGGTCTATTTCTCCATCTGTGAGTGGCCTCTTTGATTTCTTTCATCAGTGTTTTATAGTTTTCTATATATAGGACTTTAGTTTAAGTAGATATATTCCTAAGTATTTTCTTCTTTTCATTGCAATGGTGAATGGAATTGTTTCCTTAATTTCTTTTTCTGCTTTCTCATTATTAGTGTATAGGAATGCAAGGGATTTCTGTGTGCTGATTTTATATCCTGCAACTTTACTATATTCATTGATGAGCTCTTGTAATTTTCTGGTGGAGTCTTTAGGGTTTTCTATGTAGAGGATCATGCCATCTGCAAACAGTGAAAGTTTTACTTCTTCTTTTCCAGTTTGGATTCCTTTTATTTCTTTTTCTGCTCTGATTGCTGTGGCCAAAACTTCCAGAACTATGTTGAATAGTAGCAGTGAAAGTGGACACCCTTGTCTTGTTCCTGATTTTAGGGGAAATGCTTTCAATTTTTCACCACTGAGGATAATGTTTGCTGTGGGTTTGTCATATGTAGGTTTTATTATGTTTAGGTATGTTCCTTCTATTCCTGCTTTCTGGAGAGTTTTTATCATGAACAGATGTTGAATTTTGTCAAAGGCCTTCTCTGTATCTATAGAGATAATCATATGGCTTATATTTTTCAATTTGTTAATGTGATGAATTACACCGATTGATTTGTGGATATTGAAGAATCCTTGCATCCCTGGGATAAAGCCCACTTGGTCATGGTGTATGATCTTTTTAATGTGTTGGATTCTGATTGCTAGAATTTTGTTGAGGATTTTTGCATCTATGTTCATCAGTGATATTGGCCTGTAGTTTTCTTTTTTTGTAGCATCTTTGTCAGGTTTTGGTATTAGGGTGATGCTGGCCTCATAGAATGAGTTTGGAAGTTTACCTTCCTCTGCAATTTTCCAGAAGAGTTTGAGTAAGATAGGTGTTAGCTCTTCTCGAAATTTTAGGTAGAATTCAGCTGTGAATTCATCTGGACCCAATCAAAAAATGGGCCAAAGAACTAAATAGACATTTCTCCAAAGAAGACATACAGATGGCTAACAAACACATGAAAAGATGCTCAACATCACTCATTATTAGAGAAATGCAAATCAAGACCACAATAAGGTACCCTTCACACCAGTCAGAATGGCTGCGATCCAAAAGTCTACAGGCAATAAATGCTGGAGAGGGTGTGGAGAAAAGGGAACCCTCCTACACTGTTGGTGGGAATGCAAACTGGTACAACCACTATGGAGAACAGTGTGGAGATTCCTTAAAAAATTGCAAATAGAACTGCCTTATGACCCAGCAATCCCACTGCTGGGCATACACACCAAGGAAACCAGAATAGAAAGAGACACGTGTATCCCAATGTTCATCGCAGCACTGTTTATAATAGCCAGGACATGGAAACAACCTAGATGTCCATCAGCAGATGAATGGATAAGAAAGCTGTGGTACATATACACAATGGAGTATTACTCAGCCATTAAAAAGAATACATTTGAATCAGTTCTAATGAGGTGGATGAAACTGGAGCCGATTATACAGAGTGAAGTAAGCCAGAAAGAAAAACACCAATACAGTATACTAACACATATATATGGAATTTAGAAAGGTGGTAATGATGACCCTGTATACGAGATAGCAAAAGAGACACAGATGTGTAGAGCGGACTTTTGGACTCTGAGGGAGAGGGAGAGGGTGGGATGATTTGGGAGAATGGCATTGGAACATGTATACTATCAAGTAAGAAATGAATCGCCAGTCTATGTTTGATGCAGGATACAGGATGCTTGGGGCTGGTGCACGGGGATGATCCAGAGAGATAATATGGGGTGGGAGGTGGGTTCATGTTTGGGAACTCATGTACACCCGTGGTGGATTCATGTCAATGTATGGCAAAACCAATACAGTATTGTAAAGTAAAATAAAGTAAAAATAAAATTTTTTTGAAAGAAAGAACTCCAGAAAGAAAGAATAAAGGGATGGTGCCAAAGCAAGAACAATACCCAGTTGTGGATGTGACTGGTGATCGAAGAAAGGCCCGATGCTGTAAAGAGCAATATTGCATAGGAACCTGGAATCTCAGGTCCATGAATCAAGGCAAATTGGAAGTGGTCAAACAAGAGATGGCAAGGGTGAACGTCGACATTCTAGGAATCAGCATACTAAAATGGACTGGAAGGGTCCTTTTAACTCAGATGACCATTATATCTACTACTGTAGGCAGGAATCCCTTAGAAGAAATGGAGTACCCATCATGGTCCTCAAAAGAGTCCAAAATGCAGTACTTGGATATAATCTGAAAAACGACAGAATGATCTCTGTTCGTTTCCAAGGCAAACCATTCAATAACACAGTAATCCAAGTCTATGCCCCAACCAGTAACAGTGAAGAAGCTGAAGTTGAACAGTTCTATAACCACCTACAAGATCTTTTAGAACTAACACCCCAAAAAAGATGTCCTTTTCATTATAGGGGACGGGAATGCAAAAATGGGAAGTCAAGAAACACCTGGGGTAACAGGCAAATTTGGTTTTGGAATATGGAATGAAGCAGGGCAAAGACTAATAGAGTTTTGCCCAACGCACAGGTCAAAGCAAACACCATCTTCCCATAACACAAGAAAAGACTATACATGGACATCACCAGATGGTCAACACCGAAATCAGATGGATTATATTCTTTGCAGCCAAAGATGGAGAAGCTCTATACATCCAAGAAAAACAAGATCAGGAGCTGACAGTGGCTCAGAAAATTTACTCCTTATTGCCAAATTCAGACTTAAATTGAATAAAGCAGGGAAAACTACTAGACCATTCAGGTATGACCTAAATCAAATCCCTTATGATTATACAGTGGAAGTGAGAAATAGATTTAAGGGACTAGATCTGATAGAGTGCCTGATGAACTATGGAATGAGGTTTGTGACATTGAACAAGAGACAGGGATCAAGACCATCCCCATGGAAAAGAAATGCAAAAAAGCAAAATGGCTGTCTGGGGAGGCCTTGCAAATAGCTATGAAAAGAAGAGAAGCTAAAAGCAAAGGAGAAAAGGAAAGATATAAGCATCTGAATGATGGTGTGATTACTCACCTAGAGCCAGACATCCTGGAATGGGAAGTCAAGTGGGCCTTAGAAAGCATCACTGCGAAGCTAGTGGAGGTGATGGAATTCCAGTTGAGCTATTTCAAATTCTGAAAGATGATGCTGTGAAAGTGCTGCACTCAATATGCCAGCAAATTTGGAAAACTCAGCAGTGGCCACAGGACTGGAAAATGTCAGTTTTCATTCCAATCCCAAAGAAAGGCAATGTCAAAGAATGCTCAAACTACCACACAATTGCACTCATCTCCCACGCTAGTTAAGTAATGCTAAAAATTCTCCAAGCCAGGCCTCAGCAATACATGAACCATGAACTTCCAGATGTTCAAGCTGGTTTTAGAAAAGGCAGAGGAACCAGAGATCAAATTGCCAACATCCGCTGGATCATGGAAAAAGCAAGAGAGTTCCAGAAAAACATCTATTTCTGCTCTACTGACTATGCCAAAGCCTTTGACTGTGTGAATCACAATAAACTGCGGAAACTTCTGAAAGAGATGGGAATCCCAGACCACCTATCCTGCCTCTTGAGAAACCTATATGCAGGTCAGGAAGCAACAGTTAGAACTGGACATGGAACAACAGACTGGTTCCAAATAGGAAAAGGAGTACGTCAAGGCTGTATATTGTCACCCTGCTTATTTAACTTCTGTACAGAGTACATCATGAGAAACACTGGGCTAGAAGAAGCACAAGCTGGAATCAAGGTTGCCGGGAGAAATACCAATAACCTCAGATATGCAGATGATACCACCCTTATGGCAGAAAGTGAAGAGGAACTAAAAGCCTCTTGATGAAAGTGAAAGAAGAGAGTGAAAAAGTTGGCTTAAAGCTCAACACTCAGAAAACGAAGATCACGGCATCCGGTCCCATCACTTCATGGGAAATAGATGAGGAAATAGTGGACACAGCATCAGACTTTCTTTTTTGGGGCTCCAAAATCACTGCAGATGGTGACTGCAGCCAGGAAATTAAAAGACACTTACTCCTTGTAAGGAAAGTTATGACCAACCTAGATAGCATATTGAAAAGCAGGGACATTTGCCAACAAATGTCCGTCTAGTCAAGGCTATGGTTTTTCCTGCGGTCATGTATGGATGTGAGAGTTGGACTGTGAAGAAAGCTGAGCACTGAAGAATTGATGCTTTTGAACTGTGGCATTGGAGAAGACTCTTGAGAGTCCCTTGGACTGCAAGGAGATCCAACCAGTCCATTCTGAAGGAGATCAGCCCTGGGATTTCTTTGGAAGGAATGATGCTAAAGCTGAAACTCCAGTACTTTGGCCCCCTCATGAGAAGAGCTGACTCATTGGAAAAGCCTCTGATGCTGGGAGGGATTGGGGGCACGAGGAGAAGGGGACGACAGAAGATGAGATAGATGGATGGCATCACTGAATCGATGGGTGTGAGTCTGAGTGAACTCCGGGGGATGGTGATGGACAGGGAGGCCTGGCGTGCTGCGATTCCTGGGATCGCAAAGAGTCGGACACGACTGAGTGACTGAACTGAACTGAAATTAGTTTAAAGTAAGCTGGCACAAAACTTGAATTCAGCCTTTCTCTCTGTTAAGAGGACATACTTTCTTCAGATATTTAACTGTTTTTAATAATAGATTTAAGATTCTTTACCTCTTTATTGATCTGTTCTATACCTACCTTTGAAATCTTTTTTCAGCTTTGGCTAAGTGAATAACTATTATTTCACAGTAACTTATATGATCCTACCTGACTGAGTGTTATAAATTCTTTTGATATTTATCAACAAAACTTCCTACTTAACTTGATCTCTAGCTAACTTTGGGATGCTTCAGAGGGCCCCTGAGCCATCCCAAAGAGCTATTAAGCTACCTGGGTTCACTGGACATGTTAAATTACAAGAGAAGTACTGTTGAAGGGATGAAAAAAAAAAACCTTTTCAGGTTACACTATATGGTTGGTGTTACTAATATAGATACCCTAAAATTACATGAAATTCATATAGATCTGATATGCCCTGATAAAATATGGTCAATTATAATTCTTATTATCATATTGGGCTTCCCTGGTAGCTCAGATGGTAAAGCATCTGCCTGCAAGGTTTATGACCAGGTTTCTTTGTCGATTGCAATAGAATCAGATTTTAAACACGCCTTCTATGGTTTTATTCTCATGCCTTTAGAAGAATACTACTAGTTCTTCAAGTTTTATGAAAAAGACTTTCTAAGATTAAGCAGATAAACAATTTTGTTATTAATAGTACGCTGGTGCCAGACTAGAATTTGGTCTTCTCTCTGTTTAAAGCAAAAAGTTTTTTAGAATACAACTTTTGATAACAGATTATGAATTTCCTTGCCTTTAAGTGATTTATATTTGTTTCTAAAATCTTTTGTTACTTTGCTAAATTAAATAAACATTATTTAAGATTATTGTACATGTAGACAAAGCTCATTCTGGTTCTACAAAAAAATAACCCCTCACGGTTAGACTTTTGCTATCCTGATATCATTTTGCTATCCTTAAAACATGGCAATAGTCTGCTCCTAAATCAGGAAATTAAAAATGGATAAACAACAGCTAAAAATCAAAAAGCCAGGGCTATGGGAAATCCAAGACGGCTGCTTGGCTTCTTCCAGCTTCCTGACAGACCTCATTTTTATTTGATGGGTTAAAGCCTTCCCTGGCTACAGTGTTAATGCCCTCACAATGAGTTCTCCCCCCAAAATAGAAAATATGTTTCACTGAATATTAAATTCTAGTTTTGTTAATTAAGGTCTGTGGTTACTGAGACTCACTTCTGAAATAGTTCCTTGCTATGTTATATGGCTAAAAGATTTAATTAAGTTATTAAAAAGGGCACTCTAATATTGTTTCTAAGGCTTATCTTAGTAACCAATCTTTGGATAAAGGTCAGATGCTCCATGATGTACACTTGGCTATAATCGTTTAACTGAGTCAGATGACCTGGGGTATACCTGGCTATACCCAGTGAAAGTTCTCAACTTAAATTCTTGCTTGTGACCTTACTATTAACTGCTAGCTATATTATTTTCTATGCAGCTTGTTTCAGAAGATTATTTCTTACGTTATCAAATGTGTGACTGAACCTGAGATAAAATGTTGATATGCAATTCCATTTGAGATCAATAATTGTAGTAATGTAACTCTAGATATGGGAAGAAGCAACAAGAAGAAATATTTTCCTGGACTAAGAGGCTAGTTAGACAGGTATGGTCCAGAGACTTTTGCTACTTACAAGGCCTGGCCTAGTGATAACACATTAAGTGGCCTGTCAATGGAATCTTTGTTAGACCTGGGAATGAGCCTTCCCAGCACCACGGGACACAATGACCATGAAATGTCCCCAAAACACAGTCAAATATGTGGCTATGAAGGGGCCCTGCTGACTAAAAGTTGGCCCTTGCCAGCTGCCTCTACAAAGATTAAATCATGACCTTCAACATCGCCTTGAAAGGGCTTCAGGGTAGAGACAAATAATAAGGCACTCTGTGTTCTGGGGAAAACCCAGAAAAACAGGCCTTCAGATAGTCAGATGTTTTCAGGTAAAGATTTTTATGAGTCCAAATTCTTGCATCTTCTCATACCTAGAGAAACACTAGTGTCACAAATCAATGTCTGGACCTGGGTCTTCTGGCTAGCCCCTCAGCAGCTTTCCTACTTTTATTAATCTTTGGGCCAAATATCTGTAACTTTCTTGTTAAGTTTGTTTCTCCAAGTAGTAATACAACAAGAATATCCCCCGACCAACACCCAGACAATGCTAGAACAAGCTGCTTTATCATTCTGTGGACTCTCATCTTCCTCCATAAATGTACGTCAAGGTCTTCAGGCTATTATCCCTTTGAGATCTTATATGAGAGACCACCCCAGTAATAGAATACCTCAACAGAGACCAACAACAACTAGCTGACCTGGAGATGTCTCAACACCTCCAGGCCCTGGAAGTCTTTGGCCATATCACCCAAGAAACCTTAGAAAGTACACCCATTACTTTGGGTAATTGGGTTCATCCCTATCAGCCAGGAGATGAGTTACAGGCATCATCCCTTGGATCCACCACAGCAAAGTCAAGAAGGCAACAGCTTCCTGTGATGAGGACACCTAGAAAAGAGTTTGGGACCCCAAAAACTCCCTCAAGGTATGGTTCCAAAAACAATGATCCTCACCTACAAAGGATGCTGAGCCCTGCTCTAGTCACTCCAGATGCTGGCTAGTCAATGAATGGCAGAAGCTTGAGGATTCTTCAGCCTTGCTCCAGCCACACTCCAGCAGCTGGCTGGTCAACGCCCGGCGGAAGCTTGAGGATCCGAATATCAAAGGATTTTCATTGTCAACCCTGGCCTCTATCCCTGATTGGTATTATTGCTGTGCTCTTCACTACAGGACTAGCTTCAGTCGCACCTCAGGACTTGGATTTGGGTCAGAAGCTGCAATTAGCTGTCTGTTATCTCACTGTAGTGGGAAGCCTCATTCTTATTAGATATCTCTTATGATTGATTCTCCCTACTAACTAAACTGCTCCACAGTATAGCTGACCCCCCATCATGATAGGCTCAGTTGCTAAAGCCATGACAACTCAAAGATGGGGAGAAATCTCTTGCTAGTGTTCAGTTATCTGTTATGTGCAGGCTGCTTTGCAGCCTTTTGGTGTCCCTTGCTATAACAGAGGGTGCCACCCCCATCAAGGCCTTTTCTTTCTTTGTGGGACAGATGCTTACTTGTCAATTGGATGGGTATCTGCACCTTAGCTTTCTTCAATCCCCAAATGAATACTGTCCCTATCAACCAGACTCTCACTGTACCTCTGGCAGTATATACACAGTCAAAAAGAGCCATCCAGTTTATACCCTTATTAGTTGGTCTGGGAATCATAGCTGGGATAGTTATGGGAATAGGAGGAATTACTTCATCAAACACCTTTTACCATCAAAGGACTTCACAAACGACATTGAGAGAGTGGTCAAACCTTTAGTGGCCTTACGGGACCAACTAGACTCCCTGGCTGAAGTGGTTTTACAGAATAGGAGAGGGCTAGACCTACTGACAATTGAAAAGAGAGGACTCTGTCTCTTCTTAAATGAAGAATGCTGCTTTTATGTAAACCTATCAGAAATAGTCAGGGACATGGCCCAACAGCTAAGGGAACAAATCATAAACAGGAAAGAGAAAGTAGCTAATTCCTGAGTTAATTAGAAAAATATCTGGAGCTGGGCATCGTGACTTCTCCCTTTAACAGTTCTCATGCTTTTTGTGGTGCTCTTGTTTGGCCCTTGTATTTTCAATGTAATTACCAGTTCATAACCTCTAGGATTAAATCCATAAAGTTACAAAAGGTAACAGCTCAATATATCCCCCTAAATGATGGGAAGCTCTGAGTGCCCTACCAAAACATGAGATGATGCTTTCTACAACGAGTGATAGAAGCATCAAGAGAGGAGAATGAAGAGGAAAAGTTAAAATTTTACATAACCTTCTGTTCTTTCTGCCTCTGTAACCCAGCATGCTCCTTGCAAAGTCTAGATCACAAAGGTCTCAGAAAGTGGGGACTCACAATATCAGGAACTGGAGCTTATCTTACTCACCTTTGTCCTGCTCTTTGCAATTGCCCTAGCCCCTGAAAACCTGCAAACCCGCTTAACCTTACCTGTCCATCTGTAAAAAACTCTGTAACTCCTTTGTTCGGGGCAGAGGAGTAATAAACCTGAGTTCTCCAACTCTCCAAATGTGGTGCTTGGTTTCTAGATTACTGGTTTCTGCAGCAAGAGAAGACCGGCAGATTCTGTTCATGAGATTGCAAAGAGTCGGACATGACTGAATGACTAACACTTTTCAATTTCCACAACTAAATTATGGTCAGTACACTTGCTGTTAAAATAGAAAATAAACATTTGCTCTGTATCCTGAATTCCTGGCCCAGAGCTCCTAAAACTCTTGAAATTTCCTGAATGATGGAAGTGTCTTTTGTTATTCATAACAAGCTCCATTAGATCAATTGTGAGCTTATTTATGCTAATACCGTGACTTAGGGTGGGGCCCCTGGAGAGCCTCCGGTTGAGACTAGACTCCAAAAAAGAAACAAATCTGTTATTAGAGTGTTAAAATTTTTAGTGTCATTGAGATCTCTGGGGAGGGGATAAAGATTGAGCTCTTACAAAACTCTTCAACAGTAAGACTAGGGAGCTTTGGGGTGCTTCCCTGGTGGCTCAGATGGTAAAGCGCCTGCCTACAATGCTGGAGACCCGGGTTCAATCCCTGGGTTCCGAAGCTCTCCTGGAGAAGGAAATTGCAACCCTTTCCACTACTCTTGCTTGGAAAATCCCATGGATGGAGGAATCAGGTAGGCTACAGTCCATGGGGTTGCAAAGAGTCGGACACGACTGAGTGACTTCACTTTCACTTTCAACCCATCTGCAAGCTAGGAAGAAGGTGTGCCCAGGTCCATGAAACAGAGGCTCCTGCACTCAAGACCTTTACAGAGTTCTTCATCTGGCTATTCATTTGGATCCTTTATAATAAACCACTAAATGTAAGCAAAATATTTTTCTGGGTTCTATGAGTCATTCTAACTAATTATCAGTTCTGAGAGGGGATCATGGGAATCAATCTGTGGTCAGCCAAACAAAAAAGTGTGGGTAGCCTTACCATTTACAGCTGGTATATGAAGTAGGATCTGACAGTTTTATGGGGTTGGAGACTAACTCCAGGTGGATATTGTCAGAACTGAATTAACTTGTAAGATTACTCCCCAGTAATTGGGGAATTGGTGTGAAAAATATCACATATTTGGTGTCAGAAAGAATCTTAGAGGGTGTAAAAGCAAAAGTGTCATTTGGATTCTCCAGAAAGTATCCTGAAAATGGAGAGGAATACTTTTCTCTCCTCTTTCCTCTCTGCTAATGGCAGGAAAGCATATATAATGGTTGGAGCTCCAGAAGTTATCCTGGACCCTGTCCTTAGAAATGAAAGTTATACATGAGACAGTCACAGAATGAAAGGAACCCGGGTCCACAAACTACAGGCTGCCATACCAGTTCTGAACTGCCTGTTTTCACACTCTATGACAGAGAAAGAACTTTCTATCTTGCTTAAGTCAGTATTTGCCTAGATTTATGTCACATGCAGAGCCAAATCTAAACCCAAATGATACAGGAAACTCTAGAATGAAAGCTTTGAGATCTCAATATGGGATTTTTTTTTTAATACTGCTTATTACTTATACTTCATTGACTACACTAAAGACTTTGACTGTATGGATCACAACAAACTGGAAAATGCTTAAGGAAATGGGAATACCAGACCACCTTACCTGTCTCCTCGGAAACCTGTAAGCAGGACAAGAAGCAACACCAACCAAGTTTAGAACCAAATATGGAACAATGGGCTGCTTCAAATTGGGAAAGGAGTACATCAAGGCTGTATATTGTCACCCTGTTTATTTAACTTCTATATAGAGTACATCATGTGAAATGTTGGGCTGGATAAATCACAAGCTGGAATCAAGATTGCTGGGGAAAATATCAACAACCTCAGATATGCAGATGATGCCACACTAATGGCAAAAGCAAAGAAGAGCTAAAGAGCCTCTTGATGAAGGTAAAAGAGGAGAGTGAAAAGGTTGGCTTAAAACTCAACATTCAAAAAACTAAGACAATGGAATCTGGTCCCATCACTTCATGGTAAATAGATAGGGGAAAAGTGGAAATAGCAGATTTTATTTTCTTAGTCTCCAAAATCACTACGGATGGTGACTACAGACCCAAAATTAAAGGATGTTTTCCCCTTGAAAGAAAAACTATGAGAAACTTAAACAGCATATTAAAAAGAAGAGACATCACTTTGTCAATAAAGGTCCACATAGTCAAAGCAATGGTTTCTACAGTAGTCACATACAAACGTGAGAGTTGGACCATAAAGAAGGCTGAGTGCCAAAGAATTAATGCTTTCTAATTGTGGTGCTTGGGAAGAGTCTTAAGATTCCCTTTGACTGCAAGGAAATCAAACCACTCAGTCCTAAAGGAAATCAATCCTGAATATTCATTAGAAGGACTGATGCTGAAGCTGAAGTTCTAGTACTTTGGCCACCCGATGTGAAAAGCCAATTCATTGCAAAAGATCCTGATACCAGGAAAGATTGAGAGCCAGAGGAGAAGGGGGTGGTAGAGGATAAGATGGCTGGATGGCATCACCAACTCAGTGGACATAACATGAGGTTTGAGCAAACTCCAGGAGATAGTGAAGGACAGAGGAGCCTGGCGTGCTATAATTCATGGGATCTCAGAGTCAGAAAGGAATTAGCAACTGAACAACAACAACCCATGCTGTGTTCAAAGTATTCAAATAGAAAAATATATATATATGTGACTGAATTCATGTTGAAATAAGAAAAGAGGGTCTTAGTCAGGCCTGCCCTTGTCATGCCAGTTACTCAGGAGACTGAAGCCAGAGGATTGCCTGGGTCCAGGAGTTCTGGGCTGTAATGTGCTACGTCCACTGTTTGGCATCAATATGCTGACCTCTTGAAAGTGGGGATTGCCTCCTGAGATTACCTAAAAAGGAGTGATTCAGCTCAGGTCAGAAGAGGGCATATAGAGAATCGGCCAGAAACATTAGACTAATGTTTGGTTTGGGTTCAGTTTTTTGTTTCTCAATATGTTGACATATTATTTCCACCTCCCCATTGTATTCAACTGTCTCTTGATCCTCAATTTTCTGTTATAGAAATGAAGAGAATGTCTTGTTAGCTTTAAAAAAGAATCATTGGAAAGCACAGATTACAGATTTTTCAATATCACATTCTCTAAACATCTGTTGTTCTTAAGGAAGCATCCAGTGAGCCTCAGGGGCCTAAATACATTTATCAATATTAATCACTAATATACATGTATTGAGTGATGTCAGTGCCAGGCACTGTACTAAATTCTTTACTTCCATTTTCTCATTTAATTTCAAAAAAACCTAGCAACATGGGAGATATCTCCAGATAGAGAGGAAGAAAATGAGAAATATAAAATAGACAAATTAAGACATTTGTTCATATGGTATAGCTAATAAGTCTTAGCATCTGGCTTTGCACTCCAGGAAGTCTACCTCCAGAGACCATAGTAACTATTATACAATATTACTTGCCCAATAGGGCTGGAGATCATATTGCATGTTTTTAATTAGCACTGGCAATCAGGACTTTAAGGGTTTTTTAGAAGCACTATTATCTTCTAGACAAATCTTTTCTCAAAATGATACATGGAACACTGGTTGTTCCAAGGGTCAAGCAGACCTCAGGCACTTTATTTCAAAAACAAAAGCAATGGAACAATGTTGTTCACATTCATTTAAAATTTACAGTGTGGATAAAAGATGGCCATAATATGTTGGACATTTCTGTCATTAGAAGAGATAGGATAGGACTCGTGCTGCAGTCCATGAGGTCACAAATAAGTCGGATATGCAGAGCTGGATGTGACTTAGCAACTGAACAACAACAGCTAGGATAATTTCCCTCAGCTAAGCCAGCTTAGTCTTAGCAATTCACGTCATATAAATGTAAAAGTGACTTTCTTGAACCATCAAGTCTGTGTTACTAAAAAACCTTAGAGCTTCTGCCTGCATCTTCTGGGACAGTCTTTACTAGATCCTGAAACCACTGTGTTAGAAACTCATCATCCCCTTTAACACACCAGAGAAAGACCCCTTGACTACCGGGAGAGAGGGGTGTCCAGTTGACCACAGACCTCCAGTCATTCACATAAACACCAGGCATACAAGTAAAGCATCTTAGAGTCCCCCAGCCAGCCTAGCCATCATCACTTAACACTGGTGAGTCATTCCACTCAATCCCAAGCAGAGAAGGAAGATCAACCAGCCAAGCCATGCCCAACCAGCACACAGAACTGAGATGTAGCATGGTCTTGTTTTCTGGCAATGAGTTTTGGGATAGTTTGTTACACAGCAAGAGACAAACAGAACAATAAGATTAGTAATGATTTTCACAGAATCCCTGTGACTTTCTTACTAATGATTAAGTCTGTAAAGGTCACAAAAGTACTTCAAAGACAGCATAGGTCTGTTTACTTTGGCTGATGTTGACAGCATGTAGTCAGTTCAAGCCAGTGCATTAACATTTCTGTGTAATTGTTTACAGTTGTTAAATTTATATTTTTGTGTGTATTACAGTCTATCATTATACCACCAATTCCCTCAAAATGGAACAATGTCTCTAATCTTGTGCATGGATGAATAAATATAATTTTGAAAATTACATTGTAAAAAGTACAACTCATGAGAATGTCATAAACACATTTGAACTTGACTCCAAAAAGACCACAGAAAGTGAATCTGTGAGTATGAGAATTTAGCATAAGCAGTCAAAACAGCAGAGTGTGAATAAAAGTACAATGACAATTATCTGAAAATTGGATTTTCCCAGACTGGTAATTCATTCTCTAGTGGCTGTCTATAATGAAATGTCAAAGAGTAACATGCAGCCATTTTGGCCATTTCCAAGCAAAGCATAACCACCTTTCTGGCAAACCAGTGAAGTTTGTCCAGAACAAGGACTAAATGACTGTACTGGTTACAGTGCTTGTTTCAAAGCAACTGAAACTGACTCTAGCTGCAATAAGCAAATAGGGATTTATTTGAAGAACAATTAACGCCTTAGTACAGAATCAGATTTCACAGATTCGTGGGCACAGGAGGGCCTAGAGGAGCTACTCCATGTTCAAGGTCAGGAGGGGCGGCCGTGAGGAGATACCCCTTGTCCAAGGTAAGGAGCAGCAGCTGTGCTTTAATGGAGCAGCTATGAAGAGATACCCCATTGCAAAGGTAAGAGAAACCCAAGTAAGACAGTAGGTGTTACAAGAGGGCATCAGAGGGCAGACACACTGAAACCATAATCACAGAGCCAATTTGATCACATGGACCACAGCCTTGTCTAACTCAATGAAAATAAGCCATGCCATGTGGGGCCACCCAAGATGGGCAGGTCATAGTGGAGAAGTCTGACAGAATGCGGTCCACTGGAGAAGGGAATGGCAAACCATTTCAGTACTCTTGCCTTGCAAACCCCATGAACAGTATGAAAAGGCAAAATGATAGGATACTGAAAGAGGAATGCCCCAGGTCGGTAGGTGCCCAATATACTACTGGAGATCAGTGGAGAAATAACTCCAGAAAGAATGAAGGGATGGAGCCAAAGCAAAAACAATACCCAGTTGTGGATGTGACTGCTGATAGAGGCAAGGCCTGATGCTGTAAAGAGCAATACTGCATAGGAAACTGGTTTGTTAGGTCCATGAATCAAGGCAAATTGGAAGTGGTCAAACAAGAGATGGCAAAGTGAATGTCGTCATTTTAGCAAGCAGTGAACTAAAATGGACTGGAATGGATGAATTTAACTCAGAAGACCATTATATCTACTACTGTGGGCAGGAATCCCTTAGAAGAAATGGAGTAGCCATCATGGTCCACAAAAGAGTCCAAAATGCAGTACTTGGATATAATCTCAAAAATGACAGAATGATCTCTATTTGTTTCCAAGGCAAACCATTCAATATCACAGTAATCCAAGTCTATGCCCCAACCAGTAACAATGAAGAAGCTGAAGTTGAATGGTTCTCTGAAGACTTACAAGACCTTTTAGAACTAACACTCAAAAAAGATGTCCTTTTCATTCTAGGGGACTGGAATGCAAAAGTAGGAAGTCAAGAAACACCTGGGGTAACAGGCAAATTTGGCCTTGGAATATGGAATGAAGCAGGGCAAAGACTAATAGAGTTTTTCCAAGAAAATGCACTGGTCATAGCAAACACCCTCTTCCAAAAACACAAGAGAAGACTCTACACATGGACATCACCAGATGGTCAACATCAAAATCAGATTGATTATATTCTTTGCAGCCAAAGATGGAGAAGCTCTATACAGTCAGCAAAAACAAGACCGGGAGCTGACTGTGGCTCAGATCATGAACTCCTTATTGCCAAACTCAGACTTAAACTGAAGAAAGTAGGGAAAACCACTAGACCATTCAGGTATGACCTAAATCAAATCCCTTATGATTATACAGTGGAAGTGAGAAATAGATTTAAGGGACTAGATCTGATAGAGTGCCTGATGAACTATGGAATGAGGTTTGTGACATTATACAAGAGACAAAGATCAAGACCATCCCCATGGAAAAGAATTGCAAAAAAGCAAAATGGCTGTCTGGGGAGGCCTTACAAATAGCTGTGAAAAGAAGAGAAGCAAAAGCAAAGGAGAAAAGGAAAGATATAAGCATATGAATGAAGAATTCCAAAAATAACAAGGAGAGATAAGAAAGCCTTCTTCAGTGATCAATGCAAAGAAATAGAGGAAAACAACAGAATGGGAAAGACTAGAGATCTCTTCAAGAAAATTAGAGATGCCAAAGGAACATTTCATGCAAAGATGGGCTCGATAAAGGACAGAAATGGTATGGACCTAACAGAAGCAGAAGATATTAAGAAGAGGTGGCAAGAATACACAGAAGAACTGTACAAAAAAGGTTTCATGACCGAGATAATCATGATGGTGTGACCACTCACCTAGAGCCAGACATCCTGGAATGGGAAGTCAAGTGGGCTTTAGAAAGTATCACTATGAACAAAGCTAGTGGAGGTGATAGAATTCCAGGTGAGCTCTTTCAAATCCTGAAAGATGATGCTGTGAATGTGCTGCACTCAATGTGTCACCAAATTTGGAAAACTCAGCAGTGGCCACAGGACTGGTAAAGGTCAGTTTCATTCCAATCCCAAAGAAAGGCAATGTTAAAGAATGCTCAAACTACTGCACAATTGCACTCATCTCACACGCTAGTTAAGTAATGCTCAAAATTCTCCAAGCTAGGCTTCAGCAATACATGAACCGTGAACCTCCTGATGTTCAAGCTGGTTTTAGAAAAGGCAGAGGAACCAGAGATCAAATTGCCATCATGCTGGATCATGGAAAAAGCAAGAGAGTTCCAGAAAAACATCTATTTCTGCTCTGTTGACTATTCCAAAGCCCTTGACTGTGTGGATCACAATAAACCTTGGAAAATTCTGAAAGAGATGGGAATACCAAACCACCTGACCTACCTCTTGAGAAATCTGTATGCCGGTCAGGAAGCAACAGTTAGAACTGGACATGGAACAACAGACTGATTCCAAATAGGAAAAGGAGTACGTCCAGGCTGTATATTGTCACCCTGCTTATTTAACTACTATGCAGAGTACATCATGAGAAACGCTGGACTGGAAGAAACATAAGCTGGAATCAAGACTGCTGGGAGAAATACCAATAACCTTAGATATGCAGATGACACCACCCTTATGGCAGAAAGTGAAGAACTAAAAAGCCTCTTGATGAAAGTAAAAGAGGAGAGTGAAAAAGTTGGCTTAAAGCTCAACATTCAGAAAACGAATATACTGGCATCCGGTCCCATCACTTCATGGGAAATAGATGGGGAAACAGAGGAAAGAGTGTCAGACTTTATTTTTCTAGGCTCCAAAATCAATGCAGATGGTGATTGCAGCCATGAAATTAAAAGACACTTACTCCTTGGAAGAAAAGTTATGACCAACGTAGATAGCATATTCAAAAGCAGAGACATTACTTTGCCGACTAAGGTCCGTCTAGTCAAGGCCATGGTTTTTCCTGTGGTCACGTATGGATGTGAGAGTTGGACGGTGAAGAAGGCTAAGCACCAAAGAATTGATGCTTTTGAACTGTGGTGTTGGAGAAGATTCTTGAGAGTCCCTTGGACTGCAAGGAGATCCAACCAGTCCATTCTGAAGGAGATCAGCCCTTGGATTTCTTTGGAAGGAATGATGCTAAAGCTGAAACTCCAGTACTTTGGCCACCTCATGCGAAGAGTTGACACATTGGAAAAGACTCTGATGCTGGGAGGGATTGGGGGCAGGAGGAGAAGGGGATGACAGAGGATGAGATGGCTGGATAGCATCATGGACTCGATGGGCGTGAGTCTGAGTGAACTCCAGGAGTTGGTGATGGACAGGGAGGCCTGGCGTGCTGCGATTCATGGGGTGGCAAAAAGTCGGGCAGGACTGAGGGACTGAACTGAACTGAAGAATAGCTAGAAGCCTTTTTAGGAGATAGTGATCTTAAGATGCTAGGGGCAAACAGGATTTAGAAAGATAAGAAATAAACTGAGGAATGTAGCATGAGTTACAATGTAATCACAAGTTAAGTATAGGAGACATAAGAGAAAGTAGATAATAGATAGTAAAGCCTATTCTGAGAGAATTGCTGAAGCAGGAACTCTGTTTGTAGGACAACAATGATTTCTGGAGACAGTAAATCTGGGTGGGGAAAACTGAAAATGTCAAACCTCTGACCTAATGCTTTTGTCAAAGTATAAAAGAGAACCTGAAGCTTGAAATAAACATGTAGTTCTGTACTATGAGTCAGAAGCTACATCATTGTCCACCAACACCGCTCACCCCTTCAGGCTGATTCCCTGGCTGCTGGAGCTGGACTCCGGCAACCAAGTGTGTGGTAATATGTTACAGTAGCCATAGAAAATTAATACAATAGATATACACTATAAGAGTTAAGTTACTATCACATGGATATTGCACTGGACATCTCAATTTAGAGCTGAACAAAACCAATGATGTTCAGAGTATGAATCTGTTATTGACAGATTATAATTCATACACAAGGGAGATGTGCCAATAACATTTTGCTTTAATGCTAAAAATCTATAAGATGGAATGTAGACTTGAGAAAGATACACTGGGACCAGTACTCATCAGCATTAGTTATGTATACAGCAAAGAAGAACATTACTAAGGGGATAAGTAGTTTTTCCTGAGTGTCATTTCACATACGGCCTTTTCAAAGAACAGGTTGTGTCAGTGGTTCTTAAGTCAGTGTTAGAGGAAATAGTGTAGAGACAGATGCAATCTAATTGAAGCCACTGAGCATATGACATTTCAATGGGCTCTGGGAAAAATATGAACCTGAATACACAACTCTGCTGATTAACACTGGCTTACGTTGACTGCTTAGTAGAAAGATGCTTATATGTGTTTTTAAATTAAAGATAATATTTCTTCATGACATTAATAGCTAAAGAATAATTCTACTATTTTATGCGACTAAAGTAGAATACTGCAGTAATATATTTAGAATATTTACTAGCTTGAATCTAAACATTCTAAAATATTATGATTTTTTACATGTTGAGAATAAGATATCAGGCTGTCTTAAAAAGACAAAACTGTGATATGAATGACTCAATCTAAGATAATTTTATTCTTTCCTAATACTTGATGTTTTTTCCATTTACTGAGGAAAGAAGATGATAATGATTATTGGATACATTTTTTAAAATAAAACCAAATATTTCAAAAGAATGTAATGCTTTTCAAAGCTGAATGAAACCAAAGCTGAATATCAATCACCATTTATTCTAAGAAACATTCACTCTTCCTGCTTTCAAGGGCAGTACCCTCCTCTGAGCATTTAACCAAAAGCTGAAATCTTTGCTGAAAGTCCTCCCCATAATTTCCATATTTATATTCCATCTAAACACAAGTAAGACATTTGCCTTTTTCAATGCTCTCTAATAGTTGTTTTTTTTCTGATATAAATGCATAAGAAGAGAAGAAACCAGCTATTTTGAGGTATGATCTATGGCTTCAGATAGTTGTAATTTGATAATATATACATTATTCAAAAGCTAAAATAATATCAATCTAGTAAACGCATAAATAAAAGTCAGTTCTATAAATATTATGCTTGTATTTTTATTGCTATAAACTTATTTTTTTACTTATCTAAAATCAGTAGTTTGGCTGTATATTAGATAGTCTGTGGATGGCGGAAGTTTCAGAAATATTGTTCCATATTCTAAGCCAATTTTATAATTCCACCGAAACTGGTTAATTCCTTTTGGAAGACATTACTAGCATGACAATTTTTAAGACAGTGAAATGATTGCTCAAATTTCTAGTCTCACATGTTTTCTAGAACCATGTCACTCCCCATCAAAAGGCATAGCCTATTTCTCCACTTCTTAAACCTGATTAGGATTTTTTTAACTGCTTCATTAAATAAAATGTGTTGTGAATAATGCTACATGACTTCCAGGGCTAGGTCACAAAACACTATTTGGCTTCCATTTGCCTTTTACTTTGAGGACACTTGCTTTTAGAACACATGCACCATTATCTGAGCAAGTCCAAAGAAGCTCATGTAAAAAGAACTCACAGAAACCCACATGGTGGGGATCTGAGACTCCAAGCAGTAGTGGCCATCAAACACTAGGCTTGTGATTGAGCAAGGCTTTAGATGATTTCAGCCCATGACTTTGAGCTGCCCCAACTAACATAAAATGAAACAGAAATGAGCTATCTCTACCAAATCTAGCATAAATTTCAGCGATTATTTCTGAAGCCATAGTATCTGGAACACAACCAAGAGGTAGCTTGAACTAAGAAATAGAGAAAACCCAAACCCTTTAAAACCTTCCCTAGACTATTGCTGGTCCCAGAAAATACAACACTCTATACAATAAACAGAAAAATATATCTAACATCCATGCATGTTTAATATAAGAGAAAAAAAAAAACTTTTGAGACAAAATCCTCCATAAATGGCAATCAACACTGATCTAAGAGTTGATATGAAAATAAGATTCACAGGATAAGTAGGTTTAGCTAAACACTGAGTTCATCATTCAAATCATTGGTCTTTTTTATCACGAAGTCTTTGACTGCAGCCCTGGATGGGAATAGTTGGTTGCAAGAAGGAAGGTCAACACAGGTGGACCAGCTCCATGTGAAAAATCTGCCAACTATGTTCCTATTTTTCAAACAACCCTAGTTATGCAGCATAGTAGGGTCTGTGTCAATTTACAGCCTTGCGAGTCTGCGACAGTCCATAAATTAGGAGTTGTACATTGTGTTTTAGTCACTCAGTCATGTCCAATTCCTTGCAACACCATGGACTATAATACAGTCCACCAGGTTCCTCTGTCCATGGGAATCCCCAGGCAAGAATACTGGAGAGGGGTGCCATTTCCTCCTACAGGGAATCTCACCAACCCAGAGATCAAATCTTAGTCTTCTGCAGTGCAGGCAGATTCTTTACATTGTACATTAAGCAAAAGCAATAACCAGGTCCTGATACTATTAACATTTTAAATATATATTAACCTGGTACAGTTCCAGAAACAGTATGGCAAGAAGTTAACCTAAGGTCTTGTGAGGCATACATGGGGTGCCTCAGGTATTCCTGGGGGTGGGAGGAACTGGTATAGACCACAGTTAACCCATTAACTAACACACACATACACACATCCCACAGGAAAACTTTCTCCAATGTACAGTAAATGTCAATAAACTATGGCTGCTGTTGCTGCTTCCAAGTCACTTCAGTCATGTCCGACTCTGTGCAGCCCCATAAACGGCAGCCCACAGGCTCCCCCGTCCCTGGGATTCTCCAGGCAAGAACACTGGAGTGGGTTGCCATTTCCTTCTCCAGTGCATGAAAAGTGAAAAGTGAAAGTGAAGTCGCTCAAACATGTCCAACTCTTCACAACCCCATAGACTGCAGCCCACCAGGCTCCTCCATCCGTGGGATTTTCCAGGCAAGAGTACTAGAGTGGGTTGCCATTGCCTTCTCCAAATAAACTATGGAATGTATTTTTAAAAAGAAAATCCCAAATTTAGAACAGAATAGAAACAGACAGGAAAATAGAAAATAGAGTTTTTAGAGAGCTGATCAAACACCAGAAATACATTGAAGAAAATACAAAATCAGTTCAAAAATAAAAACTAAATGACAAATTCCTTAGGGATAATAGATAAACATTGAGGGTATGGTGAGAGAGGATAAAAATGAAAGAGATCCCAGAATTTAAAAATGACATAAAAATAGAGGTGCAAATAAAAAGGAACTGAAATATATAGAGAAGACAAACAAGATGACCCAATGTGTATAGAAATATATATATTTATCAAAAAGAAAGAAGCAAAAGAATAGAATTACTATCTAAACCTACAATCTAAGAAACTGCCAGAAATGAAATGTGGCCTGAATCAACATAGTAAAAGAGTTCATCTTGTTCCTGGGAAAATGAACAAAGAAGGTCAATCCCAAAATGTATTGCATAGAAACTATTAAACTTTAAAGATTAATTTTTTTTAAATCTTCTGGGCTAAATAAAATGCTCATGTCACTTGCCTGCTGCTAGCAACACATTAAAAAAAGACAATAATGTAACAACACTTTCAAAAACTCAAGGAATCATGAGCCAAGGATTTTATATCAAATCAAGTTGTTGTTCAACTGTTAAAATCACAGACAATTCATTAAACATACAATAATGCAAAGAAAATTGCATTCACAACTCCTTTCCAATGAAATTTCTTGGAATAAGATTCACCCAACCACAATTTTAGTGGGGACACTTCTGCAAAATAGTTGACAGAGAACATTTACAACATTAAATTGTAACTGTAAGACCAAAATAAAGCTATGGATATAGGTAGCAAAATACCATGGAGAAGGGTATGGCAACCCACTCCAGTATTCTTGCCTGTAGAATAACATGGACAGAGGAGCCTGGTGGGCTACAGTCTGTGGGGTCACTAAGAGTATGCTTTTGAACTGTGGTGTTGGAGAAGATTCTTGAGAGTCCCTTGGACTGCAAGGAGATCCAACCAGTCCATCCTAAAGGAGATCAGTCCTGGGTGTTCATTGGAAGGAATGACGCTAAAGCTGAAACTCCAATACTTTGGCCACCTCATGAGAAGAGTTGACTCATTGGAAAAGACTCTGATGCTGGGAGGGTTTGGGGGCAGGAGGGAAAGGGGACGACAGAGGATAAGATGGGCTGGATGGCATTACCGACTCGATGGACATGAGTGTGAGTGAACTCTGGGATTTGGTGATGGACAGGGAAGCCTGGCGTGCTGCAACTCATGGGGTCGCAAAGAGTCAGACGTGACTGAGCAACTGAACTGAACTGAAGCAACTAAGACACACACAGCAGAATACCATATAAATATTACAGGTTCAGGGAAAGGAGAAACAGAAAAATCTAAAAGTGAAAAGAAGAATGAGATACTGACTGCAAAGAGAGTGATAGGATAAAACAGAACAAAATGATTTAAGGAGGCAAAACAATTAGAGTCCTGAGAAGAAAGGGACTGAGAGCAATATAAAAATATTAATATAAAGAAGAGACTTATATAAATATTACATACCTTCTGCATATCAAAAATGTTTTGAAAAGCACATTAAATATCATATAGAATATTATGAAAGATTAAGACTCAAAAGAGCAGTCATATCAGTAAATGTGAATTGCCTTCATTTTCTTATTTAAGGGGAAAGATTTTAGAATTGTTTCACAAAGCAAAATTCAACTCTGCGCTGTACATTAAATATTCTAAGTGATATGATTTTGCAAAACTAAATAAAGAGATAGGCAAAGACATACTAGGCAAATAGAAAGAGTATGAAAACAAAGGTTGTGATTTTGTATTAAACAAAGTACAATTCTGGCCCAAAAGCAATAAATGAGACAAAGAAGGGCATTGTATAGTGTTAAATATTATAAAGGTCATGTCTACAATGAAGACATAACATTAATGAATATATAAGAATATATATACTAAATAAGAAACCACCTTCATAAAGCAAAAATAAATCAGTACAGAGACACATAAATAGACCAATAATCAGAGACTCTAATACACTACTCACATTACAAGGTCAAGAAGAAAGAAAATTGGATCAATAAGCACAACTCCACTCATGTCACACACTAGTAAAGTAATGATCAAAATTCTCCAAGCCAGGCTTCAGCAATACGTGAACCATGAAATTCCAGATGTTCAAGCTGGTTTTAGAAAAGGCAGAGGAACCAGAGATCAAATTGCCAACATCCGCTGGATCATCAAAAAAGCAAGAGAGTTCCAGAAAAACATCTATTTCTGCTCTGCTGACTATGCCAAAGCCTTTGACTGTGTGGATCACAATAAACTGTGGAAGATTCTGAGAGAGACGGGAATACCAGACCACCTGATCTGCCTCTTGAGAAATCTGTATGCAGGTCAGGAAGCAACAGTTAGAACTGGACATGGAACAACAGACTGGTTCCAAATAGGAAAAGGAGTACGTCAAGGCTGTATATTGTCACCCTGCTTATTTAACTTCTATGCAGAGTACATCATGAGAAACGCTGGACTGGAAGAAACACAGGCTGGAATCAAGATTGCCAGGAGAAATATTAATAACCTCAGATATACAGATGACACCACCCTTATGGCAAAAAGTGAAGAACTAAAAATCCTCTTGATGAAAGTGAAAGAGGAGAGTGAAAAAGTTGGCTTAAAGTTCAACATTCAGAAAACTAAGATCATGGCATCTGGTTCCATCACTTCATGGGAAATAGATGGGGAAACAGTGGAAACAGTGTCAGACTTTATTTTGGGGGGCTCCAAAATCACTGCAGATGGTGACTGCAGCCATGAAATTAAAAAACGCTTACTCCTTGGAAGGAAAGTTGTGACCAACCTAGACAGCATATTCAAAAGCAGAGACATTACTTTGTCTACAAAGGTCCGTCTAGTCAAGGCTACGGTTTTCCAGTGGTCATGTATGGATGTGAGTTGGATTATAAAGAAGGCTGAGCACCGAAGAATTGATGATTTTGAACTGTGGTGTTGGAGAAGATTCTTGAGAGTCCCTTGGACTCAAAGGAGATCCAACCAGTCCATTTTGAAAGAGATCAGCCCTGGGATTTCTTTGGAGGGAATGGTGCTGAAGCTGAAACTCCAGTACTTTGGCCACCTCATGTGAAGAGTTGACTCATTGGAAAAGACTCTGATGCTGGGAGGGATTGTGGGCAGGAGGAGGAAGGGGACGACAGAGGATGAGATGGCTGGATGGCACCACTGACTCGATGGACGTGAGTCTGAGTGAACTCCGGGAGTTGGTGATGGACAGGGAGGCCTGGCGTGCTGCGATTCATGGGGTCGCAGAGTCGGACACGACTGAGCGACTGAACTGAACTGAACCTATCTTTTCATTTCTCTTGATTTTTAGTTAGAATATTCTATACTTTCACATCATCTTCAAATAGAGGTAATTTTACTTTTTTCTGTGAAATTTAGATACTAGGTGTGTATCTATACAAGTTTATATCTGGGCATATGTATACATTTCTCTTGAATAAATATTTAAAAGCTTCAAAATATGAGAGGTCTAGCTATTTCATATACTTACTAGCATCTGCTATTATCTTTTTTGTCACTGTTAGTCATTCCAGTGATGTCTTGTCACAGTTTTTGTCTGAATTTCCCTGATGATCAATGTTGAAACTTTTTAACAGGTTCATTAGCCACTCGTATAATATTCTTTGTGAAGTGTATGTTCAAAGTCTTTTTCCCATTTTTAATCTGGTTATAAATATGGTAAGTATTGAATTATAGGAGTTTTTTTTTAATACATTCAAGATACATAGTCAAATTTTTCTATTTTGGATACTTAATCCTAAATTTTTTCTTTCATGTTCATTTTCTTAAAGATGTTTGATGAGCATAAAACTTTTTAATATTGATAATGTTCAATTTATCATGTTTATTTTTAAGGTTAATGCTTTCTGAGTCCTATCAAGGAAATTTCTAAGATCAGTAAAATGTCTGCTTAAGTTTTATACTGTAATTTTATATTTTAACTCATGTTTAGGTTTATAATTCATATCTAATGTCCCTTATAAATAGGATGAGATTAGAGTTGTTAATTTTTTTCCTTATAGTGTTGAGTTTTATCAAGCAGTTTCTTTAACTATCAATATATTGAGATGATCATATGATTTGACTCCTATATTCTTTCAACATGGTGAATTTTATTAATTTTTAAATATTAAACCAATGATCAACTCATCATATTAAATACTCTTAGTCTTGAGGGTTTTATATCATTATCCTTCTTAGTATTATTCCTTCAGTATGACTACTTTAAGGATTTTTGCATCTATGTCCATGAGGGGATGGGTCTGTAATTTTCTTTTCTTGTAATGATCTTTTCTATTACTGGCATCAGGGTTGAGTTGGGCTTTTTAATGTCTGTTTACAAAGTACCCTTCTATTTTCTGAATGAGTTTGCATAGTATTAATATGATATTTTTCCAAAAGACCCAATGCAATTCAGCACAGATATCCAGTTCCTTCACTAAGCAGTTCCCTCTTGTCTGGCATTATGCCCCATAAATTCCAATGCCTCATTTTCTCTGACTCTGATTTTTGTCTCTTCAGCTTATTGAGATAACTAACCTCTGTTTCATCATACTTCCCTATTCCAAATCTGGAAAATGAGTCCAGGCAAAAATTAGTCTCATCCTAAGTGATTATATCCCCTTCAAGGATCACTGCCTCGTCACAGTGAAGGGACTTGCATAATTCAAGGAAGGTATGAGCCATGGCATGCAGGGCCCCCCAAGACAGATGGGTCATAGTGGAGAGTTCTGACAAAATGTGATTCACTGCAGGAAGCAAGGGCAAACCATCTCAGTACACTTGCTGAGAAAACCCCATGGACTGTATAAAAAGGCAAGAAGATATGACACTGAAAGATGAGTCCCCAGGTTGAAGGTGTCCAATATGCTACTGGGAAGAGCGGAGGACAACTACTAATAGCTTGAGAAAGAATGAAGCAGCTGGGCCAAAGCAGAAATGATGCTCAGCTGTGGATGTGTCTGATGATGAAAGTAAAATCCGATGCTATAAAGAACAGTCTTGCATAGGAACCTGGAATGTTAGATCCATGAATCAAAGTAAACTGGACATGGTCAAGCATCAGATGCAAGAATAAAAATGGACATCTTTAGGAATCAGTGAACTAAAATGGATGGGAATGGGCAAATTTAATTCAGATGACCGTTATATCTACTATTGTGGACAAGAATCCCATAGAAGAAACAGAGTAGTCCTCATAAACAACAGAAGAGTCTGAAATACAGAATTTGGGTTCAACCTCAATAATGACAGAATGATCTCGGTTCATTTCCAAGGCAAACCATGCAACATCACAGTAATTCAAGTCTATGTGCAAACCACCAAAGCTGAAGAAGCTGATCAGTTCTATGAATACCTAGAAGACCCCCTAGAGTTAACACCAAAAAAAAAAAAGATGTCCTTTTCACTGTAGGGGATTGGAATGCCAAAATAGGAAGTCAAGAGATACCTGGAGTAACAGGCAAGTTTGGCCTTAGAGTACAAAATGAAGCAGGGTAAAAACTAACAGAATTCTGCCAAGAGAAGGCACTGGTCATAGCAAACCCTTTTTCAACAACACAAGAGACAACTTTTTACACATGGACATCAACAAATGCTCAATACCAAAATCAGATTGATTATATTTTTTGTAGCCAAAGGTGGATAAGCCATATACAGCCAGCAAAAACAAGACCTGGAGCTGACTGTGATGCAGATTGTCTGTGTCTCATTGCATAATTCAGACTTAAACTAAAGAAAGCAGGGAAAACCACTAGGCCAGCCAGGTGCAATTTAAATAAAATTCCCTATAAATATACAGTGGAGGTGATGAATAGATTCAAGGGATTAGAGCTAGTAAACAGAGTGTCTGAAAAATTATGGACAGAGGTCTATAATATGGTACAGGAGGCAGTGAACAAAACAGTCCCAAAGAAAAATAAAAGCAAGAAGGCAAAGTCCCTGTCTGAGGAGGCTTTACAAGTAGCTAAGGAAAGAAGAGAAGTGAAAATCAAGGGAGAATGGGAAAAGTACATCCAACTAGATGTAGAGTTCCTAAGAATAGCAAGGAGAGACAAGAAGGCCTTCTTCAGTGAACAATGCAAAGAAATAGAGGTAAATAACAGAAGGGGAAAGACTAGAGATCTCTTCAAGAAAATTGGAAATACCAAAGGAACATTTCATCCAAAGATGGGCACAATAAAGGACAGAAATGGTAAAGATCTATTGGAAGCAGACGAGATCATGAAGAGATGGAAGGAACACAGAATAATTGTACAAAAAATATCTTGCTGACCCAGATAACCATGATGGTTTGGTCACTCACCCAGAGCCAGACATTCTAGAGCGTGAAGTCAAGTGGGCCTTAGGAAGCACTGCTATCAATAATGCTAGTGGAGGTGATGGAATCAGATAAACTTTTATGAAATGCTTTGGGAATTAGGATACTTTGGAAGAGAGAGAATATGAGAGTTTCCTTGATAAAAATAGTAGAGGCTGATTTCTTTGTTGCTATTGTTTACAGGGTGATGTCTAGATGTAGCTAAGGCAAGATTTTCCTGTAGCCATCAGTTTGCCTGTCACTTTCTAATCTCTGGATTGAAACTAAATTGGTATGATCCTGGAAGAAGCTGAATCATCAACTTTCTGATAATGAAAGATGTAACATTTCCCTTAGTAATCTTACGTGCTCTTTTGAGAGTTTCTTGGGGAAGGCTGGTCCAGAGTCCTCCAGAGCATTTTTCAAAGTTGAAAATCTGTGGAAACTCCAAGATAATAGCCCCATTTCTTCTCAGACTTTTCTTCCACATCTTGTTCATGTACTCTATGTCTCAGATAGGCAAGTGTCAGTCACTCAGTAGTGTCCGACTCTGCAAGCTTGTGGACTGTAGCCCACCAGGCTCCTCTGTTCATGGGGTTCTCCAGGTAAGAATATTGGAGTGGGTTGCCATTTCCTCCTCCAAGGGATCTTTCTGATCCAAGGTTCAAACCCTCGTCTCTTATGTCTCCTGTATTGGCAGGCAGGTTCTTTACCACTAGAGCCACCTGAGATAATGTCAGCTATGATATATTGATTTGCGTCCAATTTTTAAAAACTGCTAAAAAAAAAAATAAAAAATAAATAAATAAATAAAAACTGCTAAAGACTGTCCTTTCATATGCCTGATCTGTCAAGTTCATGATATAGGAAAAAAGTTAAGAAGAATTATGACAAATATAAGTAGCTGAGACCTTTTTTAAATTTATAAATAATTTTAATTCAATATTCCAAGGTAAATTGATATAACTATTATCTGATGATGGTATGTATAATTTCTAGATTTATAGAAACCCACCTTAACAGAAGAGTTGATTTTATTATAATAACAACAGGATTGCCTGCTTTTATTTTTTTTATTGTGAACAATCTCACAGTTCAGATTTAAAAACAAACAAATCAAGTCTTTCTTATATAAAAATTCCTGCATGATCCACATCATCCTCACATTGCAGGAGCAGTTGAAAGAGAAAAAAAAAATCAGTATTTTAATGAGAAAATTGTCTAAATTTTCTGACAAGTTTAACTTGGTCTGAATATTTGATTTACCCAAATTTAGTGACCTCAAGAACCACATCAAATTAGAAAACTAAATTGTCTCATCAAATAATTACAGCAGGCCTAAGAGGTTACTTGCATCTACTGAAAAAGATTCCATTACAGTTATCTGATAATAATAGCACTTTATATTGTCAAGCTCTTAAAAATACTGCTTTATCATTCAACAGCCATATCTGCCTTTGTAAAGTCACACTTAGCAAAGTCCCCAAACCTAACCTAGATATTGAATCCAAATCAAGGAACATGTATGAGATGTGATTTGACCGTTCTTGAATCAGATCATACCAAATGTTCCCAACAACTCATATTGCCATAAATTGCCACATTAGAGAAACATGGACATTTGCAGTCCACTGCAAAGATTACCATACAAACCTTAACCCAGCTGACAGATATTTTCTTTTCTTCATGAAGTCAACATAATAACACTGCCAACAAAACACTAACAAAGCTCCTCTACAACTTGCTTAGATGGAAACTTTATCTTCTCTTAGAAAGCCAGCACTTTCTTAAAAGAGGTATACTGTGAACTTTACATTTTGTAAGTGATTGTTACCTTTTTATACTATACTGGTCCTTGAAGATTAAAATGGAGCTTCCAAATGAATGAAAATAAGGCCACAGAAACATGGAAAAGAGCACAGTGGTATAAGCCAAACATACCATATATAGGCCTGACCAAACAATGCTGAGTTAATTTTGCTGGTTAAATCTTTAACATACTTGATCACATTTACATATATTATTCAACTATACCTTAGATTACAATCTTACCCTATTACTTTTTTAATAGTGCATGAGTGAGTGCTCAGTAGCTCAGTCATGTCTGACTCTTTGCAACCCCATGGACTGTGACCCAGGTTCCTCTGCTCAGGGAATTTTCCAGGCAAGAATACTAGAGCTGGTTGCCTCTTCCTGCTCCAGGAAATCGCAACCCAGGGATCGAACCTGAGTGTCCTGAGACTCCTGCCTTAACAAGGGGTTCTTTACCACTAAGCCACCTGTAATATTTCTCCTAATATCCCAACCAAAAGGTTTTATCCTGACTACAAACAGCCCAGATTCTCAAGCTGGGCTGAGCTAATCCAGAAAAAATATTTTATTTCCAGATCTGATTACTCTGAAAATGTTATTCTGTCCATCTTATTATTAAAAGCACTATTCAACCTTATTAATTATCTATTATCAACTTGACTATGCTCCCCAGAATAGCACAGAGCAGACTTCCAGTAAAGCAAGCTTCTCACAAACCTGAGACTCCACTCTCATTTTCTCATTTCAAAAATACATAATAAGCCACAGATCTAAATTTGGATTAGCTCCAAATTATTGTTCATTTTGATCAAAACATATTAGATCCTAACAAACTTAGGTTAAATAATCTGAAACAAATAATGAACATTCCATGTATTTTCTTCCTAACTCTGCTCACAAATAAAAGGGAACAAAACAAAAAGAAGTAGCAACGTCTTCCTCGACCTGACTCAGACCACTACTACCTGGTTAGAAAATGGATGAGTCTGTGGCTATGGTAGAGCCAGTGGAGATCAAAGCATGCAACTCCTGAGTGTTCCAGCCAGATTACCCATTTTAGTTCAAACTCATATGCACTATATAGCTTCAAAGTAAGTCTCTCATTCATATGTTCAAACTAGGGCTCATGCCTATAATGAGCTCCACCAACTGACAATCTGATAACAGCAAGACAGTTATAAATATGCTAAGAGAGTAATTGTTCTTGTTTTAAATAGAACAAAAGGAGGGAAACTGAAGTGGAAATTTCCTATCCATTTTTATTTCTACTTTACATGTAAATGAATCATTACATTAAATACAACAATTTTTATGTAATATTACATTTCTATACTACCAGATTCAAAGGTGATAGAACCTGAGTGATCTAAATTTAGAAAATCTGTCATTGTCTTTAAGCATCAAAACTATAAAATTGGACTCTGTAATGGGGAATGTATCCCTTAAAAATGGGCTTCCCTGGTTGCTCAGCGGTAAACTATCTGCCTGCAATGAAGGAAACACAGAAGACACAAGTTCGATCCCTGGGTCAGGAAGACTCCTGGAGACGGGAAAGGATACCCACTCCAGTATTCCTACCTGGAGAACTCCATGGACAGAGGAACCTGTCATGCTACAGTCCATAGGATCACACAGAGCTGGACACGACTGAAGCAACTTAGCACATCCTCCAAAAATACTTCTTTACGTGGCTGACCTCAATACTTTGCATGAAAACATTTATGTATGCAATAGCTCTATGAACCCTCAAACCAAAAGGGTATCTCTAGTTTACACAATAAAAATGTGAACTATTCTGGAGGGATTTAACCTCAGTTTTTCTGAACTGGGGGACAAAGAGTACAGCTGGGGTTAGGAATGAGGCTCCTTACTTTAAAGAAGGTAACAATCCAGAGTCTGCATTCATAAAAATGAACCCTCCAGTTCCCTGATCCCTTTGAACCCTAGGAATTTGTTTGCAAAGTTTATATTATCCCAGAGAGGAGACTGGAGGTTCTTCTTTGGGAAAATGACTACCCTACAAGAAAAGATATTGAAATTAAAATTTGGAGAGCCCCCAACAAAATAGGCTGATTACCCTGCACCATCTGACTCAGTCTATGAGAGACACAGCCCTGCCCAGTGAGCTTTCCATGCTGAATACAGATGGAGGCAAGAGTTGCCACACCCTTGAAGCACACCTCTCACAGAAGCCAGCGACTAAAACAAACAACAAAGGAATGCATACAACATACAGGCAATGAAGGAAGAAGTGACCTGAAAGACAGAACCGTTCCTATAGACAAAATCATTCTTATAGCCAGGAAGAGATAAAAATGTTACTAAATGAGACAAAGAGTGAGATCGGAAGGAGAGGAGACTCGAAGATACACACATGCACACAACTTGATAAATTTAAAAATATGATGGCAGACTATTATAAGACAACATTAATAAAAATTTAAATATAACAGAAAAATCTTCAATAAAGAAGAATATAAAGACAGTGTATTGGATATAATGGTGAAAAGATGTGAATATAAAAGGATTTTGCAAGGTAGTCTGCCTTTGAACAACAGGAGTTATAGAGAGAACAGAATAAAAAACAGGGGAAGAATTTACCAAGGAAAAATTCCAGTGTTTCCCAGGTAACAAAATCATTAATTTATCAACTGAAAGAACCCACAGAGAGATCCAAAATTTTCAAAAGACCTCTATCAAGGCGTATAATCACAAAATATCAAGACACCAAGAAGAAAGAGAATATTCTAAAAGCTTCTGGTGCTAATTTCCTTCAGTCTTGTCCACCTCTGTGGGACTCCATGGACTGCAGCCCACCAAGCTCCTCCGTGGGTTTCTTGTGGGTTGCCATTTCCTTCACCCAGGATCTTCCCCACCCAGGGATCAAACCTGCATCTCTTAAGTCTTCTTCATTGTCAGATGGGTTTTTTACCACTAGTGCCACCTGGGAAGCTTAAAAACTTCTAGGAAGAAGTTAAAGAGGACATACAAAGCATTAAGAATTAAAATGGCAAAAGAAATTTTAGCAAGAACATCGGAAGTTAGTAAACAACTTCAAATTTGTGAAGAAAAGAGTATTTCCAAAACATTTTCATACCAAACCAAGCCAGCTATCAAATGTGATAGAATATAAAACATTTTCAATTATGAAAGATTTTCAAAACCTTGTCTTCTCTGAGTTATTTCTTGGGAAACTACTGAAAAATATGTTTCACTCAAAAAATTTACCAAGTCAATAAAGATAAAAACATAGGGTCTAGGAAACAGGGATTCAAGCTCAAAGCAAAGAGGATTCCTAGGATAACAAATAGTAATGATATATACAAAGCCTAGAGAAATCTCCAGGAAGAATGTGTACAAGAAAAAGTTATAACAGATTTTCTGATGTTTCTGACCATAATAAAGATGTTTTAGAGTTCCTTCCAGGAATTTATGTTGAAAATATTGACATCCTCATAGAAATTGAATAATTAAAAACTCAAGAAATAGAAACATATTAACATAGGCATAATCAGGAAAGCCATAAAGACAAAATGCCTAAAATTGTACAAGTAAGTAATTGTGTGGAATGAGCCTTGAAAGAAATAGAATTCTATACTTATTTGAGATGCAAGCTATAAACTTAGGAATTTTTTAAAAGGTCTGTATTAACACACAGGATCTTTAAGGCTCACATCCACTTCCTGAAAATTATCTCAGGGAAAAATAAATCAAAGGCAAACACAAGAGTATACCTACTGTTATGTTCATTATAGCATTGCTTATTATAATAGGAAACAGAAAGAAATCAAAATGCTCAGAAATAGATTAGTTAAATGTATGTCCTGACATACGTTAGTGAATACCAATACTAAATATGAAGTTGCAGGTAAATTTTGATGTTGAACATTTTCACAATATATTATTAAAATGGTAACCACATGAGCCTATCTTTTATAAATAAGAAAATGACATAAAAATGTCTGATAGAAACTTAAGGAATGAAAAATGACATTAATCATCATGAATTCTGGGTGAAAGGAGTACAGAGACTTCTTTTTTCAAGCAACTTTGTTTCTCTTTTTCACCTACACTAAAAACATGGTAGTGGTTTGGGAAAATGGTAACAACATTTTATAGCTTCTCTTATCAAAAGCTTGTCTGTTTTCTCATCCCTTGACTCTAGCTGGCCTTGTGACCTGCTTTCACCAACAGAAGGTGGCAAAGATACATTGCATCAGTGCTGAATCTAGGCTTTACTAGGAAGAAAATGTTTCCTCTACCACCTCAGGCACTTAGGGACCTGCAAATTAATTGACAACAGACAGGTTAACAAGAAAAGAATTTAATTCACAGGCATGTGGGATCATCCCATAAGGAATGGATCACCAAACAGCTAGGAATAAAGGCTTTGTAAAGCAGTTTAATAGGGGAAAGGAGGAGAGAAAGCTTCTTTGGAAAACATATAGGTTTCCAGGAGGAAAAGCTGGAAGATATGGAAGTTTCTGATAAAGTATATTTAGAAATTTCTCATCCCAGTGCTAATGGGCACTCTCCTTTCTCACTGGAAGCTCCTGCAGAAAGGGGATTTATAGCAAATTCATTCTCAGAAAACTCTGGCTTTAATCAAATAAGAGAGACTCAGCAAAGGTTTCTTCCTTTATCACCAACATCTTCATTTTAGAGTCACCTTTATACCATTTTGGTGGGATGGGTCCCTTGATACCATTTTGGTGGGATGGGTCCCTTGAACCTCAAGACAATGTGCAGCTGCTGCTCTCCCATTTCTGTTCTCTCATGCTTATAATGGTCCCCAGGACATAAGCCTAGTGGAGAACGACAGTACATACAGAGGCCCTGCCATCCTAGCTGAGGTTCCGAAACCAGCTAGTCCCACCTCCCCAGCAGCTGAACTCAGACACATTAGCCAGACCAGCTGAGCACAGCCAAACAAGACCCAGACAAGAACCACCAGTTGAGTCCAGCCTGCACTGCCAACCTACAGAAACATCATTGTGTTAAGTTACAAAGTTTTGGGGTAGCTTGCCTTGTAGCAATAGATACCTGATAGAGAAATATATTGTTTTCAAGAAACTATGGTAATGAATGATTTACTAAAAACAATTAATGATTGTTTAATCACAAAAGCTAAAGAGTTGATAACATGAAAAAATTCATCTTAAAATGATGGACAAGAAATTTATTAAGATCTTTCCTAGTTGTTTATATAAGAAGAATAAGAAACGATATTAAATTTGAAGCAAATAAAAGGGAACCTTTCTCTATATCCAAGGCATAATAATTAATGTGAGGGCTTTGCTCTACTCAGTGGGAATTACTGAGTCAAACATTTTACAGGGATCCCAGGAATACAAAACAGACTTTCAGTACAACTTTGAACAATGTATTTGAGGTCAAAAGAAGCTAAAATCATAAGACCTTAGATATGGAAACAGGAAGTGATGGAGAAGAGATATGCCAACAGCATGCACTGAGTTTGCCCTCAGCTGTTATGACTCAAACGGGCCATTACTGGAAGAGCACTGTTGCTCAGCCTCAGGGTTCACACAGAGATTACTAGCTTGTTCTTTTATCTTTATTGTTACTACTATATACCCCAGCCATTACTGCTGTGTAGGACTGAACAACTGGTTGTTCTGACGTGGTTTTAAGCCTTTCCTAGATGCACCTAGCATTAAGCACTGCCAGTTGGGATAGGAAAATAGATGGGAAAGGGAAACCATTTCTTCTCCCCTGTTGCACTTTAAATCTTACAATACTCAATCAAGATTCTATGAAATAGCTGATTTTTTTTTTTTTTTAAAGCACTTTTTCCTGATTTCCTCAACAGCAATGCCTGGAAGCATATTTGCATGCAAAATACACTGTGCTATAAAGTTGATAGCTGTGTTCCTTGCGAGAGCCATTTAGCATTGCTTTGTTTTGTCATTTGTGTGAGTAAAAGAGACCTAGTTTTATTTTTCAGAGATTTATGGGATCCAGTCATTTGTTTCAATGCAGGGCAGTTGAAATCTGTGCTTAGTCACCCAGTTATGACCAACTCTTTGTGACCCCATGGACTGTAGCCTGCCAGGTTTCTATGTCCATGGGATTTTCCAGGGAAGAATAGTGGAGTGGGTTATTTCCTACTCAAAGGGATCTTCCTAACCCAGGGATTGAACCCACATCTCTTGCATCTCCTGCATTGGCAGGCAGATTCTGTACTACCGTGTTGAAAATCTAGTTGATCATTGAAATGACATATGACATTTTCTGGTGGTGAAGATGAGATACTTTTTTTTATAAGGCTTCTTTCACAATAGAGAAAGGGCCACACAATAATTAAAAATAATACTGTATCACAAGAAAATACAAAGCAGTGTCTATCCTATAATTATATTATCTAAATATTACATAGGATAGTGTGCAAAAGCTGCAAATATTATTAAAAATATAAATGTTGATCTGTTGGTAAATAAATTCATTTTAAATTTATTACTATGTTTTTGATAGTGTTAGTGCAATACATATTTTCTTCAAAAAAAATTTAAGTAGCAGAAGAATAACAGCAGTATATGTGTGAGTGGCCTGGTCAAGTCCGACTCTCTGTGACCCTTTGGACTGTAGCCTGACAGCAGTATAAACCTTCTTAAATACTTAAACACTTTATTGCAGATTCTGACTTAATGTATCAAATTACTGCTTTGAAACATATTCAGAGGCTTAGTGTTAGCCCCTTCCTGAATTACATATGCTTTTATTCTATCCTGAAGCAAATTCATAAAGAACTCTTGAAAATCTAAGAGGCCTGAATATGTGCTACGATAAGTTTCTCAAACCACTCGCTTCATCTAAGTCTGGGGAAAGCAGTGAATATTCAGGATTCAAGGAACATATGTAAATTTTATAAATTAGATTAACAGCTTGATGAGGGCATCATTTTTTAAAGTGCACATTTCTGCTGCCCCAATACTAATATTCCTCTAGGAGCTGGCAGTACCTTAAAAAGCAATGATCAACAGAAATGAATGACTTCTTATAAATGGGCAATTTTATTACAGGAATCAAGAAGTTTTATAATTACTTCTGTTGCTGTTTAGTCACTAAATTGTGTCTGACTCTTTTGCAATCCCCTATCCATAGTCCGCCAGGCTCCTCTATCTGTGGGATTTCCCAAGCACCATTTCCTTCTCCAGGGGATCTTTTTGACCCAGGATCAAACCCATGTCTCCTGCATTGACAGGCAGATTCCTTACTGCTGAGCTACCATAGAGGCTCCTGATTATGCCTATACATGTCCTTTAACTAATGTTACTGATGATAAGCCTCATGTTAAACAGTTACACCTTCTTTCTAAATTGTGTCATTCAAATTCCTGAGTCTTTCACCCTGTGTTACATGTAAGGTTTGAAAGTATAATGGTGAATATTGAGTCCCCAAGCCATCTCTTGTTTAAAAAAAAAAAATCATGCTTATAGTAATAATAGCTACAATTACTGAGGGTATGTAAAGTACTCTATCAGGCATGTTACATAATTCTCACTACAACATTGTGAGATCGCTTATTACTCCCATATTATAACCATGATGTAAATGAAAATTCAACCCTAGAATAGTTGATTTACCTATTTCCTTGAAACTGGCTGGTATTACCTTGTAAGCTGAATTGCAAGCTATTTGAATTGGAAGCTGTACAAGCTGATTAAAAATTCTTCTTTTACTCTAGGGAAAAACCTCTGAGAATTGGGCTCCCAGCTATCTGAATATTTTGAGAGTGCCCACCTATAGGGACTCTGGCTGATTTTGTGTTTAAAAACCATGGTCCTTTCTCATCTACATTTCTAACTAAATAAGCCTACCTGACCAAAGGTAATTTAGAATATTAATGGCCATTATGGGCAATTTTTGAATCCCCAAACTTAATTCTCTTAAAAATCAATTTGGATTACAATAGCTCAAAATTTTCCATAACTGAATGGTAGGCCTATTTCAATTGGTGTTTTGAAGCTTACAAACATTATCTGGAGCTTAAAATTGCCTTTCTGCAAAATAAGATTTTAAGGTTAACTGAGGCAAACAAAGTGACTGACAAGGGATTAACCTCCAAAACATATAAACAGCTCATAGGCTTAATATTTAAAAAACAAACAACCTAGTCAAAAAATGGGTATAAAATCTAAATAGACATTTTTCCAAAGAAGACATATGAGTGGCCAAAAAGCACATAAAAAAATGCTCAACATCACTAATTATTAGAGAACTACAAATCAAAACTACAATGAGGTATCACTCACACTGGTCAGAATGGCCATTATCAAAAAATCTACAAACACTAAATGCTGGAGAGGTGGTGGAAGAAAAAGGGAACCTTTCTACACTGTTGGTCGGAATGTAAATTGGTACAACCATTATGAAGAAGAGTATGTTGATTTCTTTAAAAAACAAAAAAAATAGAACTACATATGATCAGGCAATCCTATTCCTAGGCATATATCTAAAGAAAATAATAATTTGAAAAGATATATGCATCCCAATGTTCACTGCAGCACTATTGACAATCGGCGGGAAATGGAAGCAACCTAAATGACCATCGATAGATGAATGGATAAAGATATGGCACATATATACAAAGGAATATTACTCAGACATATAAAGAATGAAATAATGCCATTTACAGCAACATACATGGACCTACAGAGTGTCATACTGAGTGAAGTGAGTCAGATAAAAACAAATATCATATGATATCACCTATATCTGGAATCTAAAAAAAAGTGGTACAAATGAATTGATTTACAAAATAGAAATAGAGTCACAGATGCAGAAAACAAACGTATGGTTACCAAGGAGATAAAGGGGGGATAAGTTGGGAGACTGGGATTGACATATACATACTACTATATATAAAATAGATAATAAGAAAGAACCTACTGTGTAGCACAGGAACTCTACTCAATAATCTAATGATTTATATGGAAAAATCTTAAAAAGTTGTTTTTCAATTGCTCAGTCATGTCTGACTCTTCTCATCTTATGGACTGTATTATACCAGGCTTCCCTGTCCTTCACCATCTCCCCAAGTTTGCTCAAACTCATGTCCATTGAGTTGATGATACCATCCAACTATCTCATCCTCTGTCACTCCTTTCTCCTTTTCCCCTCAACCTTTCTCAGCATCAGGGCCTTTTCCAATGAGTCGGCTCTTCGCATCAGGTGGCCAAAGTATTGGAGCTTCGACTTCATCTCAGTCCTTCCAATGAATATTCAGGGTTAATTTTCTTTAAGACTGACTGGTTTGATCTCCTAGTTTCAATTCTTTCTGTTTCCCAATTTTGATATCTTTTATTTCTTTTGTTGCAAATTTCCATGGCTAGGATCCATGATACAATATTGAACAGAAGTGATGGGAGTGAACATCTTTGTCTTAGCAGGGAAAGCATTCAGACTTTCAACATGAGGCACAGTGTTAATTGTGGGTTTATTGCATATATCTTTTATCAGTTAAAGTAAATTCCCTTGTATATCTAGTTTGAGGTTTTTTAAATCCTGAAAAAAACAATTTTTAGCAAGTTCTTTTTCTCCGTCTATTGAGATGACTTTTATGTACTTTCTATCCTTTTTTCCTGTTAGGTTTTCTTAAACCAACCTTGCATTGATAGGATAAATACCACTTAGCCGTGGAGTTTCCACTCAGGATTTGTTCAGCCAAACTGAAATCAAAGCCTTAGGCAACTGTGATATTACTACTATTTTCAGTAACATCCTGGGGGTGGGGGGGGCAGGGCATTTCCACTGAACTCAATTCTAAGTGTAATCAGATAGCCATATCACCCTGGAAATAGAGATTTTCCAGGAAGCTGCAAATTTGGGGGGTGGGAGGGTGTGGGGTGAGAAATGTACTATCTGGGGATAGAACATTTAATGGAGCTCCAAAAGATGTCAGTCCTCATTGTTCACAAGGCTGCCAGCAGGAACCATGATGCTGAGCTGGGAAAACAAAGAGGATGAGACTAGCCCCTAGTTAAAATATTAAAGATCCTTTCAACTTTCTCTTGCACAAATGCTGTATAGTTTTTTCTTTGTCTTTGGTTAATTTCCATAGTTCTGAAATGGTTGTTTTTGTTGTTTTGCCGTATTTTCTCTGTTTTTTATGAGAGACTTAGTTCACTAAGGTCCCAAATGGTTCAGTCCCCACCAGTTCAGAAGATGTACTGTTGCCTGGCTTAAGAGGATGGTTTGTGTACAACTGGACACACGATAGTTTGATTCACTGCAATGACTTGCATAACATTTTGTGAGAATTCAGAGCTGGACAGGACCATTTTTTCATAACTCATTCAACAAATATTTATAAATATTTAAATTTTTAAATAATGTACATAATAATAATCAATGAATAAGACTACACTCCCATCGTCAACATGAGTAAGCCTGTCTGGAGCAGAGAAACTATTATCAAGCATATATTATTTGCCACTCCTATTATTGAGATCACTTTTAGAAAACAGAGGAAAAAAAAACTGAAGAATCTTATATAAAAGACACTATATTAAGCTGAGACATGAAGGATGAATATGACATTTCCAGTTGAACCTAGCACAGGAGAATATCCCTTGGTATAGAACATGGACTTCAGAGAATGAAGGATCACATTTAATAAGGGATTATTCCTGATATTGGAGGCAGAATATTTAATAAAGCCAATGGTTCCTGCCTATTTAGTTTAACTCAACAGAGGGAAAAATAAATATTTTTTAACTGAGGAACTATATCTTCACTTGATCAAGAATTTAATAACAAAAATTTTAGATAACAAAAGGAAACAAATAAAAGTTTGCCATTATAACATACCTAAGAATTTCATTGCATTTAGATGACAACTGGCTATATAAGCTATGCTCTACTGTCACAGTCAACTTCAGAGTTTATAAGTCTATAGTACCTATTTATTCCAGAGAAGTCAAATACTAAATTAAAACATATTAAAATCCCCCCCAAAATATCTACTTCTGCTTTATTGACTGCGCCAAAGCATTTGACTGTGTGGATCACAACAAACTGGAAAAGTCTTCAAAAGTTGAAATATCAGACCACCTTACCTGCCTCCTGAGAAATCTGTATGCAGGTCAAGAAGCAACAGTTAGAACCAGACAAGGAACAATGGACTGGTTCCAAATTGGGAAGGGAGTATGTCAAGGTTGTATACTGTCACCCTGCTTTTTTAACCTATATACACAGTACATCATGCAAAATGCCAGGCTAGATGAACACAAGCTGGAATCAAGATTGCTGGGAGAAATATCAATAACCTCAGATATGCAAATGACACCACCCTTATGGCAGAAAGCAAAGAAGACCTAAAGAGCCTCTTGATGAAAGAGAAAAAGGAGAGTGAGAGAGTTGGCTCAAAACTCAACATTCAAAAAACCAAGATCATGGCATCTGGTCCCATCACCTCATGGCAAACAGATGGGGAAACAATGGAAACAGTGTCCGACTTCATTTTCTTGGCCTCCAAAATCACTTCAGATGGTGACTGCAGCCATGAAATTAAAAGATGCTTTCTCCTTGGAAGAAAAGCTATGGTCAACATAGACAGCATATTAAAAAGCAGAGACATTACTTTGCCAACAAAGGTCCATCTAGTCAAAGGTATGGTTTTTCCAGTAGTCATGTATGGATGTGAGAGTTGGACCATAAAGAAAGCTGAGTGCAGAAGAATTGATGCTTTTTAACTGTGGTGTTGGAGAAGACTCTTAAGAGTCCCTTGGACTGCAAGGAGATCCAACCAGTTAATCCTTAAGGAAATCCATCCTGAATATTTATTGGAAGGACTGATGCTGAAGCTAAAACTCCAATAGTTTAGCCACCTGATGCAAAGAACTGACTCATTGGAAAAGACCTTCATGCTGGGAAAGATTGAAGGTGGGAGGTGAAGGGGAGGACAGAGGATGAGATGGGTGGATGACATCACTGACTCGATGGCCATGAGTTTGAGCAAGCTCCAGGAGTTGGTGATGGACACAGAAGCCTGGTGTGCTGCAGTCCATGGGGTCTCAGAGTCAGACACAACTGAGCGACTGAACTCAACTGACCTATTTATTCTTAAGAAGTCAAAAACTAAATAAAAGCATATTAAACTCAAGCAAAAAGATTATATACAACTTTGTTTAAAAAGCAATGTGAGAGGAAGAAAAATGAAATCTGTTTGGTTTTGACCTTCCACCATACACAGTCTGAACTGCTCTGGTTAATGAAGACATTACCCAGTTGGAAAAATAGCTGAACGAAGCCCTTGAGTTCATAGAGCTCAGTGACTTCATGTGGGTGATTCAAGGAAAATTTCAAAATGCCAGATGTATACTTGCCATCAGATCTCATGGCATGTGTGCAGCTCAGGGAAGAAAACTGAATCCTAAAAACTGGCATTTGGGCCAAAGCTGCCTTTATTCAACATAAATTAGAATACACATTTCACAAGACTACAAATTCCATGTGGTAATATTTTCAAGTGCCACCAGTACTACTACCTTCTTACCTCAAATGCATGAAACAAAGCAGGGAAGAAGAATGAGGGAAGGGATAGTTAGGGAGTTTGGGATGGATATGTACACACTGTTATATTTAAAATGAACAATCAACAAGGACCTACCATACAGAACAGGGGACTTTGCTCAATGTTATGTGGGAGTCTGGATGGGAGTGTAGTTTGGGGGAGAATGGATACATGCATACGTATGGCTGAGTAGACCTGCTTCTTCAACAACTCTAAAGTCTCTCTTGAATCACACTCCCATGACCAGGACAACCTCTCATCTTATCAAAAGACTGTGATCACTTTAAACCAATCATCTGTCCTCTTGTCTCTTCCCTTTCCTTTCAGGAGCTGCTTAAACAGGTTGCCTAGCAGCTTTAGGGTACTTTTTGGAAAAAGTTATACTAAGACCTTAAGAGACGATGTACATTTTAAATTATTTCCAAAGACAGAGAATAGGAACAAACTTACTGACCTTGCAGGCCTACAAGTCCTGTCTATTTTAGAGGGAAGGACAGAAGCTCAAGTTTGTAAGGTAGGAGACTCTTCAGCATCTGAGAAGAAATCATATATTAGGCTTGTAATTGTGGTCCCTCACCTTCTGTTTTCTGGACTCATTAACTATGCTGTAAAGTGGGGAAAGCCTTATCTGTTCAGACATATTTTAAGCAACTAAGTATAAACCAAATATGTTTCTGTTAATGTTAAAAATGAGCACATTTACAAAGAAAAAAAAAGATAACACCTTTGCTATTCACCTGAAATTATCGCAACAAATCCCCATGGAAAAGAAATGCAAAAAAGCAAAATGGCTATCTGGGGAGGCCTTACAAATAGCTATGAAAAGAAGAGAGGTGAAAAGCAAAAGAGAAAATGAAAGATATAAGCATCTGAATGCAGAGTTCCAAAGAATAGCAAGAAGAGATAAGAAAGCCATCTTCAGTGATCAATACAAAGAAATAGAGGAAAAGAACAGAATGGGAAAGACTAGAGATCTCTTCAAGAAAATTAGAGTTACCAAGGGAACATTTCATGCAAAGAAGGGCTCGGTAAAGGACACATATGGTATGGACCTAACAGAAGCATAAGATATTAAGAAGAGGTGGCAAGAATACACGGAAGAATTGTACAAAAAAAGAGCTTCACAACTCAGATAATCATGATGATGCAATCACTAATCTAGAGCCAGACTTCTTGGAATGTGAAGTCAAGTGGGCTTTAGAAAGCACCACTATGAACAAAGCTAGTGGAGGTGATGGAATTCCAGTTGAGCTGTTTCAAATTCTGAAAGATGACGCTGTGAAAGTGCTGCACTCAATATGCCAGCAAATTTGGAAAACTCAGCAGTGGCCACAGGACTGGAAAAGGGCAGTTTTCATTCCAATTCCAAAGAAAGGCAATGCCAAACAATGCTCAAACTACCACACAATTGCACTCATCTCACATGCTAGTAAAGTAATGCTCAAAATTCTCTAAGCCAGGCTTCAGCAATATGTAAACCGTGAACTCCTTGATGTTCAAGCTGGTTTTAGAAAAGGCAGAGGAACCAGAGATCAAATTACCAACATCTGATGGATCATGGAAAAAGCAAGAGAGTTCCAGAAAAACATCTATTTCTGCTCTGCTGACTATGCCAAAGCCTTTGACTGTGTGGATCACAATAAACTGTGGAAAATTCTGAAAGAGATGGGAATCCCAGACCACCTAACCTGCCTCTTGAGAAATCTGTATGCAGGTCAGGAAGCAACAGTTATAACTGGACATGGAACAACAGACTGGTTCCAAATAGGAAAAGGAGTACGTCAAGGCTGTACGTTGTCACCCTGCTTATTTAACTTCTATGCAGAGTACATCATGAGAAACGCTGGACTGGAAGAAACACAAGCTGGAATCAAGATTGCCAGGAGAAATATCAATCACCTCAGATATGCAGATGACACCACCCTTATGGCAGAAAGTGGAGAGGAGCTAGAAAGCCTCTTGATGAAAGTGAAAGAGGAGAGTGAAAAAGTTGGCTTAAAGCTCAACATTCAGAAAACAAAGATCATGGCATCCTGTCCCATCACTTCATGGGAAATAGATGGGAAACAGTGGAAACAGTCAGACTTTATTTTGGGGGGCTCCAAAATCGCTGCAGATGGTGATTGCAGCCATGAAATCAAAAGACGCTTACTCCTTGGAAGAAAAGTTATGACCAACCTAGATAGTATGTTCAAGAGCACAGACATTATCCTGCCGACTAAGGTCCATCTAGTCAAGGCTATGGTTTTTCCAGTGGTCATGTACGGATGTGAGAGTTGGACTGTGAAGAAGGCTAAGTGCCGAAGAATTGATGCTTTTGAACTGTGGTGTTGGAGAAGACTCTTGAGGGTCCCTTGGACTGCAAGGAGATCCAACCAGTCCATTCTGAAGGAGATCAACCCTGGGATTTCTTTGGAAGGAATGATGCTAAGGCTGAAACTCCAGTACTTTGGCCACCTCATGCAAAGAGTTGACTCATTGGAAAAGACTCTGATGCTGGGAGATTTTGGGAGCAGGAGGAGAGAGGGACGACCCAGGATGAGATGGCTGGATGGCATCACTGACTCGATGGACGTGAGTCTGAGTGAACTCTGGGAGATGGTGATGGACAGGGAGGCCTGGCATGCTGCAATTCATGGGGTCACAAAGAGTCAGACACGACTGAGCGACTGAACTGAACTGAACCTGAGATAGCAACCCAAACTGTGGGATAGCCAGAGAGAGAATAAAAAAAGGGGAAGAAAGAGAGAGAACTTACCAGCAAAAAGCTCTAACCTAAAGCACTGTCGAACCCGCTCACAGAACAAAACACTGAGCAAATACCAAAGGAGAGCTAGCTTGCTGTGGACCAGCCCCTCCCCCCACGGGAGGCAGAGAGACCGGCGTGCAACAGCCAGAGCCAGAAGGCGAGGGGCAAACTCAGCTGCAGAGATGGCATGCTCTACCAAACTGCAAGCAGGCTCCCAGTTGCTAACCAAGTCTTCCTGGGATCCTAGACGGTTGACATCTGCCAGGAGAGTCACGCCAGAGATGAGCTCCCCAGAGGAGACACACAGCACACCTGAGATGTCGCTCTCACTGCACACCCAGGAAACCGAGCAGCTGGGACCAGGGAGGTGATAAGATGTACCGCCCCACCTGGGGAGAGTGTTCTCACCAAGCACCTGGTCACCTGAGCTGCTCAGACCTGGGAAGGGCACAAAACACAGTCCCAACCGAGTCTGTGCCTTTGTGGAGTACCCAAGAACCTAAACCTGAGTGGCTTAGACCTGGGAAGTGCAAGCAACTCAGGGCCCACTTTAGACAGTTCCCCTCCAGAGCAACCTGGAGACTGAGCAGTGTAGGCTGGGAAAGCACACACACTGTGAGTGGGGGCAAACCCAGTGTGGCCCAGACACTGCGAGCACTTCCTACACATGCCAGTGATATTTGTTTGTAATGTTCCTCCCTCCCCACAGCACAACTGAACAAGTGAGCCTAAATAAATGACCACCTTCACCCCTTTGTGTCAGGGCGGAAATTAGACACTGAAGAGACTTTCAAACGAAGGAAACCAAAATAAACAAAGAAGAGGGAACTGCTTTGGAAGTGACAGGCGCAACAGATTAAAACCCTGTAGTTAGCATCGACTACATTGGAAGGGGCCTACAGACATTGAGAAGTATAAGCTGGAACAAGGAACTGTCTGAAACTGAGCTGAACCCACACTGCCCTCAACAGCTCCAGAGAAATTTCTAGATATATTTTACTATTATTATTTTTAATTTTTTAAAGTTCATTATACCTTTAATTTTCATTTTTAAAACCTACTATTACCTTGCAAGAAAAATACCCTATTTTTAAAGCAAATTTCATATATATATTTCATGTATATATCTGCTCTGAAGAGCAGAGACATTACTTTGCCAACAAAGGTCCCTCTAATTAAGGCTATGGTTTTTCCAGTGGTCATGTATGGATGTGAGAGTTGGACTGTGAAGAAGGCTGAGCACCGAAGAATTGATGCTTTTGAACTGTGGTGTTCAAAAAGACTCTTGAGAGTCCCTTGGACTGCAAGGAGATCCAACCAGTCCATTCTGAAGGAGATCAACCCTGGGATTTCTTTGGAAGGAATGATGCTACAGCTGAAACTCCAGTACTTTGGCCACCTCATGCGAAGAGTTGACTCATTGGAAAAGATTCTGATGCTGGGAGGGATTGGGGGCAGGAGGAGAAGGGGACGACCCAGGATGAGATGGCTGGATGGCATCACTGACTCGATGGATGTGAGACTGAGTGAACTCCGGGAATTGGTGATGGACAGGGAGGCCTGGTGTGCTACGATTCATGGGGTCACAAAGAGTCGGACATGGCTGAGTAACTGAACTGAACTGAAACCTTTAATTTTCATTTTTAAAACCTACTATTACCTTGCAAGAAAAATACCCAATTTTTAAAGCAGATTTCATGTATTTATATTTTATAATTTTTGTGATTTTGTTTTGTTTTCTTAATATTATGTTTTGGATAATCTAACCTCTACTCTAGATTTTTAATCTTTGCTTTTTGGTATTTGTTATCAATTTTGTACCTTTAAGAATCCAATATTGAGTACTCATTTTTACTTAGGATTGTGATTGCTGGCTTGATTGCTCTCTCCCCTTTTGACTCTCCTTTTTCTCCCCCAGGTCACCTCTATCTCCTCCCTCCCCCTTCTCTTCACTAGTTAACTCTATGAATCTCTTTGGGTGTTCCAGGCTGTGGAGAACATTTAGGAAACCGATTACTGACTAAATTGGTCTCTCTCCTTTTGACTCCCCCTCCACTCCCCCTGGTCACCTCTATCTCCTTCCTGCCTCTCCTCTTCTCTGTGTAACTCCGTGAGCCTCTCTGAGTGTTCCAGACTGGAGAGCAAATAGGGAATTGATTACTGGCTAGATTGCTGTCTCCCCTTTTGATTCCCCCTCTTCTCCTCCTGGTCACTTCTATCTCCCTCCTCCCTCTTCTCTTCTCCATGTAACTCTGTGAACCTCTCTGGGTGTCATTCACTGTGGAGAATCTTTTCACCATTAACCTAGATGTTTTATAATCAATGCTGTATGGATGAAAAAGTCTTGAAGCTACTACAAGAATAAGACTGAAAACCAGAGGCAGGAGGCTTAAATCCAAAATGTGAGAACACCAGAAAATTCCTAACTCCGGGGAACATTAATCAACAAGAGCTCATCCAAAAGCCTCCATTCCTACACTGAAACCAAGCTCCACCCAAGAGCCAACAAGTTCCAGAGCAAAACATACAAGCTAATTCTCCAACAACGCAGAAACACAACCCTAAGCATCAAAATACAGGTGGCCAAAAGTCACTCCAAACCCACAGACACCTCAAAACTCACTACTGGACACTTCATTGCACTCCAGAGAGAAGAGATCCAGCTCCACCCACCAGAACACTGACATGAGCTTCCCTAACCAGGAAACCTTGAAAAGCCACTTGTCCAATCCCACCCACAGGGAGGAACCTCCACAATAAAGAGGTACCACAAATTTCTAGCATACAAAAAGGGCACCCCAACACAGCAACCTAAACAAGATGAAAAGGCAGAGAAATATTCAGCAGGTAAAGGAACATGATAAAAGCCTTCAAAACGAAACAAAAGAGGAGGAGATAGGGAGTCTATCTGGAAAAGAATTCAGGATAATGATAGCAAAAATGATGCAAAATCTTGGCGGGGTGGGTTGGGGGGGAAATGGAGTTACAGGATTGAGACAAGGATTGAGAAGATGTAAGAAAGGTTTAACAAGGACCTAGAAGAAATAAAAAACTCAATCAATAATGAATAATGCATCAAAAACATTCTGGAGGGAACAAACAGTAGAATAACTGAGGTAGAAGACAGGATAAGTGAGGTGGAAGATAGAATGGTGGAAAAAAAATTGAAGCAGAGAGGAAAAAAGAAAAAAGAATTAAAAGAAACGAGGACAACCTCAGAGACCTCTGGGACAATGTTAAATGCCCCAACATTCAAATCATAGGAGTCCCAGAAGAAGAAGACAAAAAGAAAGGCCATGAGAAAATATTTGAGGAGATAATAGTTGAAAACTTCCCTAAAATGTGGAAGGGAAAACCACCTGAGTCCAAGAAACAGAGAGAGTCCCAAAGAGGATAAACCCAAGGTGAAACACCCCAAGACACATTTTAACCAAATTAATGAAGATCAAACACAAAGAACAAATATTAAAAGCAGCAAGGGAAAAAACAACAAATAACACACAAAGGGAATCCCATACGGATAACAGCTGATCGTTCAATAGAAACTCTTCAAGCCAGAAGGGAATGGCAGGACACACTTAAAGTGATAAAAGAGAAAAACCTACAACACAGATTACTGTACCCAGCAAGGATCTCATTCAAATATGAAGGAGAAATAAAAAGCTTTACAGACAAGCAAAAGCTGAGAGAATTCAGCATCACCAAACCAGCTCTTCAATAAATGCTAAAGGATCTTCTCTAGACAGGAAACACAGAACAGGTTTATAGACTCAAATCCAAAACAACAAAGTAAATGGCATTGGGATCATACTTATCAATAATTGCCTTAAATGTAAATGGGTTGAATGCCCCAACCAAAACACAAAGACTGGCTGAATGGATACAAAACCAAGACCCCTATATATGCTGTCTACAAGAGATCCACCTCAAAACAAGGGACACATACAGACTAAAAGTGAAGAGCTGGAAAAAAGATATTTCACACAAATAGAGACGAAAAGAAAGCAGGACAACCATATGGAGGCTAAACAACACACTTCTGAATAACCAACAAATCACAAAAGAAATCAAAAAAGAAATCAAAATATGCATAGAAACGAATGAAAACAAAAACACAACAACACAAAGCCAATGGCATTCAGTAAAAGTAGTGCTAGCAATACAAGCCTATCTCAAGAAACAGGTGAAAAATCAAATAAATAACCTAACTCTACACCTAAAGCAACTAGAAAAAGAAGAAATGAAGAACCTCAGGGTTAGTAGAAGGAAAGAAATCTTAAAAATTAGGGCACAAATAAATGCAAAAGAAACAAAGGAGACCATAGCAAAATCAACAAAGCTAAAAGCTGGTTCTTTGAGAAGATAAGTAAAATAGGCTAACCATTAGCCAGACTCATCAGGTAAAAAGGGAGAAGTATCAAATCAACAAAATTAGAAATGAAAATGGAGAAATCATAACAGACAAAACATAAATACAAAGGATCATAAGAGACTACTATCAGCAACTATATGTTAATAAAATGGACAACTTGGAAGAAATAGACAAATTCTCAGAAAAGTATAACTTTCCAAAACTGAATCAGGAAGAAATAGAAAATCTCAACAGACCCATCACAAGCACAGAAATCGAAACTGTAATCAGAAATCTTCCAACAAACAAAAGGCCAGAACCAGACGGCTTAACAGCTAAATTCTACCAAAAATTTAGAGAAGAGCTAACACCTATCCTACTCAAAGTCTTCCAGAAAATTGCAGAGGAAGGTAAACTTCCAAACTCATTCTATGAGGCCACCATCACCCTAATACCAAAACCTGACAAAGATACCACAAAAAAAGAAAACTACAGGCCAATGTCACTGATGAACAGAGATGCAAAAATGTTCAACAAAATTCTAGCAATCAGAATCCAACAACACATGAAAAAGATCATACAGCATGACCAAGTGGGCTTTATCCCAGGGATGCAAGGATTCTTCAATATCCGCAAACCAATCAATGTAATTCACCACATTAACAAATTGAAAAATATAAGCCATATGATTATCTCAGTAGATGCAGAGAAGGCCTTTGATAAAATTCAATATCCATTTATGATAAAAACTCTCCAGAAACCAGGAATAGAAGGAACATACCTCAACATAATAAAAGCTATATATGACAAACCCACAGCAAACATTATCCTCAATGGTGAAAAATTGAAAGCATTTCCCCTAAAGTCAGGAACAAGACAAGGGTGTCCACTTTCACCGCTACTATTCAACATAGTTCTGGAAGTTTTGGCCACAGCAATCAGAGCAGAAAAAGAAATAAAAGGAATCCAAACTGGAAAAGAAGAAGTAAAACTTTGACTGTTTGCAGATGACATGATCCTCTACATAGAAAACCCTAAAGACTACACCAGAAATTTACTAGAGCTAATCAATGAATATAGTAAAGTTGCAGGATGTAAAATCAACACACAGAAATTCCTTGCATTCCTATACACTAATAATGAGAAAGTAGAAAAAGAAATTAAAGAAACAATTCCATTCACCATTGCAACGAAAAGAATAATATAACTTAGGAGTATATCTACCTAAAGAAACTAAAGACCTAAATATAAAAAACTATAAAACACTGATGAAAGAAATCAAAGAGGACACTAATAGATGGAGAAATATACCATGTTCATGGATAGGAAGAATCAAAATAGTGAAAATGAGAAAACTACCCAAAGTAATCTACAGATTCAATGCAATCCCTATCAAGCTACCAGCGATATTTTTCACAGAACTAGAACAAATAATTTCAAGATTTGTATGGAAATACAAAAACCTCGAATAGCCAAAGCAGTCTTGAGAAAGAAGAATGGAACTGGAGGAATCAACTTGCCTGACTTCAGGCTCTACTACAAAGCCACAGTCATCAAGACAGTATGGTACTGGCACAAAGACAGACATATAGATCAATGGAACAAAATAGAAAGCCCAGAGATAAATCCACACACCTATGGACACCTTATCTTTGACAAAGGAGGCAAGAATATACAATGGAGTAAAGACAATCTCTTTAACAAGTGGTGCTGGGAAAACTGGTCAACCACTTGTAAAAGAATGAAACTAGATCACTTTCTAACACCACACACAAAAATAAACTCAAAATGGATTAAAGATCTAAACATAAGACCAGAAACTATAAAACTCCTAGAGGAGAACATAGGCAAAACACTCTCCGACATAAACCACAGCAGGATCCTCTATGATCCACCTCCCAGAATTCTGGAAATAAAAGCAAAAATAAACAAATGGGATCTAATTAAAATTAAAAGCTTCTGCACAACAAAGGAAAATATAAGCAAGGTGAAAAGACAGCCTTCTGAATGGGAGAAAATAATAGCAAATGAAGCAACTGACAAAGAATTAATCTCAAAAATATACAAGCAACTCCTGCAGCTCAATTCCAAAAAAATTAATGACTCAATCAAAAAATGGGCCCAAGAACTAAACAGATATTTCTCCAAAGAAGACATACAGATGGCTAACACATGAAAAGATGCTCAGCATCACTCATTATCAGAGAAATGCAAATCAAAACCACAATGAGGGACCATCTCACACCAGTCAGAATGGCAGCTATCAAAAAGTCTACAAACAATAAATGCTGGAGGAGGTGCGGAGAAAAAGGAACCCTCCTACACTGTTGGTGGGAATGCAAACTAGTGCAGCCACTATGGAAAACAGTGTGGAGATTCCTTAAAAAACTGGAAATAGAACTGCCATATGACTCAGAAATCCCACTGCAGGCATACACACCGACATGTGTACCCCAATGTTCATCGCAGGACTGTTTACAATAGCCAGAACATGGAAGCAACATAGAGGTTTGTCAGCAGATGGATAAGAAAGCTGTGGTACATATACACAATGGAATATTATTCAGCTATTAAAAAGAATGCATTTGAATCAGTTCTAATGAGGTGGATGAAACTGGAGCCTATTCTACAGAGCAAAGTAAGTCAGAAAGAAAAACACCAATACAGTATATTAATGCACATATATGGAATTTAGAAAGATGGTAATGATGACCCTATATGCGAGACAGTAAAAGAGACACAAATGTAAAGAACAAACTTTTGAACTTTGTGGGAGAAGGCAAGTGTGGGATGATTTGAGAGAATAGCATTGAAACATGTATATTATCATATGTAAAACAGATCACCAGTCCAGGTTCAATGCATGAGACAGGATGCACAGGACTGGTGCACTGGGATGACCCTGAGGGATAGGATGGGGAGGGAGTTGGGAGGGGGGTTCAAGATGGGGAACATATGTACACCCATGAAACAAAGACATGGTTTAAGCACAAGTATTCTACATATATATATATAAAACATGAAAAAATACATGAAACCCATTTCAAATGAAAAAAAGCTTCAAGACATGCCAGTGACTGGTTCAAACAGTGATGTGCTATAATTACATATAAGACAAATATTTACCTAGCCAAGAAGAAAAGTCCAAAGACAAAGATATGCCAGTTAGAATGTCTTCCGTGTTAAGCAACAAAATATATAACTACATAGGTCTTAAAGGATAAAGGCATTTATTATGTCACTTAAAAAGAATTTGGAAAGAGACTGGTCCAGCTGGTTAATTTAGTGACAGATTAGAATAAACAAAGACCTGAGTGCTTTCTCTGCATTTTGTTATCTTCAAAGTGTTGCTTCCAAGTCTGTCAGATCAAGATAACAATGTGGCTGCCATTACTCCAGGTATCTATCCAGCAAATAATCATATCCAAAGTCCAGAAGGTGAGTTATTCCACACAAATATCTATCAGGGAGGGAAGACCATATATATGACTGCACAGGTTGAACCTAAGAACCCCAGAGAGGAGGTCACAGAAGCCATAATGAGTATGCATACTGTAGATGTGACCATCTTTTTAACAGCCACATAAATACTCTATACTATAAACAGCTACAGTGATATTTAATTATTTTAGGCCAAATAAATTCTGATATCATGTTAAGCCTGTGAAAGTGAAAGTCGCTCATTTGTGTCTGACTCTTTGTGACCCCATGGGCAGCTTTATGGTCTATGGAATTCTCCAGGCTGGAATACTGGAGTGGGTACATCGTCCCTTCTGCAGGGGATCTTCCCAACCCAGGGATCTAACCCAGGTCTCCCACATTGCAGGCAGATTCTTCACTGTATGAGCCACCAGGGAAGCCCAGTAGATATCTTTAAACATTTTAAAGGGACAAAAATTACATCAGGAAGTTATATGTAGAAATATATAGCAATTTGCCATTTTAATTTTCACACACTGGTTCTTAATTTTTCAAACCTAGCAATTCCAGCAATTGCTTTCTGCTCCCAGAGAGCAACTGAAAGCAAACATAATTTGTTCTATCATTTCAAGTCATCGTCTTTTCCATAATCATAATCTCGTATATAATAAGATTAGCAGCTCTACTTTTTCTAACATGGCATTAAACCACCTTTCAATTGTCACTCTTAAATCAAAAATACTCCTAAATGTCAACTCATAAAAATTTGACAAGTCACTCCATTATTCAGGCTGTCCTTAAAGTGATCAATAGTGGGCTCTGTGAGAGAATACACATTCCTCCCTCATAAAAACAATTTTAATGGTCTCAGCCACTCATTTTTTACAGAAAATATTTTCACTCCTGCTGCTGTGTAACCTCAGTCACAATCAACTCCAAGTATTAAAACGCAAAGGACATGCTAAAATAAACTATTTAATAACTGAAGTATGTTATCAACCCTATCCACTCCTCCCCTAGATTAGTCATTCAGTCTTACTTCAATATGGTGCTACACAGTTATTGGTGGCTTGTCTAGGACTTGATAAGCACATAAACTTAGAAAACCATGACAATCACTCCAGCCTCATAAAATATCATTTTTATGACTGCTATTTATGTACATCCAGGCCTCAGCATGGCTTGCAGATTTATTTAATAGAGGATGATAACAATCATGCTGAGTTACAACACACCAATATTAAGGTTGGAATTCATACTTTATTCTGAGTAGACATTGATGCTAGAGCTAGATGGAGGAACTTCTGTAATGGTCACATAACATGGGATTCCCAACCCAACCAAAAGACAATGAATTTCAATTCAGAGGTTTTTTGGGGTGTGTGTGTGTGTGTGTGTGTGGTGTTTGGTTTTGGTTTTTTTTTTTTTTGCATATATTTTTAAACAAGCAAGAGATGTAGATAAGATAAGCATCCATTCTTGTGCTGGAATATTGGCAAGAATCTCCAATCCAGAGGTAAAGAGGGTTAGTGGACCATTCAGTAACAGCAAACTAGAGGAGAAAATTGCAGTAAATGAGCCCAACCAGCATGTTAGTTCATTTCATCATTCAAGGCAGAACTTTTAGAAGTACTTTTCTACTAAGTATATGCTCTAAAGCTGGCATCCCCATTCTCTCCCCAACTGCCCCTATTCTAAACATGCAATCTATCATTTTAAAAATAATGATGCATTCAGAAAACCTCAGAAAGTCTTCAGTGTCTTAAAATAATTCCAACTGTGGCAACTGCCTGATTTTAAAAGGCCTTACTGTACATTATTCTGTGTCACATAATAGTCACATTGCTGTATTGATAACAAGCATTTCCAGAGATATAATGGCATTCTCCAAAACCTCTTCATCATTTCTCTGAGCCACCTAGGGAGAGTGTACATTTCCCAGCTCCTTTTCCTCATTCCCCTGCTAAGAAACAAACAGCTTCTCTGGGATCCCACCCCATTTTAGAAATCTTGATGAGAATGCCAGACTTAGTTTCTACCTGAACCCCAGATTTCAGGACTTGCTAATGATGTGCTCATGTGGTAAGATCCAGAAGTGAAGAGAATGCTTTGAAATGAGGCCAAGAAGAACCAAGGATCCTGGCCTGCTTTTAACCATGCTAGTCCCATGTGTGACTCCAAATCCAAAATCTTTAGCATCTTAGTAAATGAAATGCAGCATCAGTTCAGTTCAGTTCAGTCGCTCAGTCATGTCTGACTCTTTGCGACCCCATGAATCGCAGCACACCAGGCCTCCCTGTCCATCACCAACTCCCAGAGTTCACTCAGACTCACGTCCATTGAGTCAGTGATGCCATCCAGCCATCTCATCCTGGGTCATCCCCTTCTCCTCCTGCCCCCAATCCCTCCCAGCATCAGAGTCTTTTCCAGTGAGTCAACTCTTCGCATGAGGTGGCCAAAGTACTGGAGCTTCAGCTTTAGCATCATTCCTTCCAAAGAAATCCCAGGGCTGATCTCCTTCAGAATGGACTGGTTGGATCTCCTTTCAGTCCAAGGGACTCTCAAGAGTCTTCTCCAACACCACAGTTCAGAAGCATCAATTCTTTGGCGCTCAGCCTTCTTCACAGTCCAACTCTCACATCCATACATGACCACAGGAAAAACCATAGCCTTGATTAGACGGACCTTAGTAGGCAAAGTAATGTCTCTGCTTTTGAATATGCTATCTAGGTTGCTCATAACTTTTCTTACAAGGAGTAAGCATCTTTTAATTTCATGGCTGCAATCACCATCTGCAGTGATTTTGGAGCCCAAAAAAATAAAGTCTGACACTGTTTCCATTGTTTCCCCATCTATTTCCCACGAAGTAATGGAACCAGATACCATGATCTTCATTTTATGAATGTTGAGCTTTAAGCCAACTTCTTCACTCTCCTCTTTTACTTTCATCATACACATCTGCAAATTCAGTCTTATTCATAGGCATATAAAAATTAAAATCAGGTATCTCAAAGTTAAATTTACATTACTTTTTACTACTGGCATTCCTTTCTACCCCACCAGTAACCAGAATAAAGCTTTCATATGAGAGATAAGTAAAAACACCTAAGAGATAAAAATTGTACAAAAATTAACAGTCTAAATATGAAGCAAACTGAAATGTGGTACCATTTTCGAGCAAGTGTTCAAGTGTTTAAAAAAGAGAAAAAATTAATCCTTGACATCATGTTCCTTTGAGAGGCATGAAATTAATGTCAATGGATTCTCTTTCTTTTCTAAGGGCCCAAACGTACTACTTGGTTTTACAGGGAACAACATTCACATACTTACACTATTGTAAAACCTACTTATTGGATTATAATTTTTAGAATCAACCTGAGGACAAAGTATAGCATACTTACTAACACTCACATCTAAAAATAATATCTTTACCTAGACCATACACAAAAACAAACTGCAGGGGGAAAAAAAGGCGATTATTTGATATTTTAAAGAGGGCCAAGAGGCCATGAAAAGATGCTTAATATCACTAATAATTAGGGAAATGCAAACCAAAATTACAGTGAGGTATCACCTCATACCTTTCAGAATGGTTATCAGCAAAAAGTCTACAAGCAATAAATGCTGGCAAGGGCGTGCAGAAAAGGGAACCCTCCAGTGCTATTGGTGGACATTTAAATTGACACAGCCACAATGGAGAACAATATAAATGTTACTTTTTTAAAAATCTAAAAATAGAACTACCATATGACCAAATAATTCCACTTCTGGGCATACGCTAAGAAAACAATAATTTCAAAAAGATGCATGCACCCCAGGGTTCACTGTAGCACTATTTACAATAGCCAGGATATGGAATCAACCAAACTGTTCAATGACAGATGAATGGATAAAGATGCGGAACAAATACAATGGAATATTAGTCATTCAAAGGAATAAAATTGGGTCATTTGTACAGATATGAATGGACCTAGAGACTGTCATACAGAGTGAAGTATGTCAGAAAAACAAAATATTGTATATTGATGCACATACGTGGAATCTAGAAAAATGGTACAGATGAACCTATCTTTGGAGGGTAGGAATTATATACACAGACACAGAGAATAGAGGTATGTAGACGCAGGGGATGGAGAAAGAGAAGGTGAGATGAATTGGGAGGTTGGAATTGATGTGTACACACTACCATGTGTAGAATAGCTAATGAGAATCTGCTATACAGCACGGGGAGCCCAGCTCAACCCTCTGTGGTGATCTAGATGGGAGGAATGGGGGGTGGGAGGAAGGTCCAAAAAGGAGGGGACATATATATGCATGTGGCTGGTTCCCTCTGTTGTACAGCAGAAGCTAATACAGTGTGCTTATTTGTCCAGTCACCTCTGACTCTTTGAGACCCTGTGGACTGTAGCCCACCAGGTCCTCTGTCCATGTGGATTCTTCAGGAAAGAAAACTGGAGTGGGTTGGTACGTCCTCCTCCAGGGGATCTTCCCAACCCAGGGATCAAACTCAGGTCTCTCACACTGCAGCTGGATTCTTCCCATCTGAGCCACCAGGGAATCCCGGCACAGTATTATGAAGCAACTACACCCCAACTTTAAAATAATAAACAAGACCCTATCTGTAAAACTAAAAACAAGTGACAAACTGATATGCATTATATTAAGAACTTCTCCAAATCAAAAGGAAAATTGATAATTGCATAGAAAAGATAAGGGAACATTATGAACAGGTAATACATAGAAGAAATAATGAAAGAGTAAGAGTATCAAATTCTGACAATTATGTGAAGGAAAATTAAAACAATATCATTTCTATCAGGTTGACAAAAATTAAGATGATTAACAACATTATCCAGTAATTGTAAGAATTTGGGAAATCAAGCAGTCTCATGCCTTATGAGTGAGTATGTAAATTGGTAATGCCCATCTCAGAATAATATGGCATTAACCAACACAGTTTATAATGTTCATACCCTTGGTCCTTTATTTTCTATGTACAGTTATCTATACTAAAGCATTACTCCATCTGATAACAAAGATGCATATAAAAATATTGTCACTGTATATTTTGTGAGTAAAAACTGAAAATAACTATCAAATTGATGAATGGCTACATAAATTACAGGGCATTCATTTTATATGCATTAATCTGAGAGATATGCTTGATGTATTACCTGAACCAAAATAACAGGTATCTGTGCAGTGTAAACAACATGACTATGTTTTTAATTTAAAAAAGAAAAAACTGAACTACCATCTATATATATGTGTTAAGGTGGAAACATTTCCAAGTTCCTCTATTCATCATTAAAAAGGACAAGTCATAATGCATTCTTTGTTAAGATACACAATTTATACATAAATATGCATGCTGCTGCTGCTGCTAAGTATCTTCAGTCCTGTCCAATTCTGTGCAACCCCACAGACGGCAGCCCACCAGGCTCCTCTGTCCCTGGAATTCTCCAGGCAAGAATACTGGAGTGGGTTGCCATTTCCTTTTCCAATGCATGCATGCATGCTAAGTCGCTTCAGTCGTGTCCGACTCTGTGCGACCCCATGGACAGCAGCCTACCAGGCTCCTCTGTCCATAGGACTCTCTAGGCAAGACTGGAGTGGGTTGCCACTTCCTTCTCCATAAATATGAATACATATGTATATATAAAATGATTTACGTAGTACAACATATAATATATAAATCAGTTGGAATGATATAGGCCAAATAAGTGATATTCTAGGTTGGTAAGGAAAGCATGAGGGAGAATCATAATTTTTAACAAGAATATACCCATTACTTTTTTACACAACAAGCAAAATGAACCAATTCTATGTAATACAGACTGACAATAAAACCATTCTAAAAAATAAATTTAATAAACTAAGCATATTTGTAAAACAGGAAATAAACCTGAACCAGAGAGTACCACCTCTCTCCATCTCCACACCAACACTATCCAGCTGGGTTAAAGGCTGTCAGTTTTCTGCTTACATTCTACACTGAAAATCTAAAACGTAAAGGGTCAAACCTTTCAGAAATGAATTCCCCCTATCTAACCATCAAAACAATTATTCTTTTGAATTTGTCATTCTTTTAAAAAATTATTTGACCAAGGGAAGACTAAAATGAAGCAGAATGTATTCATTACTAAGGAAATGAAGATAAGAATTCTGCCTTAATTCAATAATTGCATTAATTACTACTAAAGAGATGACGCTGAAACACTGTTACTGTAAGAAAATGCTACAGTGAAAAGTAATCAAAATAGTAGATTTTATCAAATGGTGAAGGTTAAAAAGATACACAATTTTCTTGGTTAACTACTCAGCTTGAACAAGACTTCTACATTTTTGGCATAATTCATTTAAGAATGAATATGCTGACTATGTTCTGTTAGGAGTAAAGAGGAGCACACATCTAATCAGAGTAGTAATCATCTTTGTGGTTTTTTGAAATTTCAAATAGCTCAAGACACATCAAGGAATTATAAGCATATTAACAAATCTATAGTTGGAAATTTTAAAAACAATGTCAGACTAGGATATGTTTTAACTACAAAACATCTGGGAATTGATAACTTAAAGAACCACATTCCACAAGTGCATAATTAAAGACAAGTCCTGTATCAGCTGGAGGGTCCTGATATGTTTTGGCTAGATTAAAATGAACTCAGATAATCTTCGCCAGCCTCATTCTAGTTAGGACCAGTTACTCAAGTTCTCCTAAAAAACCTGAAGGAGCACTAATTCTATCTGGTGTGTTAGTACTCTCATTCCAAATTCATCCTTGGTACTAATGTACTTCAGCTGTACTACTTGAGTTCACAAAAGCATTAATGTGGCTGCTGTTGTTGTTTAGTTGCTAAGTTGTGTCCAACTCTTTTGCAACCCCATGGACTATAGCCCACCAGGCTCCTCTGTCCATGCGATTTCCCAGGCAAGAATACTGGGATAGGTTGCCATTTCCTTCTCCAGGGGATCTTCCCGACCCAGGGATTGAAACCACATCTCCTGCATTGGCAGACAGGTTCTTTACCACTGAGCTACAAGGGAAGCCCCAAAGCATTAATATAGTTAGTTAACAAGGTAGCACATAGGGAAAGACGTGCAGTACAATCTATTTGAATTGATTTTAGCCCTCAGAATTTTCTCTTTCCAGCCCTCCTTTCTAGTCATCCAAAACCCCTAGATGTAGGGTTCACACCATTGGTCCCGAGCCTTTATCTTTTATGTGTATTTCTCTTAAGAGAAATCTACAAAATGATTAAGAAGAGATTATTTATTATGAAGACAAATTAAGCTTCCCCCATCTAAGAATGTAACATATTTCCTCCTCTTCTTCATAACTTTCCATTATTTTGCTCTTGGAAATTATATGCTTGTCTAGATAATTTGACTTTAAATTGCTCTATCAGAAAGGATGAGTTTAATGATAACAAGTTTAATGATAACAAGATGTATGCAGAACTCTCTCAAGAATGTTTCATTTTTTTAATTTCTCTTTTTTCAAGTACTTACATGTTTTAAAAAATAGATTTTCTGAGTAATTCCACATGGTATAAATGCTTAAAATCTAAACAGATTCAAAGGCAGAAAAGAGATTCTACTTCATATCAGATTAACAAGAAATGGTCTAGCTCTGGGCGATAAAAAAAGCACAATGGGTTACTTGTTCTACACTTAAAAAAAAAAAAACAGTTCAGAATCCCTAAAGAATGATGATCCTAACTTTTATCGCTTCCTAATACAGAAGCAATTTTAATGTGTGGCTTTGATTAAACAACAAGGGCAGCTCAAAACAATGACATAAGACATGAAAGGCTGAAGTATCTGAAATCTTTAGCATATTTATCATGTCCTGAAATAGATGGGCACAGAACAGATGAAGTGAAGGAGACATGTACATCTCAACCACAGAACTGAACTTAGTGAAACTTGCCGTTTCTTGAGTGAAGTATACTTTTGCTTCTACAGCTCAAATGCTGTCAAAATAAGGTTTCTCTGGAATTATGTCATAGATCATTATTGAGGAATTGGAAATCTTCAATTGTTCAAAGTGAACGTGAAGTCACTCAGTCGTGTCCGACTCTGTGACCCCATGGACTGTAGTCCACCAGGCTCCTCCCTCCATGGGATTCTCCAGGCAAGAGTACTGAGTGGGTTGCCGTTTCAAAGTGCTTATGAAATGGGACCTGACTTTTATGCTCTTTGAATCACTGAAAGGTAAAGAAAAGAAAAAAGTCTAACTAATAATAACTAAGAGTATATTTACCCTCCATCATTCATTTTCAAGGTGTCTCTTTGTTACACTTTTGTTGTTGTTGTTTGGTCACTAACTTATGTCTGACTCTTTGTGACCCCCATGGACTATAGCACGCCAGACTCTTCTGTCCTCTGCTGACTTTCAGGGTTTGCTCGGATTCATGTCCACTGAGTCAGTGATGCAATGACCATCTCATCCTCTGCTGCTCCCTTCTCCTCTTGCCTTCAATCCCTCCCAGTATTTCTCCCAGGGTTTTTTCCAATGAGTTGGCTTCTCACACAAGGTGACCAAAGTATTGCCACTTCCACTTCAGCATCAGTCCTTCCAATGAATATTCAGGGCTGATTTCCTTTAGGATTGACTGATTTGATCACCATGCAGACTCCTTGAGAATCTCCAAGGGACTCTCAAGAGTCTTCTCTAACACCACAATTGGAAAACATCAATTCTTTAGCACTCAACCTTCTTTATGGTCCAGCTCTCACATCTATACACAACTACTAGAAAAACCATGCTTTGACTACACAGACCTTTGTCTACATAGTGATATCTCTGCTTTTTAATATGCTGTCTGGGTTTGTCATAGCTTTCTTTCCAAGGAGCAAGCATCTTTTAATTTCCTGGCTGCAATCACCACCCAAGAAAATAAAATCTGTCTCTGCTTTCACTTGTTCCCCTTCTATATGCCATGAAGTGATAGGACCAGATTCCATGATCTTAGTTTTAGGGGGTTTTTTTTAATGTTGAGAAAAATTCTGAAAAAGATGGGAATACCAGACCACCTGGGAAAGATTGAGGGCGGGAGGAGAAGGGGATGACAGAGGATGAGACGGTTGGATGGCATCACTGATTCGATGGACATGAGTTTGGGTAAACTCCAGGAGTTTGTGAAGGACAGGAAGGCCTGGTGTGCTGCGGTCCATGGGGTCGCAAAGAGTGAGGCATGACTGAGTGACTGAACTGAACTGTTATCCTTAATATAATCCCATTACATGAGTAGCTTAAGTATGACCATCTACACTTGTCAGACACAGATCTAAAGTCATACAGGTAGTGATAGAGAAAAGAGGAATTAAAACTCCAATATCCTTGCTCCTTTTCATTACTTTTTTTTTTTGGTTACCATTACCCCCACTGTCAAAAAATAAATAAGCCCCAAATGGAGTCACTTGTGCTAGGCTATGCCACCAACTGGGCCTTAATATCCAACCTAATTGATGCTTTAATCTCCCCAAGGGATGCAGTTTTATGTAGTCAATCAGAATTTTCTGATCAACATTAATGAGGTAATTTGTCACATGGGAACTTTTCCATCCCCCATCCAAAGGAAGAAGAGGTTGTAACCCATCTAACATTTTGTCCCCAAAAGGAGATGACCTAAATTGAAAAACTCTCTTGCTTGGTTATGGCTTCTCTGTTTTCCCTTTCTGTGATTGTGGTTTTCATTCTGTCTGCCCTCTGAGGGACGAAGGTAAGAGGCTTGTGGAAACTTCCTGGTGGGAGGGACTGGCTGTGGGTAAGACTGGGTCTTGCTCAGGTGGGCAGGGCCATGCTCAGTAAATCTTTAATTCAATTTTCTGCTGATAGGAGGGACTGTGTTCCCTCCCTGTAGTTTGGCCTGAGGCCAATATGGCAGGGGTAATGTTGACCTCCTTCAAAAGGACTCTTACCAACACACTTCAACTCCCAGGACTCTTGTAGTCAGTGCCCTTGACCACACAGCAAGCCACTGTCGACTCACACCTACACCAGAGGCTGCTGAACATTCGCAAGCAAGTCTGATTCAGTCTCTTGAGGGGTCGCCGCTCCTTTCTTCTGGGTTCTGGGGAGCACACAACGTTTTGTTGTGCCCTCCAGGAGTCTGTTTCCCTGGGGCTTCTCAGTCCTTTTGCCAGATTCCCAGGTTGGGAAATCTGTTGTGCGCCCTAGAACTTTTGCAACAGTGGGAGCACTTCTTTGGTAGAATTGTTCTCCAGTTTGTGGGTCATGTGCTCAGCCGTTCTATAGTGGCTCTAATGGCAACCTCCTCCAAGAGGACTTAGGCCACATGTTGCGCCTCCCAAGTCAGCTGCAGCCAGAGGCCCATCCCTGCAGCTGGCCACTGCTGACTCACACCTCCACTGGAGACACTCAAACATTCAAAGGCAGGTCTGGATCAGTGTCATCCCTTTAGAAACCTATCCCTTTCTGTAGACTTCAAATTACTTGATGGGACACTGTCTGATTTATGAATTACTCAATGAAGTCAACTTGATTTTAAAAATTTACTTGGTTGAATTTTGTTTTGTAACACTACATGTCTATTCTTAGTTTGGTTCTTTTTCCTTCCTTTGGTTCCCACATTGCTATCCCTCATTTTGATTCCCAGTATCTCTCTGACTCAATGCAGACCATTTGGGGTTAAAATATCCAATTCAATATTTTGATAGGAACCATTCAATAAGTCAAGAGCCTCTTGATGAAAGTGAAAGAGGAGAGTGAAAAAGCTGGCTTAAAACTCAACATTCAAAAAACTAAGATCATGGCATCCAGTTCCATCACTTTAGATGGGGAAGCAATGGAAACAAGTGACAGATTTTATTTTCCTGGGCTCCAAAATCACTGCAGATGATGACTACAGCCATGAATACTTGCTCCTTGGATGAAACACTAAGACCAACGTAGACAGCATACTAAAAAGCAGAGACATTACTTTGCCAACAAATGTCTGTCTAGTCAAAGCTATGGTTTTTCCAGTAGTCCTGTATGGATATGAGAGTTGGACCATATACAAAGCTGAGTACCAAAGAATTGATGCTTTTGAAATGTGGTGCTGGAGAAGACTCTTGAGAGTCTCTTGGACTGCAAGGATATCAAACCAGCTAATCCTAAAGGGAATCAGTCCTGAATATTCATTGGAAGGACTCGTGTTGAAGCTGAAGCTCCAACACTTTGGCCACCTGATACGATCAGCTGACTCACTGGAAAAGATCCTGATGCTGGGAAAGACTGAAGGCAAGAAGAGAAGGGGATGAAGGAGAATGATGGTTGGATGGCATCACCAACTCGATGGACATGAGTTTGAGCAAGCTCCAGGAGTTGGTGATGGACAGGGAAGCCTGGTGTGCTGCAGTCCATGGGGTCACAAAGAGTCGGGCACAACTGAGTGATAGAACTGAACTCAATAAATACAAATGAACTTGAGTTATTCATATAATCAGCAAGATTCATTCTCTTTTGCCTAATGCCTGTGTGTCTCTATAGGAATATCTTTAATTGTTCTTTATTTCTGCCTATTCTAGGGATATTCATCTGAAACAGCAAGAAGCCATGCCTTTTTTGCAGAGTACAGTACCAGAAGAAAACCTCAATCCTTCCTTCAAACAGTATCTTTCAAAGCATTTTTGAAAACATCATCTCTTATCCCTAGGCAATGAGACGGCACTGAAAATACACTCTTGACTTCTCCAAACAGTTTGGAGTAAGAATTTTCATAGCAGGCTCACCATTAAAACATTGACCAGATTTGTTCCAAAGGGACTCCAGTTCTATCTATCTCTGAAAATAGAAATTAAAGAGGCAGAGGGGAAAAGCTCTTAAAAATCCACAGCATTAAGTAATTCAATTGAAAAAGAGATCTTACCTACTGCAAGTTCTAATTAAAGTAGATTTCCACTTGGAATGGTTGTGTCTTCAAACAAAGGTGTTATTTTAATGAATACAAAAGGAAAGTGTTTTTATTCCTTTATACCAAAGAGCTGATAGTTGAGAAGAGCTTGGAAGGGAAGTGGGGTTGGGGGGCGAGGGGCGCTCACACGTCACTGAATCTGGAATATATGCAGATGTGCATAAAAATTTTGATTTACAATTGACCTTATTCTTTTCTTTGATTTAATACTAACAGATTTTTTTTTAAGGAATCTGAATACTCTTCAGATATTTAGGCTTTGAGAAGTGGTTCTCCCACTGCATCAAAACCTAACAGACTTTTAAGGTTAAGTCTTTGTGATCACTGTAAATGATAAGAAGAGGAGTCATACCATGAGCCCACAGTGAGCCCATGTGTGTGTACTCAGTCACTCAGTTGCGTCCAGTTCTTTGCCACCTCATGGACTATATAGCCTGCTAGGCTCCTCTGTCCATGTAATTTTCCAGGCAACAATACTGGAGTGGGTTGCCATTTCCTACTCCAAGAGATCTTCCTGACCCAAGGATAGAACCCATGTCTCTTGTGTCTCATGCAGTGGCAGGCAGATTCTTTACCACTGCGACACCTGGAAGCCCACTGTGAACCCATTCTCTTCATATTTCCACAGCACTTGAATATGTTAATTCTTTGAAGTTATACGTTTTCATTTTAATCAAGTTACCTTGAACCACTGTAGCCACTGCATTGACCTTGGCCTTCAAAGATGGCAAGTAAGTGTAGCTTTTCAAATAATACATTTTAATCCATGCTCTGACTAAATTAACAATTTGTTCCTATGCTTTTCCATTTAGTACTGACAGAAA